>NC_135620.1:31481562-32145625 GCF_053574225.1 Canis aureus
AGTACTAAGTATTTAGTACTTTTGAAATTATCTAATTTGCCAATAACACTACTCTATGCAATATATGCCATTAGGTATATAACCAAGTTAGCTTTGTTTTTCCTGTAATTATTTTTGTTACTTGTTATCTCTACTAGGTTTTGAGAAGAATAACACGTATGAAACTTAAATAACTATCTGAGAAATATTTCCTTTTTTCTAATAATCAGGCCATTACTTCTTTCTGATTTCTTTGTCATTGTCTCTGCCAAGAAAACTGGTGATAAGTAAAATAACATGGGACTGTCAAAGATGCATCTCCTTTTTCATTATTTCACACTCTTTACAATTCTATTTCACACTTTAAAAATAAAAGTATATTACCCTGGCTATATCACTATTTACCTGTACATTATTGTGCAGTGGACCAGTTGAAGCTATGTGGAATAGTAAGTTGAGCCCCTTTTGTATGCTGAGCTTTCAAGACTCAACTCTCTAGCACATAGGATGCATTATGTCCATCTTGCCCTTTAAACTACTGAAAAGAGGTTAGTAGGGATGCAAACAATCAATTATTAAGAAAGAACTTGTGGAACATCAACTATTGTCTCTGTATTACGTGAAACAAGGACTATTAAATATTAGAATACTCAAGTAGCAGAGAACTACGAATTGTCTGCTATGTACCCTCATCACAAACATTTCCATTTAAGCTAGTGATATTCAATTAACAATAATATTGTTATAGTGATATTTAATTAACAATTAAATTAGTCCAGTTTTAATAAAGTAAACCAATTCACTATAATGAAGCATACAGTTAACAGTTTTCTATCAATTGTAAAGTCATTCTGTGGCAAAATATGAAATACCTTGCTACCTTATGAGGTTTGTTATAGAAGTTTCATAAAACAAGTCTTTTCTAGAAAAATATATAGCATAGATGCACTAACCGACAAATATTTTTCATATTTGACTTTGTGTTTTCTTAATGCCTTTTTGCTGTTTTATATGTTTATTACCAATACAGTTAGATCAACCTAAGTGTATTTTTAATTTTTTCATGTATGTCACTCCTCATCTTTCTGCCTGGAATGTCTCCATGTTTTAACACTGATGGCAGAGTTCTCTCTATTGTTAAGATCCAACTCAAATCATGTCCCTTCTAGGAAGTGACATTAGTTGGCAGCTGGAATTCTGTACTGACAATTGAAACCCATCTAGTGGCAGTTTCCCATCATTGATTGAAAATAGAGAACTTTTACAAGTTCCTAAAGTGGTTCTGATGTACATCAAAATGTGAGAACCATTGCTATACATTATATATATACATTATATACATTATACATTATATATGTATACATTATATACATTATATATGCATATCTGCTATCTCATTATTATTCTTAGCTTTGTTTTACAGTCATTTTTATTATGCATCTTTGATTTTCTTAAAAGTAGCTTTAGGGTGGAATCTGTGTTCATTATTCTCTTTATAGCTCTTACAGTACACAGTAGGTGTTACATAATGTGTTAAATAAAGGTGTTGAGTAAATGGAGAGATGAATGAGCTCTTAGGTGATTTTTAACAATATAAAAGTTACATTTCATGATACCTTTAATTATCATATTAACAATGATTTTGCAAATTGCCTAGAATTTTTCTAATGTTAAAGCCACGGGTAGTAAGCAATGGGAGAAACGTATTGGTTAACATCTGTCTGGTGGGCAATGCTACTGATATTTTAATTTGGTTCTAAAGCAGAGGTAACAAGGAAAATTCATCTTATGTTCATCTCTGATTATTAATGGCTGCTTGGTGCTCTGTATTGAGAGAAAAAATCCAAGCCTGTGCATAAATTCAGTATAAAGTAGTCCTATGCACCGTGATACATGTGTATGGCTAAGGGAAAGAAAAGTCATGGCATGTATGCTGGGAATGTGTCATCTTTATCTTCTTTAAAGGATTATAGTATCTTCTAGGTGTTGTAAATAAAAAAGCACAATTCCATCAGACATCACAAATTCAAATGCCTGCAGGGACCATGCAGGTAAATCCGAATAAGTAACTCAAGAGCAGACTGGGCTAACTGTAGGGAATTCTAAAGAACTCTCAACTCCCACTCAGCACTGGCTGGTCGATTGTATTCCAAATCTACAGTCTGCAAATCCAATGTTATTAGATAGTAGGTGCCCCAAAAAGATTTCTTTGGGTAAATTTCCTGATTTCCAAAGGTTGGCGACCAATTCAATTTATGTATATAATATATATAATTTATATATATACTGTGTATTTATTATATATATGAATATATATATTCCAGGCCAAATAAACATTATTTGCTTTTTATATCTTGTAAACTTATTTGAATTCTTTGTCTCTCCTTGACTAATTCTCGTTCTCTTTTTCTTTCTCTTTCTTGAATTGTCCAAATTAATTTGAAAAGTTAGAATCAATCCCTAAAAATCCCTAAAGATTCAATTCTTCATTCTTTATAAAGGGAGCCTCCATGGTGGACCCCTGCCCCTGTCTTTGCCCCAGAAAAGACAGCTTCAAAGAGCCCTTTGTTGGCTATTTTGTTTGAAGGTGGTGGATATACATAACTTATACAGATTTTCTTAAGGTGAATGAATGAACTGGAGCATCAAAAGGAAGGATCAAATATTCTTTTAAACTTTAAGAGTCTCAGGTAATATAATTACAGTTCTTTTGAGGTTAAAACATGTTTGGTCTTAATAAAAGTAGATAAAGAGGAAGAAATTGGGAGGAAAAGCATATTAAAAACATACAAACAAAAAAATAAAAGCAAAGAAACTTCCAAGTATTTTGAGTTCACTTTGAATTAAGTACCATTTGAATTACTACAACTCAGCTATGGGATATCATTCTTATGACAGATATTTTGCCTTGCAGCTTGCCTTCTCCCAGAACTTCCAAGCACACTATTAACAGCTGTATAAGAAAATTCTCTAATATATGGTCTCAACGCTAAGTTGATATCCTTGCGGTCACAGAAAGCTCTAGGGCATTGGCCACAAGCATATGAATGTGTAGCTTCCTACTTTTTTCATCCTGAAGGGCTGTTTTTACCCACCATGTACTAGTATTAATAGAGCTTGCTGACCCCAGAGCAAGAACACTTCACCTGTGAAGGAGTATAGGTGTTGCATGAATGGTTTGCATATCAAGACTAATACCTGTCCAACCTTATTTAGCCCAGTAAATCTCTCAGAGGGTATAACTCAGGCAGTTGACCACAAGCTGTTATAATTAGGTCAAATGAGGAATGCAAACTCTGCCATTAACCATGTTTCTCAGCTCGCCAGATTTGAACAAATGCCCCCAACTGACTGAAGGTTAACACTCATGACCCAGCATCTCTTCAAACAGCAGGTGGAGACATGATTTTCATTTTCCTTAGTTTATTTAAAGTCTTTTTGATATGCACTAAACTGGTAACATGATTTGCATTTCAATGTTGGAAAATTAGGCCTGCCTCTTGGATTGACTCAGGAGCCTCTGGGCTTTGGGGAAATGGAAACGTACAAAACAGCACAAACAAAACCAAAACCGAAAAGAAAAATAACAATAAAATCAAGGAATACATCACTGGCAATAAGTCCCTGAATGGGCATTTCCTTGTGCATTCCCTACAAGCAGTCTTGCAAAGTCTATTTGTTTATGTATTTACTCATTCATTTGAATTATTGTTTTTTTATTGTTAGGTCAACTGTGGATGCAAACTCAGCAGGGTCAGAGAAAAATCAGCCTTCTTGGTCAGGAAGTGTAAATCAGTTGAAGAGATGAATTACATTTGGAATTGGTCTCCTCTACTCCCTCACCATGTCCATAGACCCCTGATGTCTTTATTTTATCCTGCATATTATTTGTGATAAGAAAAGAAATGGAAATCTAGAACCAAAAAACCTATAGGCCAAAATTGGAGTTGGGGGCTAAAATGCAGGGTGCTATATTAGGAAAGTGTCGCAATTGAGCCTGGGGGCTGTCAAGCATGAATTCCAGGGTTGTGATTTGATTTCTGATCCATGTCGCTCAGCTCTGCTGAACATGGCTGTGTGAGGGGCTGGCACCTGAGTCCAGCAGCACGTAAAAGGAACTGCAATGGCTCCTTGATATTCACAGGATAAAGTTCAAATTCTTCCATGATATAAAACTCTCTTATAACTTGACTTCTGTCCTTTTTTCTAGCAACATCTCCCCTAGTGTCCTTGTATAGGTTTGCACACCCCCACACATGAAGAGCTACTTGCTGGCGAGTTTCACAGTTCTCTGCCTTTGCACATGCTGTTCCTACTAACTGGAATTCCTTCTCCTTCTTCATTTTGAGAACTACTCTTGATTTTCAAGAGCCATTTCCCTGTGAACTGAACTATAGTGGGATGCATTTTCCTTTAGGCAAATATTGTATCTCTTGTTTATTCTGGATTTCAGATGCTGTCACAACATATTGCCATATCTATTTTTCTTGTGTCTCTCCATACAAGGCTGAGAGTTCTTTGAAGTAAGAAGTGTGTTCTCTTCATCTATATCCTGGACGAATAGCATAATGGGGTACATTTTAAATCTCGAGGGGGTCCCTGGGTGGTGCAGCGGTTTAGCGCCTGCCTTTGGCCCAGGGCGCGATCCTGGAGACCCGGGATCGAATCCCACATCGGGCTCCCGGTGCATGGAGCCTGCTTCTCCCTCTGCCTGTGTCTCTGCCTCTCTCTCTCTCTCTGTGACTATCATAAATAAATAAAAATTTTAAAAAATGAATAAATAAAAAAAATAAAACTCGAAAAAGTTAATCCTTGACTAAAAAATGCTTAAAAGATCTGGGAGGTAACTTATCTAGAAATATTGTATATTGTCTTTGAGATATTAGCTAATTCTAGACACTGCCGCAGTCTCAACCACACATTGGGCCACCGTGAGGCCTTTCCTGGTCTTCTTTTCCCCAGTGAAATATAAAGCTGTCCTCAGAATATCAGCACAAAAACCAAGCAGTTGAACCTACCCATTGCATCCACAAGCTATAAAATGCTTTTAGCCCTCTTTTATTGTAGCTAAACTTTTTTCCTGGCAGCTAATTTTACCATGGGAATCTTTGCTGCCTCTAAATCTAGATTTCGGGATATTTTATGGTGACGTATTTCTCTTAGGGGACCCTATCTTTTAGTAAGTAAATGATATAAACAAACCTGAAATCATCTAGAGGACAAATGTAAGGGTACTAAACAAAAATATTAGCATAATGTGCCCAGCAAGCAAAATTGTATTTTGGGGACAGAAAATAAATAAAATAATAAGGAAATTTCTAAAATGGAACGATTGTGAGATTTCCAGAATGAAACAGAGAAAGATTAGGTAATGTCTAGCAGCAACATCTCAGAACTCATACTTCTTATGTCAACTTTTAAAGTACATAGATAAACTAATGTTCAGATGTGCATCCTTCCAGAGTAAATGCTTTTTAAAAAGCCAGGATCATGGCATCTGATTTTTCCTCTAACAATCTAAAGTACTTATACATTCCATATGAAGTCAATATAAACTTATTAATTGATAAAAGCTGAAATCTTTATTAGTTAACATTTCTTAGGTTCTAAATACTTGGCGTCGAGTTTAGAAATCATTGATGGAATGTTATGTTACTAATTAATACATAATAATTACTCTTACTAAAATTAGCAGCAAAAGTTGGCGTGTCATTTATTTATTTTATTGCATCACATTTAGCTTGATTTCATGTGCTTTGAAAAAATGTGTATCTACCCTTCTTTCTTTCCTTACTTAAGCCCCTAAAACAGCTTCAGTTTGAGTGAATATGATATGTTTGAAATTTCATTTGGGTTTATAGTCTGCTGGAGTCCCAACTTATGCCCAAGCATTAGGAATAGTCTGAGGGATTTTGAATGAGGACTATCATTTTGATATACACTTTCCTTTCAGTAAAATGGTTTTACTTTCGTTGAGCTTCAGTGATTGAGGGAAGTCATCCTGTCACTGTTTCCCAGGACTGCATAACAAATGATGACAAACTAGGTGCCTTATTAACAACAGGAATTTGTTCTTTCATGATTCTAGAGGCCAGAAGTCAAACCTCAATGTTTAGAAGTAGGGTCACACTCCCTACAAGAGGTATTAGGGGAGAATCTGTTCTGTGCCTCTTCTAGCTTCAGGTGGTTGCTAACTGTCTTGATTTGGGGTCACATAACTCCAATCTCTGCTTCCCTTTTCATATTGCCTTCTTCTCTGTCTTTTATGAAGGCACTTGTCATTGGGATGAGTCCAATAAATGGTCCACCTGAATAGTCCAGGATCATTTTCTCGTCTAAAGATTTTTGATTTAATTACATCTGCAAAGATTCTTTTCCCAAAAAAGTTAACATTCACAGCTTCCAGGGGTTAGAATGTGGACATATCTTTCTGGGGAGGCACTTCAGCCACTACTCACATCTTTCTTTAGGAATCCTGTAATTACTTAATCATCTTTTTTGGATAAAGCAAGTCTGTGTATATTCCATTTCCTTCCTATTTCTATTTGGGCTTTGTAGTTATATTATGAATATGCTTTGGGGCTACATTTGAGATTGATTTTAGAAATAAATTCATTTTAATGGGAAGCTTTTTATTGCTGTTCTTTATTGTCTTTTTTAGTTAGCTACCTAGGGAAGAATTACAATTTTGTTTATAATTAATTGTATTATTTGTAGATAGATATGCTTTAACATACTAAGTATGGTCCTAATGGAAGATTCTCTTTCATTTCTGCCATAAATTGTGTGTCAGTTTGTATAATATATCTTTCAATAGTGAAAGGAAGTAATCCCAAAGATGAAGAGGATTTGGAGTTAGTTTCACTAACATTCATGATTAACATCTGGAAGCCTTAGAAGTGATTTAGGAGAAATATCAGTACATATTTCTTGTTGAATGAATCTCAATGGAAGAGGCATACAAATATTTAAAAATAATTCACTGCTTATTTTTCTTCTTTTACAGTCATGTAAAGCCCTGTATGTTGTTATTCCTTCCATTCTTTGTTCATATATTCAATTCTTGGATTTGAATACCTCTAATTATAAATTCCCAGGCCACCAAATATTCCTGAGAATATAATTTCCACACTTTCAATGGCTGTTGTTAGAATATTTCTGATTTACTGTGGTTTTATATTTATTTATGACATCCATTACTTAAAAACAGGTTGTAAAAATTTGACAAAGATTTCTTTCTGAAGCTTCCATGATATAGATAAGCCTTTCTGGCTTCATAAAGAAGAAAACACAAGTTAGTTAACTAATACAACTGTACTAAAGTAAATAAACAAAGCTCAAGTAAATATAGATGAGGCTTTGCTGTGTGCAAACAAACCCAGAAGAAAAACAATGAACATATGTAGTTCAATGCCACTGGAGCATTAATTTGCTTCTAGGTGTTCAAGAAGAATAAAAATATGGTTTGATTACAATGATGATTTTATTTAAATCTAGAGCTTATTATTTCTGATTTATTTCCACTCATCTAAGAACTGACTTAGCCTGTATCAATCATTTCTCTTAAAAGCCATTTCTTCTTTTTTTAAAAAGTCATTTGTTTTTTAAGCTGACCAGAAGATATTTCATTTTTTCTCTTACTTATAGTTCAACTGAGGAGAAGGTTAACAAAAGTCTCTTTGTATATTCAAAAGATTAAGGTCTAGTTTTAATAACCAGAGAGTTTTCCAATCCTAAATTTATCTCACTAACACTGGAAACTCACAATGTGATTCTAACAAAGAGAATGTACCTAACATTGGACAATTGTCTCTCCTGCCTTATAAGCAAACTTATAAATATAAAGATTGGATCACATTGATGGGTTTATAAAGAGAAGGTAAAAATAATTAACTTGAAGGACTTTATTGACATATACACTAGGAAACATTGCAAATGACAACTAAATTAAGTTTTATAATAGGGGAAACATGATGGTTGATTACAAAATGTAATCCAGTTATCCATTATTAGAAGAAAAATGTCACAAGGGCTATACTTTTGTCCATTTTTTCAGTACTATAGCCTCAGTATCTAAAACTATTCCTGACATAGAGTAAATACCCTTGAAATATTCATTAAATACATATTCTAAAGTGTTATACAGGACAGTAATGAGATATACACATTTACTCTATAGTTAAAGTCATCGTTTTGGCAGAAAGTGTACTGTTTTTCAAAGATAATTCAGCTTTCTATTAATAATCTTTAGAAAAGCTAAAGTCCACTTCTCTGCCCAAGGCCTCTTTTGTTGGTATTGAGCCCCTTTTTCTGACTCTATGATTCAGATAAAATGTCCAAGCCTCTGTTTCAAAAATCTTTACACTTTAGTTACGTTCAAGGAAGTTGTGCTTGGCTCTTTCAGTCTTTGGATTTATTGCAGAACCTTGAAAGTTTCTTGCCAGGAGCAAAGTACTCCAAGGCAAAAACAATATTTCCTTGAACTTTAGAGTAGGAAGAAATCTCAAATGTGACCCAATTTCATCTTCATTGTTGACAATGAGAAAAAACTCGATCAGAAGAAAGGTAATGTGTGTCCAGTAGCCCTGGAAATGAGTGACAGAGATGGGACTAAAATCCAATTCCCTTGCTCCTTGGTTGTAAGACCACAAAGAAGAGTAACAAGGACATCAATGGCCTTTGAGGTCATAGAGGAAAGAACTCAATGCTTTCAACCTCTGTGGTGGAACAAATATTACTGTAGAACCTTTTGAAAATGTATCAAAACCTTGTTATTCTTCCTTTGGAGTTCCTGTGACTCCACCCTTTCTTTCTTTTCTAGTAACATTTGAATTCAGGCTCTTTCCTGTTTTCTTTTTTCTCTATTTCTCCTCCTGATGATTGTAACGTTCTTGCCTAAGAGATTGATGATCTTCTAATCCAATCCTAAACATTGACTTAATAAAAATTCCTCATTTTTCTCAAGAAAACATTTGAGAACAAAAATGACTTGCTAAAATGTTTCCATCAATGATTGACAGATCTGGGACTAGAATTCAGATATTGTGTGCCCTATTCTACATTCTTTCCATTTTAAGAGACTATAGGAGAAAGGACAATGCCTTGATTAATTATCAGAATTGCAAAGATGAATAAAATAATACTATCACATTGTCATTCTTCTATATGAAAATTGACACTCCATGTTTACCCCCTTGTCCCACACCTTTACAGAAGGTTCTAGCTGCCTCTCCATTTACTGGATAAATTCCCAAATCCTTTTTGTCTAACTTTTGATGACTTCTACATTCAGTGGGCTTTTTATATTTCCCTTTCAGGACCAAGCTGTTTTTATTTACCATCCGCAGAACAAACAAAGCTCCTTACTCTCGCTTAAGTCCTGATTCTCCAAGATAGCTTAATCTATCCTTTATCTCTCTCTCTCTCTCTCTCTCTCTCTCTCTCTCACACACACACACACACACACACACACACACAACATTTTGGATATATAAAATATAGAAATTTAATATTTAAAATGTGGACCATATGCTGTCATATTGAAATGACACCTAGAGATGATCTAGTAGGATCATCTAGAAGATTTGAAAACAAAATCCTGGAAGAGTTAAGTGACTTTGTTAAGATTTCCAGGTATTGTGAAGAGTTCTGAGGAGAAGGAAGAAAGATAAAGGAAGGAAAGTTTCTTTATATTGCCAGAGATTTATAGATAGTATATAGTCATATTTCTGTTTTACATATTAGCATATGGTAGTTATGTATACTATATGAGATATAACTTGAAAATAGAATATTTGAGGGGTGCCTGGGTGGCTCAGTGGGTTAACCATTTACCTTCAGCTCATGTCATGATCTGAGGGTCCTGAGGCAGCCCCAGTTCTGGCTTTCTGCTCAGTGGAGAGTCTGCTGCTTCACCTTTCTCTGCCCCCTCTCCATTCCTGCTCCCTAAGCCCAAGATCTTAATCACTAAACTCTCTGTTCTTTAATTTTAAGAGTGATAGAAAGTGCTCCACCCCCCCCAAAAAAAAGGAGAGAAGAATCAGAATTTTTATACAAGGTATTTAAATATCTCTGTGCCAGGGCAAATAAGATGTCAACTCTACCCAAACTAGTAGGGGAATCAAGCAGAGGTGGCTTTAGGAGCCTAGGTGGCTCAGTCGGTGAAGTGTCCAACACTTGCTTTCAGCTCAGGTCATGAGCTCAGGGTTGTGAGATTGAGCCTCTCACTGGGCTCTGTGCTGAGTGTGGAGCCTGCTTAAGATTCTCTCTGTCTCTCTCTCTCTCGATCCCTCTGCCCCTCCAAACATCCCCTCCTCTCTAAAACAGAAAACAAACAAAACAAAATAAAACAAAACAAAAAGGGTGGCCTTAAGTATTTTTCTGAAATGAACCATTTGAAATAGAAAAACTTCTGTATTAAAAAAAAAGCATATACAATTCTAGTACAGGAGTATTTACTCTTACATTAAAGTAATTTGACTTTTGGCAACAGTGATAATGAAAGAATTCAAAGAGTAATATAGAGTATGAAATAAAGTAATATATATTATTTTATCTTAGATATATATACACACACACGTGTGTATATATGTGTTCTTGTGTGTGTATATATATGCATACATATATATATATGTATTTTTTAAAAAATAATAGCTTCATCAGGCTTTTAGATAAACAAAACAGTCATAAAAATTACAATGCCTGACAGCTGCAAAAATAAGAACTGAAAGTGACAGTAGCCAATACTATACTAGGCTGAAGTATGTAATTTACATCTTAGTGAAATTAAACATACTATAATAGCTTAGCTTCCAGGCAACAATACTATTAAATTTGCAGTAGTAGTTTATGACATCATCTGAAACCCCAGGATACACATTTGAAGCTGACTATTATGGTTAGTAATCTGTATTGCTGTTCTGGTTAGTTTTTCATTTAATTCATTGCAGGCTTCTATTAAAAAAAAGACAAATAGCAACAGTTGAGGATGATGTTTTTTACTAAAGCTGTTAAGCCTCAGGCTGCAGTAATGTCACATTTTAGAATCAGTAATAATAGCTTATATTTGGAAAGTATTAAGAGGTCAGAATTATATTGAAAAGTATAATAATTTAAGCCTTTTTTATGGCCAATAAGTATAGTTTTAGAAGGTTTTCTAACTCATCTTTCTTTTCCAAAATGTTTCTTAGCTAAGTAAGACTGTACAATGGTAGAATAACAATAAGGCCTACTGCTTTTAGTAATGGTTTTATGCTATACAGCAGCAATCTCAACCAGATATACTGTAGTAAGATCATTAGAACTTCAGATTCTTGTGGGAAGGATGCTAAACTAAAAATGTTTCCAATATTTTGTGTGTAAATGAATTTTTCTGGATATGGGAGCTTATAACTCACACACACATATATATAATGTATACATATATATACATATACACACATATATATATCATATATATAATATATACTCACATATATATTATGTATGTATATGTACTATGTTTCTTTTATATATATATATATTACATATATATATATATAATTTTTCAAAGGTCCCATTTTCCAAAAAGTTTATGGACCTTCTTAATTATAACAGTGATTCTCAAAGATTGGGGGGAGCTTTCTAGAATCTCTTGTGGTACATACAAAAAAGGATCATTGGTTTGATAAATGCCCCTTCTCTTACCAGATTGTTCCCATGTTCTGGTCCAAGACATTTGCCCTCCTTATCCAAACCCAAACACTGAACTAATATAATGTCTCATTTATTGCAAGGGGACACTTGTGAATCAGGGAGATGAAAGTGATTTGGCAAAATTCCTCCAAATACCGATTGCCAGATCTGGCACTTTAAGCAGACAGGGCAGATGAAAGCATCTGAAAATACAGGACAGAGGGCTATACAACTTTGTCTATAAGATGATTTAGAACATGGACCTAACAAGACATTTTTCTGGGGAGTCTTTACTTCTATAATATACCCAGCTTTTTCCCCCTTTCCTCACTCAGTGAATGTACCTGTAGGTATAAGTGTGAAGCCTTAGAAAACTGGAAGTTCAAGTGGAGATCTTGAATCATTTGTTCAGAGTTAGTCTGGCCTGAAACAGGTGACCTTTTACATGATCACATTGAAAGAACTCCACTTGACCTCATGTGTCTTAAAAATATCTTTAAAAAGTACCACCTACACTAGCCTTCTGGGAACCTTTATGGTTCCACAATTAGAGCTTCCTTCTTTGAGTCAAGATATAAACTCCAGATGATTATCACCAATATGTACCTAGTAATAATAAATTTAGATCAGGTGGATAGGAGAAAAAAGGTTTGGAGAACTTGGCTAGCACAGGTGGGTTTGGGGAAAATGGACATAATGTCCCAAATGAAGGCAGTCAATTAGAGGTTACTAAGTGGCTAGGGAAGATAAACTTATAAAAAAGTGATGTGAAAAGACTTTAAGGAAAAATACTATCAACCTTATAGCTTTGGCTAAAGCATGCCTTAGTGACTTTTGTAGAATGAATAAGCTTCAAGTCACAAATGATCTCCCAGTATTGCCTTAAATATTTAGAATTTAACAGACAGAGAATAAAAGGAATACTAGAAGCGAAGTCTGTGATGAAAACTACTTTTTGAGCTTGAGATGACATTATAAAATATATTTTATATAAATGCTATACATGCAAATTAAGTAAGTAGATAAAACCATCTGCCTCTTGATTTTCAAAAGTAAGAAAGTAAAGAAAGCATCTATTTAACCCAGAACATTGGGCTGAATAAAAGCAGACTCCATCAGCTAAAGTCCTGTACTTGAAATATGGAAACATCAAGATCTGAGTAAGTCATGTGTTCCCAACTCTAGATACTTCTGTAAAGGGAATATATTGAAAGTCATGATTCATACAGAAAAAGAAAAACATGTTTACTAAAATTACCTATTTCTTTCTCTAGGAATGCAACTTCTTTCATCTCTTGCATGAGAGAAAAGGCAGTTAAAGACAGTTTAAGCCAGAAATGCCAATATGTTTAAGAGCACTTCAGGGAAAACTCGTTATTTTAATATGTTTCTAGGCTAGAGTCCCTGTCCTCATTTTCATGACCTTTTTTTTTTCTCCCCAAATTTTCTTGTTCCCTTATTTGTATTTGAAAGGATGATATGAGATATGGTGCAAAGATATTGTTTTTGGAAGTTGGAAAACTTTGGTTTAATAGCATTGTGAAGTATTGACTCTAAATATTATAGTTTAAAAAGATGATAGACAAAGGAAAATTTATTAGAAAGATCAATGAAGAGAGTAGATATAATTGATGAGACTGAATGGTAGACTCCATTTTCAAGTACTCTGTTACAATCACTTTTCCCCTGTTCTCCTTATCTTAGGATAAACACTGAAGAAATACTGACCTTGATATTTGTAAGCCTGTCCTCAAAGTGTTGCTGATTATACTCCCCATGTTTCCATCAATGGAAACTCAGAAGCAGCCTACAGATGAATCACTTAGCTAATTCTTTGGTATTTTCTCACAATTCTCATTTCCATGCAGAATTTATTCTTTAATAGCCATCGGTACTGAAACTTATGTTTGCAAAAGCAAGTGAGTTGATTAATAGGTATTTTATACATCTGGTATTTTCTCATAAAAGACTGGAAAACTTATTTCAATTATCATACCACCAACAAGGATGCAATCTGTTCACAAGGCCTGTTTACGAGTGGCTGATTTGGGTAATGGCTGTTTTCTTAGCACAGGAAATGAAATATAATATTATTAAACAGAGATATGCAGAATGAGGTGTCAACTTATCCATCTTCCTGATGTTTATAGGCTTCATTTTTTAGAATGTTTACTTTATTTTATGAGACCGCATGTTAAAATTTCTCCTATTTGAAAAGATCTAATTTCTTTTATTCTGGTTTTAATGTCCTTGAATATTAACATTTTCAAACTTGTAAGCAATCAGCTAAGGAAACCTGTGGTAGGTACTATATTAATTCCATTTAGATAAATGTGCCATAATGAGAGAGACAATAAAAGTGAGCACTTTATCTTTGCAGGAGGAAAAGAACTGGTCTTTGGTAGAAGGATAAATGGTTTTCATTGTTTCAGAGACCACCCGTGATAGTATGGCAGGGAGGGTTGTGGTTGGAGGAAAACAAACTTCAAACAAGGAGTGTGTGTGTGTGTGTGTGTGTGTGTGTGCGTGCATGTGTGTGTGTGCGTTTATGAAGGGAGGAGCATGAATTAAGTTACTGTTGTAAAAATAACATAATTCAGTTTAAAGGATTTTACAAAAAACACTGGAAAAATCTAGACGTATCTATTTTCAGCCAAGTGTGGCTCTTTTAATCTTTTACTAACTTTCAATTAAGACTCTGACGGGTGGAAATGAGAAAGAATAAACTTTTTGAAAAGGTTACTATCTCTGCTCATTAAATTACAATTATTTCTATTACTTTCCCAGGAAATCATGCTGCTAATAAGTGGACATACTTATAGATAAAGGGAAGCAAAGCAAAGCAAAGGGACAACTTTGAACAGTACAGACTGTAGAACTTTACAAAGGCTCCTCAAAAAAGGGGGAATATGAAATTCCTTTATATTAAGAAAAGGAATATTAAAACTAGCAAGAGATGCACCGTGATGTCCCACAGTATAATTTCTTGCTGATGATTTTATGTATACTCAATATATACATTAAATGTATACATGACTATGCCATGGAAATAATCTTATATAAGAAAAATATTCTTTTTTTTTTTTAAATTTATTTATTTTAGAGAAGGAGTGTGACCAAAGGGGAGAAACATAGGGAGGGGCAAGAGTGAGTGGGTAAGAATCTCAAGCAGATTCTGCACTGAGTGGCCAATGCACCATGGGGCTTGATCTGATGACCCTGAGATCATGATCCGAGTGGAAACCAAGAGTCAGATGCTTAACCTACTGAGCCACCCACGTGCTCCAAGAAAAATCTGCTTCTTAAGATATCATCTAGATTAGGTTGGTCGAGTAGAAATATAACAGGAATCACAGATATAATTTAAAACTTCTAGAAGCCACATTAGGAAGAATAAAATAATAGGAAAATTAATTTTAATTTTATATTAAATTTATTCTTTTAAACCAAAAAACAATTTAACATCAAATCCAAAATAAAAATTATTGATATAATATTTTGCATATTTTTTATCATACCAAGCCTTTGAAATCTGGAGTTTATTTTCCATTTACAGCATATCTCAATATGGGTCAGTCAAATTTAGAATGTCTGATAGTCATATGTAGCTGGGAGCTATCATATTGGGCAGTGCAGTTCTAGATTTTCCAAAATATGCCTTTTTCTAGAGAAATGAACTGATATATGTACCTATATTTATCAGTAAAAAAACTGCCCTAATATAGAAATCAAGAAACTGTTGGTGTCATCACTTACTTAGTGAATGGTTTCTAGAGCTAAGTTTTATACAGAAAAATCAGAGGAAATTTTATAACAGAATCTAAGTATTTTCTTGTTTTTAATGGTATATTTCTTATTTATATCTCATTTCATATGAGAACACAGAAATAATCAATTTTTTGGCATTGAGCTACATAGTTACCCTTTTGAATTACTGAAATAATATTTGTCCATTTATTAATATCTGCCTCCTCCATTAACATGATTATACTTTATAAAACTATCCATATTAGAGCTTTTAGCAATTTTAGTCAGTGACTTCAAATTATTTCTCTTCTCCTTAATAAATCCAAATACAGGTGATATATATAAAATTGTTTGTGTTAATTTCACTTTTTATATAATTTCAGGTGAATTACTGAAACTCTGATGCTCAGATTAAAAGAAATGATTTATTATGAAGTATATATGGAAGAAAAATAATTGATTTTATCTGTCAAAGATTGAACTTATAGTAGGAAGTCCTGTGGGCTCTGTTATATTTTGAGGGGCTCATGAGATCATATTATCTTAAATGACTCTCCTCCAAGTCATTCTAATTATCATTAAGATTTCACCCTTCTTCACTGTGTACTTTGATTCTGCTTTAATATGTACATACTGTTTTCACTCTTTTTCTACTTAAAAAAATTATTTTTCTATGGAAGACTTGAAAGAAGTTACCATGTCTTTTTCCATTCCTCTCATCTTAAAAACATAACTCAATACCTCATTAATTTAGGTGAATTGGACCAATTATTGACTAGATGAATACAAAGGGACAATTATAGTATTTTTTCTCTGCCTTCAATCAATAGTGTTACATAACCATTTAAAAATATAATTGCATATTCTATTGACAAGTAAACCTTGGATAGCCTTTGTGTACTTCTTTTATATACTGTAACTACATGAAAGCATTATATTCTTGGTCTTACCATTGTGTCTGACTCACAGTGAGCATTCAATTTCTAAAAATTAATTAATATGGATTGCTCTTTGAATGTATTCATTTTTGTTTAAAGTTATTATACTAAAATTTTCATCTACTAGTTTCTAGTACTCTTTATTTGTCAAGAATTCATTCAACAGGGGCTCCTTGTGTCTCAGTCGATAAAGCATCTAACTCTTGATTTTGACTCAGGTTGTGATCTCAGTGTCCTGAGACTGAGCCCTGTGTCCAGCTCTGCACTCAGCATGGAGTCTGCTTGTCTTTCTCTCTCTGCTCTTTCCCCCCTTTCTCTCTCAAATACACAAATAAAATATTTTTAAAAAAGAACTCATTCAACAAATATATTACCTTCAATTTTTCAATCCTTATTTAGGGTCTAGATATACAATGGTGAAATTATCAGTTAAGGAATATATCTTAAGGATATTTATATTCCAGTGGGAAAAGTGCATTTAAACAAATAAATAGGCAAAGACCATAACTATAAGTTGTGGTAACTACTATGAGGGAAAACATCACTGAGGAGCTAAGGAGCAAGCAGGAACAGGAAAATGAGAATATTTAGATACAGATGTCAGGGAAGATCTCTCTTGAAAACGTGGTGCTTAAGTAGATTGTATGGGGGATAATAACAAGCCAGTGCTTGAAAAGAAGGGCAAGAAGAGTGTTCTAGGCTGTGAGAGGGCAAAGAGGTTGAACATTCGAGGAGATTGAAGAAGGTCAGTGTGGCTGGAGTGTGGTGAACTACAGAGTATAATGTTCTGACTTTAGAGAATAAGGAAGGGCCAAGTCAGGGCAAGACCTGAAGGAAGAATTTGATTCTAAGAGCAAAAGGAAGCCATAGAAGGGATTTAGGCTGGGGGCCTTGGGTTATATAATCAAATATGCTATATAAATATGTCTTTAGTGACTGGGTATAAGAATGAAGTATAGAAAGCTATGTGGATTCAGAAAAACAACTTTAAGATGATTATGTCTTGATATGATGGTGTCTTGGTATAGGTAGATGGCAGAAAAGATAGTGAGAAGTTACCAGATTTTAGATACATTTTGGAGATAGAATCAACAAAATTTATTAGAAAAGACAAAGGAAGTGAAGGAAATAAGTAATCAAAAAATATTCTTGGGTTGAGTATCTGCATGGATATTGAAGTAATTTATTAACATAGGGAAGATTATGAGATAAAAACTTTAAGGATTGGAGGAATAAAGATTCCATTTTGACCTACTGAATTTAAGGTGTTCATAAGATTTTTAGATGAAGACATAGGGAGATTCTAGGCTACTAACAAATGCTGCTGGCATAAAGCCCAAAGTTGTAAATAGGTATGCACTGTAAACACATTAGAAGTGAAAGGAAAGCCAATCTTCAAACATTAATGTATCAATTTACAATAATAATCAATTTTCCTGAGTACTTCAAGAGAGCAGCTAACATTTGTACTACTAGGTATTTACCCAATGAATACAAAAATACTAATTCAAAGAGATACAAGCATCCCAATGTTTATAGCAGCATTATCTACAATAGCAAAATTATGGAAACAGCCCAAATGTCCATCAACTGATGAATGGAATATATATATATATATATATGTATATATATATATACTCACTATATATATATACATCACCACTACATATTTATGTGTATGTATATACACACATCACATATATACATATAAATATATATGTCACATATATATCCATATATACGTATAATATACACTATTACTCAGCCATCAAAAAGAATGAAATATTGCCATTTGCAGCAAAGTGGATGGAGCTAGAAAGAATTAAGCTAAGTGAAATAAGTCATTCAGAGAAATTCAAATACTATATGATTTCATTCATATGTGAAACAAAACAAACAAGCAAAGGGAACAAAGAGAAAGAGACAAACCAAGAAACAGATTCTTAACTACAGAGAATAAACTGATGTGGACCAGAGGATAGGTGGGTGGGGATAAGGGAAATAGGTGATGCGGATTAAGAAGTGCCCTTGTGATGAGCGCCAGGTTTTTATAGATGTGTTGAATCATTAAATTGTACAGCTGAAACTTATATTACACTGCATGTTAACTAACTGGATTTAAATTAAAAACTTAAAAAACTTTATTACAAAAAATTGGAGGAATATTTATTCTTCAAATTTATTTTCCTTATCTTAAAAACAAAAAGAAAAACCCCATTTGTGAGCTTTCTCATTTTTCTGAACATAATGTAATTTAAAAGCATGTCCACTTTCTCCAAATTTCTAATTAACTCTTTCTTTTTCATATTAGAAAACCAGTTATATACATGCCTGAAAGGAATATATTTTCTGTCTGTAATGTTACATCTGAATAGAAGATAAATATGGTTCATATTCTGAGTTGCACAGCAACATGTGAAAAAAATGCCTTTAAAACATGCCATGAATTGAATTCATTAAATCTATTGGGTGTAGCAATTTAATGAAGCAAAAAATACTAATTAAATTATTAAAGTCTGGATAGTGAGTAGTAATTAAAAAGACTGTTGCTATGCAACTCAGATAATTTCTATAAACAGTCTGCAAAAATGTATTGGTTAAATATGCTGGTATTTTGCCTTGACCTTTCATAATCAAACATCTCTTCATTCTGTGGAAATCTATTTCTGAGACTAACATTAAATAGAATTCATGGATTAGAAAAAAGAGGACATTTGGGATTTGATTGTGTTATGATGTGATTGAGTTATGCCTCCAAAGGTTATGTATGAGGAGTTCAAAATTCCAAAAATGGAAATTATGGAATATACAGGGAAGAGTAGTAGGAATTGCTTAAAACCTTCATCACTACTAAATATAGTGATAAAAGCAGTGATTTTTCCTTATTATTTCTTTCACAGGGGTAGTAGCACTTTGTAACTGAGGCAGGTTAACACAGGATACAGTTTTTCTAAAGTCAAAACTTCTTTTGACATTAAATCTATTTTCCCAAACTGTCAGAGAATTGAAAGTTGGTCACATGTTTTAAAAGTCTTCCATGTGCCCAAGAAAACTGTCCTTGAAACTGCATACGCTAGAGGGTAGTTTCTGCAAATGGAAGGAATGGGTTTTTAAAAATTATTTTTATTAGGTAGACGGTGAAGGCAGTCAGTAAGAGGCTGGAGTGCAGGCACACATTAATTCCACTATCTCAGTAAGGACTAAAAGAAAATTAGCCTCTCAGGAAAAATAAGGTGGAGAGTTAAATCTTTTGCACAATTCAAAATATTCCCTGTGTTTGAAAACTACTGTGTAGTTACAGGCAGTATTCCTTGAGTACTAACTTAATATTATGAAGTACCCTTAATCAAAGATATCCTAATTTTGGTCATTGAGGCTGACTCAAAGTTGGTGATGTAAATACAGTATTTAAAGGCAATCTTAAATAGGGGTGGCAGGTTGTTGCCCGATGACATCAGCGTGGCTGTAGTGACCAAGGGGAAAGTATTGCTTGAATATATATGAGCCTCAAATATTTCACTGTAATATTTTTGAGCTTCCGTGTTACCTATCACAAGGCTGTCTCCTTTTATCACTGCCTGTTCACAAGTCATTTTCCTGTGTCTTGAAACATGTTACCCCCCCATCCCAATCATCATTTGCTGTTTTCATATCCTAGCCAGATGTTCAAAAGTAAGCATTATAACCATGTTCCCCAAATTGTGTGCCAAGACACTCTGTGGTACTGCAATGAGCTCTCAAGGACATGTCCTGAAATACTCAACACGTTCAAGAGGAACAGCCACCCTGCACAAACAAGCTGAAGTAGTTCACAGTCTCAACATTAGATAGCGCTATATGCCTTTTAATTATGTCCTTTTTTTTTTTTTTTTTTTTTTTGAAGCTGGTTTTGTAATTGCTATTGTAAAAAGCGAATACTGGATGGAAGTCAATGTGAAACAGGAAATATGAATAGTAGTAGTGTTGACTTTGAATCCCAGTTTTGTGCAATCCTAAATGTGCAATACCCAACAGGTGCGTTGCTACTTTGTGCTTATTTAAGAATGAAATAGAAATACCATCCTGTGAATGTGCAGGCATTATTTTGGCAAATATCTTCCAAGCTTTCAGGAAGTAAATACTTATAGAGTTGTTGGTTAATGCAAATGTTCAGTATTTGTCCTGGCCAGCGATGTTGTGACATGATCACTGAGACACAGAGGAGTGATGTTTGGATCCTCTGCACTGTGGTATGGCAGGAAGAGTTGTTACTGAAATTATGCATCTGTGCACTAACAACTTTGGGAGGTGGCTGTATGTATGTACATGCATATTTAGAAAAACTTTAAAAGATACAAACTACATTTTATCTTTCTTGTATATGTTCATTTGATATAGAAGAGAAATCTGGCATCTATTTACCATGCAAACACGATTTTCTTTGAACACAGAACTGCAAAATCACTTTCTTACTTTCATCAATGCAGGTATCAGAGCTCTTCAAAATAGGTAGCATGCTATCGAGACTATCTACCCAGGCTGATTCTACTTGATACAAGTAAAGTTTGTGTATCATCCAGTGGTAAATGTACCTCTGAATGACCTAGCACAGACCCTCACTTGAGCTGCTTTACAAGTAACTTACACTTGTACAAGTAAGACATTGTATTTCAGTTTCAGTTTCCACTCTAAATCTGATGGGGAGTTTGACCCATTGCTGTTCATCTCTTCTTAAGTTTCCCAATTCTATTCCTTAGAATATTATCCCAATCTTCAGAAGTTTGTCAACATCTATAAAGACAATTTCATGCTCTTAAATATAGTGTTCAAGATCTTTCATGATCTGTCATCAACCTAATTTTTGTAATTTATAACCTGCCGCACCCTCCCATGATTTTATAATCCAATAAAATAAAACTATTTCTTTTCTGAGCAGGTCCTGTACCTCTCTTCCTTATATATTATTTTTCTTAATTGTGTCTTCAACCTACCATGCCCTTCTCTCTACATGTCCAGCTTCTTCAAAACGGTGCTCTAATTCTTTCACAGAGTCTTTCCCTTTTCCTCTGTAAAACTCTTAAGTCTCCTTTTCGTTCTTCCCCTTGCACATGGTATTTATGGTTTGTTTTTTATTATGTTGGCTTCACCGTGTGACTTTCTCCACACTACTCCTTTGATGGTTTATGTTTGATTTTACCCTCTCATTCCTCACCTAATGTAGAATAGCATAAACTCACACCCTTTGCCATCCCCAACTTTAAACCATTTGTGCTAAATGTCTGTATAGAGTAGATGCTCAGCCAATATCATGAGATCAAATTGCAACAGATTATGTATAACCTAAGATGATAACTTATAAAGACTTAAAATGCTGGATCTCCAAGAATAATTCTCATTTAATAAAGATCTTTAAAGAGCTTATCTATTCATCCCAACTCTTGCTGTTATTATTCTTTTCTTGAGATTTGTAGGATCCTCAAGAATATGCAACTTTTCTCTTGTTACCCTCACCCCCAAACTCAAAAAAACTTGAATAAATTTTTAGTTGGAAATGTTGCTCCTGGTTTGAATCAGTAGTTTAGCTAAATAAACTCATTGATTATTGTCTTTAAAAATATGTATTTCTGGGAATGCCTGGGTGGCTCAGTGGTTGAGTATCTGCCTTTGGCTCAGGGTATGATCCCAGGGTCCTGGGATCAAGCCCTGCATTGGGCTTCCTGTGGGCAGACTGCTTCTCCCTCTCCTTTGCCTCTGCCTCTCTCTCTCTCTCTTTCTCTCTGTCTCTCGTGAATAAATAAATAAAATCTTAGAAAAATACATATTTCTGGTTGCTAACTTAAGACATACAGAATCTAAACCTTGGGAATCCATTCTAGCTAATAATTAAACCAGCACTTAATTCATTAGTCTCCAAGGAAATGCTCACACAACTTCCTAGATATAAATTATTCCACTTTTAAATAATTGAGAAACATTCACAATTTCCTCTTTCTTAAAGATTCATAATTTTTATAAACGTATGAAAGAAATCTTTGAGAAGCCCTGCAATCTAACTTGTTTCATTTCTTCAGCTCAGACTTTCCTCAAACTAATAAAGTCCCTTTGTTTCCCCAAGTATACCTATTGAAATTTCATGCTCAGCAGAATTGAATTTGGAAAGTATTTGCCTGTGGCGCTTCTTAATCATCTATTTTGCCAATTTCAAATAGTGAAGCAGGCTCAGTGGAAAGACATTCTGGAGATTAAAACTTTATTGTAAAATGTAGGGTTTGTGTTGTATTTCCCTCAAGAATAGTCACTGGCATTCAGCAACAGAGGCAGTATGAAATTGGAAATATCTCTGGACCCATACTCAGTGGGGGTGATCCTCCACTCTTCTGTGTCCCTGCTTTGAAGCCCTGTCTATCCTACATCAGGTTCCATTAGCCTAGAATGCCCTCCTTGGGCTGGGATGGCTTAGCTCATCAGCCCCAACAGTAGAATGGATTTGGTCTCTAAGACAGGAGCTATTGCCCCTCTGGGAATACTGCCTTCCTATCTCTGGGTATGTTGCCATTCGAAGGGCAATTGTAATATGTAATCAAATGACCTATCTGTGTCCTCTCTAAAGTGTGAATTAGTGCAGGCACTCATTACTCACCTCCATCCCTTTAGAACAAATTGCTTCTGACAGCAATGAATGAAACAGCTGTGTGTGTGTGTGCATGTGTGTGTAGGTATGTGTGTATGTGTGTTTCTATAAAAGAAGGATTCTCCCACTACACCAGGATGTCCCCAGGCCGTGAAGGAGATTGAGCTGTGTAAACCAACCGTGCCTTATGCTCTGTGGGGAAAAAAGAAATGAAGAGGAGAACACCTCAACTGAATTTATTATAACAAATTTCTTGGGATAATAAAAGACATCAGCTCAGCCCTAGAGGGAAAGTAGGTTACAGCTCAGCTAAATGTCCTTGTCTAATGTTGCTTGACCCTAGCTAACATTTCAAGCCTAAGTAAAGTTCTGTCAGTGGTACATTTTGGCCTGTTTAGTGATTTCATCAGGAGCATTGATTTAAATGTAGTCTTGAACTTATCTGATGAATCTTCACATGAGTCATTTTAAGATCACAAGCCCCCAGCAAGCTGGTATCCCCTAATAATGCTCTCTTCCATGCTGCAAGAAGAATAGGGTGTATTCATTTTAAATTCCTAATTTGATATTTCACTAACTGGATGGAGAATAAATCAGCCAGAACAATACTGTATTGCCATTGTAAGGAAAAAGAGACACCTTGCACGTTTCTGGATGTATAAAGTTCTATATCTCCACATATGCAATTCCTTTTGCCTTGCGATGGTCTTCTTTCTTTTGCATATGCTGGAAGAGCATTTTCGACATCTCTGCAACTGTGATGCTTTGTACGATATCCAAGGAGAGTTGAACAACCTGCTTTAGCCATCATTGCACTGCGTGCACGCTTCTTTTACCTCACTCATTAACCACAAGTCAGTTTCTGGCCTACATTCTACCTCTTCTCCTAAACTCTTTTCTACATTTTACATATTTTATATGTATTTTTAGTACCTATGATAGTCCTGGCTTAAAAGAAGTATTCACAAATCTTTGTCAAATTTAATTGAACAAATGTTCAAATAATTGATTCTAGATGTTTATAAATGTTCTTTTTCTCTACCAATTAATTCAGCATAACTGTCTCTGAAAACATCAATTTGTAAGAACTTAACATTCTTTGGGAGTTTATAATATATAAATATATATCATACTCAATATGTTACATCTCAGGTATTAATGGAGTTGTCAAAGTAAAAGAAAAGATTGTATAGTTTTAGATAATGCATATCACATTTCCACCAGTTGAAATAAAGAATGTACATATTTCTGAATCATAACTGAATATATTTGTGTGTGACATTCTACTTCGGGAATGTCATACTATTTACACATGGATAAATGCAGACTATGGATTGTCAATTTAGACTTTAGAGTTTGATTATTACCCTTAAGTGTTGTGAATTTCAACTAGATTGAGGTAGAACAATATTAAATATTAAAAATTAAGTTTGCAAATAAAAGAAAAACTATGTTAACTCAGACTCATCAACTGTACCATTCTTTATTTTTATATGTGATTGTATATGTGCTTACATAGAATGATCTTTTGAATGAATATTAAACAACTGTGTTGCTTTATTTATTGTACACATCTATCTGCAACCCTCCCAAAATAAAACTATACCTATAATAAACCATGAAAAATGATGGGCGGTAATGAAAGTTTCCCATCTGGAAAAGACCCTGGTCCAGATGGATTTGCTAATGAATTTTATAAGATGTTTAACCAACCTTTGAAGAATATCCCAGACATGTTTGATTACTTTAAATTACCAACATTTTTGGAACTACCACTGCGGGTTCTCAAACTAATCTTTATAAACTGCCAAGAAATGCTAAAATTCAGAAATCTGTATTTCTTAAGGACTTACATCTTTCACACAAATGCTAAAAACACATTTCTTCTAAACTTGAGCCCATGATAAAATGTTTTCTCATGAAAGGATATTTTTAGGTCAAACAGGTGGGAAGAATATCTTACCTCAAATTCATAACATTAACTTGTATTTACTTTCACTGTGTGTTAATAAAACTTTTTAATATTTATTTTGCTAGAATCTATATCAGTAAATGTCATTCTATGCTTTACACATTTTGTCACAAAATTAGGTATTTTATACTAATAATAAATATATAAACGAAAATTATAATCAAGTTGTAACAAATACACTATGATTCAAGGGCAGCCAAGTAAGACATCATGTCCTAAATTATTTATCCAACCAATTTGTTCAAATTACTGAAATCTTACCATTAGATATTTATCCTTTTCAATAAAACCTTGGCATCTTTAAAATTTTGTTGTTATTATGGCTTTTACATTGAATGGTATTATAATTTTAGAGATGCAGCTAATTTTATTTTTAAATATGATAGGAAATTCATTTTAAGATGTTATGACAAAGAAAATAACTCTTGAATGACAGAATGAGAAGAATACATCATTTATAAATTTCTTTCAGGAATTTACTTTACTAAAATTTGTACCCAATGAGATATTACATCAAGCCCCTTGAATAGTATGTTTTAATATAGGATGATGAATTTGGGAAATCAAGAATGGAAAAACAGGACCCTACTGGGGGCAGAGAGATAGAATGTCAGTAGATAAGGGGCATCATGAGGTAAGTGTTTGTTCTGCAGACAGCTGCTAATACAAAAACTATTAGGTATCATGAATGATCCAACATTTTAGCATCAATCAGACCTGGATTTCTGATTTCCATTTCTTCATTTAAACATAAAGATAACATTTACCTTGAAGTATTATCATAAAAATTAACTGCCTGGGATGTGGAACATATATTTAATATTGTTTTTTCCTTTCTCATTTTACACACACACACAAATTCACACATGCACACACACATATAGAGTTTTGATTAGAGCAGAGCAGAATAGGGTTTTGCAAAAAAATGTCTTCCAGGTCAGATGCCTTTTACTACAGCTCTTTGCTTTCTTCATTGTTTGTGTGCCACAAAATAAATTCCAGTTCATATCTAAACAACAACATGGCAGGAAAAATATATATTCGCTCATATATAAAGTCTAGGGGATATATCACATAAGATGGTTGCCTAAGAAGTTGGTGTTTAATGCAAAAGGTTATTTTTTGACCATATTTATAAGCCACGATCATAAGGGAGGCTGAAGGTTCCATTTTCAAATAATAGGCTGGTATTAAGATCATTTTGTATATGTATATGATTACTCACACAGACATATATGTATAGCTAGCAGTGGTGATTTATTCTGAAGAATGCATTGTACTCTACTGATGTTATTGTGGAAGATAAAGCCAGTTTACACATCTTTTTCCCATTATTAATGATTTAGGAAACACACGAAAAGGATTTAAAGGGCATAACATGCTCATAAAGTTTATCTAAACATTCTTTTTGTTGTTTTCTTTTTGTAAAGGCAGTAATTCTTTGAAGACAATATTACAAAGGATGAGATTTTATTAAACAGTAAAAAGAAGAACCATTAGTTTGTTTTTTCTTCTTATAGGAAGAAAATATTAAAAACCCAATCATTACCATTTTATGTAACAGTAAAAATTCCCCTCATCTCTCCATTTGCCTTTACCCATTCTTACCTAACTCTGAAGTAGTCATTAACAACATGTTGTACTACTCTCTGGATATTTTTTCTATGTAGTTTAGTATGTATTAATATATTTGGGGTTTTTGCTTCAAAATCTGGTTAAAATTCACTTTTTATCACTCTACATTTATATGATATAAATAATACATAGATATATAGAGATTTGCTGTATTTTTATAGCACTTGTAGTTTTGTTTTTTTTGGTTTTTTTCATTTTATGGATGCCTCGGGATTTAATTGGCTGGTTTTATAATGGTAGACTATTAGGTTGTATCCAATATGCACCAGTACAAAAAATTCTTTAACAAGGCAGGGGATCTTTTAGAAAGGGTGATACTATAAATTGCTGCATGAGTAAAGGCAGTATGCATTCACTGAGAGTCTGAGGAAACTTGCACATAGGAAGCATCCTTATGAGTCTTATGAAGGTCAATTATTTCCATAGAAATGAAGCTGAGCCTTAAGTACAGAATCCATGTTGTGCAGACATGTCCCAAGAGAGTGTGATTTACTGAGTGAGTGACTCTGGGAACCAACAAGCTACTTTTTGACACTAATTGTTATATATATATATACATATATATATATATATATATATATATATATATATCAGAGGAATAAGGAATAAGGGAAGTTATAAATATAAAATGGAAGGGCAAAAAATTAATTAAGAAAATCTGAGCAAATAAACCAAAACTAAGAGCAATAGCAAAAACTTCTTAGAATGTATAAGTGATGATAGTAAGGTTGCAACGTAAAAATGTCAATGTAAAATCTTTAATTGCTTTCCTATATACCATCAAAGAATGAGTAGAATTTGAAATGGAAAACGCACTACCATTTATGTTATCACTCCCTCAAAGGGAAATAGTTAGGTATCTAACAAAACATGTGCATGATCTACATGAGAAAAACTACAAAACTTTGATGACAATTATCAAAGAAAACTTAAACAACTGGAGAGATATTTCATGTTTATGGATAAGAAGACGAATACTGTCAAGATGCCAGTTCCTCCCAGCTTGATCTGAAGATTCAGTGCAATCCTAATCAAAATCCCAGCAATTTATTTTGTGGATACTGGCAAACTAATTAATTCTACATTTGCATGGAGAGACAAAAGGCCCAGAAAAACTAGTACAATATTGAAGGAGAAGAGCAAAGTTAGGGTATTGATAACAGCTCAACTTCTAGATTCACTATAAAGCTACAGCCATCAAAACATTATGGCATTGGTAACATAATAGACATGTAGATCAGTAGAAGAGAATTGAGAGCACAGAAAATACCAACATAAATATAGCGAACTAATTCTTGATGAAGGAGCAAAAGCGATACAATTGAGTAAAGATAATCCTTTCAACAAATGGTACTAAAACAACTGGATATCTACATGCAAAACAATAATATTAATTTATCTAGACATAACTTATTCTTTTCAAAAATTTACTCAAAATGGATCAAAAACATAAATGTAATGCACAAGTCTATAAAACCCTTAAACTATAACATAGGAGAATCTCTAGGTGCCATTGGCTATAACAATGACTTTTTTAGATATAATACCCAGGCAAGATTGGTGAAAGAAATACTTGATGAGCTGTATTACTTAAAATTAAAAAAAAGATCTGCTCTGTGAAAGACAATGACAAGAGACTGAGAGACAAGCCACAGAGTGGGAAACACATTTGCAGAAAACCTATCTGATAAAGAGTTATTATCCAAAAATGCAAAGAACTTTTCAAACTCAATCATAAGAAAACAAACAACCTAGATTCTAAAAATGGGCCAAGGGGATTCTGTGAAAATGGCAGAGTAGGAAGCACCAGGAACTAGTTTTCCTACCTAAACAACAGTCACACCAGCAGAATCTCTCTGATATGAATATTTCGGAACTCAGGAGTCTACTGAAGACATCCAACTTCCAGGAAAGATGCAGATGGTAAACTGTAGTTGACTTTAGTAAATTTCAGCTCTTACTGAATCCCTACACCTCATCATGTGGAAAGCAGCTGTGCACATGTTCCTGGAGCAGCTTGCACACAATATGCAGGAGCCAAAATGAGCTAAAAAGACCCTAAACCTCATATATCAGGGCTCTGTGTTCTGATCACTGATTACTGCTTTTGATAATGAAGATGCAAAGCGATGGGCAACCATTGTCGCATCTCCTCCAGTTGTTACAAGCTACTTCTCCCACAACAGAACTGACTTCCAGGTCAGCATCATTTTTCTTCACTTTGTTTTTGTTTTTGTTTTATCTGATTTATTTTTCTTTTCCTTCTTTTGGGACTCATACTTCAAAGATTAAAACTTTCAAAAAGGGATCCCTGGGTGGCACAGCGGTTTAGCGCCTGCCTTTGGCCCAGGGCGCAATCCTGGAGACCCAGGATCGAATCCCACTTCGGGCTCCCGGTGCATGGAGCCTGTTTCTCCCTCTGCCTATGTCTCTGCCTCTCTCTCTCTCTCTGGGTAACTATCATAAATAAATAAAAATTTATATGGGTCAAACTAAAAAAAGGACCACATATGCTCAAGGAAAGACTCAGAAAAGACCTGAGAAAACCTTAAATTTACAGCTTAGTCTGATTCTTGGCATAGGGACAGCTTGTAGGCTGTTGTAACAATTAAAAAAAAAACAATAAGCAAAAATAATAACTGATAAAGGAAATTTTCAACTTTTAGCATTTGTAGATCCTGCTTCTGGTTCACAGGGAAGTTATACTTTAACATTTACCAAGGTCAAAATGAGTCAGCAAAACCTCATAGCATGGGCTCTATTTCTGTCTTAAGCACACATTGTACGTCTGCTATGTTAAAAATATAACCCAAAAGGAGCATTCCAAAGATAAAGATAGAAAGAAAGAAAAGAAAGAAAAGAAAAGAAAGAAAGAAAGAAAAAAGAAAGAAAGAAGAAAGAAAGAAAGAAGAAAGAAAGAAAGAAAGAAAGAAAGAAAGAAAGAAAGAAAGAAGAAGAAGAAGAAACAAAGAAAGAAAGAAAGAAAGAAAGAAAGAAAGAAAGAAAGAAAGGAAGGAAGGAAGAAAGAAGAAAGAAAGAACGAGCCTTGCCAGTTTCCATAAGATTAAAGTCATAGTCTTAAACAAACTGAAAACATAAGATAAAGTCTGTACCTTTCTGGAATGCCCTTCATTATAATGATTAGTAACTCGTTACATTAAAAACATATATAACCCTACACCAAACGTTCTTTCCCTGAAACATTCTCTTCTTTGTGAAGATTGTGCACCCAGGTAGCTATCATAACTTGGACATGAATTTCCTTTCTCTCTAAAATTTTTAGAAAGGTTTGTTCATTTTGTGTCACATTAACAAATAAAGTAAACTTTGGAGAAAAAGGAGAGAATCTTATTTCCAGAGTTACCACATAATTATATTCAAATGTCCAGGAGGGAGGGACAAGATGGCAGAAGAGTAGGGTCCCCAAATCACCTGTCCCCACCAAATTACCTAGAAAACCTTCAAATTATCCTGAAAATCTATGAATTCGGCCTGAGAATTAAAGAGAGAACACCTGGAAGGCTACAGTGAGAAGAGTTCGCACTTCTATCAAGGTAGGAAGACGGGAAAAAGAAATAAAGGAACAAAAGGCCTCCAAGGGGGAGGGGCCCCGCGAGGAGCCGGGCTGAGGCCGGGGCGAGTGTCCCCAGGACAGGAGAGCCCCGTCCCGGAGGAGCAGGAGCTGCACCGACCTTCCCGGGCGGAAAGGGGCTCGCGGGGAGTTGGAGCAGGACCCAGGAGGGCGGGGATGCCCTCGGGCTCCCGGGGACACTAACAGACACCTGCGCCCCGGGAGAGTGCGCCGAGCTCCCTAAGGGCTGCAGCGCGCACGGCGGGACCCGGAGCAGCTCGGAGGGGCTCGGGGGCGGCTCCGCGGAGGGGGCTGCGGGGCGGGAGCAGCTCGGGGGGCTCGGGCGGAGGAAGAGGCTCCGTGCGGAGGGGGCTGCGGGGCGGGAGCGCGAATCCAACAGCTCAGGCCGGGAGCACAGGGCGCCGGGACACAGCCCAGGATCCGGCCTCCCCCCGGGACAGGCAGAGGCCGGGAGGGCCCAGGACAGCAAGGACGCTCCTGCCCGGAGCTGAGCAGATCAGCGGCCCCGCCCCGGAGCCTCCAGGCCCTGCAGACGGAGAGCTCCAGAGTTACTGCAGGAGCTGACTCCAGGTCTCCAGAGCTGGCCCTGCCACTGGGGTTGTTCCTCCTGGGGCCTCACGGGGTAAAAACCCCCACTGAGCCCTGCACCAGGCGGGGGGCAGAGCAGCTCCCCCAAGTGCTAACACCTGAAAATCAGCACAACAGGCCCCTCCCCCAGAAGACCAGCTAGACGGACAAGTTCCAGGGGAAGTCAAGGGACTTAAAGTACACAGACACAGAAGATACTCCCCCGTGTTTTTTGTTTTTGTTTTTTTGATTTCTGATTGCTTCCCCCACCCTTTTTTCCCTTCTTTTTCTTTCTCTTTTTCTTCTCTTTTTTCATTTTCTCTTTTTTTCTTTTTCTCTTTTCTTTCCTTCTTTCTCTCCTCTCTTTTGCTCCTTTTCCCAATACAACTTGTTTTTGGCCACTCTGCACTAAGCAAAATGACTAGAAGGAAAACCTCACCTCAAAAGAAAGAATCAGAAACCGTCTTCTCTCCCACAGAGTTACAAAATCTGGATTACAATTCAATGTCAGAAAGCCAATTCAGAAGCACTATTATACAGCTACTGGTGGCTCTAGAAAAAAGCACAAAGGACTCAAGAGACTTCATGACTGCAGAATTTAGATCCAATCAGGCAGAAATTAAAAATCAATTGAATGAGATGCGATCCAAACTAGAAGTCCTAATGACGAGGGTTAACGAGGTGGAAGAATGAGTGAGTGACATAGAAGACAAGTTGATGGCAAAGAGGGAAACTGAGGAAAAAAGAGACAAACAATTAAAAGACCATGAAGACAGATTAGGGGAAATAAACAACAGCCTGAGGAAGAAAAACCTACGTTTAATTGGGGTTCCCAAGGGCGCCGAAAGGGACAGAGGACCAGAATATGTATTTGAACAAATCATAGCTGAAAACTTTCCTAATCTGGGAAGGGAAACAGGCATTCAGATCCAGGAAATACAGAGATCCCCCCCTAAAATCAATAAAAACTGTTCAACACCTCAACATTTAATAGTGAAGCTTGCAAATTCCAAAGATAAAGAGAAAATCCTTAAAGCAGCAAGAGACAAGAAATCCCTGACTTTTATGGGGAGGAATATTAGGGTAACAGCAGACCTCTCCACTAAGACCTGGCAGGCCAGAAAGGGCTGGCAGGATATATTCAGGGTCCTAAATGAGAAGAACATGCAACCAAGTGTACTTTATCCAGCAAGGATCTCATTCAAAATGGAAGGAGAGATAAAGAGCTTCCAAGACAGGCAGGAACTGAAAGAATATGTGACCTCCAAACCAGCTCTGCAAGAAATTTTAAGGGGTACTCTTAAAATTCCCCTTTAAGAAGAAGTTCAATGGAACAATCCACAAAAACAAGGACTGAATAGATATCACGATGACACTAAACTCATATCTGTCAATAGTAACTCTGAACGTGAACGGGCTTAATGACCCCATCAAAAGGCGCAGGGTTTCAGACTGGATAAAAAAGCAGGACCCATCAATTTGCTGTCTACAAGAGACTCATTTTAGACATAAGGACACCTACAGCCTGAAAATAAAAGGTTGGAGAACCATTTACCATTCAAATGGTCCTCAAAAGTAGCAGGGGTAGCCATCCTTATATCAGATAAACTAAAATTTACCCCGAAGACTGTAGTGAGAGATGAAGAGGGACACTATCTCATACTTAAAGGATCTATCCAACAAGAGGAGTTAACAATCCTGAATATATATGCCCCGAATGTGGGAGCTGACAAATATTTAAACCAATTAATAACCAATGTGAAGAAATACTTGGATAATAATACACTTATACTTGGTGACTTCAATCTAGCGCTTTCTACCCTCGATAGGTCTTCTAAGCACAACATCCCCAAAGAAATGAGAGCTTTAAATGATACACTGGACCAGATGGATTTCACAGATATCTACAGAACTTTACATCCAAACTCAACTGAATACACATTCTTCTCAAGTGCACATGGAACTTTCTCCAGAATAGACCACATACTGGGTCACAAATCGGGTCTGAACCGATACCAAAAGATGGGGATCGTCCCCTGCATATTCTCAGACAATAATGCCTTGAAATTAGAACTAAATCACAACAAGAAGTTTGGAAGGACCTCAAACACGTGGAGGTTAAGGACCATCCTGCTAAAAGATGAAAGAGTCAACCAGGAAATTAAGGAAGAATTAAAAAGATTCATGGAAACTAATGAGAATAAAGATACAACTGTTCAAAATCTTTGGGATGCAGCAAAAGCAGTCCTAAGGGGGAAATACATCGCAATACAAGCATCCATTCAAAAACTGGAAAGAACTCAAATACAAAAGCTAATTTTACACATAAAGGAGCTAGAGAACAAACAGCAGATAGATCCTACACCCAGCAGAAGAAAAGAGTTAATTAAAACTCGAGCAGAACTCAACGAAATCAAGACCAGAAGAACTGTGGAACAGATCAACAGAACCAGGAGTTGGTTCTTTGAAAGAATTAATAAGATAGATAAACTATTAGCCAGCCTTACTAAAAAGAAGAGAGAGAAGACTCAAATTAATAAAATTATGAATGAGAAAGGAGAGATCACTACCAACACCAAGGAAATACAAACGATTTTAAAAACATATTATGAACAGCTATACGCCAATAAGTTAGGCAATCTAGAAGAAATGGATGCATTCCTGGAAAGCCACAAACTACCAAAACTGGAACAGGAAGAAATAGAAAACCTGAACAGGCCAATAACCAGGGAGGAAATTGAAGCAGTCATCAAAAACCTCCCAAGACACAAGAGTCCAGAGCCAGATGGCTTCCCAGGGGAATTCTATCAAACGTTTAAAGAAGAAATCATACCTTTTCTACTAAAGCTGTTTGGAAAGATAGAAAGAGATGGAGTACTTCCAAATTTGTTCTATGAGGCCAGCATCACCTTAATTCCAAAACCAGACAAAGACCCCACTATAAAGGAGAATTACAGACCAATATCCCTGATGAACATTGATGCAAAAATTCTCAACAAGATACTAGCCAATAGGATCCAACAGTACACTAAGAAAATTATTCACCATGACCAAGTAGGATTTATCTCCGGGACACAAGGCTGGTTCAACACTCGTAAAACAATCAGTGTGATTCATCATATCAGCAAGAGAAAAACCAAGAACCATATGATCCTCCCAGATACAGAGAAAGCATTTGACAAAATACAGCATCCATTCCTGATCAAAACTCTTCAGAGCGTAGGAATAGAAGGACCATTCCTTGACATTTTAAAAGCCATCTACGAAAAGCACACAACAAATATCATTCTCAATGGGGAAGCACTGGGAGCCTTTCCCCTAAGATCAGGAACAAGACAGGGATGTTCACCCTCACCACTGCTATTCAACATAGTACTGGAAGTCCTAGCCTCAGCAATCAGACAACAAAAAGACATTAAAGGCATTCAAATTGGCAAAGAAGAAGTCAAACACTCCCTCTTCGCCGATGACATGATACTCTACATAGAAAACCCAAAAGTCTCCACCCCAAGATTGCTAGAACTCATACAGCACTTTGGTAGCGTGGCAGGATACAAAATCAATGCCCAGAAATCAATGGCATTTCTATACACTAACAGTGAGACTGAAGAAAGAGAAATTAAGGAGTCAATCCCATTTACAATTACACCCAAAAGCATAAGATACCTAGGAATAAACCTAACCAAAGAGGTAAAGGATCTATACCCTAAAAACTATAGAACACTTCTGAAAGAAATTGAGGAAGACACAAAGAGATGGAAAAATATTCCATGCTCATGGATTGGCAGAATTAATATTGTGAAAATGTCAATGTTACCCAGGGCAATATACACGTTTAATGCAATCCCTATCAAAATACCATGGACTTTCTTCAGAGAGTTAGAACAAATTATCTTAAGATTTGTGTGGAAGAAAAGACCCCGAATAGCCAGGGGAATTTTAAAAAAGAAAACCATATCTGGGGGCATCACAATGCCAGATTTCAGGTTGTATTACAAAGCTGTGGTCATCAAGACAGTGTGGTACTGGCACAAAAACAGACACATAGATCAATGGAACAGAATAGAGAACCCAGAAGTGGACCCTGAACTTTATGGTCAACTAATATTCGATAAAGGAGGAAAGACTATCCATTGGAAGACAGTCTCTTCAATAAATGGTGCTGGGAAAATTGGACATCCACATGCAGAAGAATGAAACTAGACCACTCTCTTTCACCATACACAAAGATAAACTCAAAATGGATGAAAGATCTAAATGTGAGACAAGATTAATCTGTTGTGATGAACCTGATTTGCACTCTGTAGTGTTTAAAGAAAAAAAAACTCTAATATTGAATCTCTTAAATTTAGTGTATGTAAACAGCTTTTGATATGTATTGTCTAAATGCATTTAAATCTCTTTTACTCAAAGGCTACAGCAGAAATATTGGTATGTGACCACGTAAGACTGTCAATGCCAATAAAGACAACACTAATCAGCATATCCTACAGTGGATTGCAGTGATCTCCAAATTATTTGATAAATGAATTACAGACAACTTGCCTGACTTTTAAATGAGCATAAAAGGCCCTCTAACCTATGCAGGTTTCCTCATTACGCATATAGAAAATGCTAGTGTGTTTTTGCTCACTTCATATGTAACAGGTGCCCTTATGTTGTGCTGTATCCTGTGCTTTTTCTGTAGGACCATTCCATTCAAGAACAGAGCACCATGATTCCAATCTGTGTGTATTTACTAACCCTTCCCTGAGGTTTGTGTATGTTGGATATTGTGGTGTTTTAGATCACTGAGTGTACAGAAGAGAGAATTCAAACTAAATATTGCTTTTCTTCAGTTTTGTTTGTGGAATTTGAAATTACTCAAATTTAAAATAAATTACTGGACTGTGGGAAAAAAATCAAATATCCAGTGTTCAAAAAAAAAAAAAAAAAACAAAAACAAAAGGCATGCAAAGAAGCAGGAAAGTATGGCACATTAAAAGAAAAAAGAAACTACAGTAACTGTCCCTACAAAAGCATTGATGGCAGATACACTAAAAGAGGACTTTAAAAGAACTGTCTTAAAGTGCTCAAGCAACTAAAGGAGAGTGTAAAGAAAGTTGAGAAAATAATGTATAAGCAATGAAATGGAAATATCAATACAGAGAGAGAAAACCCAATAAAGGAACTAAAATAAATTCTAGAGTTGTAAAGAATAATAAATAAAATGAAAATCCATGAGGGTGATTTTTAGACAGATTTGAGGAGACAGAAGAAAGAATCAATGAACTTGAAGATAGTACAATGGAAATTACCAAGTCAAAGGAACAGAAAGAAAAAGAACCAAAGAAAAGTGAACAAAGACTAAGGAACTTGTGATAATACTGTCAAGTGGGTTAACATATGCATCATGGTTGTCCTAGAAGAGGAAGATAAAGAAAAGAGAGAGAAAATTTGAAGAAATGATCACTGAAAATGTCCCAAATTTGATGAAATACATGAATATAAACATCCAAAAACTCAGCAAACTCTAAGTAAGATGAACTGAGAGTCACATCATGGTGCATTATAATCAAGCTTTCAAAAGACAGAAACAAAGAGAGCTTTTTGAAAGCAGCAAGAAAGAAGCAAATCTCCACAAAGAGGGGATCATCAGCAGAATTCTCATTGGAGGTTCTGAAGGCCAAAAGAAAATATGATGATATATTCAAAACACAAAAAAGAAAAAAAATAATCAACCAAGTATCATATACCTGACAAAATTGTCTTTCTTTTTTTTTAAGATTTTATTTATTTATTCATGAGAGACAGAGAGAGAGAGAGAGAGAGAGAGAGAGAGAGAAAGAGGCAGAGACACAAGCAGAGAGAGAAGCAGGCTCTATGCAGGGAGTTCAACATGGGACTAGATCCCGGGACTCCAGGATCATGCCCCGGGCCAAAAGGAGGCACTCAACTGCTGAGCCACCTAGGAGTCCCCAAAATTATCTTTTAAAAATCAAAGTGAAAATAAGAAAGCCTCAGATAAAAAATGAGAGAGTTTGTAAGCTTGCCTTGCAAAATAAGCTAAAGCGTGTCCTTCAAGGGAAAATGAAAGTACCCTAGATAGTAACTTGTGGAAGAATCAAAATTCTAGGAAAGATAAATGTATGGACAATTATAAAAGCTAGTGTCATTGTAATAATGGTTAGTTACAGTACTTTTTTTTTGTTTTCTACATGATTAAAGACACTACTACATTTAAACACAAAAAAAATAGTAGTCTAAAAACTAATGTTATTGTACTTGGAGTTTATTACTTCAAATCTTGGGTATTTTTTGCAAAATTTAAGAGATTAATGCATTTAAAACCATTAGTTTGCATTTTTGAATATACAATTATAAAAAAATGTAATTTTGTTGCATCAACATCCAAAAGTGTAGAGACAGAACAGTAAAGGAACAGAGTCTGTGTATGTTATTGAAATTAAGCTTGTATTAATTCAAATTAGAGCATTATCACTTTAGAATGTTAAATATAGCATCCATAGAAATCATAAAGAAAATAGCTGTAGAATATATACAAAAGGAAATAAGAAAAGAATTTAAACATTTTTTAAAAGATTTTATTTATTTATTCATGAAAGATATACACATAGAGAGGCAGAGACATAGGCAGAGGGAGAAGCAGGCTTCTTGCAAGGAACCTGATGTGAGACTACATCCCAGGACAACGACCTGAACCAAAGGCAGATGCTCAACCAGGTACCCCAAGAATTTAAACATTTCACTACAAAAAATCAACTAAACACAAAAGATAGTAATGCAAGTAATGAGAGACAAAGTAGCTATGACTACATATACAAAACAAATGACAAAAGGAAGCTCCTCCTTATCAGTAGTTACTTTAAAAGTAAATGACTTAAAGTCTCTAATCAAGACAGAGATTGGTAGAATGGATGTAAAAATATGATACAAGTCCATTCTGTCTATAAGAATCTAACTAGGAGTATTTGCATAGCTCAGTTAGTTAAGTGTCCGACTCTTGATCTCAGTCCAGGTTTTGACCTCAGGGTTGTGAGTTTGGCTCCATGCTGGGTATGGAGCCTCCAAGAAAGAAAGAAAGAAAGAAAGGAAAAGAAAGAAAGAAAGAAAAAGAAAAAACCTAGCTTTAGATATAAAGACACAAATAATTGAAAGTAAAAGGATGGAAAAAAATACCCCATGCAAATATTACCCAAAAGAGATTAGTGGTGACTATTTTAATATTAGACAAAGTAGACTTTAAGTCAAAAAAGTGTATGAGGCAAAGAATGACATTATATATTAACAAAAATTTTAACACAACAAGAAGATATAACAATTATAAACATTTATGGACCTGGTGACAGATCATCAAAATACAATAAGCAAGACTGACAGAATTGAAGGGAGAAACAGTTCTATAAAAATAGATGGAGATTTTAGCTCATTTACAATAATAATCAATAGAATAGTCATGGAGAAGCTAGATAAAGAAAGAAAAAATTAATAAAAAACTAGATCTAATGAACATATACAAAACAACTTTCACAACAAAACAGCATGTACATTCTTCTCAAGTGAACATAGGATATTTCACAGGATAGACCATATATATATTTAAAAGGATATATATAATACAAAGTATGTCCCTGATTACAAAGGGATAAAATTAGAAATTGATTAAAGGAAAATTGAAAAATTCACAAAGTTGTGGGAATTGAACAACACACTTTTAAACAAGTAGTGGATAAAAGAAGAAATCAGAACGGAAATCAGAAAATACAGATAAATGACAATGAAAACTTATGAGATGCAGCAAAATGGTGTTAAGGGGCAAATTTATAGCTATAAATGGGTAGATTTTAAAAAGAGGAGTGCCTGGGTGTCTCAATGGTTGAGCATCTGCCTCAGCTCCTGGTGTGATCCTGGAGTCCCAGAATAATATAATAAAAAGATTATAAGAGAATACTATACTAAGAGATAAAATGAACAAATTCCTAGAAATTTAAAATCTTCCATGTTGAAATCATGAAGAAATAGTGAATTAAAATAGATCTTTAAGTAGTAAGGAGATTGAATCAGTAATCAAAAATCTCCAAACAAATAATAGCCCTGGACTCAATGGATTTACTGCTAAATTCAACCAAATATTTAAAGAAGAACTAATACTAATCCTTCTCAACTTTTTCCAAAAGATTGAACAGAAGAGAATACTTCCTAGCTCATTCTATGAGATCAGCATTACCCTGAGACCAAAGAATACTACAAGAAAAAGTTGTATGACTCTGGATTTGACAATGATTTCTTGGATATGACACCAAACATACAGGTAACAAAAGAAAAACAGACTTCATAAAAATTAGAAAATTATGTGCATCAAAAGATAATGCATAAAATAAAACAAACAAAAGCAATGCACAGAATGAGAGAATGCATTTGCAAATCATAAAACTAATTGTATTGGTATCATTCAGCCTGAAGAAGGAGGTAAATTCTACAATATGGATGAACTTTGAGCTAAGTTAAATACACCAGTTATAAAGAGACAGATATTGTATGATTTCACTTAAATGAGATACATAGAGTAATCAAAATCAAGGAAACAGATAGTAAAATGGTGGTTTTCAGGAAATGCAGAGTGTTTGTTTAAAGAGCATAGAGTTTCAGTTTTACAAGATGGAGATGAATGGTGGTAATTTTTTGTACAACATTATGAATGTATAATACCACTAAAATGCACACTTAGAAATTATTAAATGGGTATGGAACTGGGTAAAAATCCTCTGCCTTATTGAATTTATTTTTCTCTTTGAAAAAGTTAATTTTGTACTGTTTGTATCTAATTACGTTTACATTTTTTACCTTATGGATATAACACATAAATCCAAAGAGTTAAAGGTATATTTGTTATAAAGTAGGTTCGATGTTTTCCTTTGCTTAAGACACTATCAATAAAAAATCCACAATATTGGGATCCCTGGGTGGCGCAGCGGTTTAGCGCCTGCCTTTGGCCCAGGGCGCGATCCTGGAGACCCGGGATTGAATCCCATGTCGGGCTCCCGGTACATGGAGCCTGCTTCTCCCTCTGCCTGTGTCTCTGCCTCTCTCTCTCTCTCTGTGTGACTATCATAAATAAATAAAAATTTTAAAAAAAATCCACAATATTTAAAAAATGTTAAGTGGTAAATTTCATGTTATGTTTAGTTTATCAAATAAAAACAATTGGGAAAAAAAAGGAGCCAAAGACCAGAAATGATACCTCATCAGAGAAGATATATAGATGACAAATAAGCATATGGAAATAGGTTCCACATCATATGTCATCAGAGAAATGTGAATTAAAACTCTAATATATCTATTAGACTGGCCAAAATTTGAAATACTGACAACACCAAATGCTGGTGAGAAAGTGTGGCAACAGGAACTCTCATTTATTGCTGCCAGGAATGCAAAATGGTATAACCACTTGGGAAGACAGTTTGACAATTTCTTCTTTCTTTTCTTTTTTTTTTTTTTTTTTTTAAAGATTGTATTTATTTACTCATGAGAGACACAGAAAGAGGCAAAGACATAGGCAGAGGGAGAAGAAGGCTCCCTAAGGGGAGCCTGATGTGGGACTCCATCCTAGGACCCCAGGATCATGACCTGAGCCAAAGACATATGCTCAACCACTGAGTCCCCCAGGTGTCCCAGTTTGGCAGTTTCTTACAAAACATATACTCTAACCATATGATCCAGCAATCATGCTGCTCAGGATTCACCCAAAGAACTTGTAAACTTATGTCCATACAAAAACCTGCACGTGGATGTTTACAGCACCTTTATTCATAATTGCCAAAAGTTGAAAGCAATCAGAATATCCTTCAGCAGGAAGATGGATAAATAAAATGAGGTACATCCAGATGGTGAAGTCTTATTCAGCACTGGTAAGAAATGAGATATTAGGTCATGAAAAGATGTGGAAGAAATTTAAATGGATATTACCAAATCAAAGAAGTCAATGTGAAAAGACTGCATATTGAATGTTTCCAACTATATGACATTCAGGGAGGGAAAACTATAGAGGCAGTTAAAAAAAACAAAAACAGCAGTTCCCAGAGGTTCAGGGGAGGAAGGCATGAATAGGACAGAGTGCAGAGGACTCTTAGGATAGGAAAATCACTCTGTATTGTAGTATAATGGTATATACATGTCATCATACATTTGTCCAAATCCATAGAATGTATGACACCAAAAGTGAACCAATCTAAGCCATGGACTTTGGACAATAATGATCTGTCAATGTAGGTTGATCAATGGTAACAAATATACCACTTTGGTGTGCTTAATTTTCTGACCCTAAAACTGCCCCAAGATATGAACTCCAATCAAATAATTAAATAGCAAAAAAGGATCACATAAAATTCAGAAATTTTTCTATTAAAAAGCCAATCTTGGACATTTGGAAACATTCAGATGATTTATGTTTTCTGTTCTTTTGTGACTGCTAACTTTCTATAAATTCAGGCACTGTATTTGATTCTGACTATATAAGTGACCCCGCAGTTTGTTCTCCTGAACATATGGTATTAATTGTTTGAATTTTAAACTTTCTCTCTAAACACGATTCTATCATTTTGATTAAAAAAATCTTACCACTTAGTTTGAAGAGATAATGACCATAACAGTTGTTTGTTTTCTTTTAGAAATAGCTGTAGACTAAATGCTAATGTTGACTTCTGCAGCCTTGATATAGTCATTAATTACTGTTAAAGCCCAAATGTACTGTCCAAGATTAAGTACTATGCACATTTCAGTAAAGGTAGCTCCAACTTTTCTTTTAGGAACACCTAATTATTTGTTATTTTAATAGAGGCTTGTATGAGTACTTTTCAACATTTTAAACTATGTTATTCCATTCCAAAAGTGGGTATGAAGAAACATCCTTCCACTGGGGACAAGATCTAGTCTCATTCAGTTGTTCTCTTGAAGTTAGAATTAATGGAGTGAAAGTATCTCAATCTTCCTCTAAACTTGGTGTGACATCCAAAAAAACTTGTGTCATGGAAGAATACATAGGAAAGCTATTCCTTCTTTGCTTCATTTCCTTTTTATAATTGGACCTTTGGGCAGTGAAATAAGACAGGATGGCTTGATCTATGCTTGAAATGTGAAGATGCTAAGGTTATGCTAATTTTACTTCCAAGACCCTGATAATTCGGTTGTACAATTCATCTTCTGTAGTGAGCAATGTGGTAGATAACCCACATTCAGAATTAATTACCATAAATCAGAAGTAGATTCATTGTATTGCTGTGAGATCTTTCATTTCCCAGGAGGAAATGTCCCATCTACAAATGAACCCTTTACAGGTTCAATTATGTCTTCTCATCTCTTTTCATTTTTAGTCTCACACAACGTCTGTAATTTAGTTTTTTATATTTTCTTTTATACAGAAAGTATCCAACTGCTAGGAAGTAGTCCAATTATCACTAGTGATAGAACAAATAGAAAAATGACAGTGTTCCCCAAAACTATATGCTTAGTTATAAGTCTGCAGCTGCCCTTTCCTTATGACCATTTGGTTCAATTAAGTGAACATCATTTCAAATTTGTTATTGAACAAAGAAAATAGTTAGATTGAAGTTGAAAAAAAATTAAAAATGGTTTCTCTTTACCATAAAATGAGTCTTGACTATGCCGATACAAACATCTCTCTAATTGTACTACATTGATCATAGTGAAGATACTAGAAGTATATTGACCCTGTATGACAAATAGCCCATACTGAAGAATTCTGAATACCTCATGTTTCCTTGTTCAATACACTTATATAGAGAAAAACTGATAAGCAAGCAATAATTATAATTTCCTTTACTATAGTCAATCTTTTTTAAGCTTTGTGACTTTCCTAAATAACAAAGCCTTGTGTCTGGAAAAATTACTCAACCATAATACAATCTTACTGCCATGTCCTACCAGGTTCTTTGGATTTTAAAATGAATTTATCATCTCTAACACGAGTTAATCTAAACATTGTTGTTGTTCTTACTTTTACAAGTAATGCCCAGGATTAGTCAGAGGAACATAATGTTCAATGTAAATAAACCCAAAATAATCCTTTTCTTGGAGTTGCACTCTTTCAGGTCTTACATTAGCCTGTGGCAGATAACTGGGGCCATGCTTGTCCTGAAGGGTCAGCTTAACCACAGGACCATGGTCAATTTAATACAGCTTATTTATTCTAGTTCCCCATGAATTTGGTTTTGAAAACATCTTTAAAACTTTTTGATCCTAACATTATTCTTGAGTCATAAAAAGGCTCCTGCCATGGTTATAAGTTTTATCTTTACCTTTCCCCTACAATTGCCCTGGTTATTTTGTAGTCAGATGCGTCCAGAATTAATTAGCCTGAAAGGCTGAATAAAACAATGTTAACATGAAGTACCCAACTTTGCTAGTCCTCTGCTCCCACCAGTGAAGAAATGTTACAGATCTATTTCTCCAACATCTTCAATCATTTCTCTCTGTCCACCAATACGTTTTTCATGATAAAAATTTTCTAGTGATATTTTTAGTCATTCTTCATAAATATATTTTTTTCATATTTTAATGTAAAAGTAATATTGAAAATGCAGACAGTCCTACAAGAGAAGTACCCTGGTATAATGGATAGCTCATAGATTCTTCTAACCATTGGATTTTGCCTCCATTATTAACCAGTTATGTGATCAATTAACATTAACTTTCCTGAGATTTGATTTCATTTTCTATTAATGTGAACAATGCTTTTATCAAAGGACTTTTGGAGAACATGACAGCATGTGGTACAGAATAAGAGCTCAGGTATCAGTTCTTTACCTGCTTTGTTACCTTCTTATTTACAAAAAATATTCAACAACATCAAGTTAACATAGAACACATATCTGTCAAATACAGTTGCTATTATCCTTGGGCAGATGAGAAAATAAATGTTCACTGAGAACCATAAATACCATATTCCACATCTGTTTCTCAGTGCTTAAAAATGTTAAATGTAAAATCATACATATTTGCCATTAGTTGTTTCAAATTCATTTACTGAATAACATATCATGATTTAGCTATACTCATGGAAGCCTTTCAATTTTTTTCTCTTTTTTCTCTTTTTTTTCCCTCCATGTTCTTAAAATACTCTATCTTGTCACCTTCTCTCCAGTCTTAAAGGAAAACATATTTCACTTTTCCTCAAAGTTAAATCCCATCCCACTTGCCTCATATATTGCTCTATCAAATGTTCCTCTATTTCCTATAATGCTAAAAATTTCTTCTCTGACTTCTCTTCAGTTTACAAAGAATGATCAAGAATCAACTCTCTGGCACTTGTTATGATGAGCACTGAGTGTTGTATGTAAGTGATGAATCACTAAATTCTACTCCTGAAACCAATATTGCACTGTATGTTAACTAACTAGAATTTAAATAAAAATTTGGAAGAAAAAATATTTTTTTCAAACTACCACTCAATCTTTCTTTCCTTCTTCATTAACTAACTGGAAGAGGAAACACTTCATGGCTCCAAGCCCTTGTTATTTCCAGACATCCCTTAATGCTAGTGCCTCTGACCTCTGCCCTAATCATTCTACTGCATCAACCTTGGTAAGTCATTAGTAACTGTGTAAGTGCTAAATCCATTAGTCACTTTTATTCAGACTTTGCCCTATTTATCTTGAAGCACTTTATTTCTTTAGTTCTGTTCTGTTATTTAGTTTATTTCTTTAGTTCTGTTCTTGTCTTCCAAGACAGCATACTTCAGTAATTCCCCTCCTAACTCTGGTTGTTCACTTCCTGTCTTAATCACAGGCTTCTTCTCTTAAGTTAAGTTTAAGTTCTTAAGAACTCTTAAATATTAGTGCTTCTTATAACACTAATTTTGATTCTCTCTTTTCTCAAGATCTGTCTAAAAGAGATGGGTGAACTCATCTACTTGCATGGCCTTGACTACTCTTTGTACATGGATAGCTGCTATGAGAATACTATCTCTGCAAATTAACCTCTCTTCTCAGTCCACAGTAGATTTCAATTCCTTGGTCTACTAAAGGGATTTTACACTTAACATGCTCAAAATTGAATCCATTGTATAATCTCATTTCCACTCCCATCCCCCACTACTTCTCCTCCTACAGAATTCTCTATTTAAATAATGTCACTGTACATTCTCTGTGGTAAGTTCTTTTGAAACAGCCTGGATATTCTCTCCTCTCTTTCTTCTCACTGCACATTTAATTGGTCACATTATGGTATCAATTCTGCTTCAGATTTATCTCCTGAATTTTCTGTTTCGTTACCATCTCCATTACTACTAACGCATGTCATTATTGGAACTATTGCAATAGATTCCCAAAGGGTTTTCTTTTATTCTATTTCTCCATTTTACTGTCATGAGAATTATTAAAATAAATAAGCAATTCTTATTGGGTTCTTGCCCCACCTAAAACATTCTACTCTTTATTGTATGTGAGCATATACTCTGGTGTGTTCAGAACAGTCTGGTGGTAATAAACTTGTCTCAGCTCTTGTACTCCCTTTTGTTATCATAGGAATCTGGTTGAGTCATAAATTATCCCATTAACAATGAGGGAAAGACCAAACCCCTTAGCATCAGCCATATGACCCTCACTTCATAATTTTACCACTACTAGGATCTCAATCTCATCTCTCTATCTCTTCCTACTATATATCCCAAACTCTAGTCCTACTGGAATAATCACAGAACTCATAATGCTCATTCACAATTCTGAGTCATCAGACCTCGATGACCTACATATTACTTCCTCGAAGGACCTACATATTCTTAATGATTTTTTTTTCACTTGGAATGTTCTTATACATTTCTTAATATCATTCAAATAAAACATTTCCTTTAGAGCTTTTCTTGACTACCACCCCACCCCCACCCCAGGATAATTAAGTTGTTCACTTCTTTGTGATCCATTGCCTCTTGTTCAATCTCTTATTTTAATCCTAATCACAATTTACTATAATTATTATTCTGCACCTATACATCCCTTACTGTGCTGTGAAATTATTAAGAACAGGGGCTGTGTTTCACTTATGTTTGCTTAGCACAGTGATTGGCAAATATATGCTCAAAAATTGTAACCGAATAGATGAGTAAAGGCACTGGCCACAGTCTTGAAACTACCTAAAATTTTCTGATATTTAAAAGCTTTTTAGTTTAGAAACTTTGGCAGAAATGTTTATGTGTCATTCCCACTTAAAAATGACCCAGTCACCATGTGTTTATTTACTACGTCAACACCACCTTTTCCTCCTCAGAAATTACTACAATATTTATAATCAGCACTATAAAATTTGAGTGTTAAATTATACAATGTGTCTCAAGTTTGCAGCTTGCCAGATTGTAGGCGACTTTATAGTTTTTCTATCCATCCAATGTTTATGAGGACTAGTTATATTGGACACACAGAAGGAAAGTATTCAGTTCATTATCATTTGTTATGGAGTTATTTTTAAAACGCAAGTCTTTGAAAATTTTAAGTTTTTAAAAAAGATTTTACTTATTTATTTACTTGAGACAGAAAGAGAATGAACAGGGGGTAGGGGCAGGGGTCGTAGGACAAGCAGATTCCTTGCTGAGTAGGAGCCCAATGCATGGCTCCATCCTAGGACTCTGGGATCATGACCTGAGCCAAAGGCAGCTGCTTAACTGAACCACCCAGATGCCCCCAAAGTTTTCAGTTATATTTGAGTCTAAATGATCATGGACAGATACAGTAGCTAAGCATAAATTATATTAATGAAAAGGGTAATCAAAGGGCCATTGTGAAACAAATTTGTATTTAAAAGGATTTTTATTTACAGTAATTTCAAGAGTACCAATAAAGTAATATGTAGGGTTGAAGATAGTCCGAAGAAACATATTTGTATAAATCTGTTTTTTTCTTCAAAATGCATGTAGAATAAGTATTTCACAGTCAACCAGTAAACTAGAGTTTGGGAAACAACTTTGACATTTCACTCTAGTAAGAAGGTATTAGTGCACCAGTGAAAATGAGTCCATTTACTTGTTTTCAGATGCCTTTGAAAGCATTGCTTTATTTTATTTTTTTCTTCAATCTTAGCTTTCCCATCTGCTTTCCAAATTCTGAAGCAAAATGTTAGGAGGTGAAGTGAGGCTGCCTAGTAGGAACCTATAATGGTGAAATGTACACAAGATTTCCCATTAAGATTTTCTAGCTATTTCTCAGCAACTCTTGGCTTGATATGGACAAAACAATAAATGAAGAGCTAGGTCAGACCAATTTGTTTCTTCTCATTCAGTATTCTATCTTATAAAAGGATTGTTTGGAATGATTTCTAAACATACTGAAAACTTGTTTACACTCCAATCTGAATTTTTCCATTGGTTTCTTTCACTTGTTTTCTAGTTTATTTACTATAATTATCTTTCCCAAATGTCAGAAAACATTCTTTCTTTGGGAAAATTAAGAATTTAAGATATCTATAATGTTCCCCATAGTCTTTATGTTATAGACTTCCATTTGGAAAAATCCTGTATTGAAGGAGAATGTATGTGTGTGTGTAATTTAGATACATACGTAGTTATATTGTATCATGTTATACTAAATTGTGCCATGCTGTGGTCTATTATGTTTAAACATCACTTTGCCCTGCCCCATTCTGAGCTTTATCAAGTCATAATATCCTTATTTTTATGCTATATTGAACACTTTCATATAAACTTTAAAACCATGTTACCACCTAAGCATCTCCACAGTTATTAACTAGCAATTAGTCTTTACCATGTGATATCTGTATACGTTAGATCAGATGAAAAAAATATGTATAAACAAGGAAATTATCAAACAGTAAGATGGTTACATTTTCATTGTTATTTGTAATTGAATTCATGAGTCTTTAGTTAATTACAAAAATTATTGTCTGACAATAAGATATAATGCCGTATGATTTCACTCATATGTGGAATTTAAGAAACAAAACAGATGAACATAGGGGAAAGAAAAAAATAGAGAGAAGCAAACCATAAGAGGCTCTTAACTGTAGAGAACAAACTGAGGGCTGATGGAGGGGGAGGTAGGTGGGGGTTGGGCTCAATGGGTGATGGTATTAAGGAGGGCACTTGTGATGAGTACTGGGTATAATAAGTGATGGATGAATCACTAAGTTTTACTCTTAAAACCAGTATTACAATATATGTTAACTAAAATTTAAATTAAAATTTGAAAAAAATGACATCATGTGCTTGAATTTCATCAGTAAGTTAAATGGATGCTTTGTAGTTCCTGGTAGCATTATCATGCAAGCAAGTTCACTGAAAAGTGCAATGGGCTAGCAAAAGGTTGCTATCTAGAAACCAAATGCAAATGCATTTTCATTTTCAAATGATACGTATTTTCTGTTAATGTCATGCAAATATATACCCAGATACATGTGCATGGTAAAGATGACTTGGTTGACAACCAATTTATTTTGTAGGTATCCTAAGTAGCAAAACTACTAGATCTTTATTAACCATTTATTAATAGTTAATCTTGATTAACCTCTTATTGACTACTTGTATTTTGTAATTATGATTTGTCATTACAAGTCTTAAATTTTCATGTTAGGGAGCCAAACTAAGTTAGTGGTTTTTGTATGAAAACTCCTTGAATCAAAGCATTATGATTGGCATGAACAATAAAAGTTAACATTGGGAAATGATTTATAACATGGGAGATTAATTTGATAACTAATTTTCCCAATGATGAATGATATAACATCACTTATTTAGGCAGTTGTGAAATTTTGTGTGCAAGTACCCCTCTGTGCTATAGCTATAAGACATAATATTTGCCATCAGTGAGCTTACATTATAAAATTTTAAAATAAGAAGTGATCATAGAAATCATCTATTACATTCTGTGTTTCACAGTATAGAAAAGTGAGTATCAAAAAAAAAAAGAAAAAGAAAAGTGAGTATCAGAAGGTCTTAGTTACCTAAGATCACATGAATAGTAGCAAAGGTGACTCAATGACATATGTTAGTGAGTGCTTTCTCTAGCTACAAAATATATATTACTTACTAAAATTTGATTGGTATCAATTCCTTTAAAAATAGATAACATGAAAAGGTGATACATCCTGTCAAAAATGTTTCTAAGGCATATGCATAAACTTTTGAATATACAATCACTTTTTATGATACTATTACCATAACACTAATTCACAAGTAGTGGTGGTTATTTTTTACTATATAAATATCCTTTAGAAAAAAAACCTTTATTTTCTCTTTCAAAATGTGAAGCCTTTTAGGAAATGGTCATTTTAAATGATAAATTTAAGTGACTGCTTTCCTTAAAATTAAATACAGACTTAAAGAAATTTCAGGATTTCATGTCCCTGAGGATACCACCAACAGAGGTGCAAATAACTTGGTTCCTTGAATAATTGCTAGAAAACATCTTAACCTTTTGCTCTGGAAATTCATTAGAGATTTTGATTAGGTTTTAACATATCAATAATATAAACCAGTACTTCCTTGGAAGACCTGATTTTGCAGTATGCTATTAACTTGTTAATATTATGTTATAAAATTTGAGATACACTGCAGTAAGCAATTATGAAGTATATATGTATATATATATATATATATATATATAAATTATTTCCACTTTCCATATGAACTCTTTCCCTGTTTTGTTATCTCAAGAGTAATTTGGAATTGAAGTTTATCTACTATTACCACCTTTTTCAAATATTTAGAAAATCTTTCTTCTTTGGGAATAACCCTAAATTTAAATATTTTATAATATTCCTCTTTAATTTTTATATTTTTGGTTTCTAATTGGAAAAAAATCCTATTTCAAAAGGGATTTTGTGTGTGTTTATGTACATGTGTGAATATAATGTATATATTCATATAAAATTAATTCATATATCATAAATTTCTTGATTTTAAATTCAGTTACTTAACCTAATATATCCTCTATGATTATGTTCTATATTAATATGTTTTCTTTTCTGTAAAGGTTTTTCAATCTGCCAAGTGAAGTGAATAAGGTAAAACGTATCATTCCATCTCCATAGAAGACTCGTGAAGCTTTGCCTTACCTATGAGATGAGGGACCTATTCTTAGACTAGGGCAGACTGAAGGAACATCATGATATGGAAAGGTTTTTAAAAACATTTCTTTTATTTAAATACTCAGTAATGATCACATAATATTTTCTTCTCTTTTCTACATCTTACCTTTTCCACTCAACATCATCTTACACACTTGAAATATCTCCAAGTTAATTGAAACATCACTTGTTCATTATCCCTGTTCTCTACTAGGAGACTTCAATGTCAACGAACTAAAACTGTCAGGAGTCAACTCTGCCACTTTCCCCAGGATGTGGAAAGCTTTGCACTTTACCTTTAGGTGATCGAGAAAAAAACAACATGTAACAAGTTTCCTTTCTTTTAGTTTACTGAGGGGGTATTTTTTAAAATAACCTTTTAATTTAAGAAAAGTTTTAGATTTACAGAAAGACTGCAAAGATAGCACAAAGAGTTCCTATATATCCAACATCCACTCCCTTCATGTTATCATTCTACATTCTACATGTTACGTATGCAAGTATGGTTATACTTGTCACAATCAATGAACCAATGTTGAAGCATTATTATTAACTAAAATCCATACTTTATTCAGATTGCCTTAGCTTTTACCTAACATCCTTTTTCTGCTCCAGGATTCCATCCAAGATCCTATATAACACTTATTACCCTATCTCTTTTGGTTCCTCTTGGCTGCAAAGTTTCTCAGACTTACCTTGTTTTAGAAGACCTTGACAGTGTTGAGGAGTACTGATCAGGTATAATGTAGATGCCACTTTACTGGGATTTGTTAAAATTTTCCACTATAAAGTTATGCTTTTTCCTCCTTTTACATAATGTACAATTTAGAAGGAAGTCACTATCCAGCCCACACTGAAGGAGTGGGGAGTTATGTTTCACCTTCTTGAAAGCAGAGTATACACATAAATTATTTAGAACCCTTTTATATAGGTTTATTTATTCTTATTTATTCATTCAAACAATAATTTATCCATATTAGCACAGATGTATAAATATTTTATACTGTGGGTGATAAATTAATGCTACAGTATTTATTTTGGTGAAAAAAAGTGTTCTAGGTTTGTCTACTGGGAATTCTTTTAATTGTATTCTTTGTTCATTTGGCATACCCCCACAGTTATGGGTTTTTAAGACCTTATTTTCCTACACTTCGAAATGCTCTGGGTTCATCTTATACGTTTCCTATTCCAGTCCTATAATCACCCATTTCTCCAAGGAGAGCTTTTAATTGAAAAATGCTATTAAAAACCAGACCCAGTTGTGAGGTTTGCCCATTGCTATTGGGGGTTGTTGTTGCTAGGTCCCCTCATCTGACAGAGAAAGAAAATACTTACATATATTCAAACTTGTATATACACACACACCTATGATTATTTCTGTATATAAACATCTGCATCTATACTAAAATTAACATGAGTTCATATTTGAAGAGTCAGTTTTTACATGTACCCCATGCTCTATTTGGTAAGTATGTACTTAAAAATCGTGATAAAATAAGGCAGTCATGAATCTGAACATTTTAAGATTTACCAAAAAAGTTTGAAATGAAATATTAGTCATTAAAGTAAAAATAAGGTCCACTTAGTTCACTACTTGTATCAGTGAACCTTGAGAAGGTAAATCATGTATTATTCAGTTCAAATTTGACTTCTTTATTATCTTAACCCAAAACAGGGGTCACTAATTTTATTTTATACAGAATTTTAATTTCCTAAATATGAGCTTTGTGGTTCACAATGAAACATTGATTAGGCAAGAAAGGAAAATATGTCCTTCAGAGCAGATATTACAGGAAAGTTTTTAAATTTTATTTAAACAAATTAAGCAAGAAACTCTTATTCTAATTAACAGCTTCTATTGAAAACATGCATATCATTTTTTTATATTTATAAAGCTGAAGGTGAAATTTGTCAGAAGAATAATATATATTCTAATAACAACATAAGAAGTAAAATGAGAGAATTTTCAAACTTATTCCCTTTATTCTGTACTATTTTTTTCCTGGAAGTAAAATGTAATGGTCATTTCTCTCACACAAGGCTTTATCACTGTTACTTAAGGAAATATACAATGTAGTTCTAGTTATTTTAAAATGATAGCTGTTGAAGAGAAAGCATTTTTTTCAGAAGTATATATACAACCAAATAATTCAAATATATACCTTTGTAAGAGGAGTTGTGCTCAAACAACAAAAGTCTGAATCAAGAGGCTAATGAGGAATCTCTGTTGCTCTTGGATTCTTCTGAAGGGAAAAACTGACTTTTCTCTAAGGAGTAGTTATATTTTATTGTATAACCAGATGGCATTGTGTGTCATGAAATAAAATAGAAAAGCACAAGGTTTACTGTAGATGGAGGCTGATTCTTTGAAATATTTCCTCACCACAGAGTTTGGAACACCAAGCTTGTGGGTGGCTTTCGTGCATGATAGGACTTTGATCATGGCTCTTCCAGGGGATGATTCAAAGGCAATGGTCCACTCTAGGCCTTGCTGATAGCAATATTTTTATATTGTAAAGCCTCTGTTATTAACATACTAACATTTATGAGCTTACTACTCCTGAGATTGGTTTGAGAGTCTGAAAACTAAATTTTAAAAAAGCTTTTTTACATTAGATGGTACTTCATTTTATGGGTTTTTTGTTTGTTTGTTTGTTTTTGTTTTTGTTTTTTAGTTGAGGGGTGGTGGTAGAATTTTTGTTTTGCTTTGTTGGCAATAAGGACTCAGATGATCTCATTGGACATATTCTGAGCTCTGAGTTCAATACCTAGAGTATTAGACTACCAATCATGACCAGTTAATGGGGTCTAGAGTTATGAAACAAAATAAATTCTATGATTAACACAAGGGCTATAAAAATCTCTGGACTGCTGGTTCTGCATCATGAACTTGGACTCATATTAGACTTCAGGTTTATATTCTAAGTTTACCATTTTGACTTTATGTCTCCTTGGGACAAATGTTCTTAAATGACCTCTAATTATTGTACTGTCAGTAGAAACTAGGAAACGGATATCATTAGCTGTCTTGCCTGGATAATTAAGAAACAAGTTCAGAGGGATAATTGCTGCATCATTATTTCTCTTTACCTTCTGACAAATTAGGTTTTTTTTTTTATAATTGAGTTGACCATATGTTTAAATTTATGCAATTAACAACACATTATTTTAATTTAAAAATTTATACACATATACAAACTATGATTTTTCATTATCCTACTCTGATACCTTGGGCAGGTGATGAGGATGGGGTGAAGGTGGAGTTTAAGTAGGTTTCAAATAAGTGTTTGGGTTTTTTTCATTCACCTCCTGGGCTTTTTGCCTATGTTTGTGAATAGACAGAATATGGAACAGAGAGGACCAAGGCTCTTAAATGTGACTCTGAATGCTTTGGACATTTTAAATAAAGAAGTTTTTGTGTTATCTTACTGCTCCCTAACGGACTCATGTAGATGAATCAAGACAATATAGAAATGAATTTGAACAAATTTTACATTGCCTTTGATTGTCCTAGCAGGAGTCCTAAAGCAAAGCCTACACTAAGTGATGTGGGAGGTTCTAGAAGATACTAAGTGTGGTATGAGATAGCTCTATCTAAAGCAATTAGTGTTAAGATCTTAAAATTGATGGCAGGCTTTAAGACTTTCATAAATGTTTAAATCTCTGCACCTTTAAGCACACAGACTTAGAGAACATATTTCTTCCTGAAATAGTTCTACAAGAGTTAAAATGTACTGCATGTTAGAAGCTCCTTCTGGCTTTATACTATAATGACATGGATATTAGTCAGCTGCCAGTCTCTCCAAATTTCTCCAGAAGTTGCCCCTTCACCTCCTCCAGAGCCTCCTAGTCTCTTACCAAAGATTAAGAAAATCACTGTTAATTACAAGTCTAGAGTCAAACCAAGATTTGTGATAGGGAAAAGATAATAAAAAAATTGTTTCCATCTTTTTGCCATCTTTACAGGAGTGTAAATACAGAGATAGGCATATGGTTTGTGGTATTACGATCATAATGAAGAAGTAGAGCAAGATGAATAAAAAATCAGAAGAGTGGCAGAGCCTTGCCTTCTCCTACTATTTCAGGATGAGCATTTTCAATCCATGGTATGGGTTAAAAGATGAAATAACAGATGTATAAAAATCCAAACACATGTAGCCAAAGCTAATCAAGTATTTGTGGTTATTATATTTTAAAGAACATCTACCAAAAAGACTTATAGATTTGGAGACAGAGCTATTTCAGTCAGCTTCCCTAGAAACATGTAAAAATCATTAACCCTAGTAATAGAAGTTTTAAGTAACAGTTTGATATTCATGATTGCAAACTATAAATTACCAGAATACTTCATTAACGTAAAAGATAATAAAACTCAATATTGATGGCTGAGTAGGGAATTTTAGAAAGTTTCTTTCCATCAGTAAGTAGAATAAGAAGAAATACTGAGAAATTCAAAGTAAAGAGATGAAAATAAAGGATTAATATAAGAGTTAGATCGAGATTAACATAAGGTGCTGACAGTGGGATAGTGAGCTAACTTCAGTCAGTTAGTTTTAATAGTTTTACATGTAGTAAGTGATATAATCCTGTACACCCTATAAAGTACTCTTCTGTTTTATGGAATTTAAGCTCTACCTTAAGGTTGTTATGGATCTTAGCACACAATGCTTAGCACATAGTAGATGCTCAGTGATCTGATTAAATAAATTAGTTATTTAGAATATGAGCAAGATCGTTGAGTAAAAGACAAGTCCAAATGCTTATTCTTGGAGAATGGAGAGAGTAGCAGTGTTCCTGACAGAAAGACTGCAGCAAGTTTGAACTTGGGAAATAGATAAATTTGGTATTAATCAAGCTGTTAATGTAAAAGGTGCAGAAATACAGTTTAAAGAAAACCAAAGGTGAGCAGAGTTTTATCTTTTACTTCTTTTGGTTCTCTATGGTATCTCATAAAATGTTAAATATGCTTCATAAATAAGGAGATTGGGATATATGCTGATTACTGAGATTGTTTCTTTCTGATCCTCAGAGACATATTTTTCTTCATAACTTTTTTAAAAACCAGATTTAATTTCTTCTGTACATTTTAACTTTTAGGGTGGAAAGAACGTACATAGCAAAAGTCAAAAGTTGTAATAGGGCAAGATACTGGCTTAACTGGGACAGAGAAGCTAAAGGAATATTTAATTAAAAGATGTCTAATAGCCATTTTCATTGACTTTGGTTGCAGAGGGAACTTGAAGTGTTTTGCAATGCTGCAAAGATTATGATAACCAAATCAGTAGAGGAACAATAGAGAAGCTGAAGCAAGAAAGAAAAGATAAGGATTGTTGAAGGGAAGACATAAGCATTCAAAAAAAAAAATTCTCTTAGCAAGGAGCTCTCTACATTTAATTCTTGTCTTTCTCCAAAGTTTCCTGAATTATTTACACAGTGCATAATTAGAAGCCAAACCATTAGCTGTTCTATAGAAGTTCAGTATAAATTTGTATATTATAAAAAGTTATATAAATATGATTAGACAAGAAAGCAGTTATTAATCCTGCCAGCAATACCAGCTTAAAAAAGTTTCCATTACAATGAGCACGAATAGAAAGAAATCTATTTTTCTTAATATAAATGACTTAAAAATGTTTTGTTAATTAATATACTTTGAGCTTCACGGTTTCTGTGCCATTTCTATTATTAATCTAATCATTTCAGGTTCTACTATAATTATAAGGTAGATCATTACTATTGGCAGACGAAGATTATAAATGGTGAGAAAAACTAATTGTGTCTCCAGCAAATATAAGGAGGTGTGCAGTCAATCCAATTAGAATAGCAAATTGATTGATCAAATATATAGTGTATTCATTTTGGTAATGGACACAGATTTTATTATTTCAATATTAGTTAATGACTAAAAAAAGAAATATGCAGAAAGGTAGAGTTACCACGAGTTCTGTCGACCAAGGTGGATTTTGCCCCCTAGGGACTTTTGTGAATGTCTGGACACATTTTTGATAATTGTCATGATTTGGGGGAATGGGAGTTCCCAGCAGCATCTGGGAGGTAGAGGCCAGGGTGCTGCTAAATATCTTACAATGTAATGTCAGAATTCATAACAAATAATTATTCTGACAAAATATGCTAGGGCTGAAAAACTCTAATTTGCAGCATGTATTTCTCATGGTTGTTTGTATTAATTTTCCCTTAGTTGTGATCATTTACATATTTCCATGGACTTCAGCAGATATAAGCTATAATAACTTTCAAAAGGACTCCTTTGTCTTTTTAAAGGTCATATGGGCAAGACCATACTTACATGTCTTAATTGTTATAAAATGATGATATTAGTGGCAGAATGACCAACATATTTTTGCTTAAAGACCAATCTCCACTAGTTTGACCTAATTACTTTCTCCAGTTCATGTTTGCAAGAAGATAGGATGATGACTAGGAAGGACACATAACATGTGATGAGGACAATTTATTTCTCCATGTCCTTGAGCAACAACTGTTCATTTGTCAACCCAACTGAAAACTCAAATATGAACCCTTTTTTCATTTCTACTTTATTTCAGAACTATAGGTCTAAATATTCCTCCACTATATATATTGTGTTCACAAATGATGTTTTTTGCATGTAGTTCAAAGTGTAAAAAAAAAGTGTCTTCTTGTCTTTTTTTACTGACACACACTTTTTTTTTTAACTTAGCAACATTTATTTATGAATCTGTTCAATCTGTCCATCTCTATGGCCACTGTGTAGCATCTTCTTAGTTAGATTTGTTTCATTGCTTGCCTTCCTCAGATCCATGTTGCATATAGCACTTAGAATGACTTTTTAAAGTTCTTGTGAATGCCACTATCTGCTTAAGTGATTCCCATTATACTTGGGATAAAATTCACAGCTTTTAAAATGACCTACAGGAACCCAAATGATTTAACCCTAGCTTCTCTAGTGATATTTTATGACTCAATTTCCTTATTCCTGGTTAATGTTTGCTGATGACACCAATTTTGTTCTCCCTGCTTTAGATGGTTCGAATATGCAGAGTCCTCTTTCTAGATAGCTCCTCTCCATCATTATGGTCTCTGTCTAGATATCATTTGCTCATACAAACTTTCCCTGACTTGGATCATTTAAAATTAGGGGCCCCTGCATTAATCTCTTATTTTATTACTCATAACACTTATGGAATTATCATAATATGGAATTATCAATTTATTTTGTGATCATTTGAATAATATGCCACTGTAACTAGACTTTAAACTCATCAAGATACCAGCATCATGTCAATATCATTCATCCGTGTCTCAGGGAAGCCCAACCTAGCATTTGGAACAAAGCAGGCATTCCATAAGCACAGAAATTTTGTATAATGTAAGAGTATTGTAATTAACTAATTAATCTTTGATCATTCACAGGAACTAATAAAATTACTAAATCTTATCATAACCCAATTTTATATTTGGAAGTACAGTTTTTAAAAGTTTACTTCAGACCATGCAAGATTCAATTTTCAAGGATATACTGAATTTGGAAAACAAATCAAGAGCTGTTAAAGTAGAAGTCATGCCTACTTTCAGCCAGAGACTACCAGTCTAGATGTATGCCAACTCGAGTACCATCAAGCAATTCGCTTACAGCATTAAGATAGTTAGGGAGGAAATATACCCAACCATCCCATTAGAGCAAGATCCACTAAAAAGATGGTGGCATAGTACTAGACTGAACTAGAACTAATCAGTGAGAAGCATAGCAGTGGGGATGCATTTTGTTACTTTGGAAATCTTATGGGACTGAATGAAATTTTTCATTCACACTCACCTATGGCTCTATACTTACAAAACTGTTCAGTTCGAACCTTATGCTCATCATTTTATTTTTCCCTTGAAAATTGCCTTAGTTAAATATTTCTTTTGATTGAAATTAACATATTTTCTCAAATGCTTAATGCACTGAGAGACAGGTTTGCTATTAATGGAACTTTTGTTTAGTTATGACATTGTATTATTCTGATCTTGAATTTATCAGTTACCTAGAAGAAAGGAACTGCTGTCATGAGCACTGTTATAGGCTCTTGGAGAGCAAATCAGCCAACAGATAATCAAAGAGACCTGTCCTTGTGGAGTCTGGAATCTAAAGAGGAGGACCATAAACATTACATTTTATGAATTAAGATATCATAACTCATAACTAAAACCAAAAAAGAATAGGAGAAAATGAGTGCAGAGTACCAGAGGTAAAATAAATAAATACATAATAAATAAAGTCAAAATTTTGAGTAAAGTGATCAAGATAACCTTTCAAGGAATATGACATTTGAACAAGCACTTGAAGGAAGTAAGAGAATTGCCATTTGAATAATTCCTTAGAGTTTTTGTACTTTGTGCATTTGCTACTTTTATTTACTGTTTTCCCATGTTAGATTTCCCTTAAATATCTGCTGATTCTTAAAGATTCTTTTGGATTGAAGAGCGAAGAACTTAAAACACTCTATATGCTCTGCATATGTAGGTAGTGCTTATTGGTTGATAGAATTCATTTTAGGGTGATAAAGCAGCAAGTCATTATTCTACAGGAAAGCCTCAGGTATTAGCATATTTTTATTTTCTCTAGGCTGACTTAGTTTCTCTAGAGAAGAAAAAATCTGTCTATATATTCCTTGACTTTGAGGATTTTATTTATTTATTCATGAGAGAGAGAAAGGCAGAGACATAGGCAGAGGGAGAAGCAGGCTCCCCACGGGGAGCCTGATGCAGGATTCGATCCCAAGACCCCAGGATCATGACCTGAGCCAAAGGCAGAATGTTCAATAACTGAGCCACCCAGGCATCCCTCACTGATTTTGGAGGAAAAAGCATGGATCCTGGCATTCTAATGGACTAGAGAACAGAGCTGAGACTCATTCACAGACTTTTATTTAGTCTCTACACTTCAATGTTCCTGGTGTCTTTTTATTCAGGGACTTCACTAATAATCTCCCATGAAGGGAGAAGAAAATTTCTGTTTCTTGTGGATCTGGGTTGGGCTTGTCATATGTCTGCATGGGATATAATTGTGGATCCTAGGAGTTTAACTGTGCTTTAAACAGATTCTACTAGTTCACTTGTTTTCAGGCCCATATACTCAAACCTTCCAGGATATCTGGTCCCTTCACATTCTGAGCCTTTCTGGGAATCTCCTGGAAAAATCAACCTCCTTCTCATCTTTAGTTTCTCTTTCTGCACATTTCAGTTTCTTTGTTTCACTAATTAAGTTAATATACCTCAGACCAAGTTCTGTCTTCCAAAATTGTGTTCATATCTCTAGCACAATTTCATTTTCTAGTCAGTTATTATAGACATTTACTTTGAAAAGATTCTCTTACAGTACTGTTGATAATGTTCCCCAAAGGAATAGCAATAGACATATGTTCAATCTGCTATATTTAATCAGAATTCAGTACAATGCATTTAACAATTTAGTGTGAGGCACTGTGCAAGGCGTTACTGGGAAGACATAAATTATTATAACAGGATATCTATGCTGCAAAGACTCAAGAAAAACATACTCTCACATAACCCTAACTTAGACCAGGATGATAAACATCTGCACTGGATTGAATAGCCCCTCTCCCCCCACCCCCCAAATTCATGTCTACCCAGAGCATAAAAATATAGCCTTATTTGGAAATAGGTTCTTAGGAGATATTATCAAGTTATAATGAGATCATTGTAGATTAGGATGGGCCCTAAATCCAATGACGAGTGTCTTTGTAAGAGAAAGTAGAGAGAGATTTGGATATAGAGACATAGAGGGGACATGGCAAAAAAGAACATGTGATGAAGTCAGAGATTGAAGAGACACAGTTGCAAAACAAGGAAGTCCTGGGGCAGTAGAAGCTAGAAAAGGCAGGAAGGGTATTTCTGAGAATCATCAGAGGGAGCATGGTCCTGCTGAGACCTTGATTTTGGACTAATAGGCTCCAGAATTCAAGAGAATAATTCTGTTATTTTAAGCTACTCAGTTTGTGGTACTTTGTTACGGCAGTCTTGGGAAACTAGTATGTGTAAAAACACCAATATAAAGCAAAAGGGTGATAGTAGAACACAAGTAGGACACAGCTCATTGCATATAAATGTAGGAAAAAGCAAAACTTCTGCATTTACCTTTGGTAGAGTGGAAATTCTACAAGTAGAACTGTATTTGACGTCATTAAATTACATGGCTGAAGTTCCTGATTATATAAGGACCAATTTCTCAGTGATAATTGCTAAAGTGAGGATTTTAGCACATCTGCACATTCACATTTTAGATCACATATTTTCTCAAAATAGTCACTTAATATCTTCTGAACATATTTGAGGAAATAAAACCATATATGTCTAACAACATAATCATTATTTCTGAAAGAAAGTTGAATGCTATTGCTAGATATTCTTGGCTCATGAATTTCCTTTATATGAACAGACATGTCCCCATTACTTTTAGGCTTACTTCCTTTCTTCATAAGCATTGAGAATAACTTCTAAAGAAGTACTCTATTTTACTATTATAATCCAAATTGTTACCAGGATTATTTTAGCTAAAGCAAGAGAAATGGATTTTGAGAAGATGAATGTTTAAGAAATTGAAGTTTAGAAAGAGACAGATTATGTTTGACAAATTCTAAAGATATTTTGAAGAAGATGAAAAGTGCTGGTGATGTAAGACTCAAATTGTGTAAATTTGTTCAGCAATTACATATGAATTAACCAACCTGTCAATATAGAATTGATGCTCCTGAGATATTTCAAGTAAGTTTTGCAATCCAATTTTTAAAGTTAATCAAAATGTTTAGGGAAGTTAAACTGGTGAATACAACTATAGTTGCAAACACATGGCAGTTAACTGAAAACTATTTGGATAGAGAAGAAAATTGCTTCATTCATCACTTGTAAGATCAAACATTTCCACTTGAGTAACTCACAATATGTAATAAAACAGTTTGCTTCAATTTTTCTCTTGGAGGCCAAGTACACGCTAATAATACTTTTTCTCAAGTTTCTGAAATATCTCTCTTTTATTTTCTTCTAAAATCCTGTACCCTTATCCCAAACTAAACTTTAGCTTGCTCCCAGGCCCATTCTTACTCCTGTATTCCCTTTCTTAATAAACTGAACTATGTAGTTGAGAAAAAAAAAAATGGAAATGGAAAGTCTTCTGTAGCTATCATTCAGGCCTAATGTCCAATCAGTTGCTGAGCTGTTAAACCACTGATCTCATGTATCCACTTTTTCTGCTGCTCTAGGTAGGATCCCATTATGCCAGTGGCCCCCCAGGTGATCCTTCCTAGATGATTCTCTACACTGCTGCCAGAGTGATCTTCCTGAGTTACAAATATGGTCAAGTTAAGTCTTGCTTGAAAATCCTCTAGCACTCTCCATAACTTTCAGGATAAAACTCATACTTTTAGGGCTTATGGCCTAGTACCAAAAGCCGTTTATGATCTAGCACTTGTTATAGATCAGCATTATTTCCCAAGATCTGATCATAGTCTTTAGTTTCTCTAATTGCATTAAGCAATCAGATCAAAACCTGGGAGTATGTTATGTTGGTGTCCTCTGTGGCTTTGCTCATGCTCTCCCCCTTAAAGTAGAGCTACCTTTCTCCATCATGTATAATAAGCTGTCAGTAAATTTTCCTACAAAATTCCAACCATGTGTCTCCTCCTCAGTGGGTTTGTCATCTGTCCAGTTTATTCTAGTTAGGTAGCCAGCTTAATACTTGAACTTTTAGCTTAGAACAAATGAAAAAAAGTAGGGATTTTATGACTGGTATTTTAAAGTAAATTTCATTCTTAATATGTATGATCTAATTTGTGTTACACTATTTTTAATGTAATCCCCAATGCATAATAGTTAAGAATAGTGTTTAGGAGCATGCTCTCTGGATTCAGTCATCTTGTGTTCAAATCCTACCATTTACCAGCTGTGTGATCTGAGGAAAATATTTCTCTAAGCATCAGAGTGCAATAAGATAACATCACCAAATGATGTTTCAGAGTTCATATTCATTTTCAAATCATTCATGAGTTTATGATGAAGATCCTAGAAATGCATTTTAAAGGGAAAAGGTTTACATGTACTTATAGTCTAGTTCCTAAATGATGAGAAGTGAGGGAATATTGCTGTTAAATGTTAAGTATCTGCTACACCAGCACTACCTTGGATAGCCAAAATGGTAACAGGACTCAGTACAACCTAATGATATGATGCTTAGTGAAGCTCCATTCCTTGAGAACAAATCACTGGAAAAAGGAGCAAGAGATGGACTCTGTGGTGAGATTCTCTTTTTGTCATTCCTCACCTGCTCTCATCAGGAATAGAGCCAATGTACTACACTGATATTTGCTACCTAGGGTTACTATTTACTGTCTTAGCTTTATCAGTGGAAAGAATCCAAGGAATGAATCGAGAATAGTTTTATCTTCTATGTACCTGCATTTAATTAAAATACACATATAATTAGAAGTTTATTTTTGTAGATTAAAGAGTTATTAAAATGGATATTTGATGCAATTTAAAGCATAATATATTCTACAGATGAAATAATATTTTGTGTTGAATTTTTATCACATGAATTTATTTAAACTACAAAATTCTCAAACACTGTGAAGCATGCTGGGTTAATTAGCATTAGAGAGCAAAAATATCATTACATGTTATTTAAAGTAGAGCTTTCAAACTATTTTGGTAAGATTTATGTACTAGCATATTTTCCAGAAATATCATTTAATAGTGCTACATGATATAAGTGATATAAGTTAAGCTGAATCATAAAATAAAACACTTTATTTTTCTTTTCAGCCTTTCTGAAAAGCACATGGAAAAAAAGAAGCAGTAATTTATTTAAATGCCTTTGTTCTTTTTAAAATAAGTGGTATTATCTTTATTATTTTCTCATGAAGTTCATGTTTTTGAATGCTCCTAGGATGACTGTTTTTGCCTGCACTCCCCTAAGTGCTCTGTTCCTGCCTGACCTATAAATTTTGTATCTTTGCTGTACTTTTTCCCCTACTTCCTCACAGCCGAAACACAACACAAAAGGTGTGGATAAACCCTCCACCTTCACAAAAGGTGTGGGTGAACCCTTAACAAATTATTGTTAGTATTGCTTTAAAAAAAAAAAAAAAAAACCTGCAACAACTTGTAGCAGAACATTGGCTTGCAGAAGATCACAAGACACAAGATCACAAGACAACATTGGGTGATAATCAAAGCAAAAGTATCCAGCTGCTAGAATTAACTACTTTACTCTATTTCATGGATCCACATCCCTGCCTCACAACATATATTCTATTGTTGATAGTTTTGGCATCTGACAAAGACTTATCCCTACCTTTCATCAGTCTCCTCTGTGCCCACTATCGAATTTGAGTCCTGATATTAAGCTCCCTGCTCTGTATTTATAGAATTCAGATTGAGCAGGAACCCTGCTAAGTAAATTTAATGAAAATTCCTATTCTTGGTGTCTGGCATCCTTAATATCTGATTGAATTCCTCACCCCCAGTTCTCAATATCTTATCACTGTGGCCTGCCTTCATGAAGAATTCTTTTGAGTATAACAAGCAAGAATCTCCTTTATTCCTGATGCTTCCTTATAGTAACTTGCCATCCACTAGTCCTCAGCCCAATCCCCCAGCCTGCTCCTTATAAATCCCTACTTGTCCTTGTTGAAGTTGACTCCAATCTCTTTCCCCTAAGTAGCTTCCCTTGAGTACAGTATGCCTTACCATCTTTAACAAGTGTCATGAAATATTTATTTCTTTAACAAGACCAAACATTGCTTCTTTACTGGTCTCACAGATTTAGAACATATTTTTTTAATGTTACAAATTATAGAAAATTCTTCTCTTGGCACATCAGAGAAGGCCTTTGAAAGAACATAGCTATACCACAAAGTAGAATCTTTAACACTTCATGTTGTTTATGCTTTTTCATAATTTTTTTCAGAGACTCTTTGAAGACAAAAATGACACAATGTTATTTAGTTCATCTACCTGGTCAGTGGTACTGACACATTATTTTATTGTAATGATCAAAAATATTGACTGACTGAATTTCAGTAGTAAATTTGTAAGATATAGGATTGTCCATCTTATCATTTTCTCTTGTCTGGGAATAGTAGTTTCCATTCCTAATTCTGCTCATGTTTAATATGGAGTGATTTAAATAGGAATCTGTCTGCTTGAGAGGGATCATGGATTTCCCTCTTACAACAGAATGAAGATTTTTTTTTTTTTCCTACAGAGGATTTAACTTAGAATCATATTATGGGGTTTGGATGCTTATCTAAACACTTTCCCTAATATTGTAGCATTCTGTAAATGGATTGAGAAAATAAAATATCTAAAAAGTAACTATCATCTGGGATTCCTTATAAATCTCATTTCTTCCAAACTGTATATACCAAAGCATCATCCTTACAAAGTGGCTACTTTTTTGGTTTTGCTGATATTTTGAAGTGGTGCTTGAAGAGAAAGTAGGAGGACAGAGAAATATTTGGGGATTTAATTACAAATCAAGGTCGGATGTGCCATAGCAAGGGCAGTCAAAATAGCATGACTGCAGATACACACGTTATAGTACTGTGACCTTTATCTGGTTTTCACACCAGCCCTACCATCAAGCTGCAGACTGTCAGCATGAGGCCTTGCCTTTTGCCTCTTTCCTGGTTTCTGACCCATTCTCCTTTCTTTGGCCTGTATTATCTGCAAATGAAATGTGAGGAAGGTAACTGATACTCTGTAGGCCACCTTGCTTGAAAAGAAATCAATAAACTTGATTTGACAACTCTATCTTTAGCAGAAAAGGAAAAAAAAAAGTCCTCATTTGAAGTCTATTTAATGGATAGTTATTACACATTTACTATGAGTATAGCATTTTCACATATTCTATAACATTTAACTTTGAGTAAAAGGCCCATGTTTGATATAAAAATTAATATAACATGGGAGTAAATAATTTAGTAACCTTAACAAATAAACATCACTACTCAGATTCAAACACTTACCTATTTGAGTCCAAGTTTGCACAGTGCAAAACAGGAAGAGGCAAATGCCAGCAATTGCTAGCATTTTATTACTTGTTTTTGCTGTTTTTGTTAAATTATCTCAAATCAACACGAAAAGGTGGATGTTCTCACTTCTACTTCTGCACTCAAATAAATTAATTAATTAAAAATCCAATCCCAAAATCAAACAAATGAAACAACTAAAATTGCATATAGATTAAATAAATTGTAGGAGTTCACAAAGCCAGGAACGCTTAATTCCATGTCAAACACTAAATCAATATTTTATGTTGCTATATGACAAAAGATGCATAGATCCCCAAGTGAGGTCTGAATATTATGTACAACTACAAGCATGTTAACAACAAAATCAACACTGAACAAAATTACCCAAAGACTTTGAAAACAAAGCAATCACTCCAGTGTCTTTCCATTTGCTTAGTTTGGGATATTCTCTAGCCTTGACTTATATTAACAGGATACTTCCAAAAACCTCTGTGGCAGAGAAAATAAGTAAAGGTTATTATCATTTTACTTAAGGAAAATTTAGTAGGATGTTCTTTCTTGCATGTGATTTTCTAAACTTACCCCATAATTAGTTGTAAAAATGAGATTGGAAACTCCTCTATCTCTGACAACCAAATTGTTTCTTAATCTAAGCTGTAATCATTATAGAAATTTAAGGCTTGGAGATCTACCGTTGTTTTAAATAGAATGCACAATCAAAACTCTCATTCTTCATTTGACAGATCACTGAGACCCATTGATCTGTACTTTGGAAATGATTGTGTTCATTGACTATATCTTAGGTAGATGAAAATAGAATGTATAAAGCAATTAATTAAACTATAATCAGTAAACAATAATCCTAACCTTGCACATTAACTTTTTATCCCAGCATCAATAATAGATTTTAAAACACATTATGCATTGTGGGTAACTATAGAAAAATAAATTACAATTTTAATTTGCTAACCCAGTGTATTTCCAACAAATAAAGCATAAATATAACACCCTGAAAATATGTTTTCCAATTACAATTTTTAAAATCCCTTATATTTAATTAGTCTTCATATCATAACAAATTTGATATCATTTGGATCAAAATTTCATTTGATGCTGAGAACAATGAAATGAAATGTGAAGGCCTTTACTCGCCCATTTAAAAATTTAAGTGAGGATAAGAGAGTTAATAATCTGGCTAGGATGTTAGAGCATCTGGGATTGCAATTTAAGTCTAACTCCCAAATCATGTGTATTTAATACAAGAGAGCAAGAAAATTTCAGATTATAGAGAATTTTAGAAATAAGTAGTCATCACAGAGATTGCTCTCTATGTTGTATTTGAGAGGAGAAGAATAAGGTCCTTTAATAGAAATATGTTGAAATCTGTATAGATTATCTCTCTGTTGGAGCACTTCTGGGTAGTGATAAAACAAATTCAGAATTAAACCTTTTTAGTAGGTTGTACAATTGTATCTGTAAAATAGATATTATACTTGGAGATAAAGCATTTCTATGAGTAGTAGGTATAGAACAGGAAACATGACCTCTGGCTTTTAACAGCAAAAGTTGGAGGATCCCTGGGTGGCTCAGCGGTTTAGCACCTACCTTCAGCCCAGGGCCTGATCCTGAAGACCCAGGATCGAGTCCCGCATCTGGCTCCCGGCACGGAGCCTGCTCCTATCCCTGCTTCTCTCTGTCTCTCTCTCTCTCTACGTCTATCATAAATAAATCTTTAAAAAAAATAAAAACAGCGAAAGATGGAGAGAGGAGAGACTGCAGGATCAATCCAACGATGCAATCTATTCTTTGCATGCTTCTGCTTCTAGTGGTGTTAGAGAGAATTGTATATCCAGTTGTTCAGTGCACAATGCAAGCTTCTTAAGTCTTTCTTAAGAGGAGTAGGGATAGGCATCTACCTAGTGTAGTAATCAGAAAATAAGTGCTTTGCTGATAGCAGGGCAGGCCTAGGACATGTTTTGATTACTTATCTCTGAGAGGGCCTCCAATAAAAAATCAACTCAAACTGATGCTTCAATACAATGATAACAACAATAGAATGTCAGCTGATTATCAATTCAAATAGTGCTTGTGACAGTGTAGGATTTCTGTTTCTCTTTAATCCTCATACAAAATTTGTTTAAATTTGATTTTATTTGTTTTCTCTGTATGTGCAGGGACAATCATGCATGCATGGGAACATGAGCCATACGAATATCTCTATAGCCTTTTCCCACAGTACATTCGAATGTTCAGTATCTAGAGGTCGTTTAGCTAGTTAAATGAGCAAAGGAGCTGTTTTACTTTAACAAATAAGAAGAAAATAGTTTATTTCTCAATAACATTTCCTAACCATTGTCAGTACTAGCATAATTTTCACCATTATTTGTTTGTTTGAAGGTGGTGGAGATATTGGCATGTGCATTATTAAGATAGTCTGAATATGGTAATTTTCATAATGAGATTTATTGTATACATCTCCTGGAATAAAAAAAAAAAGGACTGCTCTATTCTAAAGCATTTAAATGGCTGTAGGATAGGGAGATTCGATTATTTTTAATGGAACAAAATCTGTATTCTGAGTTCATTAGAATGCTGACTGCATTGAAGAAACAAGTTCTCTTCTTACATCACTCACATAATGAGATGGTATATAAAAAATTCAGTTTTGTGGTGTCCAACACATGGATGGAATTTAAATGAATATAAATGAATGGTAAATGCCCCTTCAAAGAATGCAGGTGATTTTATTGTTCCCCCAGTTTTTAGTTCATGATTTCATGGCACATGTTCCAGCCTGAAACAATTTTATCAAATAAAAGTAGAGCAGCAGCTAACTTTTGAAAAATTTAAACAGTTTCTCATTTTTCACTCACTTCTGCTGTGCCTAGTGTAGTGTTTTGCTTGTGGTAGAAATAAAATAAATGCCTGTTCATTTAAAGCAGAAGAATTTAAAATGCAATGGGATTGATTTACAGTCTGACTGACAATTTGTTCATAAACTCTGAACCAGTGTCAAAATGAATGGTTTTTATTTTCATTTTCTAACTTACCAAAATGAACCTTGAAACATCTCTGGCAATTTACCATTTTCTTTATTAATTTTTAAATATGTTTGAAATAACTGATGAGATACAATAAGCACAAAGGACCATGACTACCTTCCATTTTGTTCTTTGGTTCTCCAGCTACCAACTGCATTTATTACAGTGATTTACTTTGTCAGTCTCAGTTTCTGATCTTTTTCCTCATTCCACCTCCGTGTAGAAGCTTACCACTAAATATTTATAACACAGCTCATCTAGATTTTATAATTTTTACAACCAAATTTTAGATAGGCGTACTAAACTTCAGTTGACTTTTAGAGTAGTGTTGACCTTAATACCACATTATTCTACAGTGAATATGGTATTTCCCTTTTATTCTTTGTATTTCTTTTTCGCAGCAAAATATGTGGAAGCTGGACTTCATTAGGCTTGTCCTAATAATAAGATTTTAGGTCCTGAAATTTCTTGCGTCATTACCCTCAGCGTTCTGCTTTTAGATATACAACTAAATTAGAAGAGGAAGTATAATTTATCGAATTCTAGTATACCACAGCAATTATATGTGTATGTGTATATTATTACATATACTCATATTTCACAATATCTCTGTGAGGTAGGTACTACTATCCCAGGAAATTAAATTATATTAAGTACTTATCTATGATCACCAGATTTTAAAAAACCTAAAATGGAATTTTAGGAGTTTTCTCATCCAGTTCCCTAGTGTGTGTTCTTTCTATTATACCAAGATAATAATTCAAAATATGGTTTTGAAATAAGGCTGAGTAGAAATCTAATCTGGTGAAATCCATTTTTTGGTTAGTGCATTTTTGATTCTGCAAACATTGATTTTGTTGACTTATAGGTAATACTAAATATATTTCACTTCTACCTTATTAAAGTCATAAACATATTTATTATTGTAGGATATTCTTTCCCATTCTTTAACTGTCTAAAAAATGAAGAAAAAGCTCTAAGAACAAACTGAGCCTGAGGTAGAATCCCTGTGTTATTTATTCTTATTCAGATAATTTTCTGTATGATAGTAATAGACACCTTTGCAGATGAACTACTGAAAGTCACAAGAACAGTCAAAACATACACATATAACTTTTCTCATGAATTTTCACAGAAGATATTCCAATTAATTGACATATATATATGTCATATATGACATATATCCCCAGGTGGATCTTATGGATGTTGACATTCATAAAATGAGGTTTACCAGTATAGAGTTTATATCACAAAACTTCATTTGGTGCACACTTCTAAGTCCATAATGATCCTGAAAAAAACCTATATATTGTTGATGGTCAGGATTTGTTTTCTTAGAAATACCCTACATTTATAATTTTATACCCCTATCAGGCATATCTTTGCATGAAATTTTCAGTCCATGAGATTCTTACACTAATATAGCCCCCCCCCCCCCCCGAGTCTCCGATATGCTTTTACCCTCATTTAACATCTGGCAAGCAAACACTTCCCTCAAACATCAACCAATTGGATTGCTGGTATATTTTTTCAGGTTAGAAATCTTCAGAACTCTGATATTAGAAAATCTTATTTATAATATATGTAGAGCTTCTAAAACAAAATTAACCTCAAGTTGAAAATGAGACTTTTATTAAGGTGACCTATAGACAAGTTAAACAAGACATCTCTTGATCAAAAAAAAAAAAATGAGAGGGAGAAAGAGAGATATTATTAGCCAAATAATTCTTTGAGACTTGTAAACACAAAGCAAGTTTTTACCCTTGCATGTATATTCCAGCATGGTTTTGTAGGGGAGGAATATGTTAATAGTAAAATTACAGAACCAATTGTGCCAGTTATCTCCAAAGAATTATAACATGAATTTAAGTGAGCAAAGATGGATGCATGGAATTAATTTCAGCCGGGTATCTATATGAAATAGTATTAAATAAAATAACATAATAAATCATAGATACATTTACCAAATTACAGTGACAATAGGGTCAACAAATCCCCGGGGTTATCAGGGACAACACAACAATCCTTTTATAAATATTTGGTGAGTGACCTCTGTGATTCTGCAAATATTCTTGTATTTTATTTAACTGAGCATATTGAGGTCATCAAGAATAAACTGCCTGTAAAATTACACTCATTTACATCTGAATCTGCCTTCATCTCCTTGTCTACAATGTTGACAAAACAGATGGCCCTTCTCTCTTTAAGACAAATTGTTCCGCTGCTCTTGATCTTTCCCCATTCACAGATATTAATTTAGAAACTTCATCCAGTGTTTATTTTCCATCTCAATAATAATTTCATCATTTTCCTAAGCCATTTCTTTCTTTAATATCTAATATTTCTTATGCCTTCAAAATTGATAATCTTCCAGTTTCTGTCCTCTGCTCATTCCACAGATTTTGCATGGATGGCATCATTTATACCACATTTCAACCTATACCTCTTTATTTATAACATGCAGTCCAGAGGCTTGAGCTAAAGACCCATACAGTCAACCACCTGCTGAATATCTCCTTTCTCTTGAAGACTCATAGGCATGTCACATCAGGATTTCCAAAATACAACTTATTATTTTTCCTTAAAATCCCTGTTTTTTCCTTCTGAATTTCTAACATTGGGAAATGTAGTCCCCCAAGCTTTAAATAAGGAGAAAATATTTTACCTGTTGCTTTCTTTTACTTCCTTTCCATAATTAGGAATGAAATTCTGTTCATCCCACTGACTAAGCTTCACATCTGTTTTTTTTCTCATAACCTAATGCTATTGCCTTTATCATTTGCATTAATTATTCTTCTGATTGGTATTTCTACATCCAGTCTTGACATTTTAGACTTTATGCTCCACAATGCTGCTAATATTGTATTCAGAAAAATTGCAATTCTGGTCATCTTTTTCCCCATTCTTAAACCCCTGATACTTCTCCATTTCCTATAGAATAAAGTGTAAACTTATTTATCTAATGCATAAATCTCTATTTAATCTGGCCTCTGACTTAGCCTCAGTCAAATTTTTCAAGAACCAAGCTATTTCATGTCTTCATGCTATTTTCCCAGAGTTCCTTGGCACAGAATATATTCAACCAACATTCTTTTTTTTTAAGATTTTATTTATTTATTCATGAGAGACACGGAAAGAGAGAGAGGCAGAGACACAGGCAGAGAAAGAAGCAGGCTCCATGCAGGGAGCCCAATGTGGGACTCCATCCTGGGACTCCAGAATCACACTCTTGGCCAAAGGGAAGTGCTCAATCACTGAGCCACCCAGGTGTCCCTTCAACAAACATTCTTAAAGCCCAACACTATAACTGAAGAAAATGTGGCATATTGCCTAGCAAATATGTGCTTTCTCTTCCCTATTAGAGAGCTATCACTAGACAATCACCTTGCATCTTGCATTTAGTGTGATCAGACCATAGTTCTCACCAATTGATTGGAAGTGAAACTGGCATCTGTCACTTTTGAGGTAAGTTACTAAAGGATTGTTATGTTTTCTCTATGTCATTTATCCTTATCTTCTAGTTGTCCAGATGCAGAGAACAATGAGTTTCTAGGGAAAAGCAAAATCATAAGATGAAATAAGTCTGAGTTCTTGAGACATTGCATGGAGAAAAGCTGTCAGTATCATCTACATTGAACAGTTAGTCGAGGAAAACATAAACTTCTATTTTGCTACACTATTAATATTTTGGGCTATAATTACTACAATAGCCAGTGTAATCTTAACTAATACAAAAATGGCTCAAATAAAATGAAATTCCTGTCATTTAGAAACTTTCAACCTAGTTGTGTTACAAAGATCCTTCCATAATGTAGTTAATATAATTTTTAATAGCTGCATGATATTACACTTAGAGTATAGAACATCACTTACTCATTCTTTTATTATCAGGAATTCCATTTCTAACTCTTCAGTGACACAAAGCAATAGTTAATAGCTTAGTGTATATACTTTGTTTCTTGTTCTATATTATTTCCATAGTCTAACTCCTTTGAATAGCATTGCTGATCAAAGATTAGAATATTTAAATGAATATTGCCTCTATGGTTTGATCCACTATAAAAACCTGACTTGTAAACATCTATCTGAGTTGGAAGGTTAACTGATTCTAAGAGATTGGCTTTTAAAGATTATGACGTTGGGATCCGTGGGTGGCGCAGCGGTTTGGCACCTGCCTTTGGCCCAGGGCGTGATCCTGGAGACCCGGGATCGAATCCCACGTCGGGCTCCCGGTGCATGGAGCCTGCTTCTCCCTCTGCCTATGTCTCTGCCTCTCTCTCTCTCTCTCTCTCTCTCTCTGTGTGTGTGACTATCATAAATTAAAAAAAAAAATTAAAAAAATTAAAGATTATGACGTTGATATACAAAAGTGCAGAAACATTTTTATTTAATTAAATGAAAATAATTTATGGCCTTTTTTTCTAAGAAAACTATCATATCTTAAGAACACCTTCTATTTACTGAAATAAAACTAAGTCATTTTCATAATAATCATCTTTCAGATAAGAAAAAATTATTAAGCTCACAAACCTTGATTAGTTACATGTTATACCTGAAGTGATCCATAGTTTGGTGTTAAAAAAGTCACTTTGCCCTAATACTTGTTAAAAGAGGCTTACCACAATCAAAATATATAAATATTAAACAGCTTTTCAATGTATCATTTAGAAGATGAGGGTAGCAGACTTCCTTATAATATCTAAATTTCCTACAATATTTGTTAACGTCAAATAAAGCTGACAAAGGAGAAGAAGGCTTCCCACTTTGCAGAGAGCCCAACGGGGCTCAGTTCAAGGGTCCTGGAATCATACCTGAACAGAAGACAGAAGTTTAACCGATTGAGCCACCCAGGTGCCCCTGGTCTACTCTTTTAATGCAACACAGACAGTACTCAGATAATTTTTACCACCGTATTGAAAAATTTACTCTTTACCACTGTATAAGAAAAATCATGCATAACAATTACATGCATGCAGGAGTTCATGATGGAGGTGAGCACCTCGTTGACATCCAAATGCAATGATAATCAAGATGGATAAACTTTGCTCTTCATTCCACCTGCAGGCTTCTAGATTCATGTGTTGATTTATGCCAGCTCAATCTTCTGACTTTTCATCAAGATGTTCAATATACAGTGTCTTCATTACGAACTATAGTTTTCTCTATCATTATAAGAAACACAAGTTAAGTAAGCTTTCCTCAAACATCAGTGATTTCTTTCAAGTTCCTGAACATGCTGCAGTAGGTTTGACGAGAGGGATTGATTTATCACTTTTTAAATAGATTCTTAATCTGCAAATCAATAAAAATGTTTCACTTCAGTAGTGGCACAGGGTGAATGACTCACCCTTGAAAGCAGAATGAACTAATCCTGGCTTTCTTCCTTTCTTTAATATACTCAGATTGCAATTGTGCTTTTTCTTGGTTCAGATTGCTTGAGAGGGTCTGGTATTTCAGCCTGTTTTCTCCATAAATCAACCAGGGATTGAATGCTAATCTGTTATGATGGTTATTTTAACTCTATTGTTCTTTTCATTATATAATGAGAAGCTTAAAACTAAAACATTCTTTAGCTAGCTAAAATAAAAACAAAAGGTAAGAATACACAAGACATGGCCATCACCTCAGCAAATAAAATGTGAAGAAAATTTTGTACCACAGTGACACACAGTGTTTGTTGGATTCGGAACTGGTAGAAGTTTTTGGAATTCAGATATTGGGCAATTAGCTTGATTAAGTCTACCAAAGAGTGAAATTAAAACACATAGGATCAATTCTCTATTCTTCATACCTTACTAGGGGGACAGTACATTCTAAATATTTCTTCTTGTGGGAACGTCTTAGGTAGTTCAGAAGATACTCAAGAATAGATACTCAAGAATAGATACTCAGATAGATACTCAAGAATTCCAGAAAGAAGACACATGAGCCTTATAATCATCAAAGGCATTTAAATATTTTTCTAGCATCAGTGAAAATTAAAACAAGAATACCCAAAGCACCCCGTAATATCTTGATATAAGCATTTTGTGATCGTTCACATTTAATTTGACAAAGTCAGTAACAATCTGAATTAAGTAACTCCATGGTTTTGTAAAGTCCTTAAAAAATGGTAGTGGCATTTTCACTTCAATTATATCACTGACACCAAAAAGGAAACTTCCTAAAATATATTATATGAGAAGTCTAACTTTTGAAAAGTTTTGAGGAAGTGACCTCGTTTTTTTTAGTCAAATAGTTTTTTTTTTTTGAAAGCACAAAATAGAAATGGGCTCCAATTAAGGTAAATAAATGCTTTTATTTAATCTTCATTTAATCATATTTTTTAACTTAAAATGTTTAATTTAGGCTGTATTTAAGAAAAACATTTTCTTCTTCTTTTTCCCCTTTTGTTCTTTTTTTAACAGTTTTAATAAAAAGAGCACTTCTTGATAACCTATTTTTCTTCACCCATGTATCAAGATCCACGGACAATGTGGGAAAGAAAGAAGGTAAAGTTGAATTGTGTTTTTATGTAGAGGCTATGTTTGGTGACAGCCTCACCCAGTGAGGATAAAACTTATATTTAATATATTTATAGTCTATTTATGAGAACCCCTATTAGAAAATATATCACCCACAAATTATTGAAATAAAATAGGGAAGAAAGCAGGAGAGAAAAATCCAACACTGCTGCAAATGTTTGATGAGTCTTCCTAGTCTTGACCACACTTCAGCGACCTCTCTAGTACACAATGGTCCTTTATATCTGCCCTTTGAGTGACACCATCTCATTCACTTATCTTACATGATCTTCCTGAACTCATTTTACTGCATGGCTTGGGTAGACCTTCTTGGTAGTCTCTGAGTAAGATTATATGTGATTCATCCTTGTGTACTTAAGGTAGTGGATATGTGATGATTATCATATATAGGACTTTTAAGTAAATTCATAATGCAAAATCTTTATTGACAGTATTTTCAAAGTGTGGGAAGGTAAATGTTCACATATATGCACATAATACCTGGGTTTGAAGAGACACCATAAAGACCTTAATATAAGTGAAAAAGTATTTAGTGAGAATTCCTAAGAACCCAGAGTTGAATTACAAATTGACATCACCTCATGAATTGGATTTCTTCTTGTAAAATCACAGTATGATATGAAAGTATAAAATTCAAACTATATTTTCTTATTTGTTTTTTCCTTATGATTCTAACTATATGTGGCACATACATTATTCTGACCCTAAGGAAATATAAAACATATTTTTAAAACTCAGAAGTCATTGAAGTGAGGATTCTGTTTTTATTAAAATACATTATATGAGTATCTGATTCTTACATAAAATCATAGTTAGAAATATAATATAGTGGTTTAAAATCTTTAGCTTCAGAGACTGACCATTTGCACTCACATTCCAGTTTTCCAGTATTTATTAGCTATATAACATTAGCAAAGTAATTTATTTTCTTTCTTGGTGTATGCATTTGTACAATGGGAATAGTAGCAGAATCTGTCTCATATGGTTGTTGAGAGAATTAAATGAGATCATTCATGTAAGGTGCTTAGCACACAGTAAATGCTTAATATATGTCATCTATTTTACTAACTTTATGGTAATAGCTAATTAACTTGATTTTGATTGAGGCACTTTATTGCCCTCATTAAAATATACATTAATCTATCATCTAATATTTATTGGCAAGGCACTCTGGTAAGTATTACAGTCTTAAAAGTATTTGCCATAAATAATTACCAAATCATTGGAAATTCTGACTTCTTGAGGCTTGAATAGTTAAGCAGTTATCCTAATTAGGCAAGGCTCTAGGTGTACAAGTGAACTCATGACCTGGAGAATGGACATGCTTAGGAGTTCAATCAACAAAATGGTGTGAAAGATACTAAGCTTAAAGATGTTTTTAAATATTGCACACCAGTAAAGAATCTTATGACTTTTAACAGTGAAATCTGTTGCCTTCATGTCCTACTAAAATTCAAAATGATATTATTGGGTGTTTACTTTGGACCAGGGATCATGTTAGTGCTTTATGAACATGGCTGCATTTAATTCACAATCTTCCTATCAGAAGAGTATAACTATTATCATACAAATGAGAAAGCTAAAGTCCAGAGAATCTAAATATGTTTCCAAGTTACAGAGCTTGAGCAAAAACTGGAATTTGATCATAGTTTACATCTTCAAGACAGGTCACTGTTATCATGCCACCTCTCAAATATCTATTCCATATTTAAAAACCATTTTGGTGTCATACAACTGGCATCTGTACATAACAGTAAAGTTTTTTGGAGTAACACACATGCAGAGCAGGACCTCAGCCATATCATTTGGATCACTGTTCTCTTATTAAATGAGTAATTCAGTGCAATGCTAAATAAATGCAGTTTGTCCTTGGTTTGAAAGAATTTAGCATTTATAGTTGCAACTATTTTGTAGAGATTTCAAGGTCTATGGACATTAATAATTTGTAATTTTGTTGAGGTGAAAATTAAAATATGTACCACCATACTGGTATGTAAGAGTCTCATAGAAAGTGAGGACACCTAACTAAAATAGCATCTGCATTTTGATATATTATTCTATGGTGTTTCTGTTCACAGATACTTGCATCAAGTGATTTCTAACAATTTCTATTGTTTTAAAAAATTTTTACTTATTTATTATTTTTTTAAGATTTTATTTATTTATTCATGAGAGATACAGAGAAAGAGGCAGTGACATAGGCAGAGTGAGAAACAGGCTCCCTGATGTGGAAATCAATCCCAGAACTGTGGGATCATGACCTGAGCCAAAGGCAGACACTCAACCACTGAGCCACCCAGGTGCCCCAGTTTTCTTTTTTTTCCCTTCAGATTTTATTTATTTATTTGTTTGTTTGTTTGTTTGTTTTGTTTGTTTAAAAGAGCATGAGCAGGGGAAGGGGCAAAGGGAATGGACAGAGGTGGAAAATCTCAAGCAGACTCTGTGCTGAGCTTAAAGCCCAATACAGGGCTCACTCTCATGACCCTGAAATCATAAATTACTAAAGTTAGTCTGAAAGTTATTCTTTACTGTATTTTTTTGAACATTAAATTGAAATATTTTGATATAACGGAAGGCTCATGCTTGTGAAACTGTTATGGTAATGTTGATTTAGAGTTGAGGGAGGGTATCCCTGGGTGGCTTAGTGGTTTAGTGCCTGCCTTCGGCCTAGGGTGTGATCCTGGAGTCCCAGGATCGAGTCCCACATCGGGATCCCCGCATGGAGCCTGCTTCTCCCTCTGCCTGTATCTCTACCTCTCTCTCTCTATGTCTATCATAAATAAATGAATAAATCTTTAAAAAAAAAAAAGAGTTGAGGGAGATTTTCCTAATTATACCATTCAAATAGTTACTCTGTGCATTAAGTGAGAAAAGCCAATATGCTTTATTAAAAAAAGAAACAGAAAACTTTATATATTTATTCAGATTAATAATAATAATGCTTACAAACTACACTGAGATTTCCTGTTTACCCAAATGTCATTCATCATTTAATTTCATTTTAAAAAATTTCACTCTTGAAACAACCCTATTCCAACCCTAGGTGGAATTAGAATTTTCCTAACTTTCAAGATGAGAAAATTGAGACTTAACAGAATCAAGTAACATGCTCAGTACTAATATATTAAATCTGGTTCAAATGAGGCCCTTAAACTCTAAATTCTGCACCTCCATTTTGACAATCTACTTTGCTAAGAATTGTTTTAAAGTTTTTAACTAATATTGGTATCTCAAACCAATTCAAGAATCTTTTTATTACACTTCCCCTGTCTCTCCCCACCCCAAATCTATTTCTTTCATACTAATGATAGTGATCATCAGTATACCTGATTTCACTTTGCCAATTCCATAGTCACTTTCTTAAGTGAACTCACAGTAACTCTAAGTAACTTACTCAAAGAATCTCTTTATTGACAATAGTAATACCTAATAATTCATCTGGATAACAGGCAATGGGAAATTGTAAAATTATTTATGCATTGAGAGGATATTCTGTCAAGAGGGTACTGAAAAAAATAAATGCTTAAAGTAAAATGAAATCTTTAGAACAATAAAATTTGTTATGCATACAGCTCTACCTTTATGCTCATTTCATCAATTAGGAAACAGATTTGGAGGATTGAATGATTTTCCTAAGATTGCAAAGCTAATAAATAGGGGGGAAAATCAAGATTAAAAAACAGATATTTGGATCTTTTATCTTCTTAATAGAAAGTCAAGAGAAACAATGAAAGGATATGAATTATTGTAGAGCAATGTTTAAATAAAAAGAAAAAAATTAAAACACTGTAAGTACTAAAAATAAAGTGAGAAGGAAAGATAAAGACAAAATAAATCCTGAAATAGAGTAAATTGGAAAATAAATGCCAGAGGGAGAAAGTAGGAAGAACCTAGAAGAGAAATAAGCAGACATCCCAAAAGGTAAAGAAAAAAAAACTATTTTTTTTTTCATAAATGACCTATTCAAAGATCTCATTTCATCTTATAATGACTTAAACTGAATGCCTTCAGTTTAGAAGCAGTTAATAGCCCTGAGCACTCCACCTCTCTTGTCCCAGAAGCTAATCACTTTTGCATCAAGGCCTGTCCTCAAGTGGCAGTGGCTTTGTTACTCTTAGGGTGGGAGGGGTACATAGCTTTGAAAATAAGTCACAAAGCTAAACAGACAAAGTAAAATGGACTGGGCCTGTGTTTACTGAAAAGGTCATTTGATTTCAAAGCATGAAGCTGTTCTACAGTTTAGCAAGAACAATCTCACACAGAATCCCTGGCAGAAAAATGCTACCATTCACTGAAATTCATGGTAAATTATTAAGCACTTGGAACAGACTCATTTATATTGAGTAGAAGCAAAAAGATTTAAAAAAGAAGTCCCACATGTAAACAGCAATAATGTAAATTAAATCTGCCTCTAGCAGGGTCCTTCAATGCTGCCACTTCTTTTGGAATATTCCCTTTTCTGGTCTATTTTTCTTGATAAGCAATCAAATTATTAAATACGCTTGCTGTAGAATCTAAAGTAATCAAAATGGAAACAGTTATTTGACTTTTGATCAAGTATTTTTTTTCCATCTTGCATTTTCTCATTAAAGAATTTAAATTCATAGGGCAGCCCAATACACTAAATGCTAAATCTATGAATGTTTTTACAGAAATTCAGAAGAACTACATGAAAATATATGTAGTGAAGCTCAGAATATGAAAACAGAATATGAAAACAAAACTTTAATATAGCCATATCCAAGATAGATAATAGTAATACCTTGCATTTATTCTAATTTTGTTCCTACTGCAAAAGGTTTACTTTAAGAAAGAGCTGAAAATAAGGAACTTCAGCAATAATCATAATTAATGAGGGGCCCCGGGGGGGGCTCAGTCAAGCACCTAAATTTGGCTTGGGTCATTATCTTGAGGACCTGGGATCACACTCCAGGTTGGGCTCCATGCTCAGTGAGGTGTCTGCTTGTCTCTCTCCCTCTGCCCCGCCTCCCACTCATTACCTCTGTCTCTGTCTCTCTTTCAAATGAATGAATAGAATCTTTTTAAAATAATAATAATAATTAATGATTAATAATAGACTTTCATATGGTTTTGTAATTGAGGAATAGAGTTAGACAACTCTTCTATTTTCACTCAATACTGTATTTCAATTAAGTGTATTTATAGCATAGAATGCATACCAGTATATACATAGTATACTGAGTGAAAAATATGCTTTTTTGTTGAATTCATTTAATATTAATCTAAAATCTATGAATTTTTGGTGAGTGTATGTGATTCCAATATGACCATTTAAAAATTGAAGTTAGAAAAATATAGTTGAGTTTTAAAATTTAATTTTTATAATCTATTATTAGAGTTAATTATAAATAAATAGAATGATGACATTTTGGAGGGAAGGATGTTGCCAGGAGGATGGAGGATCACACATATTGAAGTATTCCTTATGAAGAGAAGAATGATGTTACACATACATAATCCATTCTTAGATATATGTTGTGTCATCAGGCTCTTTAGGGTAGGTCCAGCTTAATGTAGTTTAATATAAAGAGAAAAGATATCCATTTCATCCTCCAATTGTATTTTTAAATGAAATTTCTGTTTTTGTTCCTGATGCTTCAACATATCCTTGGCTTTATATCTGCCAGTCTAGCATACGCATTCATATTGAAATATCAGGGAAATTATAAGCCTAGGTCTTCAGATTTTTTCTTCATCACTTTGGCTAAAGGGATGAGGTGAGGGTTGTTCTTCGATTGTTCGTTTGCTTTTAAGATTTTATTTATTTTTTTGACAGAGACAGAGCACAAGCAGGGGAAGTAGGAGAGGGAGTCTGACCCCAGAGTCCTGGGATCATGACCTGAGCCAAAGGTAGATGCTTAACTGACTAAGCCACTTAGGTCCCCCAAGGTGAGGGTTTAAAGATGGGGTTTCAGTTGACACTATGAGGGCAACTTTTCTTTTTCTTTCCCTTTTTGTTTTTTGAGGCCATCCCTCAGATAATAATGAGCCATGGCTGAAAAAATTCAGCTGTCCCCTTCTCAAAAGCTTACTCAGTTGTGGAAGAAAAATCTTTCAGTAAAACCTGATAACAAGAGGAAGAGTTCTCCCACTCAGAGTTAAAGGTAGGATAATATGGCTGGCTATTTATTTTTTGTTTGTAAGTTTATGCCAAGAAAAATATTTGCAAAATCTGTATTTCCCCCAAAAGAAATTATTCAGTCATTGATGACAGTCAATGCTCTCTCATTTTATCTTTTCATATCCATGAGGTTTTTTTTTTCAACTGTATTGTGCTAGGAGAACATAGATTCCATGCCCTTCACCCTGAAATAACGATAGATTATATCCTTTAAAAACATTTTTCATGATGCCACTGGATTTTAACCAAAATAAGTTAAATATGATTATTATTGTTGCTATTATCTGGCTGAATATACACAAGCCAAGAAATAGGAATAATTAAAATTAACCTCTCTCAGCCCAGACTCCACAGCCTGTTGTCAACTTAAAAACAAATAAACAATCTTCTATATTTTGTTAAAGAATAAGCAAGAAGACAGCAAGAGAGAGTGTAGCAGAATGATAATGATAATGGTAATGATTACATGATTCTTATAATAAACTACATAAACATCCAATATGCTACTATGATTTAGAGGCTTAGTTCCTGGTTAGTGGTTTTATCTTCAAAGAAGACCATATTTAGGACTAAAACTGTATTAATACAAATGTGTTATCTGGTAAGGTTTTTTGTTTTGTCTTGTTTTGTTTTTTGCCTCTGAGATTTAAACACGATTTTGAATCCATTTATTCACGTTCTGTATAAACCAATTCCCTCACTGTTAAGGGTAACAGAAAGGTGGCTTTTCCTTGATTTCCCCAACAATTCTTATAAGGAACATTTGTGTATTAAGCAGACTTTATTGAAAATTTAGGATGATGAGGTAGGTTTATGCTATAGGAACAGAAAAAATTTACAAATGAATATCAGATTTCCATGTCACTAAAACCTTTTAGCGTAATGCTATTTGGAATTACTTATTTGCCTCAAGTTGCCATGTTCCTGTCATGAAATCTTCCCACATTGTGTGACCTCTTTCCCCATTTTTTCTTCTCTTCCTTGAACTCCTGACACTCAAAATATATGTTCATTCCTTAAGCATATCAGTTTTTTTGTTGTCTCCATCCAAACCACTTGCTCACTGACTACCTTCTATTCTCAAACTCTTAACAAGAAAAGAAAACAAAACAAAGAATTCAGTTTGAAGAATTCTTGATAGTAAATGTATAGATATATAAGCATATATTTTTCCACATCATCTGCCCCAGCTTTTTCAAAAAAAGGCTTCTTTCAATTAAATCAAGTACAGTAGTCTTTGTGATTTATATTCTATATATGTAATTGGAATTCTGACTTCACATCAAATAATTTTAATATATGGTGATATTAAGGAGGAAACATGTATCCAATATGAAAACCAATAGTCAAATAGTAAATACAATATAACATTATTAAAAATCTGATCAGTACATCTTTACTCTTTAATTGTACAAATGTATGATGAGGCTATTAATAATACACATTGATTCATTTTTATTAAACTTTGACAAAGAATTAATTGTGTCCTAGTATAATCAATACCCTTAAACAGAACCAACTCATATATGGTATTGATTTCTAGGGAGGGAAAAGTCATTACGTTTTTGCTTAGGGGAAAAAGCTCAATTATCCACAACCTGAATTTTAAAAAAATAATAATTCACTTTTTTTCTAGAAAGAGACATAGGGAATTTCTAGTAATACTGATTTATAGAAAATCTCATACAAGGGCATTTTTAGCGGGGAGAGACACTTTAAAAATAATCTTTGATTTCTTTACAACAATTAAGGGAAAGTACTGCCTGTACTAGGTGCTAAATAAATGTTAGGAAATGGAATACATTGGATCCTTTGGTTGCATGGAATAGATAATCTGGCCAAGCTAGCTAGGATAACGGTCTAAAAACACCAAGACCAGGATTCAGACTGGAATAATGTCATGCATGACAGAGTTTTGATAACAAACTACTTTTCTATCTTCCTCAAGGACAAATTATATTGCCTCACATGTGTTCTGTCTTTCTAAAACCAGCTTCCATATTCTTATCATACCTTTCTACCTATAGTTTACATATGGCTTAGATTTGCTACCATCTCTCAAGCTCTATATTTTATAGCAATTTTGATGGGTCCTGCTCTCTTCCACCTCTGCTTCCAACTGACTGAGTTTTCTATTTTCTAATTAAAAGTTTCTTCAATAGTAAATTGCCTTTTTTTGTTTTTGTTTTTGGCAATTCATGGGTCAAACATCTTTGGCAGGACTATGTATAGATGGATTTTCTTGCATTAGATGCCTGTCTGATCCCACCAGTTGAAACTGGAGGAGTAGATCACATGCTTTGTCATATTTCCCTTAAAAGAGAGTATTGTCAGAACAGGCAGTATGACATCTGTCAGAAGAGCAAATTACTATGGCTTGATCTCTGACCAATAAAAGGGGTATACTATACAAATCAGAAACCAAAGGACATTGCGTTGTTCAGATTCTTAAACTGAACTAAATAACCATGGCTATCTAACACATATGGATGGCATTCACAGAGTAGAATTCTCTTCTTGTTCCCTAACTCCCACCTCTTTTACACCTACTGTCAGTCACTGAATCAAATCATCTCAAATAAGTAGGTGCAGTGACACAGCAGAAGAGGGGCATGTACAACAGGGACTGTGCTGGGGTTTGAGAGATCATCCATCAGACTTCACATGCATAATAATTAGTTCATTTTGATATGCCTGACATCATAGCAACATCTCCTGAGGATACCAGAGGGGGAGTTTGGGGAAAATTAATATGACCTTTAGTTGATGCCTAGAGAATACCTCCCCTTCTTTTTTTCTGTCAATAGAGAGGATAAAGGCTATGTTAATTACATATTTGTTCCCTCTCTGTGGAGTTTGCATGACAGCTAGTCTGTAGTCTGTTCACATGTAGAGATCAGGAGGTCTACTAAGGAAAATAACAGAGAGCAATATGCAGAGGATAAGTTCAAGCTGAAAACACTAACTGTTAAGAGTGTGGATATCTGAAATATATGTTTGTATCAGTCATATATTTGATTTTCTTTCTCTGAGATAATGAAATTCAATTGGTCAGGTGGGGAGAGGGTCAGGGTATAATTAATTCCAGAAAGGGCAGGTAAAGCATGCATATTTGTTTTTCATATTCACACAATATACTCACAATGCAGATGGCTTGAAGAAGTATTTATTCCCCAAAAAGATTAATCTATATGCCACTTAGTATATGTCCTTTTATCTACTAGCTATCAATAACTAAAAAATAACCATACAACATACTCAAATGAGCAAGCAAAACAGATATCTATTATCATAAAATATAGAAAATAAATGCAATAGTAGAGGAAAGAAAGTGTGTCTTATTTGTACTGGATATGAAAACAACAACAATACAAGAAACCAAGAAATAAGAAAAAAAAGCTCTTTGTACTAAAGCTTGGGATTCTCTCCCTAGGACTATGCTCAACATTTTCTTGTGATGCTAAGGATAGAAACAACCAGCTCTTGAACTTTGAAGTAATTGGTTCACAGCTGTGCTTATACTGAGTTGGAAACATGGAAATATATTTGTACCGAAGAAGGTTTTTTTTTTTTTTTTTTTTTTTTTGGTAGTTGTAATGAGAAAGTTGTCAAATTAAGCCCAAACTGCTGTAAGTAAAATAAATTACATGTGGAAATTCAATTTTTGATATTTGCATTGCATGGGTACATGTGCTATGATATTTCTAAAAAGAATTCTTTTGTTATTCAAAAGTTTAGTGTTCAGGAAGCAAAAGTGACCTAATGTGATTTTTAGAAATTTTGTATCAGAAAAATGTAAGACATCACAGCAATGTAACACTTCAGCATTTATTAAATGCAGAAGTTCCTAGGGAGGCACACAAAAGGAGGCCACATTTCTAGCTACCAAACTGTTTAAAACATATGTGCGAAGGCAAGATTATCACACCCGAAAGAGGGACATTACACACAGATAATCAGAAGACAGAGATCAGTGGGGCCTGAAATAAAAAAAAGGCTTTGTTGGGAAGATAGAATGAGGGCTTAAAATGGTGGATACAGAGTTAACACAAAGACAGAGGGAAAGCATTTTAGGGATATATCATATAAAGTCCATGCAGCAAAGAATGTGAACACGTGTGTAAGAAGAGAAGAGGATGAAGTATAGACAAGGAGAGCTTGGCTTTCTAAGAGGACGGGTAAGAAACTGAATCAGGCAGAAACTGAGGTATAGATTGGACTGTGTTTAGTGAGAGCTACAAAGAGAGCTTTGATTCTATATGACCTACTGGGAAACCAGGAGGTATGTATAAACTTCAATAATGCAATCATAAGTGGACATGTGTTGGGGAGGGGCCAGAAGTTGTCATAAAAAGGAAAACAACTCTAGCCTGGAAATGTGACAGAGGTCTAGAATGTGATTCCAGCCATCTAACTAAGATGCTGTATAATCTTGAACATATCCCTTCGTTTCTTAGCTCACAGGCAATTGATAAAAACTTTCAACTCTAATCTTTATATCTATTTTATTATACATTCATATGATGTCCAAAACAAAAGAAAAACACTAATTTATTTATGTGCCTAGAAAATGATTACAGTGATTAAGATAATTAGGAAATTCTAATGTTTGACCTATATATAGCATTTGAGAGAAATGGTGAGTATTATTTTAGTACCTGGGTATCTAATGGTGAGGGAAAGGAAGTGTTGATGAACTAGAATATTTCGAAGTCCTTTCAATTCTCAATTAGGAATTCCACCAGATTAGAGGGAGGAAATGTGACTAAACTATACTAGGGCCCAATAGTACCTGCCCCACAGAAAGCGCTTTACTTGCTAGTGTTGAAAGAATTTGCCTAAGTGGATATGTCCATCCTGTATACTTTGATTTGTTTAATTATTTTTTTTAATATCTTAAAATCTCACTCCAAGATGATAATTTAATAGTTGCTTAAAAAAATGAAACTCACATAATTGCAATTTTATCTGTACTTCAAGCACTTACAATTAAGACATCTCATACAAAAATTAACCAAGGAACACAAAAAACAGTGAAGGAGCCTATAAAATATGTGTTTATGTTAGGTACAAGTGATAATCCAACACTCAGACCCTGAGGGGTAGCTGCAACTCAGGTACTTATGCTCCTGCTAATAAGTGCTTCTTTGTTTGGTACAGTTTTGAGGGCCTCCTGGACACAAGTACATTGGTTTTCAGAGTAAGATGGTTTGGGCACCCACCTGATGGGTTAGGGTCCTAAAATTTTGGGTGTCAAATATGGGGTTCAAACTCTTGACTTCACAAGAGAAGCTAAGAGTTGGGAGTTCTTGCCCAATTGTATGGCCTGACTGATAGTGAGCTTTATGGCAAACATGTGTCTCAACCTTTCCTATCTATCTAGATGTAGGTATTTTCTCATTTTCCCACTATGAAGAATCACTCAGCTGATATTAGGATTTCTTTCAGAGGAATTGTTCCATACATAACTACACATTTGGTAGGACTGTGGGAGGAGTAGAGTTAAGCAGGCTCCTATGTTGCTTGACCTCTTCTGGATAAGTTTATTCACTCTCTCTGCTTCTGTTTCCTCAGTCTGTAAAATGAATCTGATCATGGCATCCTCCTAATGGACAAGTATAAAAGATAATACACACAAATCTCTGAGCACACTGCCTGGCACACAGAAAACATTCAAAACATAATAGCTTTGATGATGATGGTGGTGAGGATGACTACTATGACTACAATTATTTTTATCCCATGTTCAGAATTGCAGAGAAAACACACATTCTCTAGGTATCTCTAATGAATACATGATACCACTTATGGTGAGAAATCAACATTAGATGCCTATCAATATTGGCATAGGAGTCAAAAAGGTACAGTTAATAATTTTAAAACAAACCTTTATGAAGGCAAGTAATTGGAAATGTGATCTTACATTTCAGCTTACATAATGAGTAAAAGGCATCTGTTTCAAAAGCAATGGCTCACTAGTCTATATGCCTTTAATATGTGCTCATCTTGTAGTCAACTGCAGTTCTCAGACTAATATTAATATTCCCCAAATGACAAAATTGTCAACCGAAAATTTGGTTTCTGCCTGGTATTCTGTGTTAGCTTTTCTATTTTAGACTCAAATAAGCAGTTTGACAAAGCCTTAAAAAGTCATTGTCATTCCTGATTGCAGTTCATATTACATTACCTGTAGAATTTCATCCCCAGTTGAATTACTCATCACCAATCTGATCATTCTTCCATAATTAGACTCTTTTGGTGAAGGATAAACTCTGAATATTAATACCAGAAAACTAGATTTAGAACAAAGAACAGGATGGAAGGCAATTTTGGAATCTATCATTAGGCCTTTTTAGCTTTACAGTCATAGAAATTATTCCTCACTATGTGCTTTTAATGGGTAAACAGCCTATAATAGATAATAACAAACTCATCTTTTCACTTGTTATATTTGGTTAAGATATTTTCTTACTAAGCTTTCTTGAATTGGTCTTCCCTGGAATAGTCTTTTGAATCTAGCATTTATTTTAAACTAAATAGTCAATATGGAGGCCCTAGGAATTTAACATAAAGTAAATAATAAATTATTTTGACCAAATGTTAAGCATAGCAATCACATATTCAATCTCTCTCTTCCTTCCCTCCTTCCCTTTTTCTTCCTTCCCTCCCCCAACTTTCTTTCTTTCTTTACTTTCTTTCTGCTTTGTTTGTTGTTGTTGTTGTTTTCTTTCCTTTTTTTTTTTCTGTATACTTTTAATCTCTTTCTCTTCCTTTTTAGTACAAAAAGTATAGAAGTGAATTGGACCTGGAGACAACTTAATTCGATCTTCTCCTTTTTACAATGAGTAACAGAATCTTAGGAAAAGAAATAGATCCTTAATTTGCCTTGAAGGCAAATTGGATTTTTGTTACAAAATATACAAATCAGTCTCCAATAATATATAATGTGTCCAAATCTATATTGGCAAAGATGTGACCCACAATACTTGAGTACAATAATAGGGGAATCCTCTAAATGTGGATAAAATCTATTTCATAAAAAATAAGAAATTAAAGAAATTTGGAAGTTTGGAAGCAGAAAATACAAAACTCAAAAACAAGGTACTATACAGAAGACTCCTACAAAGGTAACCCTAGGGGGTTGCTTGGAATCCATTTTAAAATTTCAAAGTTTAAAGTGAAATACATAAAAGGTAAAAATGTCACAGTAATTTTATTTTCTAGGTTTTTGGTAGGAGAATGTGTATATTAAAAAACACAGATAAAAGATAAAACACACAAGTACATCATCTATGATTTCCAATATCACAGAAGAAATGTAAAGATATTATCTCTGTAATCTCTTCATAAGAAAAACTACATCAGGATTTTGGTATATGTATCTAAAACTACTTCCTCCAGTTAGATTTACAAAGGTTTGGCTTTGATGCCTTTCTGAAAAGAATGTGAGGTGTGGTTTTACAGACATGAGAATAAAGCATATACTTTTTCAAGAGCAGAATCCTTGCCCACCTGTTTTGTTACTCAGGGAAGGCTTTTACTCTATCAACTTATGTACTTCTAACTGGGAAATGTCAATCATGAAGTTTTCCGGGGAGTATGGCCCAAGTTGCTGCACATTGAACTTGGTCGCCAACCAGGTAATGGTGGTAGGTAGGTTTTACCACAGCATGAACTTCTATGCCTTCTACAATAACTCTGAATAAAGACAATCATTTCAGCCTATAGAAAGCAACCTGTACTATACACTGGAAAGAAGGTAACAACTGTTAGTAAATGAGGATAATCATGTTGCATAAAATAACAGCATATTTGGTACAGATAGAAATATGCCAACCTTTTGAAAATGATAAATATCTATGAGATAATATAATACTATGTAATAATGGCTTTACCTTCTATTTGCTTGGTATTTATGTATGTATGTATGTATGTATTTTAATGCTATAGTTCATTTATTTATTTATTTGAGAGAGAGAGAGAGAAAAAGAGAGAGTGCATGAGTTGGGGCATGGAACCGAGTGAGAGGGAGAGAGAGAATCTTAAGCATGCTCTATGCTCAGCATGGAGTCTGACAGGGAGCTCAATCTCATGATTCTGAGATCATGACCTGAGCTAAAATCAAAGAGTTGGATGCTTAACTGATGGAGCCACCCATTGCCCCTTGCCTGCTAATTTTTAAAAGTAAGCTGTCTTTAAAAGTGACTCTGAAATGTACATTTTAACAATTGTTATTTCATAAATTATGATTAAGTTACTTGACTATGAATCTTATGTCTAGGATTGTTTGTACTAGTGAAATATTTTTCAGTGTTAGTTTCCCATTATGAACTATTATAGCTATTATTATACTGCCCAGTGACACTTCTATTATATTAAAATAGATATATTTTAATATTCTTAATAAATGATTCTTTTTGATAAAAAGCTCTATTTATAAGTCATATTGGTACATTTTTTAAACAAAATACACTGCAAAAAATCTATTAAAAGTAATATAACAGGCAGCTCTGTGGGTCACTGGCATTATTCCATTATCTATCTCCTAAAGAACTTGGAAATAGGGACACAAAAATGTTTTCAAAGAATGAAACTATGAAGTAAATAAATAAGGGATCTGGACAGAAATGTGTGATACCATCACAGAGTTACAAAATTCCCCCAACCAACATCATCCCCCAACCAACATAACTACAGAAACAATGTATCATCTATTAAAATTTGGTCCCCAGTGATACTGGAGAAAAGGGAAAAATCCCAGGCAGGTCTTGGCAGTGTATTCCCTTCTTCCAGTTATAGTGCTCTTTCCAGATATCCAGGGATGCTTTCCTTATAGTTCTCATTTTAAAGTAATAAAGTATTGGTTTTATATACTAGTCTCTGTGAATTTGCTTAATATGAATCTACTCCTGATAGATTCCCTGACAAATGAAATGTTTTAACCTGCAAATTTGAATCAAGACTTGTCCTGTAGTGACATTGGCAAAAAAATAAAATAAAATAAAAAATAAAAGTAAATAATTTGAAAAATGCCACTCTCTGGAGAGTTTTCTATGCAGTCAATTGATTTTCCTTAAAGACCAACAAATTCCTGGACAATGTCCCTTTTCATTGAAACTGTTCTATTTAGGATATCCTTTGCCAAGTATATTTTAAGCTTCTCCATCAAAGGTAGAAGTTGCCTCATCGTTGTCTGTCTGCTCTTAACAGACACTAAATAAATGGCTAAGCATTGTTATGAAGTGATAAAATGCAGCCATAAGATATTCTAAAGCTGTAGGATTTTCCTTTCTTAATGTATTCTTCTCTTTGCCAAAAAAAACAGATGCATTAAGAGCAGATAACTTTGATCCAAACAATATCCTATGTATTTGTACAAAAGACTGTTTTGTTTCATGAACAAATTGCTCCAATCAAGTGAAAAGTACATCAGAAAAATACCCTCATACAATAACAAAGAGTCATTACAGAAAAGCTGCTAATTTCCTGTTTATTTAGTGATCATCAAAGCCTCTGGAGTAATGCTCAGAACTAGTGCAATGAATTACTCTTATGTTAAATATCCTGTTGCATCATATTGAGTCGACAATAGCATATAGTCATAGTTGTCTATTCTTTGTTAAGAATTTCATTCTTAGGAATATGTTGTCCCACTGGTACTTTGCTCTAATTCAGGATGTAGCAAGACAAATATTTAAAATAGGTATTAGATACACATATTTTATTTTTTATTTTTTAAAAGATTTTATTTATTTATTCATGAGAGACACACAGAGAGAGGCAGAGACATAGGCAGAGGGAGAAGCAGGCTCCCCATGGGGAACCAGATGTGGGATTCAATCCCAGGACCCTGGGATTCAGGCCCTGAGCCAAAGGCAGACACTCAACCACTGAGCCACCCAGGAATCCCAGATACACATATTTTAGATTTTTTTCCATTTGCCTATTAATGCCCTAACACTAAATGAAACTATTTTAGGGTTTTAGGGGAAAAAATGTGTTTTTTCCCACTCCAATGCTTTTAATTTTGAAAAATATTCTCCCTTTTTGGGAGAAACTGATAAAATGTTAAGACACTAATCAAATTACCCAAGGATTCCCAGCAAAATTGTTGGCACAAAATTAAATTTTCAAGCTCCTTATCACTTCTTTCAAATTTTTAAAATCTAAAACTTCCTCATTATTTGAATACTTATTAATGAGAATACTCATTAATATTAAATGAGAAAAATAGCAAGTTTTTTGTCACTTCAAGGTTGGACTATGCGGACAGAGCTAAAGACAAAGGATCACCTCTTCTTTCAAGCTGTAAATGAAAAATGCACATTAATTCTGCCAATTTGCCAGGGCTATTGGGAAGTTCTTTCACATAGGCATGAAGACACATAACAATCTATAGCTGAAAAAAAACTAAAAACGAGTTATTTTGTGAATGGAATCAACATGTGGAGAACTAGATGAGGTATCATTAGTGGTTGAGTATGCAGGAACATACTGAAAGTTCATACATATCAAGAAGTCTTCATTTCATCATTTCTAACTGAACAATTTTATACTAAGAGGAATAATACTTTCTCATATTTGAATATCTCCTTCACCAAAACAGGAAAAAGGAGTCAGTCTATGAATTGGCAACAGATTCTCCTTTGGCTTCAGAATGCTCATTGTACATAATACCAAACAAGAAAAAGGAAGTTATGGTTTCTGGCTTTGAGCATTAGTGGGAAGTACAGCCACATGGATGCAATTTGCAGACATTCTTTAATTTTTTTCCATAATATATTTCAATTTCATGATGATGACTTTACTTTTAGCTTAAAAAACAAAACAAAATAGAACAAAGTCTAAAGAAAACTCAAAATGCCTTCCTTTTTTTAGTTTAAATTCAATTACTTACCATATAGTATACTACTAATTTCAGAAGTAGAGTTCACTGATTCATCAGTTGTATATAACATCTAGTGTTCATTACATCACGTACTCTCCTTAATGCCTGTCACCCAATTACCTTGGCCCCAACCTCCCTCTCCTCCAGCAACCCTTAGTTTGTGTCTATTAGTAAGTCTCTCATGGTTTGTCTCCCTCTCTGATTTCATCTTGTTTTATTTTTTTTCCCCATGCTCCTCTGTTTTGTTTCTTAAATTCACATATAAGTGAGGTCATATGATAATTATATTTCTCTGATTGACTTATTTCATTTAGCATAATCCCCTCTAGTTCCATCCATGTCATTGCCAATGGCAAGATTCCTTTCTTTTTGATGGCTGAGTAATATTTCAGTGTGTGTCTTTGTGTGTGTGTGTGTGTGTGTTTGTACCACTACTTCTTCTTTATCCATTCATCTGTCAATAGACATCTGGGCTCTTTACATAGTTTGGCTATTGAGGACATTGCTGCTATAGACATTTGGGTACATGTGCCCATTTGGATCATTTCATTTGTATCTTTAGGATAAATACCTAGTAGTGCAATTGCTGGATCATAGGGTAGCTCTATTTTAAACTTTTTGAGGATACTCCATACTGTTTTCCAGAGTGGCTGTACCAGCTTTCATTCCCACCAAAAGTGTAAGAGAGTGCTCCCTTCTCCACATCCTTGCCAGTATCTGTGGTTTCCTGACTTGTTAATTTAAGACATTCTGATTAGTGTGAGGTGACATGTCATTGTGGTTTTGATTTTTATTTTCCTGATGCTGAGTGATGTTGAGCAATTTTCATGTCTGTTTTGTATGTGTTTGTATGTCTTCTCTGGAGAAATTTCTATTCATATCTTCTGCCCATTTCTTGACTGGATTATTTGTTTTTTGAATGTTGAGTTTGATAAGTTCTTTATAGATTTTATATACTAGCCCTTTACGTGATAAGACATTTGCAAATTTCTTCTCCTATTTTAAGGTTGTCTTTTGGTTTTGTTGACTCTTTCCTTTTCAAAATGCCTTATTTTAAAGAATTATATTTTGGTTTTGGAACTATGACTTGCAAAATATTAGGATTGTCATATCTATATACACAACCTGTTTTACATTGATAACTTTGCACGCAGGAGTCTGGCTTACCCATAAAAAAACATCATTTGATAGGCAAACAATTGGTCAAATTCCACTAAGCAATAGATTTGTCTGAATTTCTACCATATTATCTAATAATACCAATTTCCCTGATTGCCTTTTCGTGTTCTCCCTCTTTTCTTTTGCCCCACCTTCACCTCCAGTTCTTTTTGAATATATGTTCTGAATATATGTTCTCATTACTTAAGCTGGAATTAATATAAGGAATATCACTGTATCTTATTCATCTCTATATTCAGTAATAAATCCCTGGGCTAGTCCTGGCATGAAGTTGTTATTTAATACATGTTTGCTGAATAATAAGTAAAAAGTATGTATCAAATTGACTTAATTGACTTTATTTATATCAACTCCATTGGTAGGAAACACTTCAAACACTTCATACTTGCTTACTTAGCTAACTGAATGGTTGGCTAAGCCAAATCTTAGGAGCATTGCTTGTCAATGATCAAATAATTATCTCAGAATGAAAACTGCTAACCATTTTGAGGCCACAGCAGTTGAGAATCTTCAAGAAAGTTTTTATTACCAAATTGGAGTACAGTGGATATAATAATATAATTTGTTTTAGGTCAGTTTATATCAATATATAACCATAAATATAAAGTTTAAAAAATTGCTATTCTATTTTGGAAGCCCTTTATCATTCACAAACATAGTTAAATCGAGTAAATTATAAATAAATTTATTTCAAAATGACAATAAATGTGAGAAGTCATTAGCAAAACAAAATCTCAGTGAGAGAGATAAATGGCACTCTAGGAAGAAGTGAAAAAGATTTAATTTGAGCTAAGAAACTCCAAAAACCCACTAAAGACTGTAAAGTGATACTGACCAACCAGGATGATTGATCAAGATGGAAGAAAATTAACTGCCAATAATCAATATATATATAAAAGCCTTTCATTCAAAGAGGAAAATTGATGTTACATCAGGGATTCTAGGACACTACCTGTAAATAAGAAAATGAATGAAAAACCAAGATCATAATATGAAAAGACCAATTTATTTTCTCAGAATATTGATGATTGCTTTAGAGAGGGTTATATTATTTTGCAACTGCATAAATCTCTTTTTTAACTTTTTGACCATACTCTATGCATCACAAAGAAACAACTCAAATGTAGGAATGTCACAAGATGCTGCAAGTAATAGTTAACCTGAAATACATTATTCAAAGTTGTTCAGTTAATGGTATCTACCCCCTTGTAATATATTAATTACTTCTAGAGACTTGGTGTGTGTCTGATCACACTGTAAGTGAATCCACAGTATAGAATTCAGTATCTGTTAGGACCAAAGAGTTATGAATCAAATAGGGTTGGCCTCAGCTAGAAAGCTGTTTGACATATTATGGGAAAACTATTATATTTCCTTACAAATAGAAATTAATGCCAACAAAATAAACACAAGTCTATTATAGATATTCAAAGTAAAAATGACATGTCAAAGATAAATAAGTATTTCTTTGGCAAATAGATGACTTGAACTAGTGGATTCCTGTATAAAAAATATAGCTCTTTTACTTGGCTAATCATGACAGTAAATCACTAGTGACAAAACTGGTGATATTGTAGGAGCAAGTTCTGAGGCTAAATGCATTCAACTCTTCTAGCAATATATAGGTTTAAGTTTCATTCTGTTCAGCACAGAATGGGGCAGCATATGAACTATTTTCCTTTTAATGATGTATGTAAACACGTTTTTAAATAATACTATAAAATTGCCCATTGCTTTTCTTTCTTTCTTTTCTTTTTTTTTTTTTAAATTACCTATTTACTCATGAGAGACACAGAGAAAGGCAGAGACACAGGCAGAGGGAGAAGCAGGCTCCCTGAGGGGAACAAGATCCATAACTTGATCCCAAGATCCAAAGAGCCAAAGGCAGATACTCAACCACTGAGCTACCCAAGCGTCCCCTGTCCATTGCTTTTCAAATCAAGAAAGGAACAATACAACTATAGTAAGTAAATATATTACAAAACATATGTTACACTTGTAGGTCGAGGCTATTTAAGAAAAAGATGGTGTTTCTAGCTTTCTTCCTGGTCCCACAGGCCTTTCACTCTTGCAGATGCTCCATTTGACCTTCATCTGTAGGTTCAGTTTGATCCCAGGCCCTGAGATGGGTGCCATCTTAGGCCAATGGGCTCTAAAAGAATCCCTTTGTCAGAAACTCTCAACTCATTTTCTGTTCTACTCAGACCTCAGTATCCCCTCCCCTAGGACCCAGGCATTTGCTACTATTCATCTCCTCCCTTGTGAACCCCAATTGTCACTGATTACATTACCATTCAGTGCTCATACTTTGAAACACCCACTAACAGACTCGTTTTTCTGGCACTTGGCCTGCTGATATCAGATGGGCATCTGTTAATTCCAGGGGTTTGGACTTCCACTTCCTGCTCTGCTGACCCACTTGAATTGACATCCTGGTTTTGTACCTCGAGTTTAGTCCTTGGAGTCCTTAGTGCTTGTACCCAGCTTGAGTTTGGACTAATCTTCTGATTTGGGAACTGATTTTTGTAATGATCACTACTTGTACTTCTTCCTGGATTGATGAATACCTACAATACCACTGTCTGCAAATACCAGAGTATTTTTCCAGAGTTAATAAAATCAGCTAAAACATTATACCAAGCAAGCAATGCTATGAAAAAATTCCATTGGAAAATCATGAGCAGGAGAATCTTTTTTCTTTTTTCCTTTGAGGATTGCAAACCTATTCCTACAGTGAAATGAAGTGAAACAAATATACTCCCTTTAAAAATAGAGATGAAATGAAAGGGGAAAGAATGCTCTTCTTTTCTCCAAATTTCCAGCTAATGTTCATTTCCTGTGTTAAGTTATTTATAGCTCAATATCAATAAGAAGAGATAGATTATCTAAATTCTTGGGAGAACATCCCAGCTTTCCCTTGGAAATTGAACTCCTCACTTTTCTTCCTGAGCTTGTACACATCAATGATATGTATTTTAAGATGTTATAGATAGATATCTTCTAGATAACCAAGTATGTTGAAATTGCCCATCCCTCAATTGAGCAAGTGCATTAATTCTATATTCTATAAGTATTTTATTACATTGGCAACAGATCTGAACAGCTTATATGAAGAAAGTTAATTCACTTTAATGTAAAAAATATGTATATATATTGCATTGTGATGCTTGTTTTCAGTTTATATCCATGCCAAAAATTCAGAAATTAAAGAGAAGATATTTGGAAGGTCTCTACACAGTGTCTTTGTGTCCAGAAATTGAGCTTAACTTTTGAAACTTAAAAAGTTAAATATTTTATATAGATGTTATAACCCAAGATAGGGCCACTGACCACGGTATATTTAATATTGTTTATTCTGATAAAATTTTACATCTTACTCAAGAAGCCAAATGTTATTTAACACAAAAGTATGTATTTGTAACACACCATAATTGGAGAAAAAAAGAGAGAGATGTACATATAATTGTTATTTATGGGCAACAATGAATGTATATTGTTAATTCTATCTGTAATTTTTTTTTTTTAAGAATTACCTAGAAATCCAGAGACTATTCTGAAAAAGCTACTTAATTAATACCTGTAAGACTTGGAGGATTGTTGGTGAATATCTGACAAGGGACAAAATTATGACCTAGCATTCATATATTTAGATTTGGGAAATTGATCAACCATACCCTACAAATCACAATCAGCTACTGATTTTCCAGACAGGAAAGTGATTCATCAAGCAAGTCTCTTGAGAATTTAACCCTCAAAATGGAATTTTACAAAAGTTAATCTCCAGTGGGCTATCATACAGATTATTTTCCTTCCTGATAGTAGCTTGCAGTTAGAGATGTACTCTTTTGTCAACATTTAAATATGGAACTCAGATAATTTAGCAATGATATATTATCTAATCCATAAGGTACCTCCCTAAGCCCAACCCCCTCCTCTACACATGTTCCCAGGTGATCGCTGCTCTAGGTCTTTGTTAAGCTAAGCAGTATGAGTCTTGGCATAAAAGCATAAAGGCAAAGGCTCAAGTCTAAGCAAAGGCTGGAAGGTCACGTACTAGGTATGCATATTAGGCCATGATTTTGACTTCTATATTTCCTTGTAAAATATAATTTTGTTTAATAATTTCATTATATAAATACTTCAGAAAACTGTTCATTAGAGGCTGATGCACCATTATGAATTTGTGCAATTCATCCCATCTGTCTAGATTAGTACTGTGGCTAAAATAATCATGGATTCTGCGGCACATCATCAGGATGCAATCCCTAGCCTGACACCTTCCCATTGTATGATCTTGGCCGGTTATTTTATATGTCCCTCCCTTCTCTCCTCTTTAAAATAGGAACAATGATATCAACCTCAGAAGGTTATTAGAAAGAGTAGATAAATTAAGTACCCAGTTCATTACATTTTTCTAAATAGTGGCTTATAATATTTCAGTGTATTTCTTTATTCAATAATCCATCCATTTTATTAGCAGTAAAATTTCAGGTGAAAATCCAATAGGCAAATCCTCTACTTTTGAAGAGGCTAGAATATGCTATGTTTTGAAAACTCCCTCATGTGTTGTTATGGAACTCCCTGTCTCTCCACAGCAGAGGTGGAAAATAAATTATTTAGAAAGATAACTGAAATGTCAAATATATTTCCTTAACTATAATCTTGTAAGTGGCTAATGAAATCTAATCTTCTACTAACAATGAGACTATACAGACAGCATTTCTTTTTAAATTGAAGTGTAGGTGACACACAATGTTGCATAAATTTCAAGGGTATAGCATACTGATTCAACAAGTTTCCATATTACAATCTATAGATGGCATTTTTAATGGAAGAAAAATTCTTCCAAATATTCAAGAAAGGATATTACACAGCAGACATAAATTTACAATAGAATAACAATATTGAGAGTCAATAATCACATGACTTCCATTTAAAGTTCAATCTTGAGAAGTAATTTTTTAAAAAGCAACCAAAATTAATTAATGAGAATGATGTCTAAAAAGCACGCAAAATCATTACCATAATAATTACAAAAATTACTAGCACCATTAAACAAATCTATAATACAAGTACTTAGTACCTATAATTAGTGATGCTTATTTCTAAAATTTGAAAAAAAGCAAAACTTCTTTAAAGTCATTTAGAAAACCCAGTATGGGGTGCCTGAGTGGCTCAGTGAATTAAACACTCAGCTCTTGATTTTGGCTCAGGTCATGATTTCAGGTACATGGGATGAAGCTTCTCATGGGGCTCTGCACTCAGCATGGAGTCTGCTTCTCCCTCTCCCTTTGCTCTCCTCCACTCCCTCAGCTCATACTCTCTATACCTAAAATAAATTTTAAAATCTTAAAAAAAAAAAAGAAGAAGAAAAACCCTGTATCAATGTGTAACTCTTGGGTTGTTCTTATGCATACATGTATACATATAAAGAACTCTATGTTTTTAGCTATGTTTTATGTTCTTTATAATATTTTATTTATTTTTTAAAGATTTTATTTATTTATAAGAGACAGAGAGAGAGAGAGAGAGGCAGAGACACAGGCAGAGGGAGAAGCAAGCTCCATGTAAGGAGCCCGACACGGGACTCGATCCTGGGCCTCCAGGATCACGCCTTGAGCTTAAGGCTGTAGTAAACCGCTGAGCCACCTGGGCTGCCCTTTATAATATTTTATTAAATTTATTTTAATTATTTAATCTTAACATAAGCTCCCTTCATGAAAGCATACAAAATATGGTTATGGTTTTAATTTACAAGATAACTCTTGTTGTATATATTATTTATACATCTCTATAAACATTAGACTTTATAATCTTCAGAGTTTATTCCTTCTCACATATATATACATATATATAAATACACACACATGCACATACATGTGATTATCCTAAATGGTGTTTTTATAACACAATCTTCAAAATGAAGAATAATTTCTCTTCATTTCAACATTATATTAAATTATTTTTTGTTTTCTTTTTTATCCCCAGGGTAAAACCATGTGCCTAGTGGCCCGTACTGTTCACAGGTGATGCAAAAGTTGTGTTTCTATTAAGCTTGTTTCAGCCATAAATTTTCATTTTTCCTTAGGTATTACAGAGAAAGGCTAGGGAAAAAAAGGCAATATCTATGGAGTTACTTTATATGACCAGAAGAGTGTAACTGTAAGTTAAATGTATAACATCAGGTATGGGGAAAGGGGTGAGAATTTGATTCATGGTGCACCTCAATTCCATGAATAACTAGCAGGTTACAATGGAGTTCTGAGTTTCAACACTGAGGGAAAATGTGAGTAGTGTTTGTTGAAATTCACTTATACTGTTCTCACTCTGTGAAGGCACTCCACAAGGACTAGAAGAATCAAAATCATCATTACCTTAGATCACAGCTCATTAGCATTGCTACTAAAAGCTCCCTACGTTACCACTTATGTGCTTTTCAGACACAGCATAAGGAGATCAGTAACCATTGCTGCCTTTAAAATGGCAAAAAAAAAAAAAATTCAATAATGCATCACAAAATTTTATACTTCCTTTTTATCATGCATATTCAAATCTATTTTGTTTAAAAAAGCAAAAACTATGTCTGTAAAATCAAGCTGGAGAGTTGATTGAATATGTTGTTAATGCAGTCTTTCCCCACCAAACAAACAGCATATTTGAATTTGATTTGATATCTGTAGAAAGGAAACCACAATGTTACCTGTTAGATAGGTGAGAACAAATTAGGTATTCTCTTGCTCTCTTTGGGTGATCTCAATTTACTTAAAAAAAACCATTTGGTAAGATATCTATAATGTCTCTGGCACTTAAAGTTGTGACTAGAAAATAGTTTTCTACTTTAAAAATAAATGTCTTGGCTTCACTCCAACATTTATTTTCAATAAATGCCTAAGCATTTATCTTGCAGCAGGAGACCATTATCCAGTCACAACGTTCAATTCCTTTGACATTATCTCTTAAGTAAAACAGTAGCGTAAAGAATAAAGGACTTGCCAATTGAAAGAGTGCATTAGTATGCTAGGTGGGTGAACAAATGCTGTGGGTGAAAATCACCTCTCCTCCCAAATCAACATTTGAGTGGAAGAAGCACATGTTTTCTTTTCTTCAGACATACTGTGTATGGGGAATTGTGGTAAAAAGCTTTACAAAGTAAGCCAGAAAGTGAATATACTAGCATATTCTAGTTTAATGTTGTCTCTCATATAATTCAATTTCCTATAGCATTTGGTGTGTTACAGACTTTCTTGAATGTTTGTGTGCAATGGAGGTTCACATGATCTGTATTAGCTCTGAGAGATCTTCACTTAACCTAATTAAGGTGCACTTGTTATGATAAGCTCTGTGATATGACAACCTGTATGCTGCTCCTCTTCTTCCAATAATCACTGGAGATTTTGGTTTCCTGGAATTGTAATCAATTCAGAAGGCTAAACCTATTTTGATAAGAAGCATTTTCTGAGGTAATAGGTGTCTAAGAACAGATATTCATTATGAGATTTATTGTCTGCATTTTGTAGCCAATCACTGTTACAGTGGTAGAGGAAGTAAGACATCCTAGAGAACCCTTCAGAAGAGGGGATCCAGGGATCCCTGGGTGGCGCAGCGGTTTGGCGCCTGCCTTTGGCCCAGGGCGCAATCCTGGAGACCCGGGATCGAATCCCACGTCAGGCTCCCGGTGCATGGAGCCTGCTTCTCCCTCTGCCTGTGTCTCTGCCTCTCTCTCTCTCTCTCTGTGACTATCATAAATTAAAAAAAAAAAAAAAAAAGAAGAGGGGATCCATTAAGCAAAAATAACACATCAGTGGGGATGGAAATGTGTTAAAAAAAACTCCTAGACACAGAACTGATTATTTCACCCCTCTGTTTTATTTACTGAACTCCCTGCCATCTGCTAAAAACCTCAGAAATCCTCTATGTAGAATGGTAAGTCTTCACATAGATTAACAAGAATTGTCAAGGGCTAGCTTAAATCTACCATTCTACCCATTCTTTGGCAAAGCACCACCAGACTATCAGCCATTTCATTCTTATCCCCCGTCGTGGACATGGACCATAAGCTGATATTTTCTCTGTCTCAAATAGGGAACATTGTAAACAAACTTTAAGACAAGCCCCCTTGCCTCCCAACAAGACCACTGTTCCTATTAGAATAGCACAGAAGTATCAACTAACTTGTTCATATTTATAACTTTGGAACCCCACGCAAAGCATAGTATATTTGACTTTCTGTGGTTTGAGCCCTGAAATTGGATTTTTTTCATTTCCATAATTGATTTTTTTTCACACTAAAGTTTGAGAATCATTGCTTTATGGCTCTGTTCAAATTATTTTTCTTTTATGGAACCTATATGCATCACCTCCAATGGTAATGATCTTTCTTTTCCCTGATTCCTAGATCAATTTGTTTATATTGCTAAAGTGGCACCTATCACATAGTTCCCCATGCTACAATTATTTGCAAATATGTTTCATCACCTATGGGAATGAGATCCACCTTTCATGTATTATTTTTTCTGCAGTACTTAGCCTAGAGCCCAGCATATTGTAGAAAGACATTTCATGATCACAGAAAAATAAAAAGGCAGTGCTGTCTGTATTTGACATTCAAATACAGAGATATCCTGAGGTCTAGGCAAGAGGGCATGCATAGGTGTCACCTTGGTCCTTGTAACTCATTTTTCAGAAGGCTCTTTTCAGCCATACAAATGCATAGAAGATAGAGATTAAAATGGTTCCAGGAGCAGAGTGGTTAGAAATCCTGTGTTGGAAACCCACATTCATCTTCAAGAAAGTAGTTCTCAGGCTGCCACTGTTATAGGACAGGTCATCATAGAAGAATTCATGATTCTTAAAATTCACTGGGAAGAAAACCAAAGTCGTATGTTGTCAGATACTATCCAATTCCCTTGATTCTGCAGACCAATGATAGGAGTTAGCACATCAAGGTTGGCCAGGTAAAATAACAATTTTTTTCTATTTAAAAAATCTCAGTGCTATAATACAGATACGAAGATACGTACAATAAGATACGAAGAAATGTTCCGATGAAAGCTGTCATAACTATCATTACAAATGAGGAAATATACTTTTCCAAAAGAGATTTATATTGAAATATAAAAATTAGTCCACATGAAACTTGTTAGTTACCACTATAAAGATGCTTCCATGGATAATGTCCACCAAAAAATGAATAAAGGTTTCTTATGAAAACAGTTGGCAAACAGCTTTTTTGGTCTTAGCATCATGAAAGATCTGCTTCTCCTAAACAAGAAGTTAATTTTTATCCTATGGAAATAATAATTTTAGACTGAAGTCTGAGATGTTCTGTCTTTCTTTGGATAAATAGAAAACTCAGAAGTAAATGGTAGCTTAATTCTTAAAAGTGTAGAGCTAAGTGATACAAATTTCTGAATACTAATTTTATTTCTGACTTTAGTTTTGTACTGTGACCCCTTACTCTGACTTTCTCAATAGTTTGATACATCCTTTTGTACTGTATGAACCCTTTCGTAAGATTCTCCAAATCTTTTGTATAATTACTTGGGATTCAAATAAACAACATAATCCCAAAACATTTGCTTCCTCTTTTGTGTCAATAGTCTAATTTCTTCTGACTGCTGAAGTGTCATGGTCTCATTCTTATATTTTAATTCCAATATAAACTGTCCATGAATATTTCTGGTGGTGAAAAACTTCATATTTTATCTACAGTGCATTTGCCTCAGAGAGGGATCAGAAAGGCATCTGCACTGTGCTTCTCTCTGATTATTACTCTTTTATTTTGAATATGGAATTGAAAATGACAGATTTGAAAAGGAACTTTAAATAGACTATAGTGACATCTAAATTGAACAAAAATTATCATCTTAAACAACAATAAATGTCATATTAAAATAGCAAAAGGAAAAAAATAAAAAAATAAAATAGCAAAAGGAAAATATCCTTCAGATGACTAGGTCACCAATTTAAATCTTTTAAGATCCTCTTTTTTCTGAAGGTCCAGCTGTCATCAAAAATGAACTCTGATGATCTTTCAATTTCAGTGCTTTGGAAAAAAGTATTTAAGATTGCAAGTCATTTCTGTAAAGCTCACAGGACAACTGGTACTCTAAAGTCAATTCTCAATTACCTTTGGCATGAGTGATAGGATTACATGGACATTTGTTGACAATTTTCAGACATCCCTCAGCCAGTTCTCTCAATATCTCCTATCACCAAGCTTTTCTTAGAAGGGCTGCTAACAAGAAGCAAAATGTAAAGATTTGAGTTGTACCTCATTTCACTTCTGCAAGCTTACAGAGGAAAATGAAATTTCTAAAGATATCTTATTGAAAACAAAACACGAAGAGAGGAAACAAAAGTAACCAACATAGAAAACCTGGCACCTGAAATTATGAGTATAGCCTGCACTGGGATATGAACTAGAAATACTTAAATTGATTAATAAACATTTAAAGAGCTTGCGAGATAGCAAAGGAGGGAAAGAAGGCAGCGCTTGGGAAAGAGAACAATAACTATGCTTTCTATGTGTTCTGGTTCTTCAAATACAAAGGGCACAGTATGTGAACCTACTTTTGGGTGTTCAGATGATACTGACTATATAGGAAGCATTATTAATCTGGAAAGTGAAATTTACAATCTAGTAATATTGACATAAAAAATATTACTGAGTCAGGAGAATAAAGCAAGCGACCTTGGAAAGACACATGTTAGCTGGAGAATAAAGAGCACTGATAAGCTTGTAATATATTCTCTTTTCAATTTAAAGAGGTTTTATGGGGATCCCTGGGTGGCGCAGCGGTTTGGCGCCTGCCTTTGGCCCAGGGCGCGATCCTGGAGACCCGGGATCGAATCCCACGTCAGGCTCCCGGTGCATGGAGCCTGCTTCTCCCTCTGCCTGTGTCTCTGCCTCTCTCTCTCTCTCTCTCTCTGTGACTATCATAAATAAATAAAAATTAAAAAAATAATAATAAAGAGGTTTTATGGGCTGCTAACATCTGAAAAATGGATTCTAATGCATGTATGGAAGCAGATTACAAAACCTAAGAGTATAGGCTATGGAGTTGGTCATCTGGGTTCAGTGGCTTCACCCATCATTTTTGACTAGTTGTTTGACTTTCTGTGCCTCTATTTCTCTGTCAAATGGGAATAATACAAATACCTCACATAGCCTCATTGGGCTATGCAAGTCTTAAAAGAGTTAATTTTGTAGATAATAAGACCTCAATAAATGAAAACCGTATTATTCATATTAGAATACTATCTTAATGCTGATATAGAAAAGAGAGAAAATATCCAATGATCCTACAGGCAAGATAATTCTTAATAATAAAATGAAAACAACTAAAACAAACATTAAAAACTGTAATATATGCACTCAGGAGAAAAATGCAAACTGTACTGTAGAGTAAAAATGAAAAGTGAAATCTATTTTTCATCTTTTCCTTCCTTCTTAAAAAATTTTTGTGAGATATTTCAGAAAAAATATGTAAATAGTTATTAAACACTCTTTTAACAACACAAAATGATCAAACTCCATACTGTACCTATTTTCCTGCACCTTGCTTTCTGTTCCCCAGTTAATAATACATCTTTGGGAGCTTTCCTTAACTGCACGTTCAGAACACTATTACTTTTTAAAAGTAGCATAGTATTACAAGGTACAGATGTAAAGTAATTCATCTAAATAACTCTATAATGATAAAAATTTAGATTGTATTTGTAGCTGATAAACAGTATGACAAAAGAATCTTATTTATGTGTTATTTAGAATATTTCTTTGAAAAATTCTGAGGGCAAATTCTTAGAAGTGGAATTTCTAGATCAAGAACATGGGCCGCTTAAAATGTGACATTGTGAAAATGCCCTCCAAAGACATTATCAATTAGACCTCCATCTACACGCTCAAGAAAATCTAAGATGTTTTGCCCTGGAAATTATCCAAGCTTTAAATTTTGCCAGTCTGGTAGTATAAAAGCTTATTATAGGTTGATTAACATTCTAGCCTGATTTTTCTATGCTGGCTATGAGAAAATAATGCTTTGATCATAAAATATCTTGCATTATTGTCATTTAAAAAATATAAGCATGGTAAAAAAATAATAGTTCTTATAAAAGTAGGTGTTTTTGTTTCTCCCCATAGAAGGATTTTCAAGCATCATTATCCTATCTTATGAGATGTTTATGGTCAAGAATAGTTAATAACCTGAATGCAGAAACAGCTCTCTCTCACTTCCAAAATACTTCTTTCTTTCTTGGGCTAATATACACAGAGAGAGACACAAATACACACATGCACACACAATATATACTGAAAGTTCACTGATACCAAGAAACAGAGCATAGTTACTTCAGTACAGTATCAAGCCACGAGTTACCATTTAAAGGATACCTAATTGATTAAGGATATTTTAATGTTAAATCCCACACTTGTCTGAAGATTTTTTAACCATTAAAGATGTAAAATAAAAGTCAATATATGTACAAATGATATTTTATGTGCCTCTTTCAATGGAGGAAACAGGAAACAGATTTCTCAAATTTGAGTTTATCTGTTAAATTTCCCTGGTAATGTATATTTAATATCTAAGGAAATTTTATTAAAATTTTCTCCTGAAAATTAAAAATAAAGGACTGCATTTGCTTTCATAAAATTTTTAATTCATTTGGTTTCTGGAATCAGTCAGAAACTGTCTTCACTCTCTTGTTTTCACACAAAATGGCTGGTTGGTTTTTATTTGTAAATCTCGGTGGGTTTCTAACACATTCAGAGAAATAAATAGCCAATTTGGAATAATTCACTAAATGTAAATGTAGGAACTTTCTTATGAACATAGTAAATAAGTGATTACTATGAATCATGCCTGTATATTTCATATTAGAGTACCAGAAGCCATGGAAGAAGCATCATGACTTTTCTCACTGTTTTAATGATTGTAAATGTCTATGAGAAGAATCTCTCTAGGTTTGTAGGAAAGGATTGAGAAGTAATGCATGCAAAAGTTAAAGGTGATTCTCTGTGGCTTTAGGATTTGAGTCTTTAATGATTTTTTTTATAGAATAATTTTCCTACAAAATAAGAAATTTAGTATTTCTAACGTACACAAAAATAAAATACCCCTTACTATTTATATTACTTTGTGATATACTATTGTGTCTTCAGCATTTTAATTACCAATTACAAAATTTGAATAACCCTTCAAAATTCTGATACAAGGATAAATCATATGAGAGCCCTCTGGTGGCCAAAACAGTGTCATTAAACTTTCCATAGAGAGGCTGGTTAGAGGAAGTCTGGAGGAAGACTCCTACTGAAATTATAAAACCTTATCTGGCATCTACTTTATATTGATATATTTATAGTCTATTGATTCAACTGATAGGTTACAAAGTGACAATCTATTTTAATGTCCGTTGCCTGATTCACAAAGTAATATTTCACGTACAGAATTCAATATTTAAATTTATAGAAAATATTATGTTTTGATATAGAAAATGTAGGAAATTGTAGGTTATTTTAGACCTACAGAATTATTGAATCATAGAATTTTATAGCAGGAATAAATATTAGAGTTAATTTAGTACAATTTCCTCATTTAATGAATGAGGAAAATTAGGTCAAGGTAGGTTAAATGCTTTGCATATGGTCACAGAGTAATTATCAGGAGTGCTGGGCTAGAGACCTTTTCAATGTTTCAATGTCAAGTGCTGCAGAAAAAATGTGATCATTTAACTATGTTTTTTTTTTTCTGTTTCCTGTACATAGGATTTTTACTTATGTTTATTTAACCTTATTTTCATGATTTTTAAAAAATCTTTCTTCTGAAAGTTTTTCCAGGTTAAGACATGGGCATCTGGTGACTTACAACTTAAAAGTAAAGCAGAGGTATAAAAAGCAGAATCAAAACAATATTCATTTTTTACTGTTCTATAGTAGATTATTAAAAGTTAGCAACTTAAAGCAACCCCATTTATGAATTCTAATTCTGTAGGTCAGAAGTTCAGAGAGTGTGCTTAGCCTCTGCTCAGGTGATCACAGGTCTGAAATCAAGGTATTGGCTGGGCTTTGTGTATATTTGAGTATATTTGTGTCATCTAGAGGCTCTGGGGAAGAACCTTCCAAGTTCATTCAGCTTGCTTCCAAAATTCAGTTCTTGTGTTATAGGACTGCAGTCCCTTGTTCTTGTTGGATTTTGGCTAAGAGGTTTCCCTCAGCTCCAAAGGCAGCTCTTAGTTCCTTGCCTTATGGCTCCCTCCATCTACCAAGCCAGCAATAAAGAACCTTCTTTTGCTGAATCCCTCCCACACTCCAACTCTCTTTTAGAAACTGCCTGGTTCCTTTTTAAAAACTTGCATATTTTCACAGGGCTTGTACATGTTTATAAATCAGCATCACCCATGATAACTTGTCCTTCTTAAGGTCAACTATAAAAAAACAATAAAAGATTAAAAAACAAAAATAAAAAAGTGAACTGTGCCATCTAACAATCTAATCATGAGTGACTATTCAATCATATTCACACATTCTGAAACCGTATAGTGGATGTATAGGTGCATGGATCTTCAGGTCCACCTTAGAATTCTGCCTATCATGACCAAATAGTTTTCTTACTAAGAGACACCTGAGTGAAAGGGAAGATTTTGGTTCCTTTTGTGGTTGTCATGATTCTTCTACTATTTCAATGTATAATTTAGCATTCCAACAGAGGTTGTATGCCCCAAAATTCTTATGATATTAAAATATACTCTTTAAAATTTATTAACTTTCCAATGAATTTTAAAATCCATACATTTATTGTATTAGGCTCTCTTCTAGCTTAGAATTCATCAGTGAATAAAAGAAAGATTCCTACTTCTGTAGAAATTATAAATTATATTCTAATGAGAAGAGATAGGTAATCCATGATAAATATACTCAATAAGTAAAATGAAATATAATAAGAGGTGAAATGTGCTATGGAAGAAAAGTAAAAGTGATCAAGAAAAGAAGGATTTGGAGTATCAGGTACAAAATAGGGAAGTAGGATATCAAGGATGTTCCTCCCAAGGAGGTGAGATTTGAGCAAAGACATGATGGACGGCATGGAGTTGTCTATGATCATATTTGGAGGAGAAATAATTGAAGCAGAAGAAACAGTAAGGGGAGTGGCCCTAAGGCAAGATTGTACCTGGCTATTTGGAAAAACAGAGAAGAACATGTAACTGCAATGGAGTGAATACTAAAAAAGGAAACAACAATGAAGGTAAAGAGATATTGAGAAAGCACATGTGGTGGCGTCATTGTAGAGTCCAGATGAAATGGAACATCACTGAGGCACCTCGCTGGCTCAGTGGTTGAGCATCTGCCTTTGGCTCAGGGTGTGATCCTAGGGTCCCGAGATTGAGCCCCACATCAGGCTTCCCTCAGGGAGCCTGTTTCTCCTCTGCCTATGTCTCTGCCTCTCTCTCTCTCTCTCTCTCTCTCTCTGTCTCTCATGAATAAATAAATAAATATATTTTTTTAAAAGAAATGGAACACCATGGCAGGAAGGTAACCATATATGACCTAAATTTTAGAAGGACCACTCTGGCCGCTTTATTTATTTATTTTTTTAAGAATTATTTATTTATTCATGAGAGACAGAGAGAGAGACAGAGACACAGGCAGTGGGAGAAGCAGGCCTCTCACGGGAGTCCGATCTGGGACTCAATCCCGGGATCATAACCTGAGCCAAAGGCATCAGCCCAATAGCTGAGCCACCCAGGCATCCCTCTGGCTGCTTTATTAAGTGTAGATTGTAGAGTGGCAAGAATAAAAACAGAGAGACCTATAAAGAGGCTAGTGCTGAAGTCTAGGCTGGGGTACAATGGTTTGGACCAGGGTTTCAAGAATGGCTGTGGTAAGAACTAGATTCTGAATATATGTTGATAAAGAGTTAATAGCATTTCCATTGCATTCAAGGGTGACAGGACATAGAGAGGTTAAGAAGGACTTCAAGGATTTTTTGTGGCTGAATAAATGGAATTGCTATAATGTGAAGATAATGATAGAGAAGGTAAGAAGATCAGGGACTTAACTTTTTGGTTGTGTTGCATTTGACATGGCTTTTAGATATCTAAGTGGATGAGTCAAGTAGGCAATGGGGCATTAAATCTGAGTTCATGAGAGAGATCTGGCTTGAAGATATAAACTTGAGACTCACAGAGAAGACTCACCAAAAAAGTTATCTTAAAGCCATGAAATTGGATAAGAAGATAGTGAATAAAGGCAGAAAATAGAAGAAAACAATGACTGAGCCCTGCAGCACTTCAATATTAAGAGGCTGAAAGAAGATGAAAAATGACTAAAGAAAATGGCAAAAGAAACCAGTGAAAGAGAAAGAAAGTCAGATCTAGTGAAGCCAAGAAAAAAATGTAACAAGAGGTCAGGAATGATCAACTGTGCCAAATGCCACCAGTAATATTAAATGAAGTGTGTTCTGAGGCTGGAGCATGGGATTTAGCAATTTGGAAAACATGGTGACATTGACAAGTTTTGATGGAATGATAAGCGTAAAAGCCTGACTGGGACAGTTTTAAGAGAGAACATGAGAAGAGGAATGGCAGAAAATAAATACAAACAACAATTTCAGGAAATTTCCCTGCAAAAAGCAGCCAAGAAATGGGGAAAGTGTAGGTGGCAGAAAAATTGAGGTCAATAGGAGGTTTGCATTTTTTTTTTTTAATCTTGGAGAAGTTAGCAGCATGTTTGCATGGTTATAGAAACAATCTAGTAGAAATGAAAAATTGCAGTAGGCTAGAGAAGACAATTGTTAAAAACTGTCTTAAACCAGGTGGCTGAGGAACACCTAATGTCGATTATTTTTGTTTCATGGTAACGATGGTCTTATTGTTTTTCATGCCTATCAAAACCCATCAACCCTGTTACAATAAATAAACCAATTTAAATACAAAAACTCATTTAAATTCCTCAGAGCATTTTATATTATGAATCATATGGATGCTTGCTACCCTTTGCACACTATTTTACTAAATACAACTGACTTCCAGATGTCATTTTCTATTTCAATCACATGTGGAGAAAGTGAGTTATGTTGAAAGGAGTGGGGGGATAGGTAGGAGAAGTGTAGATATTAGTAAAGCTAATCATAAAGCTAATCATGTTAATATGTATCTCAAAGAAGCATGTTTTAAGAGTCCAAAGACTCAGTTTGGGGCCCCAAGTACACAGACCTGCTTTTCTACATTTACAAGACAAATTATCCCTCTATATTTTATTTTCAGTATTTAACAAATTAGTATATTGGATCTCTAAGATCCATTCTAATAAATTCAATACAAAGACATTATCTTATGTATAAGAGATAAGATATGAAGTTGGCACCTAGCACCTAGTGAGGAAGATGAAATCACAGTCAACTTGCAGAAAATGAGAGGAAACTAAGTGTGTAAATTAGGGTGGAGTAACAGGCGGAAAGCATCCAGGTGGGATGTGGCTTCTCAATGCAACATGCACTTTGCCAGCAGCTCTCCCTTGCTCCTTCTTCTCATTTGCTAATGCATCAGGAGACTTCAACTTTCTTGTGCCTGAATTCCTTTCTGATTATATATTTGAGAGTTTTGGAATTAGGAGCTCTCTTATGTTAATAGTTTTCTAGCAAATGACTGATTTAGATGCCAGCAAGATCTAGTTCTATAAATACTGTGAAAAATGTATGGGTAACTGGAGTAGAGGCTGATGTCAACTAAGTATTTTCCTTCTGTGAGGATTTGTGGTGTGTCAGATATTAATCTTATGTTGAAATTTAAGTTCTTTCTTCTGCTCATGTAGCTCTGGACTTAAACCAAATGAAAGTCTTTTCAGTTTACCCCTTTTTCCCCCATATAGGTCTGTGGATTTCCACCAACCTTATTACACAAGGAAGGAACTTGCATTCTATCATTAGGCCCTGAAATGAGGCAAGATTTAGGGCTGAATACTTCAAATGGCTTTATGTCCTATGCCTGGGAAATCATATATATAGGTCCTTTTGCAACGTCCAGAAGACCTAAAATGTGGCCAATAATCTTGAAAGACAGCAGAAGAATCAGAGAACAATTCTAAGTAGCAAATGAATGAGGGAAAGAAACAAAGTGGTTAAATACAGTTCTTTGGGCCAAGGTACTGCAATATCACTATTAAATCGTCAGATGTGCTGCTCAATAGTCCTTAAAATTAAAAAAAATCACAGTTAAGAGGACAATAGGGCAGAGTATTTTAGGAAGACCCTGTCTCAAACAATTGGAATATATGTGAGATTATAAAGATATCATAAATATATTTATTGATTGGACTTGAGATTTGTCTTCCTATTTTTTTTTTTTTTTTTAAGTAACATCTTTACCTACCACAACTGTTTCTTTGTTTTCTATTTGCTATTACATTTCTATTCTGTTATTCTCTGGAATTTTTCACTTTCCTAACAGACAAACTACTGCTAAGCTTTCTTCTTCCTTCTTCCTGTGAACGGACTATGCAAAGAAGTATGAGATTTTCTATAAGGATTTACTTTTGCCATTTTATAAATAAGAAATTAAAACAAGTTTCTGACCACATCCACCAGAAGATCTACTGTCCAAAGAGCTTTCTGAAAGAGTATATGCTCCTTTTCTTTGCATTGTTGTTCAAAGCATTTGTAACATTTAAAAAGACATAAATGAGCATTTTTTTTCTCCATATTGTCCTAAGCTGGTTATATTCAGCTTGTTGTCTGTTTGTAAATAAAGATATTCCAAATTATTTATATTACCTGCTTAATACCTTTCCATATATTAAAATGGTTTCATTCAAACAACATGCATTATTTTTGGTGATTGGAAATATAATTGTTTCATAAAATGAAGTTTTAGGAGTATACACAAATGTTTGTATGTATATCTATATCTATAATATTTTTTAAAATATTCCTAGAAACACTTTAACTTCAGTTCATCCAGGAAGAATTTAGAAAGGCAGTGTCTAACGGGCTCAGAATTAAAATAAATGTCAACTTTTTGCCTTCACAGAGAACCTCTCTAGTTGTAACCCTGAGAAGGCCCTTGCTAACCATGCCAGTAGTCAGAAAGGAATCGGTAGGCTCCCATACTCCAGAAAGAGATTTGTCCATAAGCTTATTAGCCACTCTCTTTCTCAGGAATCACTGTGAAGACCTAGTGAGACTGGTAGAAATAAAAAAGATACAGAGAAGGGCCTGTGCCTGAATCAGATTCAGATTCTGTGATTAATCCAACACCTTTGCAGTTTGAGTATCAATCATTAATGTCATTAAGCTGCTTGTTTCTTAATTGCATTCTTGCGTAGGAGACTCAAGGCAAAAATGGACCAGCTCTGAGAAGTCCACAATCAAAGTTGATTGTGTCCAACCTTACTGTTGCACCTCTATTAACCTACAAGCTGTGTGGGCAGGACTTACAAAAAGCACTTTGGGAGAAAAACCAGCTCCTTCAGATTTTGCTACACTCGCATTTATTATGAATTTTCTGGAAATTACGAGGTACATTTGCTAATGACCCCTGTCATAGACAGTCATTATCTCAAACTGTGAATACCGGTTGTCATTTTCAGAGTCAACAGATGTTGACCTTAGAGTAGCAACTTTTCCTTCATGGTATGAACTTAATCAACATTATATCCTTCAGTTTTCTATAAAATGCGACTATCCAATTAGAAAGTAAGCTTTTTAAAAAGAAAGGTCTAGGGTTAAAATCTCATTTAAGCTGCATTAAGCTAAATGTGGCTTTGGGCTATTTGTATTAGCAGGAGCTATTTATGATTTCTCTAAAGGAGAGGAAAGGACACTAGGGGACTACAAAGAAACGAATTTAATAGTATGCATGACTTCACATTCAATTTCTAAAAAGTGTCCCTTCATAAGAGGATGTGAAGATTTTTCACAATATCTCCCTTTTCATCTCAGCCCTGATCTTCACAGAAACACTGTTTGCAAATATGCAACTAAATTGGCAAAGACATAGCTAACAAACAGTCCTGCAGTATAGATGGGATGCAGCAACTATTACCTTCCAAAATTAAATTGAATTTGAAATCCACTAAACTTAGTCACTATTCCCATTGAAATGTGCTATAAGTTCCCAAGCCCAGTTAGCTTTTTGTGGAATTATATACCTTCTAACTTGCTTCCAAGCTCATTTTCCTCAGATGATTTTCCCAATCAGACTCTACTTGATGTTGATAATGGTTTTAATGGCATCTGACTCAGTTGGATTTTCATGTATCCATTCACTCATTTATTCAGCAAGTATACTAAGTGCAATGTAGAAGCAGTGTGCAAGGCTTCAGCGAAAGAGTGAAAGAATTAAAAAAAAAAAAAAGAGTGAAAGAATTACAGACCCTTAATTCCACAGCTCTTACAGACTAAGGGAGATACAGATCAAATTCCATTTCAACATAACATAACTTTTTTAAAATGTTTTTTTCATTTTTCATTTTTCAGATAGTCTCTAAGTAAGGATGCTTTAGTGATTTGGTTATAGTACATTACATAAACTGAAAATTCTCTGTGTGTTTAGTTGTAGGAGTCAAACGTAACAAAAATCATTATGTTTTCAAATTTAGTTATTTATGGTAGGTATATAGTGTTTAGGTTTTAAATTGTCCTTTAATGGAAGCTATTCTAAAAATCTGACAGTTTGATATTTTTCATTTTGGGTATTAGACAGCTGAAGAAGACTATTTCCTGTGGACTGACAGTTGTATGATAGAGGGGAAAAAAAAGATGATTGGCAAAGCCAGAAGAGAGAAAAGGTAAAAAATTGGCCAGACCTTTTCTCTCAGTGTAACAAGAAACAAATAAAAGGGAAAAAAAATCTGAATCTATGAAATGTTTTAGCTTGAAATTAGGCAACATTAGACACATACAATCTCACTTTCTGAGGGGATGCTTTGGAAAATATATACTAAACACTTTTTCCTGAATATAACTACCTTAAGGACTAATTATTAATTTAACCAGGTTAAGTTTGTGTCTGAGCCAGTGAGAATGTGAATGCAAATTAGTTTACATCTCTGAAATAAATTGGAAAATCACCTTAAAGTAAAATAGATATGGGTGTTTTAAAAATTAGTAATTTGAATGTGTAAGATATGAAATAAATATAATGAAATAAAGTTCACATGCAGTACAAAAACAATCTAGCCAAGATAACAAAATTAATATAAAAAGATAAATGTTACTTAGCAATTACAGATTCTTTTTTTAGTCTATATATTCTCTGTAAATAATGGTAAATTACTACTTGATTATGGATGGTGGATGAGCACTGAGTGTTATACGATATGTTGGCAAATTGAATTTAAACTTAAAAAAAGGATAGCTTTACAATTTTTGATGACAGATATACTATTTAATAAGGTTTGTGTTATGTGAGGAAGTAGATTTGATAAGCAATAATTTGTCAGTGGGTTTCAGGGAAATTCAGATCAAAGCAAATGCTAAACTAAAATGTATATATTATAGTTAGAAATCACCTTGAAAGTCTACTGAAATGAAGTAACCAGAAAGAATTGCAGTGTAGAATAGAGATGACCTGGATGACATGCTGATACCTGACCAAATATTATTGTTAGTCCTGAAGTTCTCAACTTATATTTTTATAAAGAGATCATTTCCGGGAAAAATATAGTCAATTATGGAATACTTAAATGCATTTTATTCTCTTTCATTGGAAGGAAAAACCACTTGAGGGCTACACTGTGGGTCTACTGCTTACAGCTAAATTTTGGTGGGAGTGTAAATGCTTATAGCATTTTTTTTCATATAATTCTCATGGTTGAAAATACCCAAGCATCCTTCCTTTCAATTCATCCTGCAGATTATCACCAGAGATATATCTTTAAAATACCCATTTGATCATGTCATGCTGTTGCTTACCAATATTCAGTAGTCCCTTATAATATTTAAGGTCACATACAATTGCATCCTACAGTAATATTCTTTTACAGGTCCTCCATCTTGTCCTTTCTTAGAATTCCTCAATTTCCTGCCTGATCACTTTCTTTCCATATTTTTCTTTTTTTTTCCTAAAATACATCTTATTTATTTTCTGCTAGATTCAATATTAGTGTAGATATTTTAAAGATGAGCTTAAGTGTAAGTTGTTTTCATATAAGCATGGAAGATTTTATTTATTCCATGGTATTTGTTTATATAATAACTACGATGTCAACTATATGGTGGTACAAAATTGTTTATTGTGTGCCTACCATGTGTGAGATACTCTTCTAGGTACAAGCATACAGCAAAGGAGAAGAATTAAAACCTCCTATTATCCTGGGTTTCCCTCATGTATATAGGGTACTTAGACATTTTCCATAATAATTCATAAACCTCTTTTCAAAGAGCCAATATTAGTCATTCCTGAGTCCAGCCACAGAGAATTTATCTAAGAACATAGTACATGCCCATTTTTTTAATTGAGTAGAATTAAACATCTATTATTGGGTCACTTGGAAAACTATTTCCCTTTTATAGCATGGACAAAAGAAGGGATGGCAAATATACATTTGGAAAGTAAAAGCTGTGTTAGATACTTACACAGTATTTCTATAGTTTTTTTTTTCAAAAGCTTCCTTAGTCATGCACTTTAGAGAAATGGCACCAAATTCTTCCTTTAGCATAAATAAATATATAGGCATGTAAAACACAAATAAGTATATATTAAATGCTAGAAAATATATTTATAGTTATTCCTTATACTTTTTTAAAGGCAATGACTGTATTTAAAAATATCAGCCAACTACAAATAACAACACAGTGTGATATCTACAGTTCAGGGATGATATAGTTCAAGGATGACATGTGTGAAAGCAAGAAAAGGGTCTCTCTTGGTACTTATTGCCAGCACTGTCAGAGAAACATCAACTAATGTGTCTTACATAACTTCATTTCTAAAAGATGTATCTGTCCCAGATGGATAAAAAAGGTATTATTCTCTGTTCTTGAAATTCACTTACTTCTAGGAACAATTTTTAGCTAATTCCCAATGGGTCAATATGTGCTCACAGCTTGTCAATAGTATCTTCGTTCATTATTTTTTAAAATTTGTGATAATTTTCAAATATATAAATGAATATTTCCTTGGTAGGATAAAAAATGTATTATTATAAGGTTTAACTTACTGCATTTAAAGAAGAATAGTATAACCCAGCCATAAATTTCTATAATGAATTCACATTTGAAGGAAAATGATAGGATGTTAAATATCAGAAAACCTTTCTAATTGGTGTACAAAGTGGTTAGTGATAGAAAGTATATTTTTGGTAAACCTTTTTAATCAAATGTTTAAGTTTACAAACTAAGAGGCAGCTCTAGTTTACCAAATGCTATTCAAGCTCCCAGTTTATTACTCTTTCCTTGGGAGTTTTGGGCTGTAGGGAAGAATCATCATTGGTAAATCACTTTTTTTTTTCTTTTCTTCTTTTCCCATTACTATAAATGGATATTAAATATATTTTTGTTTTTTTCTCGCTTTTGTCATCCAAATAAGAAGTCACAAAGCTACAACATCAATTATGGGTCAACACTACAAAAAGGCATCATAAATACTTCTGAGAATCATAGCAAGTCTTGACATTGTACACAGCTATAATGGACCTGGACTCAGGCATCCTTATGTAAGAGCTTTACCCCTTGTATTTGAAGAACAAAGGTCCAAATCAGGAGTCCTCAAACAAATGGACTCTATTTTGCTAATGGTTATAGATGTTAATTTTTAAAGGTTTTGGAAGAAGTCCTATACCAATTAGAGATATCTAGAGCATTGCTACAGTTTCAACTAATTTGGGGGTGGGGTGGGGCTTGGCTTCTTTTGCTTAAATAAAATCTTAAGTGTCAGTCTGATAAGTAAAAATCATAGAGGCACAGCTGTTGTAGTGGAAAGGGTTGGTGTTGACATACAGACACTCTCTAAAGCCTAAGCTTAGGTACTCAGCAGCACCTATAGGTAACCACTAGATCCTCTAAGAAAGCATTTAAAAGAGTTTTTTTTTTTTTTTTTTTTTTTTTTTTTAAGATTTCATCTATTTACTCATGAGAGACACCGAGCGAAAGGCAGAGACACAGGAAGAGGGAGAAGCAGACTCCCTATGGGGAGCCTGATGTGGGACTCGATCCCCAGATCCCAGGAACACTACCTGAACCAAAGGAAGATGCTCAACCACTGAGCAACCTAGGCATCCCTAAAAGAGTTGTTAAGGACCTTTAAAATCTCAACAAGAAAAATAAAAAAATCACTGACTATTTTTACTCATCAAATTCATTTGACAGAGGAAGGAACAAGTATCCAGTGAGAATAAACAACTTGTCTGGTGTCAATATTTGACTATTTATTATGTATTATAGTTTGGGGCACTCTTTCCTGTCTTGTTAATTAAATTATATATTTTTAAAAATCTATCCTTTGCAAATCACTAAATCCCCAGAGTGTCTAGCACAGACACTTACCTTTTGTGGTAAGTATTCATTAGCAACTGATTTTATGTTATGTCTTAATTCATATCTTCAACATAGTTTTACAACATTTTTATGTAGTGAACTTCATAACAAGGACTATGTTCTCTCCTGAATTTATGTACAATTAGTTTTGAGAATAGAACTATAGATTTTTTTAAACTTCTAATATACTTCTATATGTATGTACAACCTGTGTAGAAGTACATTCCATTCACAATTCATACACCAGATGCTACATGTACTGAGTTACAGCAGTAAACAAAACAAAACAAAACTGTTTACAGCAGTAAGCAAAACAAAAATTGTTCCTAAAGGTGCTCACATTCTGTGGAAGGAGTCACACACATACAAATATTAAAGAGAAAGCGTGTCAGATATTGATAAATATTGGAGAGGGCAATTACTTTGGGGTCATAGGTATTTAAAAGTTTTAAAAGGTTAGTTGGAAAAGCCACACTAGATGGTGGCATTTGAGTAAATTTCTGGAAGAGATGAGGGAGCCTGCCACGCAGATATATAAGGGAAGACCATTCTAAAAAAAAAAAAAAAAAAAGGGAAGACCATTCTTTGCAGAAGGAAGAAGAGAAGCTCTAAGTTGGGAGACTATCTGGTTTGGCATGGGCACAATGTGCGTTATTGTTCTAACAGAGAGAACCGGTAAAGTCACTGAGGTGTGGGAAAAAGAATGAGAGGTAGAAATTAAGGAAGGAAGAATGAGGAAGGAAAGTTTCTACTTAAATAGGTCCCCATAGGCTACCAGAAGGATTGTGGCTTTATCCTCAGTGAGGAGTGCAGCAGAAGGTTTTGAGATGAGAATTGTTATGATTTGACTTCAGTTTCAAAGGATCAGTCTACGCTGTGAGCAATATCCAGTGTAGATGGTACAAAGGCAGAAGCAGAAAGATTAGGTAAAAGGCACTTCCCATAATCAATGCGATCTAAACAATGGCTTAGACAAGAGTGGTAGTAGCGGAGAATGTAGAGAGGTTAAATTCTAGATTTTGATTGTATACCTCACAGGATTCACTGATGGATTGGATATGAGTGAATAAAAGAGAGAAATGAATCAAGGATGACTCCTCTCTGGCCTCAGAAACTTTAAGGATGTCATTGCTATATACTGAATTGGAGAACCCTGTACAACACATGTTAAAGCTTAAGCAGAGGCTATACTCAACTTAAGATCATATGTCTCAGGACACCTGGGTGGCTCAGCGTTGGAGTGTCTACCTTAGGCTCAGGGCATGATCATGGGGTCCTGGGATCAAGTCCCACATTGGGATCCCTGCATGGAGCCTGCTTCTCCCTCTGCCTGTGTCTCTGCCTCTCTGTGTGTCTCTCATGAATAAACAAAATCTTTTTTAAAAAAGATTATATGCTTCTATTACATGACTGAAGATATTGACTGAGGCTCATGTCCAACAGTACAATTTAATTTTTTTTTTATTTATTTATGATAGTCACAGAGAGAGAGAGAGAGAGAGAGAGGCAGAGACACAGGCAGAGGGAGAAGCAGGCTCCATGCACCGGGAGCCTGACATGGGATTCGATCCCGGGTCTCCAGGATCGCACCCTGGGCCAAAAGCAGGCGCTAAACCACTGCGCCACCCAGGGATCCCCAACAGTACAATTTAAAACATGGCATTTTGGATGCATAAATCCAAATGCACCATCATCCATATATAGTTGCTGTTAGCCTTAACCAAGACTGAAGGGTTTTTTTATACAAGCAAAGAAATAATGTCTTCATAATATTACAAAAATGTAAATAGTTTTCTCGTTCATGAATTTCCTAATTGTCCTCCTTGGATGAGAATGCTTCTCTACTTTCTGTCTTTAGCTGAGGAAACTGTAAAATCCCATTTATTAAAGTGTAGTAGGGCCAATACAACCAAAGGGACAACTCACGGGAGTAGAAGATGTTATAATCAAAAGCACTTCCCCGTTTTCTCAAAACAAATATTATAGACTATTAAATGAGCGTAAATAGATAGGCTAGGAAAGGAATAAGCAAGGTTTTACCTCCTTCCTTTGTGATGGCCTATAACTTAACCCAATCTCTCTGTGGATCTCTCCAACAGATACTTGCACAACCAAGGGCCTCATTCTCAAATCTATAAACTCCTTAGAATGTCTGAAATCTCTAACCATGCAATACAGGATCCCTAAGGTAAGGAATACTACAAAATGTATCACTCATCATAATTATGGTAAATAAACATAGTTGCAATTATAAAATAATTATTTAGATATAAATATTCCATTGATCTGTGAAGATATTAAGTATAATCTTCTGTTTTTAGCATAATATTCTGAATAAGGTTCTGCCATTGAAGTTATCAATATCCTGAGGATATCGTAATTCCTGAGTGTTACCTATTGCATGAGAAGTCAAATAAATACTTAACATACTAACCATCAAATTATTAATGGAATTCATTTCTGTAGAATAATTAGTACATGAGAAATTTTAGCAAATAAAAAAATTAGATTTCCTTGGTTGTACAAATGACTTATGGTTTAAATCTGAAGTGTTGGGATTTTTTAAAACAAGGATTCTTTTTGGTGAGGATTTATGAGATGTTTTATTTTCTCTTTGAAAGGTATTGATTCTAAAAGCTGTCTAAGTAAACAGCACTGATCTATCTATTCTTGAATCATTGAGAGTAAGTCACCTGTGGCCAGCAAATGATTTTCATTTCTTAGAGGTAAAATTTATTGAAAAGAAAGCAAAAGCAAGTGAAAGCTTAATTTATAATGCCGACAAAATTATTGGAATTCACCATTTAAGAGTTTATGCTGTGCAGAATATGAGAAAGCACTAACTTCTAAACTGAAACAAATAGATTGGTTCTGTTTTAATCAGACAAAAATTCTGTAAAATGAGCCATAAACAAAACAATGAAAAGGATACATAAAATAGATACATTTCATCCCTGATCATACTAGCTATATTTCTTATCTGGTGATGATTTTAAGACATAAACACATAGTATTTAAAATAATGAATTACTAAGGATATGAAAATATTTATTTTATGTGACTAAAAAATAGGTTACAAAAAGGACATTATTTTATTAAATAATGTCTGCTTTTAGTAAATACACATGTAATAAAAATGTATAGAGCTAAATATATAAAAAGTAACACAAAGGTCAGCAGATCATGGGATAGAGAGATATTTATTCCTTTATTTATTTATTTTTTACTTCTGAGTATTTCTTGAATTTATTTCTTGACTATGTATTTATTACTGATTGGAAAATTGTTAGTATTATTTTAATAAAGGCTAGATCCTAAATCTGTTCAGAGTTGATTTAATAAATGTCACAATAATTCTTTCCCAAGTTTGGGCAGCCCTGGTGGCTCAGTGGTTTAGCGCCACCTTCAGCACAGGGCATGATCTTGGAGACCTGGAATCGAGTCCCACATCAGGCTCCCTACATGGAGGCTGCTTTTTCCTCTGCCTGTGTCTCTTCCTCTCTCTCTCTCTCTCTCTGTGTCTCTGATGAATAAATAAATAAAATCTTTAAAAAAATAATTCTTTCCCAAGTTCCCTAGCCACATGATCAATAAACTATCACTTATTTTTAAAGATTTTATTTATTTATTCATCAGAGACACACAGAGAAAGTCAGAGACACAGGCAGAGGGAGAAGCAGGCTCCCCACAGGCAGCCTGAAGTGGGACTCGATCCCAGGATAGGGATCATGCCCTGAGCCAAAGGCAGATGCTCAACCGCTGAGCCACCCAGGCATCCCAATAAACTATCACTTTAAATATTTTACCAAATAAAATAAAACTAAGGATTGCAAAGTACATTTATCAACCATAAATATTGTGAAACATCTTTTTGAAGGAATAAATATCTTTATGTTATGGAGTGTGATTATTTGGCTTATGATGAATAAAAAGTTGGTTTAACCAATATTACCATGGTATTATTTGTATTTGTATATCTTTATTTGAGCTTTCATATTATAATAAAATGTTTTTTCAAGTTTCCACAGGGAAAACCAGAAAGAGTTTGTAGAAATCATAGTGGGGATAAAATTAACAGAAGGACAACAAGTTTGAGCATAGAGAAAAAAATATTTCAAGGACACTAGATTTTAATATCTCATAGCAAAAGAGAGATAGGGTAATTAGGAAATACTGTTTAATGTGAATGGAATCAAATTTGAAATAATAAAAAAGCTCTGGAGATGCATAGTGATCCTAGTTGCATAACAATGCCAATGGATCTAATGCCACTGAATTGGTTAAAATACTAAATTTTATGTTATGTATATTGTACCATAATACAAATATAATAAAATGTCTGTGAGCATTGAGAATAGATTCTTCTTGTAAAGGAAGTGTCATTAAATCATTTTCATAATGTAATACACAAGGAAGGAAAAATTGTTCAAAGATCTTATTATTAGATCTTAACATTTTATTACACTGTGATTCCTCATGATTATATTACATATTTCATTGTTGAAAACCTTTAAATAATCTCCATTCAGTGCACAGATCCGAAAAACAGTCTTCACGTAGAGTTATTTTTACTACTATAACTATATGCATAAGATATATAATATTGCAATCTTCCCAGCAATCAAACAGTTGGACATCACAGTTGCAGGAGCATTCTCTGAGGTTTGAGCTGCCTCAGTTTCACCCAGCTATAAAATTTTACCTCAGATCAAAACAACTTCATCTGTGATTACTAAAAACCAGACCTTCTTCCACTAATCACATTATTTTTTAATTACAATATGTATACAATTATTTCATGAAATGTACTTACTTAAAATAGTTTTTAGGTTGATGAATTAAATTTCACCTATGAGCTCAAAACCATTAACTTAGCTTAAAAGAAATTAGACAGTAGGTATGTAACTACTGATATCCTACTGAAATGGGCATTTAATAAAGAAAAAACATTTCCTAAACACTAAAGAGCTTTACGTATGAAAACAGGCTATGTCTTGGAAATGAATCTAGTCTTAAAAGGGATAAAAATTAATAGAGTCATGTTAAAAGTCTTTAATAGGCTTGTAAGACTGAAATAGAACCCTTTGGGTCTCTCATTATGCAGTAGTACAGCATTTTGCTCACAGATTTGGTATGAAAAGAGAAAGTCAGGTTCGATGAAACATCGCATTATACATAGAACATAATATAGAGAATATACATTCTTTAATATTCAGTAATGATCTCAGCAACTCATCTCAATAGATAATAAAACATTTCCAAGAAATGGGTGAGGAGACCTAATTTCAGATGTACATACTAGGAAGAACTCCATGTGACTTTTTTTTTTCTAAATCTCAAGCTAAAAGAAGAATTTGGACAGAAAATTGCACTATGTCAACATGGTTCTTTAATTTCTAAAGGAGATAAAAATAAATATACAGAAATCTGACCCAATCATGGGTTTTTATTTTTTTATTTTATTTATTTATTTTTTAAGATTTTATTTATTTATTCATGAGAGAGATACAGAGAGAGAGAGAGAGAGAGAGGCAGAGACACAGGCAGAGGGAGAAGCAGGCTCCATGCAGGGAGCCTGATGTGGGACTCGATCCAGGGTCTCCAGGATCATGCCCTGGGCTGCAGGCAGTGCTAAACCTCTGTGCCACCGGGCTGCCCGGGTTTTTATTGAATAAACTAATCAAACATACATACAGCACACTTTCATATACATGTCTATATGAACTCAATACCTGTGTGCATACATTCCCGATGGTGGAAGTGCTATATGAGTAGTAAGTGGTAATCCTCCCTGAACAAAAATGGACCGGAAAGCCAGGATTCAACTTCTAGCATTCTGACTCCAGAGCATTTGCTATTGACCACTAATGCAAAATATCATCAGATATTGCCTCATCACTCACTGACACCAACCTAGGTAAAGGAACAGATATTAAGGACAGATTAAGTAAAAGGAAGTAGGGAGGGGATGAAAGTAAATAAAGTGAGAGGAGTGGACAAAGATGAGGAAGAGTGGGATAGCAACTATTAGGCATAATTTTCAAAATAATATTTTAACTTTCATCAATAGTCTACCTCATTCACTTGAAATAGGAATGTGCTTAGAAGTCATGCACAGGGCTCTTCTTATCAGTTTAGTTTGTTCTTAAATTTCCCTGCCAAGTCATCATCAGACTCTGTTTCTGTATTTCTAGGATCTGGGAATTGCTGTTTTAGATCAAAATCAGTTTTTATGCAGCACTACTAATATTTTCCTTATGTGATTTGGCATGATTCGGATTCTTGTGCTATTGAATAACTCATGTATTTCTGGCATGATTCCCCAACTAGATTATATACTCTCTAAAGACAAGGAAAACACCTTTATTTTCTTTATATTTATCCAATGACCCAAATCAAATGTTTTATGCATGTTAAGTAGTTCATAAATATTTGAGATTTTGATTTTATTTCCAAACACAAAATAATTAAACAGATGGCAGAAAGTTACAAGAATCCAGACTCTTCTCAAACTCAGGTGTGTACTTTGGAAATATACATTCACCATCCTATATCCTTAAAAGAACCTGGATGAAACAATTAAAAAAATAGTAAGTTGAGTAAGCAATTTTAGGATAAGAATACCAGAGAATTTGCATAGCTTGCTCTTGATCATCCTGAGTACTTAAAGGAGGCACTGCCATGTTTGGGAACTTATTAATGCCTTATATAAACATTGTTAATGTCAAATGGCTTGGCTAAGGAGAAACTACAGATTCAGATGTTGATACTTTTTTATGTTTATATTTATTTTTATGGAGAAGTTATCATAAGATTTTTAGAAGGACTTTATACATTTCTCAAATAAGCATTTATTTCTCCCTCATGTTGTAATTCCAGTCAGTCTGAAAGGATGTTTGTCTCACTATGGTCACTTAAGGACCAAGATAGGTAGAGTAGCTTTTGCCTTTTGATAGACACTGTTCCAGAGAGAAGCACTCTGTGGGTTTCTGTAATAACATTTAAATACTTGGCCTCAAAGTGATACTCCACTGCTTGCAGTGTATTGGCCAAAAGTCACCACAACACCCTACTTGCTCACAGGAAGTCTACTACATATAAACCTACATACTAGATGTATTTGGCAAACAACCATATCATAATACGGGTCACTTTTAATTCAAAGTAAAAGATACTTTACAAACTTTTTACATCTGCATATATATTTTTTTGCTCATAGACAAATAGTGTGTATTTTATAGATAAAGAACATATATCTCAGTGGTCTACTTGTCCAAAGACTTTTGTCTAGTTAGTGTAGAAAATGATAGCTAAACCTAGGCTTATCTGAATTTTCAATTCCCCATGCTTCCTAATGTAAGTTTCCTTATTCTGCTTATTTCGGATATGAAAAGTTTTATGTTGGTAGTTAATATTTGAACAAAAGACTAGGAATTTCTGTGGGTCAAACAGTTTCATCCAAAGAGCTTATTCAATGTAGAAATGTCATCTGCATATAATGTCAGCGATGATCACTTGGTATGGTGAAGCCAAGTCTTTGAGTTCTTGCAGTAAGAATCCACCACATTCCCATTAACTTGTAAAATATGTTCCTTCCAAGGTCTTAACACTCACAACAACTTTTCTAATTAAGCTCAGTCCTTGAAAATAAATAAGTAGATTCCTTGACATTTTAAAATTGATTGCTTCTTTCATGCTGGTTGTTACTATTTCTTGTAACTTCTAGGTGTAGGTTGTTTGCCAATACTGTGCAATAAAATGTACTCCTTAATCATTAAATATTGTAATTTGGACTTTCCACTATGATGAATTATCTCATCTCTATTTTTGTCATGCTTTACTATTGTCTTTCAGATTTTTACTAGTATTTCTATTTGAAAACTGTTGAAAAAAAATGTCCACATTGATGTCCACATTAAAAAATAAAATCTCTCTAAAACAGTTGTGAATCCTGAAACTCTCAAATAGAATTGAATAATTTACATTATTTTGTTGTCTTAAGTGCTATCTGGGTGTTAGGATTTTATTTCCCAAGTTAAACTATTTCATAGGGTGAACAAACACAGGTCTTCCAACATAGCACCATAAAGTAGACATAATATCGACATGAAAAAGAATAATGAATCCACATGTTCTGTCTCCACTTAACAAGCATTCTCATGTCTGAAAGGCTTTAAAATTTTTTGGCATTTTCACTCATTTTCATCTGGACTCACAACACTGTGAAGACGACCAGGTTTCGGGCAAACATTTATTCTCCACAATTTTTCCTTGAGGATATAGTTTTTTTTTCTCTCTCTTTCTTTGATCAACAGCCTTCAGACATAATTCCAGAGAGCAAGATAAATGAGAGGAAAGCAAAGTTCTAGACAATTGTATACAAGTAGCTCAAAATGGTTGTAGATTTTGCCTTTACTTTAAGCCTAACCTAGGTCAATAATCACAGCAAACCTATTCTTTCACACATATTTTCAAAAAGTGTGTGAAGTAAAGTTACTTGTTCTTCCAGTGAGCTCATATTTCACCCAAAAGGCTTCTAACTACTCTGTAGCACAGCTCTGTGTGTGTGAGTGTGTCATGTGTATGTACCTCCAGACTTGTCAAAACTTCGTGAAAGTGAATATGAATATGGGTAAGAAGAACAATTATTCTCAGTACACAGAGTGAGGGAAAAATCATTAAATAGGCAACTTTCTATGCGTCTTATCTACATTAACCCATTTAACTTACACAACATTGTAGTGAATGTCACTGATTTCTGTTTCCCATTTGAAGATACAACCTATAATTAAAGTGAATAGTCAGATAAACACAGAAAATGAATAACAGAGGTACAATCTGAACTCATAATTCCAATCCCATGCTCTATTAAAATATGCTGTCTCATAAAACAATTAAAACCACCTACTATGGGTCTCGTTTGCATATTTATTCATGAACTTCTGGTACAGCTATCTTAAGAAATTTCAGAAACCAAATGTGGCCTTCTTTGTGTTACAAGAAAAAAAATTATTTCTGGAAACATTTTAGATTCTAGCTAAAAAAAAGAAGTAAGTGCTTGTCTACCCTGAGCTTGGATGGAATTGACTTACATGGACCCTAGTTTGTAAATTGAGCTAAGAGGATAACTTCCAACATATGTTTGCTATGCCAAGAACCTTCTAGATTTCCCTCATCCTGTCTAAATGACTGTTAGGAAGTCTGTGAGCCTCTGGTTAGCACCTTAGAGGCTGATGCACCACATGGAGATTTATCACCTAGGGTTGTTGACCTGCTAACTTGCTTCTGAACTAAAGAGGTACGCCACTGAGGCAAAGTCTCCAAATCTCCCTGGCAGTTGTAGTAATACATTTTAGAAGAGAACACTCTGGCAAATAAAACAGATTAAGGAGTGAGGGTATATGTGGAGGAAAAAAATGGTGGTTTCAACAGCCTTATTGGAAGCTTCAAAGAGGGTGCCAGTGAGAATCTTTGAGAGAATTCAGTCCTCTGAAAAAGCAGTCAATTACTCTGAAGGCAAACAAACATTTTACAGTTAGTGATTATAGTAAGAATCTGAAGAGGAAAAGAAGGAGCTGGAGTAAAATGCATTTGAAATAGCAAGACATTAGAAAAAAAATTAAACCTTGCCTAATTTCCTAAAAATTGAAAATTTTATATGCAAAAAAAAATACACAAATATTGTAATTAACATTTCTGTGTTGATTTCTTAATTAGGCCTTCTGAATGCAAAAACAAAACAAAATGAAACAAAACAAAAACACACAAAGGCAGAAGTAGATTGTAAGTCTGAAGCTTGGTGGACAGTTGGCTCTTTGGAGTATTATGAAATAATAGGAAACTTCGAAAATGTCTCTGGCTCCTGAGACAGAGATTTTCTTTATCTAAAGAAGAAAGGAAAAACCTCTTTATGTAAAGTCTACAGCTAAGGGCTTCCAGGAATTTGTATTTCAATAGAACTAAACAGAAATTACAGAAGATGTTCTAGCTATGTGCATGTTCAATGCCAGGAGGCACAGAGGACTTTGGGGTGTGAATACAGGTGCACAGGATGATTGGGAATTTGTTCTTTCCTTTATACTAGCCAGCATGGTCAAAGACAAGGCTTACATTAGAATGAGTTTGATGGAACAATAAATGGAACATAATATTTCAGCCACCACTTCTCTAATGTTTTTAATATGTGTTTATGTGAAATCTAGTAAAGGCCTAGAATAATGAAGTAAATTTTTAGTCCTTCAAATATTGATTCTTTATTTTATTTTATTTTTTATTTATATTTTTAAAGATTTTATTTATTCATGAGAGACACAGGGAGAGAGAGAGACAGAAACAGGGAGAGGGAGAAGCAGGCTCCATGCAGGGAGCCGGATGTGGGACTTGGCGCCCGGGGTCTCCAGGATCATGCCCTGGGCAAAAGGCAGCGTTAAACTTCTGAGCCACCTGAGCTGCCCACAAATATTGATTCTTTTAATAATTCAAGTTGGATTATCAGATTTGTTGAGGAAATTTATACTAAGCAAGTGGAAGAATCGTTCAGGTCTAGTGTATCTCATTTTGGTGATCCTGTATTTTTTTCCTTTAGATTTTAATTAAGTGATTCCTTTTAAAATTAAAATGGAATTATTGAGGAGAGTTAATCTTTCCTTCTTTTACATCCAGGGTAAAAACTTTCTGTAAATATTACATATCTGCCTTGAATAGATGAACATAAAATTTATTGTCCATACTGGACAACTCTGAGATGATTTTGAAAGTGAAAGTACATGATATTATTAATAATTATCTAAAGACTTTAATAATAACGCTGGGAAAACAGCCATGAATTGGAACTATTCAAATAGACTAGGATGTATAGCTTTCTTAGTTTTAAGTATCAATTGGGTAGCAGTAATAAACTATTCCAAAGCTTCTTGGCAAAACTACTTTTCAATCACAGGCTTGTTTTTATTTATAAGTTTATGAAGAAATATGATTCAAAAAATGTATTTAACAGGAAAGGCTTAAATATTCTAGGCTAAAACTGCCATAAGAAAAAACAATGAGGGATCCCTGGGTGGCACAGCGGTTTGGCGGCTGCCTTTGGCCCAGGGCGCGATCCTGGAGACCCGGGATCGAGTCCCACGTCGGGCTCCCGGTGCATGGAGCCTGCTTCTCCCTCTGCCTATGTCTCTGCCTCTCTCTCTCTCTCTCTCTCTCTCTCTCTCTGTGACTATCATAAATAAATAAAAATTTAAAAAAAAGAAAAAACAATGAAATGTTATTTCTGTAATTATAGGAATTAGTCCAGGAAAGTGTGTAGCATTTGTACACTAATGCATTTATTCATTTCTCCAAGATAATTTCTGAGACACTCAGAAAGAAAAAAATTAAAAACATGCTTTCTGAGATAATGAGTATAAAGGGATGCAATAATATTGCCATTCTTGTGGAAAAAAATATTTCAAAGTAGTAGCCTTAAACAAGACCATTAGGGAGAGTTAGTATTGAACAATAAATCACAGTGTAAAAAAAATATATATCATATATATGTGTTAATGTATGTGTTAATATATGTAACATATATATTAAGTTTATAATGTGGTTCCATAGGATTTTCTGATGTTAGGCAAGTAACTTCAACATTTTGTGCCTTTAGTTTCGCACTTATAAAATGGAGATCATAGTACTTCCATTATAAAGTTTGTGGAGATTAAATTGTATAATGTATGGAAAGTGAGCAAAAGAAGGATGATACATAGTAAGTACAACAGTTAGCAATTGCTTTTACTGAGTTCCCTAAAATAATAAAACTCTGATTATAGTTCCCAATAATTTTTCTCTTAATTGCAATAACTTTTAATTCTGCCTCCTTTTTTTGTCTCATGTAAAATGACATATAGTAACCATTGACAAACTCTTTAATATATCTTTAGATATCAATGCTGTAAAGAAATAATTTTGTGTAGTACCAACATGTAATCATTCTAATAACAGCTAGGTAGGGAATCCTTGGATAAGAAATCTAGAATATTCATTTACTTATCTATATCCTTCATTTGATTGTTAATTCATTCCTGCAAGTTAGTTACTAAGCATTTACTCTGTGAAGAAGTTGGATATACAGCAGGAAACATCCCAATGAAAGTCATTGCCTTCTTATAGCTACTATATAGATTACAGTAGGAAAAACTGGATGAATAGTATGGCAAGTAAGTGCCCTGGAGGCAAAAAAAGATAGATTAAGTAGGATAAAAAGAAGCAGAGATGGGTGGTAGGCAAAAGAGCATTGTGATAAGATTACATTTGAGCAGGGATTTGAAGGTCCCAAGGGGAAGCCACAGGCTATAACACGGGGAAAGTATTCAGAGCCGAGAAAGCAACTTCGAAAGACCTCAGGCCTGAGATTGGTTAGCAGATTCCAGGGAGAGCAAGGAAGCTGGATTCTTTGAACAAGGGAGAAGGAGGTAGAGGACCAGGTGAGAGAAGAGGTAAGATCATCAGTAAACTTGAAAGACTTTACAAGAATTTGTCTTTCATTCTGAGTAAGATTAAGGAGCCATTCAGGGGTTCTCGGCAGAGATAAAGCAGAATTAGAATACAGTTGCTTAGATTTTTGCTTTCAATATGGTTATCAAGAGACAAAGGAAAACAAATTCCAGAACTCTCTGAAATATTAATGGCTATTAGTCAAGGTAAGATTCTGTACCAAATTCCCCCAGGCTTCCTAACCAGTTTTATACTGTCCCAGAGTCTTCAGAGGACAGAGAAAACATAAGCAAGTGGATGGTGGAAAAGCAAAGAGGAAATGTTTTGAATTTCATGAGTACAAGAAGATGGGTAAAGAAGAGAAGCAAGAGAGGATCTAATTCCTGTAGGTCTCATTACAGGTTCCCAAACCATCACAGCTGCCTTTAAAGAGTTACTCAAGCAGGGTCAGTGCTAGCTACATCCTGGTAGGCTAACATAATAAGATGTTCTTTATTGTCAGATGTACAATTAAGTGAAGGGTTACTTTAAGGGCAAATAAGATATTACATTAAATAACTAATTGATTTTTAAATCCATCCAATTTTCAGAAATGTTAAAATGTTATTGATACAAAAAGAAATTTCATCTTTAAAATGACAGTAATATGATTACTGAAAATTTTAAAATTGAAAAAATTATTTGGTTAATATGTAAAACATGAGATCCAATAGGTGAGACTATTTCTGCCATAAAATTACCTTCAGTTAGAAACCACTAATTATGTATGCACATGCCAAAATATGACAGCTTCAGCAAGTGAAGAATTTGCATATACAATAATTTTAATCAAAGGTACTTATTTGATTGTGTAATTATCTCATTTGCATACACAAAATTTGAATTTTGTACATGTGAATCCTCGTTTGTACATGTACCCAATTATTTTGTTGGTACAACTTAGAAATCCCTATTTGATATAATAGAGCATTAGTTCTCTTTCATTTTCTCTTCCTGCAATAGAGATTCAGTTTTTATTGACTATTAAAATAGGACTCCCTGAAATAACATGAGAAATGGATCCTGCTTCCCATCACAACGAAAGGAACTACACTTCCATTTTGTGCTAAGAGAAAAGCAAAAACAAACAAACAAGCTTTCTCACACACACTTTTGTTCTTTCCTGACTTTTATTTAGAAGTTATTTCAAAATTTAAAGAAGACTGGCTCACAGGGAGAAGTCTTGAATGGTGATCATATTGAGTTCCCTCAATTTTCCATATTGTTGGTCCCTAAGTGATGGGAGTAAGCTATTGATCTCTATTATTCTTAAGCAATAGAGAAAATTTAGAGCGGGTAAAATGTATCAAATTTATAGTCCTAGAGACAGGTGTTCTGTATGGAGCTCCTAGAGAAAAATAATCATAATCATAATCATAATAAAAAGAAGAGCCTGAAAAGCAGTGAGGCAAAACTCTACTATCACGGTCTTGTCAGACAATCAAGATTCTCCTTGGCCTAAGTGAGAGTGGTATGGTACAGACTGGGAAAACTGATAACCACAAAGATAAATTTCTGTATAAGCATGGTATTTGCTTTCTAACTCAGTTTGAAAGGGCCATTGAGACAAAAGGCTGTTCAAAATCCAAAGATATTCAAACACTCGAAAAGGTATCTCTACATTTTAGTCGGTTCATTGATAATAGCAGGAGCCTTCTGTTTTTTAAATCTTTCATACCCTTTCTGCATGCTTTTGGGATCAATCTTGAAGATTCAATGGAAATCCAATTTGGTAATCTAATTGGATTATATTAGATGCAGTATCATTGCTGACCCTCTTGTGGTTCATTTGCATGCAGATGCACTTATGAAAATGTAGTCTTACATTAGGGCAAGAGTAGAAATCCAATGTGTCAATACTCACAATTTTGTCAACTATGTTTTGTCTGTATTTGACTATAGAGAGATCCTTTCAAAACCTCTGAATTCCTGAACTTTGAACCTTAACATCCACCTCAATATTGAATCTTCTATAATAAATGTCCTCTTGAATCGTCTATAATAAATATCCTCTTGAATTCTTCAATGTGCTCACTGTTGTTGGAATAAGGCCTAGTCAAGTCTGCTTATGATGTCTCTTAAACAATACTGTTTGGTCTGCTTTCTTCCAGTGTTTATATTTAATATACCCAGGGAAAGAATATACTATAATAATTAAAAGCACAATGGCTCTTGAAGTTAGCCATATTTGGTATGGGATCCTGAATCATATCTCTTGGTATTCTTGTCCTTGTTTGATTCCTCCTACATTGAGTGTGGGCTTGACCATATGACTTATTTTGACCAAAGGGACTTTAACAAGTATGTTGCAAGCTGAGGCACTTGCAATGGGGCTTGTCCCTTGGAACACTTTTTGGAAATAAGCTGCATGGATGTGCAAGTTTAAGTTATTATGCTAGAAAGAAAGATTATGTGGAGGACCTGTGAAGGGTGACTTATCATGTAGAAAGAGAGGCCACATTGAGAACTGAGACCTTCTTTAAGCCCCTAGTTGAATGTAGTCACATAAATGACCCCAGTCAACATCAGGTAGAGCAGAGTAACTGCTCAGTAAACTCACAGATTCATGAGAAATGTCAAATGGTTATTTTACATCAACGAGATTTAGGGAGGTTTTTATACAATAACAGATAATTGATACATGGTTAGTTAATGTGATTTGGGTGACATGTTTAAACTTTCTAATCCTTTTTTTTCAGCTGTATATTATGAACAATAATTGTATTACTTCATAGAATTATGAAATGGATTAAGTGAAATAACAAATATAAAAATTTAGCATAACACCTGATCTATATAGTAAGTACATAATGAATGGTAGTTTTTACAATCAATTTCATCATCTCAACTGTTGCCACCATTATACTAATCATCACCACTAATGCCAACACCAACATCACTAACATCGCCCCCAACACCTTCCTGATAACCTGTGCTTTCCTGATGCTCTTTCTGTCTATTGCCAGGACCAAATAAATCTTTTTCAACTAAGACATTTTTTAAACCAAACATTTTTTATTATAGTCAATAATTATGTAAGTAATGAAAATAATTCATTTAGATTTTCCTTCATATTATTTCATTGGATTACTTAAAATGGTAAAGAGATTTACTAAGGTCACTCTGAAAGCAAATGGAATGATCATATTTGAAGCTCATGTCTTCTTGCTATGAATTCTAAGCTCTTTTAAAAAATTCTGGCTGCTCTAAAAATAAGAGCCTGTGTTTCCCTTAAGAAAGTAGTCTCCATAAACGTATACATTTTTTGTGCTTGCTGCTCCATTCTTAGCACTCAGTGTATAGAAGCTGTTCCAGAAACATTTGTTGAATATGTGGACAATTGACGGTTGGTAATTTAGTAGAGTGTGGGCTCAAGAGCCAAAGAGTCTGAATTTGAATCCCAGTTCTACCTCTTACCAGCTATATGACTTTAGGCAATTTAACATTTCTGTTTCCCAGTTTCCTTATATGTAATGAAGATAGAAATAGTATATATTATTTAGGATTGTTTTAGAGAATATAAAACACTCAGAACAGTGCCTGACAAAACAGTAAGCACCACCAAAAAAAAAAAACAAAAAAACAAAAAAAAAAACAGTAAGCACCATATAACTTTAGTATTATTATTTTGCTGTTACATTGGTCTCTATTGATATATGGAATAATATATACATAAAATGTTATTTTAAAGAAGAATATATATGAATATTAAAAGAGGGTTAGGAAAAAGGTAGTGTGTTATCTAAAACAATGGCTTCTAAGCTCCATTCTTTTTAAAAATTTTTATATGAATGTAGCTGACACATAAGTTTACATTATTTTTAGGTATAGAACATAGTGATTCAATTAATTTATAGTTATGCTATGCTCACAAGTGTAGCTACCATTGTCATCATACAATGCTATTACATATGATTGACTAAATCCCCTATGCTGTGCCTTTTATTTCCATGACTTATTCATTTCATAACTGCACACCAGTATCTCCCATTCCCTTTTACCCATTTTGCCCACCCCCTACCTCCCTTTCCTCTGGCAGTCATCAATTTGTTCTCTGTATTCATAGGTCTGGTTCTGTTTTTGTTTGTTTATTTATTTGTTTTGTCTTTTATATTCCACATAGGAGTAAAATCATAAAGTATTTGTCTTTCTCAGTCAGATTTATTAGAGTAATACTCTCTAGATCTATCTATATTGTCCCAAATTGCAAAATATCATCCTTTTTCATGGCTCTGCAATATTCCTTTGTGTATTTGTATGTATGCATGTGTGTACACATAAACACACATATACATATACACATACAATACATCTTCCTTATCTCTGTCTATCAATGGACACTTAGGTTGTTTCCATATCCTAGCTATTGTAAATACTACTGCAATAAATATAGGGCTCATATATCTTTTCAAATTAGTGTTCTTGTTTCCTTTGGGTTATTGCACAGTAGTGGAATTATTGGATTATAGGTATTTCCGTTTTTAATGTTTTGAGTAACCTCCATACTCTTTTCCACAATGGCTGCATCAATTTACATTCCCACCAACAATGCATAATGGTTCTTTTTTCCCCACATCCTTATCAACATTTGTTATTTTTTGTCTTTTTATTTTAGCCATGTAACAGGTTGTGAGGTGTAATTTGATTTACATTTCCCTGATGATTAGTGATTTTTCATGTGTCTGTTAGCCATCTGTGTATTCTCTGAAAAAAAAAAAAAAGGCTATTTAAGTGCTCTGCCCATATTTTAATCAGATTGTTTTTCTTTATGTATTTACTTTTTGGTATTGAGTTGTATCAGTTCATTATATATCTTAGATATTAATCCTTTATTGAATAAAGCATTTGCAAATATCTTCTCCCATTTAGTAAGTTGCCTTTTGCTTTGTTGATGGTTTCCTTCACTGAGCAAAAACTTTCATTTTGATGTAGTCCCAACAGTTTTTTTTTGCTTTTGTTTTCCTTGCCTTAGGAGACACATCTAGAAAAATGTTTCTAAGGCTGATGTCAGAGAAATTAATATTTATGTTCTCATCTAAGATGTTAGTTTCTGATCTCATATTTAGTCTTTAAATCGTTTTGAGTTTAATTTTGTGTATGGTATAAGAAAATGGTCCAGTTTCATTTTTGGAGGTAGCTATCTAGTTTTCCCAGCATTATTTCTCAAAGAGATTGTCTTTTTCCCTTTGTGTATTCTTGCCTCCTTTGTCATAAATTAATTGACCATATGAGTGTGGGTTTATTTCTGGGCTCTCTATTCTGTTCTTGACCTATGTGTCTATTTTTATGCCGGTACCCTTTAGACTGTTTTGGTTACTCCAGCTTTGTAGTATATTTTGAAATTCAGAATTGTGGTATCACCAACTTTTTTTTTTTTCTCAAGATTGCATTAACCATTTGGGGTCTTTTGTGGCTCCACAAAATTTTAGAATTATTTGTTGAGTTCTGTGAAAAATGCTGTTGGTATTTTAATAAGAACTTTATTGACTGACTCTATAAGTTGCTTTGGGTAGTATGGACATTTATTTAAACAATTTTAATTTCTAAGCTCCATTCTTGATTAGAATCATATGGGATGATTATTAAAATTTAGATTCCTGCCAACTCTAACCCCTTTTCTTGATCCTTTGTATTTGTAACTGTTGTATCACATAATAATGCTTGCACAGTCAGGTTTGAAAAGCACTAAAATCAAATGAATTATAAAAGTACAAATGCAGGAATCGTATTATTTCTTGAGAAGAGATATTTTGGAATACAGGAATTTTTCCATTTCCTTTCAAATTCAATCACATGGGGAGTTGAATATCCTACCCAGGCCCACACTGTATGCCATTTGGATACCCCTTTTCTCCTTTCTGCTTCTTCTCTCCACTTCCCTCATCCTTGGAAAAAAGAAAACTACTCCCAAGTAATACCCTCTTGGAACATGTGGAAAAACTTATGGGGGCTGGTAGGCCCTTATTACCTAAAGTATGGCCCATGGAGCAGTAACATCCGTATCATTAGGGAACTTGTGACAAATATAAATTTCAGGCCCTGATTTATGGCACTGACTCTCAACTCCAGCTGCCAATAGGCTCACCAGAAGCTAGAGCATCACGCTAAGCTCCACCCAGAAATACTGAGTTAATTGTTTTCAGTGGAGCCCAGGTATTAACTTTTTTTCTTAACATCCCAGGTGATTTTGACATGCAGTTTGGGTGAAGAAACATTCATTTAGAGGAACAGTTTGAGCAGAAAACTTCAGATTGATTTTAGAACTTCTACTCCATAGCCTTCTCCAGCATCCTAGTGGAATCCAGTGTCCAAAAATCCCTTCAGATTTCCATACATGATCGTACTAGGACCTGTTAGCTGTGATATTTACTGTTATTGATGCATCCAGCCTAGTCCGACGTCTATCCTGCCTTCTTGATAATCTCAGGCACTGAATGAGCTTGACGATTAAAGTAGATAACATTCATAATGTCAATGGGAACAGGATACAAACCAATGACATCCTACTACATTTTGAAGACAAAGTTAAGTACTTTCACGCATAGCAATGATAATGTTTTTTTTTTTTTAAGATTTTATTTATTTATTCATGAGAGACACAGAGAGAGGTAGAGACATAGGCAGAGGGAGGAGCAGGCTCCCTGTGGAGAGCCCGATAGGGTCCTCAATCCCAGGACCCTGGGATCAAGTCCTGAGCCGAAGGCAGATGCTCAACCACTGAGCCACCCAGGCATCCCCAATAATGATCATGTGTACTTATATTACGGTTAGGACTCTAATCCTCATGACTACTATTGCTTTTTATATTTTGACTATTGTAAGGTGATGATATGCTTGCCTTTGAATAGATTGTAGTATTTAAAATACATTTATTTTCTGTACAATCTTACATCTCATACACTTGAAAATTATTTGAAAAGATTGACTTTTTCTGATTTACCCTGAAATAATCAATTAATGAGAGGGAAAAGTAGACCTTGGTAGTTAGCAAGACCCAGTTTTGTTGTTGTTATTGTTGTTTTGTTTTTGTTTTATTTTATGTATGTGGCTGAACTAAAACATGGCATTTTCCCCCTAATCTTAAGATTGATCTTTACACAGTGAAGAGCACTAAAAATCAAATTCAAGTCAAATGCTTAGGAAGTATTATCTGAAATTCCTTGAATAGGAGGCAAAGGAATGAGTTATTTATATAATATCTTGCTATTCATAGTGTGACCCTTGAACTTGCAGCTTTGACATCACTTGGGAGCTGACAGAAATGCAGACTCTTGACCTATTAAATGAGAATCTGCATTTTAACAAGATAGCTTCCTGAGCATATTAAACTTTGAGAGCACTAATATAATATCCAATAAGACACAATTTTTTTCTCCAACATTTGTCCTTTCCAAAATCACATCCCATGTAAGTTGTCCATTGCTCTTCCTAACCCAAACTCTTGATAAACTTTTCACACACTCCAAACTTTATGCTATTCTCTTTCCACCTCCATCTCTGGCCATCTCTTATTTTGCTAAGCAGTCTAGCATGCATAGAAGCAGGATGCTTAACAAATGTACTTTTTCAGATGCGTTATTGCAGTTGAATAAGAGAGAAAATTAATGACACTTTATCTACTCTAAACCGTTCAACTCTCAAGGAATAAAATGGATAATAATGCAATGTCTTCTCTTCATAAATCTGGCAATGAGAACATAGTCTATGAAAATATCAGTTCTCCAGTATAGTAAAAGCACAGAAATATGTTGTTTGCTTTCCCAAGATAGATGTAAAAGGGTACCAACTTTTCCAGAGATGAATAAGATTGATACAAACTACTTCCACTAATCATAGATTTCAATGAATAATCAATCATAATAATCCAAGACAATTATGTCAGTTAAGACATATAAATCATTTTTCTGATTTCACTTCTCATAAAAATAATAGAGAAAAATTATTTATGGAAATAATGTTGGGTATTTCATTATAAATAGAACCCATATACAATATTCTTCATAACTACTTACACAGTGACTCACAGTAAGATGCTAGTTTTTTAAATGATTGAGAGTTTGAATATGTGAGGCATCTGTGAAAGAAAAATCTCCATTGGCATAGTCACGTTGAAAACTAAATTCTTACTTTTAATTGAAAAAGAAGAAACAAAACATCCTAAAATGCCTAATGAGTTGCCGAGAAAATCTCTTTCAATTTTTTCAATTTTTTTTTTCCTTCCTTCCCTTTGAGGGAAAACTATTGTAGCATATATGTCATTATCATTATTATTATTTTCCAAAACACTTAATACCATTTTTCATTCCCCCACATACAATATTGCCCAATATAAGTCCACAAAAGCAGCCACAAGCACATTTATAACAGACATAAAAAATTGTCATTCAATTTCTACTGTCCAGCATGATGATTCAACTAAAGTAAAATCAGATTTAATCAGCTATGAAACTGGAAACATGAAAGTCAGCCTGTGTTTCTATCATGACCATGATCATTAATACCTTTATGAAATATGAGGAGAAAAGAAAGAAACATCTGCTTCTTCTTACCAAATTTCGATATAACTTTAGATTACTTTTTAAAAATTATTTCTTTAAAAGACATTCTGCTGCCTTTGGCGGTGTGAACATTTGAGTGCTTTCTGAGTCATTCCTGGGCAAATAGATGGTGCACATTTAATGGAAAATATTTGAATAAAAGTGCCCCTCCTCCACTCTGGGTATGCAAGTACAGGACACTTCTGATTTCCAGTCTTGGCTCATTTCATAAGAAAAAAGGGAAGGGTTATATCCCTGGAAAAAAATATAGCCTACTTCAGGGCATGCTTGACTTTCATTTCATTTAAGTGTTCATGTTTTTACAAGCTTCATATACAACATAAATCCTTTTGAATATCAGAAAGTAAAACACTATGCAGAATTGAGAAGAGAAAAACCAACTTACCACAGTTGTTCAGTTAATTGACAGGCACCATCATCTGAAACAGCAAAAATATATTTTAATATTGCAATCATAAAAACTACCAAAGACTTACAAATTGTCTTCACACACATATTGTGAATTTATCTACAGAAGTAAAATTAAATAAGCAATAAAGATACATAATTTGATCTCAATCATTTAGATATTTCATATGAAAGTGTTTCATTCCACCATCCTAGATCCAAATTAAATAGCTGGTTGTTTTTGAAAAACTTTTGTATACTGCAAACGTATATATTGTAACCATATTTTATTTTGATGTCCAAGTTTCAAAACACAGAAAATCCTGTATAACATGGTCTTTGTCCAGGGATGGACATGATCATGATATCTTATCCTAATACATAGCCCTGATGATTACACATAAATCACCATGCTGATACAAAAAAAAAAAAATCACTCTATCGTTTGTACAAAAAAGTTGAAGTATTTAGCAAAATTTCCAGGAGTTTTAGTCAACTGCTCCTGTTCTATCTTTCTAAGACCCTCTCTTAAAATTCTCTAGTGAGTCCTCATTCTACCTTTCAAGTTTATCTCCCACTATTTTCTCCTGTGCCCTATACTCAGGTCATATCATAAATACATTCTTTGTTTTTTCTTTTAAAACAATGCTTTGGTTCACCCTTTTCTCTCCACCTCCATATTTTTTCTACCCATTCTTTAGGGCTACCTCAACTAACTTTTCAGTGAAGTTTATCTTGACACCCAGTGAAAAAGTTACTCTTCTTTTTCTACATGTTCCCAACATATTTTGTACCTCTACTATAGTACTCAATGGATTCTCTCTTGTACTATAGATGGGCATTTATGCTTTGATCTTGCTCATTTTTACCTACCCAGAAGACTTCCTGCTATGCCTTTGGTATGGGAGATGTTCAGAAGATGATGAGTAAGCTCCCTGGGAACAATATATTTAATACAGAGATAATATGTTGCATATATTTTTCTTATGTTAATATGCGCTCATTGAAGAGAAAAATATTGCTGTATTGCACCAGTTTTTGGTAATAAAAACTTAAATTTTAAAGGAATGGTAATATCCATTATGAATGAAACCTTTAGTTTCATGAAAAAAATAAAGAATCAAAATTAAAGAAAATTTTCTCTATTGATAAATGGCTTTTTAGGCAAGTTCTTTAAGACATTTTTCGTATCATATGGGAATACATTTTAATTTATTTTTATATTTAAAAAAATTAAAAATCATTTTTTTTCACAGGCTTAAATTTTGTATGGAAAGGTGATAATACTTTCTGGCCCTCTATTAGTGCAGCATATGTTTGAAATTAGTGTTTTGAAGAATAATGACAGATTTGCCTTGAGCCATTAACATGATCACCCCAGCAACAAGCCTGAAATTAGTTGCATCATCTTAGAAAACAGAATCTCTCATTTTATGGAGAATGAAATGATGGCATTGCTTTGTTTGTAATTTTGTACTCCTGGCCAAGTTAACTATCCCAGAGCAAACTCCACTTATATAAAGCATGAAAGTGCATTACGCACCTACAATGTCTTATCCTTCATTCTTCTGGGCCCACAATTACTTTAAACTTCAAAAAAGTAAACCATTTTGTTCAATTATTCATATCAATTTTTTCCCTAGATGACTATAAATTGGCAGTCTCTTCAACCATTTTTTTAAAAAGTTTTACTATTTTCATGTATTATATTAAATATCAAGAAAAAGTATTCTTGAATAGCAAAATTTTAAATAATAGATTAAAAGATTTACATGAATATTTAAAATTATAGCAATGTTCCTTAATTTGATGAGCGGGAGAACTTTATATTAGATTCTTTGTATCTGAACCTAAAATATAATATTTCAACCTGCAGCTTCTTTGATTATTTATTCTTCATTCCAATCTTCTATAATTCTCATAAAAAGAACATGGGTCTAGAATGCAATAAAGAAAAATAAAACTCGTGTGTATGTGGAGGGGGTTAATAATTCTGGGAAGTTCTTAAAGTAAAGTAATATTACTAATTTAATATATGTTGATAGCATTAGTCTACAACCTGGTCACTGGTGGACAACATTTTCCTTAACAAGTGTTAAAATTCCCAAAATGTTTTAAGAAGAGAAATCAGCTATTATTACATAGCACCTTTATAACCATATTTTATTTTGATGTCGAAGTACTTATAAGTATTAATACAAATGAATCATTGAGTTTTAGGTAAAATTAGTAATACCTGAAAATCATCTATATTTACTTTGAATTTCTTTAAAAAAATTGAGTGCAGACTCTACATACTGATTTGTTGAAGATGACACTAGTAGATAATGAACTAAGAAAACATCAGTGGCAAGCACCCTTAAATTTATTGTTGCTTTGCATTTCTGTGTCAGAGGTAATGCAATCAAAGTTGGACTAGGGACTTCAGGGACTCATGGCTTTCTGAGAGCAATGATCCCATGGTAGTCTCCTGTTTCACTCAAAAGGCAGCCAGAATTAAATAAAGAAAATCTCTTTAGGAAGAAATGTGAAACGTGTATGTTTTAATCAATAACTGTTCTAGGGACATTTAAGTGGAGATGCTCTTCCATGTGACTGGAATTTTCAAAGAACACGATGGATCAAAACCTCTAGCTCTAGTAACAGTATATTTTAATGACCTAGAATTTCTAATATATTTATTTATCTAATTCAGCATCTTTACTGATCCAAATTTTCTATTTTTCTTTCTTTCTTTTTCTTTTTTTTTTCCTAGCTAAATATCTTTTCCATTCCCCTTCTTCTGCATTTTGATCAGGTCCTAAGAATTACATCCACAAAATATGGAAATCCTTCCATATAAAACAGATAATCTACTAACTGGATAACCAATTGATTGAGAAATAAGAAGGAAGATCTTACTGAAAACTTTGGAACTTTTGTTTTGATTCCAGAGATGCTGGCATGAGTACAGAAAGGAGTCATCTCAGATAAAATGATTTATGGATAGCACAAGCACCTACAAAAATTTTTTTCTTAAAAGAAGTTTTTTGAGGTCCTTTCATATGCAAATTTATTCAAATAGTACTTACAATTAACCATCTACCTCTCTATATTTGACCATTTAATTCTCATAGAGAGCACCTATTTTCTATGAAAGAACCCGGGTGTTTGAATGCAGGGACAGAATACTAAGTGGGATATCATTCCAATATTGTGGTTATACGATTTGTTAGAAAATAAGAAGAATAATTTAAATATGTATTATTGCCTTCTCTGTATATCAGTACTAAGCAGGTGGTAGGAGTAAGCCAGCTATTTCTGCATTTACTTGTAGAACCAATTATAGAAATAATTATGAAAACAAATGCAAATAGGTATTCACTTGGCATAGAAAATTATTTTAGCAATGAAATTCTTGAGTTTCCATAGTATCACTGAAATATATACATGCATATAATACATACATATCATGTGTATCATTTCTCTGATAAGTACACACACCTATATATACATACATATATACAAATATATGTATAAGTGCTCAGAGGGATTCTCCTCTTTTCTAATTTTCTTAATTTTTTTAATTTATTCATGAGAGATGAGGAGAGAGAGAGAGAGAGAGAAAGAGAGAGAGGGGGAGAGAGAGAGGCAGAGACAAAGGCAGAGGGAGAAGCAGGCTCCACGCAGGGAGCCCAACACGAGACTCGATCCGGGGACTCCAGGACCACACCCTGGGCCGAAGGCAGGCACCAAACCGCTGAGCCACCCAGGGACCCCCTCCTCTTTTCTAATTTTATCAGATTTCTTTCTTTTGGCATTTCCTTTTCTTTATTCAAAAACTCCAGCTTTCATTTCTCACATAAGTCATGACCAAGTCTAGGACTTGAGCTAAAGTGGCAGGAGATGAGTGGTAGTAATAGGGAGAGAAATCAAGAATGAAATGGAATTGGTATGACTAAGCCTCAAGACATATGTTCCATAAATGGTCCCTGAACCAAAGTCCAGAATAGTCTTGTGAGTGTGTGTATGTGTAAAAAAAGAAAGGATAAACATTAGGTCAAACATTATTTGTATAAACATTAGATAAACATAACTTAGAGAAATATGTTAAGGAAATCTTCAGTGGCCAAAATGAGGGGAAAAAAGTAGAAATGACTGATATGGAGTCACTGATCTTTTGGGTCTCTGGGACACTTATGAATCTCTGCCAAGAGACTTGGGATTTCAAGGACAAGAGATTGAAGAGCCTAACATGAAAATCTCTTACATAGGTATGGGGGTTGAATTTAAACTATTGATAAGAACAAAGAAATCCCACAGAAAGAATTTAACAAAAAATTATTTCTGGTTTGGTACCTTCACATTCAGTGTCCAAAATTCTCTGGAAAGGCACACCCCCAACAAAAGATTTAGGGATTATGAATATAAAACCTTGCTAAGCAGTAATTCAAATCATAATTATCAAACAAATGAATAAATCTTGAGTGAGAGTCAACAGAAAGACCAAAGAACAAGATTAAAAACACCAAAACATTCTGATAATGGATTACTAAAGGTAAGTTATAAAATAATTAAAAATGAAAGATGGAGAGAAAATATATGAAAGAAACAAGATGTTATCAAAAGAACAAAACCATTTTCAATGAGTGCCAATAATAATTTTACAAATAAAAATATCATTAAAACTCATAAACAGATATATTAAATATAGCTAAGAAATAATTATCAAGAAAACAGTATTGTCCATAACATTGCCAGAGAAACAAAGAGGGAAAAAAAGTGATAAGAAAGAGCTTATGAAACACTGAAAAAGAAAAAAATCAGTGAGATGGTCCAACAGTTGTCTAATAAGAGCCAGAAAGACAATGAGAAGTATCCTTAAAAGAGTAATATAAAAAAATTAAAAAATAAAAAATAAGTAATATAAGAAATATGTTTAAGAATTGTGAAATTAATATATATATGCATATGTATATATAACTTGTGATATGTATTTGTATATCTATATAAATTTGTTTATGTTGGTCTATCTATTTACCTATGTATCTCTTCAGAGAGCTAGATTCATCTCAAGATAAATTCAATCAAATCTACCTCACGAACAAACATAAACACAAATTTAAAAATAGCTAGAAGAAAAAATAGGTATTTAAACAGGAGAAGATTAGTTCATAGCAAATTTTTCAACAAGAATAGTAGAACATGTAAAATAGAAGAATCATATCTCAACAGTGCTAAGTGAAAATAAATATTACAGCAGCCTTTACCTGTCTATATACTAATTTATTTTATTTTTTAATAAAATATTATATTTGTTTATCCATGAGAGACACAGACAGAGGCAGAGATAGAGGGAGAAGCAGGCTCCATGCAGTGAGCCTGGTGCGGAACTCAATCCCAGGACCACAGGATCAAGCCCTGAGCTGAAGGCAGATGCTCAACCACTGAGCCACCCAGGCATCCCAATGTAAAATAACTTATTAATGAAGATTAAAAGAGATTTTTTCAGACAAAAAAAAATCACTAGCTTCTACTACATCCTTTGCTGAGGAAAATCTAAAAGATACAATTTAGGAAGAAGTAAACTGAATTTAGAAAGAAACAGATGTAAAAAAGAATGGCAAATAAAGACACTGATTCACATAGTTAAATCTAAAAAAAATCACTATATAAAAATAATACAGAAGTATTAATAATGTATAAAATATTATAATATAGTGATATCAGTAATTAATTTGGGGGCAAATTAAACAAAGTGACTGAAATATTGGATATCTATAATATGCAAAAGATTAGTGGGAGGGGTTACAGTTAAAGTGTTCTAAAGCTCTTATATTTTTTTGGAGAAGGGTGGGAATATTTACTAGCTTTATGCTTTATTAAGTGAGGTATCACCATTAAAACTTAAAGGTCACCACTGAGACAAACAAGAAAAAAAGAAGGTACAATATCCAAATGATTAGGAGGGGGAAAAAGAAAAAGAAATCCATATAAAAAGAAAAAAAGAAAAAAAAGAGAGAAAGAGAGAGAGAGAAATACCATGCATAGAATTAGCTAAGTAGATTAAAAGCACACACCAAATAAATGAATAAAATACATCAGTAACCACAATAAACGTGTTGGATCAGAGGCTCAGGAGTTCTCCAGGTGAAATCTGAAACTGGCTCCTTATACAGAGGGGATGGGAAGACTGCAAAAAAGGCAGACCACCCAGACGGGCCGATGGCAGATCTCTAAACAAGCAAGGGAATTTATCTATAAGGCTGTCTTGGGTGGCTGCAGGAGGAGCATATCTCTGCACTTGCCTGAAAGAACTTAAAGGTATATATAGAGGCTTAACAGGGTTCAGCGACATGTCCGGCCCAGATGATCTCAACGACAATCATCTTGTCCAGGTTGTATCCTTGAAGTAACTCTGGCTGTGAGAACAGTGGGCATAAAGTATATTCCAAGGCCTGGAGAGTGGGTTAGAAGCCACCACTGCCTAGATCTGGCTCAGGCGTCAACTGGTGATCATGATCCTCAATGACCTCCTTGAACAAAATGTGAGTGAACTCAGCTGCGAGTTAAAGATGAACATTCTGATATTCTCCTTCCTCTTCTTCCCAGAATTGTATTACCCTTCTTACTCACTTTTTCAGGTCCCCACCGCTCATGCTCAGCAGCAGCTGCTGGCTTTCCTCCTAGTTGCAGTGAAGAACAGGACAGGCTCACCTGTTCTCCCCTTTGCTATGTTTCCAAAACCAACAAAGCCATTTTATAGTTTTCTAAGCACTTCTACTTATAGAAGTAAATAGGAAACAAGCAGCAGGGAAGATATTGAAAATATAAATAGCAAAAGAAAAAGTCCTTATTTTCAACAAGGTTGATCAACTTGCCCTGGTTTTAAGACCGAAAGTCCCAAGTTTAAGAAATCTCCCCCACCTCCATGACAGTCCTAAGGCATAAAGGATTGTTGGTTTTCTAGTGTTTCAACTAGCATCTGCTATATTTTATTTCTTCAGAACATGAAGAACTGTAGATTTTGACGTTTTTGTACCCTCTTCTTATTCATTTTTCCTCTTAGATTTTGAGATCCTTGCCTGGTCACTTCACATACCTTCAAGAACTTTCAAAGTAATACTACCCTGCTGTTCCTTGTTCTCTTATTTATAAACATTTTATGCTACAAAAAATATTTGAACCACATGATAAATTTAATGGATCTACTATTGTGCAATATCAAACAAATAACAAAATAGTGAGTTAAAATGAGTATTTTTCTTTATTATAAATTCAATAATTATTTTTAGTATTTATTAAATAAGTATCTTAAGCATCTATCATGTGTTGTGTGCTATTCTCACTGGGGATAGGATGGAGGCTATGTGGACATGTTTCCACTTACATTCTTGCAGAGTGGAGGAGTGAGGGGGAAAATTCTATAAGCAAATAGACAAAGCAATAAAATGATTTTGGATAATTATGTAATAAGGAAAATGAAGTAAGTGTTGTGGCTCAGAGAGGGAGTATTTTGGATAGTCAGGCCGTTTACCTCAGAACAAGACAGCTATCCAAGATAAGAGGATAAAATGTTAATGTAAAGGGATACTGAGCACCTGTGGCCTTGTGTGAACTTACATTCAAGCAACAGAAAGGAGAACTATATAACTGGTGATCTAGTGAGTAGGAAAGAGTGGCAAAAGATACATAAAAAAGGGGGTAGGGCATATCACACGCTGTGTGGTGGCCATTGCTGAGAAGTTGGATTTCATTCTAAGGGCAATAGGAAGTCACTGGAGGATTTTAAGCAGTAATGACATTATCTGATTTTGTTTGAAATATGTGTATGGCTACTCTGGAAAATGGAGACCAGAGGCAGGAATAAAAACTGAGAGATCAGTTCTGAAACTTCTCAGGAAAGAACTTGTAGTGATTTAGACTAAATATTTGGTGAGTTAGAAAATTGGATGGATTGATCTAGGATACATTTCAAAGGTAAAGTCAACAGAACTTACTGATGGATTGGATGTGGGTCATGAGTTAAAAAAAAAAGGATGAATACTGGTTGGATTTTAGTAACTGAGGGCTGTTGGTATTGACTGTGAGGGACAAGGCTGGTGGAGAATATAGGTTGAGCCAGATGTGTGTATCATCTGTGATGATTCTAGTTTCGCCATATTAGGCTGAAATATTTCATAGCTATATGAGTGGAAATGTTAAGTAGGGAGTTAGGTGTAGTAATTGGTAGTTAAGAAGAGAAATTAGGTCTGGTGATACATATTGGGAACCTTTTTTTTTCCATATTGGGAAACTTTATCGTAGATACAGTATCTAGAGGCATGGGAATTAGAGTGTGTGTCAGTAGCAGAGTATAAGGCTAGGCCACAGTCTAAGGAATCCCAATATTAAGGGTGAGAACTGAAGGCAAATTACAATCAAGTTCTGTGGGATTTAGCTCAGAAAGGGGATTTAATTCAGTCTTTACCAAGTACCTACTTAACAGCACATTCTGTGGTAGGTGCCTCAGTAAACAAAATTGGCTTATGCCTCATGTGGTTTATGGTTTAGATACCACAAAATTATATTTCTCTTTCCAGCATTTCTGAATGTACAATAACATTCCAGGGGCACCTTGATGATTTGTCAATTTCAACTGGTTCTTTATTATTCCAGTGCCAAGCATTTCTTATAACTACTCCTCTCCTTCATTTCTTCCCAATTCCTTTCAAGATCTAAAACCCACAGATTAATTCAATAGGAAAAAGAAATGACATCATGATATTGTTTTTCCTTGAATTACACATTTCAGGAAAAGGGAATATAATAAATTCACAATGAAATTGCAGTTTAATATTGTTCTTTTACTTTATTTGATCCCATTTTTTTTTTGCAGGTTATAACTGAGCAACATGGAAAATCATAAAGGCTGCTTCAAGAAGAATGATTACAGTGATGGACTCTTAGATTGCGTGAGTGTCACAAACCACCACAAAAACTGCAGGCAAAGCAACAATGTGCATCCAACACCAGTAGAATAAACAAAGTAAAAATAAAAATGAATCATTACAATCTCTTTAATCCTAGAGGAAATATGTAGATAGACAACGTGAAACAAATTTCACAGGCAGCCTCTTGCTCTAGGGCATGATTTATAACTTTACCCTGAGTAAATCTGCTTTAGTTTCAATTAATAAAATCTATGTTATAGCAAAGTTATACTTTGGTTTTGTACAATGTTAAAGTACTCTTTGTTATGGCAAAATACAGCTGTGAAAAAAAAAAACACTCTTGTATGACGTGAACATGTTGGTTCAAAATTGAATTTTTATCCTGTAACTCTGGGGAGACAATTGCCTAACACTATGTATTTTTTCTCCCATATTCACCATTGTTTCCACCTATTTTTTTCCCAATACCGAAATCATTTTTCTGTAGCCTTTGGAAATTGTACTGATGTTTGTCCTTTGGCTTTTCTCTTTCTTGAGATTATTTTTAATTTGCTAACACATTGCAAACACTATTGCTTTGCATATTTTCTGCACATTTAATCTGTCATTAAAAAGTAGGGAATTTGCTGTTTAATTTTGCTATGTTTTTCTCTGTGCATTAAAAATGTATTCTTTGGATAACTTATGTTTGGAATATGAAGTACTAATGTAAAATCTACCTTTGCATTCTATTTAGAAGAGTAAAATATATGGAGAAGATTGAATAGCTGAAACAGGATTTCAATGGGAATTTTCACATACCTAAGAAGATGTATGTTTTTGAAACATATTAAAATTATTCTCTAAAAATTGTTATTACAAATAAAGGACCAACCATTGTCATTGCTTTGTTTTGGGGTAGGGACAGCCAAAATCCACTCTCTTATTATCTCCTACTGTTAAGTAAAAGCCTTAGAATAGTAAACTTGAGTAGACACTAAGGTATGAGTTCTATTCAATGAAGTAAATAAACTGATGAATTGAGGAGATGGGAGAAGAAATCTTTGTGGTTTAAAAATATGAACATTAAGTAATATTAAGAAAATTATGATTCTATATAACAAGAAAATCTGTAACAAAAAAAAAAGAAAATCTGTAACATACAAAATAATGGTTTTCAGATATATACATTATTAGTGTCTTGCATTCCTGGCTTTGTCCATGGGTCTGTTTTTCAATTTCCCCATATTAGAGCTACAGAATCTAGTCGCTTGGTAGGAATTATGAAAATGTTACTAACATGTAAGTATTCCAGCTGGAATCTCCATTATACTCCTCTTTTCTATTTCTCTAGTATGAGGCCCATGGTAATATGTATTTCCCTCTAACTGCAAACTCTTTCTTCCTTAACTCTGATTTCCCTGGTTTCTGCTCAAAGGCAAATGTGTCAGTATATAGGGCTATGTTTCCCATAGAGTTCAGTGTGGTTTCTTGGCATATCCTCTGTTCTACTGTGAATAAACTCAAGTTGCAAAATTCTATCTTTTCACTAAAATTGAAACTTCTACTTGCAAGTCACTGATTTTTCTAATGGAGGTGTCCTTCCACACATACACCTTCTCCACAATTTTCAATACCACTCTCAGAAATAAGGAGATCAAAGCAACTCTGTGAGAGAATGAAGCTGGTAGCAGAACTGAAAGAGAATGCTGTGATATAAGAGAGAGGACTCTGCTAAAGCTCGGTACTTAAGGAAGGTGTCCTTGGAGATGGGAGATTAAGGTACAGGTTTCTGGGGGACACAAGAAGGGATAGGAAAGTGACCTTTAAAAAAAATGTCTGATATAAACCCTTTTCTCTCCACTTTAAAATGTCCCCATTACCATTCACTCATTCTTGCAGAGGAAGTCTTAGGCCAATTTCATGACTATCAGATATGTGATTGCAAATTCTCAATGTGCCTTGATTTTGAATTTTTTATGATTGACTATGTCTTCTCCTGATAACTCTTTTCCTTAAACTAAAGATATTTTTTTTTTCTATTTTGTTTTTTGGTTTTTGTTTGCTCGTGTTTTTTTTTAATTTATTTTTTATTGGTGTTCAATTTACCAACATACAGAATAACCCCCAGTTCCCGTCACCCAATCACTCCCACCCCCCGCCCTCCTCCCCTCCTACCACCCCTAGTTTGTTTCCCAGAGTTAGCAGTCTTTATGTTCTGTCTCCCTTTCTGATATTTCCCACACATTTCTTCTCCCTTCCCTTATATTCCCTTTCACTATTATTTATATTCCCCACATGAATGAGAACATATAATGTTTGTTTTGTTTTTGTTTTTTTCCCCACTATAACGCTAAAAACTTGATCCTGGAGCTAGAAATACTAGATGTGAATCAAGACTGCCACTAACTGCATAATCTTGAGAAAATTACTTAACTTCTCTGGACCTCAGTTTTCTTATCTGTAAGTGGGAATGGTACTTATTTCAGAAAATACTAAAAATAAATAAATACATACATATATAAATACATAAATACATAAATAAATAAATAAATCACCAAGAAAGTAGGAGACTACAATTTGTTTGACCAAAACTTAGATAGTTGATATAACCTTTCTGAAATTATCTTTACTCCCTTACAATATTCCTACCTGATAAGGATAGATGTGCATTATTCTCATATTAGGCTTTCTGATTTAAATACATAGATACACACATATACACACACATACACACACACACACTGAACGTATCCCAATGTATTATCCCTACAGTACTTTTATAAAGTTAAGATTATGCCACCTCTAATTGTATTTTATGTACTGGTCACTTCTTGCCATAGATATAGTCATCTATAATAATACCCAATAGCAGCTTTTAACTGGTATTTCATCATTGAACTCATCATACTGGACTCTAGAGGGTTTTTGTTTTTGTTTTTTTGTGATGTATCTGAATGTGTACTTTGAGCTCTCTCAAAGTTGAAACTACATGCTTGGGCCACTACTAGCAATGTGGTCCACTAAGCTGACATGGAGATCCTTTTCCAGTTCAAATATATAGCAATGATGAATTAAGTATAATTTTCTAGAGGCCAGAAAAATTCTATTGAACTAATTCAAGACCAATAATATATCTCATCAGCTAGAAGCAAATTCCAGAAAGGAGTGAAAGGAGACTGCTACAACTAGCTGATAGTATGTAAAGCTTCCATGAGAAAGACCTTTAAGTGTAAATGAGATCACAGTATAAAAACTATAAACCACAGGAGTAAAGGACTCTACCATAAGGAAGAATCAGCAGATGCAGGAGGTAGAAAAATCAACCTTTCAAGAAACAATTTTTAAAAGCCCTGGAATGATTATTATTTCAAATCCTAATAGAATCTTAGGGATGCAGTTGATTTTCAAGTTTACTGGATAAATGACTCCAAAGATTTTATGCTATCGAAACTCATATTTCAAGTAAAAACAAAAAATAACCACAAAAAACCTCTTCAAATCCTAAGTTCTCAAATATTTATGTTTAATATATACAATATGGTTTAATACTTGTTCCAAATCAACAATTTCATGTAAAAGTATGGAATTATTGAAATATAATATCTTGACTTCATTGACTACCATCTTTTGCTACCTGCAAGAGAAAATATGAATATTTAAAAAAACATTAAAAAGTCTGTTGTCAAACACATTTGTGAAGTAATACAACACAATGAAAATTACAGAAACATTCACTAACCAGCCTTATACAAAGTCAGTACTTGCTAGATTTCTTTAAAGACATCATCCATTGTTTAGATAAATGAAGTGACTTCTAGACCAGAGGTTAGTGGCACAAATCAATATGCTGAAATATGCATTCTGTCCATATAGTATTTCACTAATGGGTCCTTGGAATTCGGTATGCAGCTTTACTATAAATCCTAAGTTGAAGTTATATTAAAATAAAATTAATTCTGTGATTTGAACTGAGAAATCAATGGAAATGTACCTCCAAAATAAGATACTTTTAGACATATATGTCAAAAGAAAAATGGTTTGTGTCATTGCCATTCATAATTCATATTTTTGTTTCCTATGTCCAATTTAAATTGGATTTTTCTATGTCTCCCTTTCCCTGCACAGACAGCCTTTAAAGTACACAAGCATTCCATGCTGGGAAGAAATCCATACATGTGATCCTTATTAAAAATATAAAAATAAAAAATCAAAAATAACCAGAATCTGAATAAGAAAGTCTTCAACTTGTTAGAGAGTGTAGGGGAAGAAAAGCATTCCCTTCTTTCCTTCTATATTCTTTGGCTGGCCTGATAATTAAATTGACACAGGCAGATTAACAGAGAAAAACAAATTTAGTTTTGTAAGTATGGAGCCCCAAAGAAATAAGCCTTCCAGAAGTGACCAAAGCCAACAGCTTTTATACCTTTGAGACAAAGAAACAATTTGTGAAGAATTGACAAAATAAAGAAGTTTGGGCTTGCGGTGGCAAATTAACGAGGAAATACTAAGGTTTGTTTATCTGTCTTCTTGCCCCCGAAATCCCTCTCTTCAGCAATAATGATGTCATCTACCCTCTAGGTGCAGGGAGGGTACCCTTCACATGGGAAATTTATTTCCTGCTCTTGGGGGAACAGAGGAAGGTCAGAAAAACCTTATTTCACTGACTCTTTCTTAGCTAACTTTAATGCAAAATAACCAATATGTCAGAATGGTATATTCTGGAATGGCCTTCCTTGAACCCCATCAAGAGGTATTTGGGGATCAGGAGTAGGATACTTCCAGGAAAAAAAGATACACATTGTGAATGGAAGCTTATGTGATGAGATCAAATAAATGCAGTCACCTGACACCTGCACACGTACGCACACTCATTCACACAAAATCTTTATAAGTGGATTTCCAATAAGAAACAGTTAATTCTGGGAAGGTGATGTTGGGAAAAAATTTCCTACAAATGAGAGATAGCAAGAAAATTGGAAGGCCCTTTATGCATGGGCACAGGAATAATTGAGGGAATGAAATGCATCTTTAAACTCATCTAGTTTGCACAACAAACAGGAGGTAGAAATAGAAAAAAAAAAATGCCCCCCTTCCTTCAGTCTTCCTTTTCTCCCTTCTTCCTTTCCTTACAAATTAATTACTAAGGTCCATCATGTGCAAGGCTCTAAGGAAACAACTAGGAAAATGGTCTTGCTTCTACCCTCAAAAAGCACATGGTCTGACAGAACAAACAAAAATGTCAACCATTTATAAGAGTATCATGTGGCAAACTCACCTCGTGCTGCAGCATGGGGACAAATTTGTCTGACTACAGGCACAAGTACACATTAGGGAAGGTGGATAGGTTAGGATGAGACCTAGATGGTCAGGTACAAGAGTTCAGGAGTGATAGGGTAGGAGAAAAGCAGAGAGCTTTAGGGATTATTAATTGGGGAAAGGTACCATAAAACAAATGACTGTCCTTAAATGAAGTTGCACTTTAGTATGTGTGTTATGCACATACACACACATGTACACTAGGCTCGAATAATTATCATTATTTTACTATTATCTATTAAAGCTATTATTGCCACATGTCATGGACTCTCAAATGCATGCCTGCATACACGTGCATGGGCATACCCATAACAAACATTCTGCAGAGTTCTATAACCACAATCATGCTACAAGCAGAAGCTGCTGTCATGAACTGACTGAATAATGTGCAGTGGCCTAAATTGGGGCTTAGAATAAATGTAGGTGCGTGCATGCCTTAATCAAATAAAAAGTAGGGCAAATACATATATTTACTTTTTTTTTCTGTCAAAGCTGAGAAGCCTTCTTTTGTGTGTCTATGTGTGTGTGTGTGTGTGTGTGTGTATGTGTGCATGGGTGTGCATAGCTATAAAAATAAATATACCATTAACCTAAAAAAAAATGAACCATAAAGTGAGTTTCTATCAAAATAAACATGAAATGGATTAAAAATTAAACTCCAGACTGGGACATATTTTGTGTTCCTTTTCACCTGCCAATAATGTATTAGGATACACAGTAAAATCCCTGAGGATATGTGACATTGCCTGTCCTTTTCATGATAATCAGGGCAGGGGTGAGAACAAAGACTTTTGTCTCCGAATTGTGCCTTGTAAGATTAACACTCAAATACAAAATAATTTCTAAACTGCCAAACATACGTTATTTCCTTCAGAATCATGAGCAATTTGTGTGGGTTTGTCTAGAAATAATTCCCATGAATGTCGTCACCAATATCTAGAACTATGTAAACAAAAGCTGCTAAATTACACTTTTTCTCTAAGTACAGTGGGACGTCGTACGATGCCACTCACTACCCGGGCATCATTGAGATCGTTAAACCTGAAGTAGAAATAGCCTTTTGCTAACGTTTCTAAAATGAGAGTTAAATCACCTTATGTTGCCAAGTTGAAAGGGGGTATTTGCCTTCCGATGCCTGAGGAAAGGAGTTAGGCAGGCAACTTCCATTACCAGCAGAGTGGCCCACGGCGAGAGTGCCTGCGTGTGAGACTGACAATGTCCCTTTTAATATTTTAAATTAAAGAGAGAATTCACAACGCACAGAATTTCAACACTATGCAGAAAAAAGATCCCTAGGGAATTAAATGCAAGATTTTGAAAAGATTCTCTAGGCAAAGAAGTAAAATATTAAACTTACAATGAGCTGGAGGTCCCATAGGGAAAGGGACAGATGGAATCACTTAAAGCACAACAGTCATTTTACAGGTGAGAAAACTGAGGCCAGAATAAGGAATGGGACCTCCAGCAGGGCTCCACAGTGACTGCAGTCTTCTCTCTGCTCTTCCTGGCTCTCCCGACAAGCAGGGAAACACAGAATCGGGCATTAGGGCTGCACTTCAGATGTGACTTAGTCGTATCCCCAAATCATGCAGATACTACCACTTCTTTTCTTTGCCAGAATCATCTAGAATCCATTTCTGTTTTACAAACAGAACTCTCATCCACTTTAGCATCTTAAGCTTCAACATTATTTCATATTATAACAAATTCGTTTTTTTTTTTTTTTTCTGAATTCAATATTTGTGGCTTTGCAGCAGGGACAGTCATTATATCATACCGCCTAAGACATCAAACAGCCGGCCTTTGTAGTCATTGCTTCATTTGCTCTATCTGTGCTTTCCTATCACCCTATCAATTTCTTATTGCCAAGATCCTATCCCTTGTTGCCACTCTCCCAGCATCCAACCATTAGGGGTCTGAGCACAGAAACACACTCTTTTCCCTCTGATGCAATTATTACCACATACACCTAATCTCTTTAGTCACCTCCTTCCTGCATTCCCCACCTTATGAGCCCCAAGCACCCATCATGAGCAGGAAGACAGTTTGGCGACTCTCACTTCACCCAAGTCTAATATCCACTCTCAAATTGATCTTCATCCATACCTATCATTACTCCCTTAAGTATATATTTTTTCTTACATTTGCTGCTTTCAGGCCACTTCATAGGCCTCTCTGTTGTTATGTGCCATCTTCCAAATTTGTCTTTTGCCACATACCTTCACCTTTTTTGGCAATCTAACAAATTGATGGGCTCTGATGTTAGCCATCTCTGGGTCTACTTTGTCAAGGCCTTCCAAACACAGTGCCTTCAAACAGAGACCTCATTAAGTATCTTTCAGAAGGATAATATCTTTTAGAAAAGGAAAGACCAGTTGAGGGGTATGGTTTTGGCAGTGGTGCTTAGCATTGCACCTCAAATAATACCAGAAAGCATCAGTTTCTCCATCTTGACACAACGGTGATAAGTCCATGTAGCCATTTGCGATGAGAAAGGACATTTTGAGCAAATGACTTATAAAGTATCTTGAAGCATTTAATTTTAACTACATTTCCCTATTTGTTTACTAATTTAAAAAGAAGAAATTACTTACACAAATAAAATGAAATAGAACCTTATTATAATAGACTATGCTGTCAGAATTTTAGTTATGTCAAGGCTATTCATGAGTGTGTGAAAACAACAACAAAAAAACACAGCTAAATTAGAAATCATCCCAGAAATAAACTCTCTGTTCAGATAAAAGCCAAAACGGCCATATGTCATACTTGCTTTTCAACTAAAATTTGGTTGCAATGTTGGCTCTGTTTTTTTTTTTTTTTTTTTTCTTTTCACTTTGTGACCTTGGTCAAGGTTTTTTCAATTTCTTTAAACTTTGATTTCTTTATTTGTAAAATGGAGGAGGGAGGGAGTGGAGGGCATCTGACTTTAGAATTGTTGTGAGCATTAAATTAGGTAACACTGCTAAAGCAGTTAAGCACACTGTCTGGCACATGATGGCCACTTAAATGACAGGTTTTATTACATTTTAGTTATGAGTTTGTTCTTTAAATTAAAAATATAATCACCAATAACAATGTGATTTTAGATTTCAGGAGATGAATCCACATTTATAAAACTGAAAGAATTTCTGGGGAAAAATAGAATTTTCCCTTAAAATATTTCCCCCTCTTCTTTAGAATTGGGTCTTGCATAGCTCTATTGAGAATTCACCTACTATTATTTAAAACAATGTTTGATTGGATTTAAACTATCATGCGGCATCTCAAAGGACAATCCAAACTCCTCAATTATCTTTTTCACATACATCTCAAAAGGTATTTTGAATACCTGAAAGGCCATAATTCTTTTTGCCTAAAGTTTTGAATTCCATCTGATGAAGTTATTATGCTTTGTGCAGCAGTACTATGTCACAGAAACAATGGCTTACATTAACCTCTTACTGTCTTCAGTTAGGTTCTTTCTTTTCCTTCATAAAAGTTAATTTAATGCTTTTGAAAGAAGTGAGATTGGCAGGGATAGAGAATTGAGGTCTACATCACAAAATAGGTACTGACTAGAATAAGTCACAATATTCTTGAAATCGTTGGCGATTTCAGAATCTCGACTACATTTAGGAAGGACTGCCTTAACAGAGTGGTGATAATTGAGTCTCCCTGGTCCATTCAGCTCGTGGACACATCCTAGGGATGATAATTAGAGCTATTCAACATGGTGAGTGTTGGTTTTCAATTAAAAAAAAAAAAAAATCACTGTCATCTTCTCCAGGATGCATCATGCAGCCGAGGCTGGAACCACTGTGTGAAATTACATAGAGGAAAGGGTTTTGTCAGGACAATTATCCTCAAAAGTTTAAAAATGTGAAACTTCAGTCTAAAATCATTCTTTTATTCAAAAAAATATATTTATTAGGTAGCTACCATCTGCCATCTTTTTCCCCTCTGGGCACTGGGGATAAGACAGGGATAATTCCTACTTTCCTAGAGTTTAATGAAAAGAAGGAAAGATATGAAACATACATATGGAAATTTGAGAGATAACTTCAGAGCCACGACTGGCCTCATGGCCATATGACCTGCGCAGTTCAAGGCTCCGTTTAAGTCAGTTTAATGCTCAGCTCCTGCCTTCCTGTAACTGAGTAATTTCTTTTAACAAGATACTGCATTTTCATTTTCATTCACTGGACTCTGCTAATTATGTAGCCAGTCTTGTTCCAATAGTAGTAAGTAGTATAAAGGAAATAAAACAAAGTGATAAGACAGAGGAAGAGAGGGGTCATGAGTCAGAAAACTGCTTTACAAAGGAGTCAAAAAAGACCTTTCCAATGAGGCAGTTTATGAGCCATGATTTACAGTATTTACTAAATTAGTGCATTTCATACACTGAGAGGAGACTCACTTTATTTACTCAAATTCAGCAAATACTGATTTAACACCTCTGCTGCCCAAGAAGCCATCAGATTATTCTTTAAGGAAAAACAGGACACAGTTCTTTCCCTAGCAAAACTGAAGTAGAAAAATATAGGACACAGGTAGCTCTCCATACACTTTTCAAGAGAGACATTCAGAGACATGAAGATTCCAAAAGTGGAAGACACCGCAGAAGCTTTGGGACAATAAGAGAAACCCTTGAAAGCAGGTGACGCAAGATATCTCTCTGTCACAGTTTGGTAGGGTGGGGTGGGGTAGAGAGACTTCTCCAGGCCAAGGAAATTACATAGGTGAAGTCTCATAAGTCAAGCAGATTGCCTATGAGGCCAACAGTGAATAATGTTTAAGTATAGCTAATATACAGGGTGGATGTAGGAAAACACTAAAACAAAAACAAAAGCAAACAAGCAAAAAAAACCACCTGAGTGCATTCTTATGTCCTATCTTTTTTTTTTTCTTATCACTTTTACTAAATAAATTGCTAAATCTTATGGATTCTGTCTTCTAAATGTCTCACGTGCACTGCTTCTACCTTATTTGTGGCTGTAATCATCTCATTTCTAGTTACTGGTTTCTCTGTTTCCAATTAAGCCTTTTCTCCAGATCAGTTCTTGTCTTTGCAATCAGAGTACTCTTTCTAAAATGAAAATCTGATCATGCTGCTGTTGGGATTGAAATATTTCAATGTAGTTCTTTGAGTGGATAAGTCTTGATTCTGAAATCAGGCTTAACGGGATTTGAATCTTAGCTGTGCCACTTACCCACTGTGCTATGCTTTTTGTTTTTTTCTTAAGTAAGGTCTATGCCCAATGTGGGGCTTGAACTCAGGAGTTCAAGAGTCCCATGTTCTACAGACTGAGTCAGCTGGGTGCCCCCCAGCTGTGCCACATTAATGACCTTCTTAGCCTGTCTGGTCCTCAGTTCCCTCATAGGGTGATTATGATGATTCAATAAAATAATGTATATGAAGAGATAACACTGTCTGGTTAACATGGAGAGCACTCAGTGAATGTAACTGTTGTCAGGAAAAAGTAAAATTCCTTGGTGTGGGATTAAAAACCTAAGTGGGCCTCTCGTTTTCTCTCTAGTGTCATTCCCTGACTGATTCTTTATTTTCAAAATATTCAGCTGCATGACATGCTGTCCCTTTTCTCCAGAACAGGAATGTGCTATGCTTTCTCCCAGGAATGCTTCTTTTTCATTATGTATTTGTCTCATTCCTTCATCTATTGCTGTTATTCCAATTTGCTAAGCATGAAAACTCAGACCTGATTGCTCCAATGACTTCTTCAAAGTCACACTGTGAGTAGCAGAACACAGCCCTTACACCCATTTGTATTGGTTCAAATCCTGTGCTCATTTCCCTACACTCACTGTCACAAATGTGAGATAGTCTCTGGGGGAAAAATTTATTTTTTTCCTCAGTACAATTATTTTCAAAATATGAACTTTGTCTTCTGCCCTTACAATTTCCTATCTTCTTCCCTTGATTGAGAAATAATATTGGTTTCCACTGACTGCTTATTTATGTCAACTAAAATCATAAAGCAGACAAATAGAGGCATCAACAAAAATCTGACATACCCCACTCTTTCAGAGAATAATCTTCAGTCTTTAGGTTAATGGCTTATTACTCCATTCTTTGGAGGAAAGTTGAGGCAGTCATTTTCAAGTATTGATCATAAACTTGGTGCTATATAGAAGTGGCGCTGTCATTTTTAAGGGATTTAGAGACAGCTATCACAAATATAAATTTAAATGGAATGTTAATCTGCTTGGTGAAGTCAAAGTTTTAATCTTAAAGTTTGACTAATGTAAATTAAGATTGTTATAGATTCATTCCATAAATATCAATAATTTTCCATTATGTGAAAATCAATCCCCAGTTTCACATTCAAATGACAGAGACTAGTAAAAACCTTAGAGGATACTATGAACATTCTTACTTTGGATCTCTGCAAAAAATAGCAGCATGTTCTTATGAGGAAGGGACAATTTAACTTTGATGCCTCCATTCCTAGAAAAAAATCCAGTTCATACTTCCTAGAAAAATACAGTCATGCTCTCTGATTAACCATAACAAGTGATTTACACTTAGAGACTCATAGGAAAAAAAAAAAAAAAAAAAAAGAATCCTGAGGTAAAATTGGATTAAAAAATTATACTGCAAAACTTCATTAAAAACACATGAAACTCTCTGGAAGTGGTACATGTTTATAGTGCTATGTACAGAGTTGAATCATGCTTGGGTGGCTTAGTTAAGTGTCTGACTTCAGGTCAGATCATGATCTCAGGGTCCTGGGACAGAGCCCCATGTTGGACTCCTCACTCAGTGGGGAATCTGCTTGAGATTCTCTCTCTCTCTTCCCACCCCTACCCCTTACTTGAGCTCACTCACTCTCTCATAAATAAATAAATAAATAAATAAATAAATAAATAAATAAATTGAATTTAGGAGTTCATTTAACCTCTACAAAACTCTAGTTTTCTCATCTATAAAATGAGAACAATAATATCAACTTTGCCCACTCTTCAGAATTTGTGTGAAGATTAAATGAAATAGCCAGTATGAAAGCACTTTGGGTGTATATATATATATATATATGTATATATATATATATATACACACATACAGATCACATATAATGTAACATCATTCCATAGTGGGCAAAAATAAACTCTTTAACTCTCTTTAAAGTGGTAGAAGAAAATCACTTAGGTCTTCTCTCTTAGATTATTACTTGAAATTTTTGTCTCACCTGGAATGTTCTCTTTTCTTCTCTCTACCAATATTCCATAAAAATTAGTTTCATCCATGAAATGTTTCCTAAGATCTATAGCCCTTGCTTATCTCTCTCATCTTACCTCCAACTTATGTAAGAGAATTTTTGCAAGTTTATTCCATGAGCGTTAATCTTGCTACTTTCATATAATTGGCAAGTCCTTTAGGACAGAACTACTCTCACATTGCCTCCAGGTGCTTAGCACTATTCTGAGCAGGACACGTCCAATACTGAATTGCCAAATGGATTCATTCACTCTTTTGGATAGGCAACTGGATTTTTTATTTAACAACCTTGATGGTTATTCACAGGATATAATTGTTCTGCCTACAATAAATGTAGCCTAGAATAGTGCGTGAAGAGTAACTGATACAGGAGAAAACAGGCATATCTCACTGGTTGTATAATTGTTCAAGCTTCCCTTGCACTATTAGTTTTTAACAGTAAAAGTATTTATCGAAAGATCAGCCTTTAATAAGATGCTTCATAAATATAGGGACCTTGACATTAAACTGACCAAGGTTAATGTCTGATATATTCTACTTATAAGCCATGCAACAATTGAAAGTTACCTATTTTGTGCCTTGATTTTCTAATCTGTAAAATATAGATGCTTTTACAAATAGTGCATGTATACTATTGCCTGTGTTATTAATGTCTGTATCAGAGGGTGCTTCAGCAACTCATTCATTTATTCACTTGCTGGGTATGCAGAGATGGATTAAATATAGCCCTTACTTTTGAGGACTAAAAGTGAAATCAAGGCTATAATTTGATCAGTACTGATGAAGGTATGTTTGACCCAGATCCGATGTAGGAGTACAGGGGAAGAAATGATTACTTCTCCATGGAACCATCATAAATATATATAATAGGAGAGGAGGTGTTTGATTTGGGGCTTACTTGATGAGCAAAATTGTTCTAATAAGTAGAAAGAATGTGATGGAAAAAAAAAAAAAAAGAAGAAGCTCCCAGATAAGCAATTGATGTGCACTATGTCTTGGTTTTGCAGAACATTTTGCTTAAAAATCTAATGAGAACAGACAGATGAAGACACTACGAGAGGACTCTATAATGAAATTGGGTAAGCCGAGTTCTATGAATTCTAAAAATAAGCCCTTTGCTACACATCCATGTTAAATAGCCACACACATTCATACAGAATATAAACACACACGTACATGTAATTATGGCCAAATATTGCCTTAACATTAATCTCTAACATAATGGCATACACATTGAAAATGAAAACTGAGTCTCATTATAAAAACAGAGTAATTTATTGAAATAATAAGAAACTATCACATTTAATCAAGCTATTCCTAAATAAGAAATCGGGGTAGTAGTCTGTTTGAAATTAGCTTATAATATAGTTGTCTACTCATATTTAATTGATATTCCATAAGTTATTTTAATGACTCTTCAATAGTTACTTTTTAGTACGTTGATAAATGAAAATAGTACTATCATCTATTTCAGAAATATAAAGCAAAGTAAAATCAGTTCCATAAAACTTGGAATGTTCACCAGAAGCCTACAATTTTGCTTAGAAATAAATATATTTAAGAAAAAATATCCCAATGTGTATATTGTTTAAAAACTATCACAAAAGCAACATATCATCTTTTTTCTCTTCATGGTTTTGGTGGTATTACAAATATGAAACCTAACTTATTAGTTCCTAGAATTTGCCGAGGATTTTTCCATGGATAGATCTAAGGTGGCACAAATAGTAACTTATCGTCACAGATAAGTTCATTTGCAGCAAAAAATACTTTATAAAGATGACCACAAGTTAAATAAAACAACTTTCAGAGATGTAGGTATTTGAAAGTCCTAGAAGACTTATTAATAAAATTTACATTTAAGAAAAAGTGTTTCATGGGTGGAAAAACATTTTGCTTTTCTTTTTTATCAACAAGATGAAGTTATAAAAAACACTGAAGACAATACCATTAAAATAATCCTGAATATGCAATTCAGCATAGATATAAGAGCTTCATATGTAACATATAAATGTTGATGGTAAGGGAAGGTAATTACCTAAAAAAAAGAAAAGATAGACAATACAGATTTTTCTTGTAGTAAATCTGAGCACAACCAGATTATTATTATTTTTTTAATATGCATAGATTCACTTGGCGGGATGAGCTCTGGGTGTTATACTATATGCTGGCAAATTGAACTTAATAAAAATATAAAAAATAAAAATAATAAAATAAAATATGCATAGGTTAATGACTATAAAACCTTATAATACAGGTGTGAATGTATATGTAAAAATCAAAGAGCCACAAATTTCTCCTGACCCAGTTGAGCCAAAAGTGATCAACAATTTAATCACTATTATGTCTAATAATATTATAGAAAATAATTGCAATTTTTATTAGTCACAAACATAATGAAATGTCACCTGATATTTAGTAGACATAACATGTGAACTATTTTCATTTATAACACTATTAACTTTACTTAATGAATAAAAGGTATTTAGAAAAAGTTGTCTAATATGAAGCATATTTCTTCATGTTGAAATTAAGGAATAAAAAACTTCAATTTTATGGACAACTAGGTAGTATGTATGTTTGTTATCATGATAGGCTCTATCACATTTTTTTAAAGATTCATTTATTTATTTTAGAGAGTGTGAGTGAGCACAACCATAGCACTGGGGGAGGTGGTGAGGGAGAAGGGGCAGAGAAGGAGGGAGAGGGGCAAACAGATTCTGTGCTGAGTGCAGAGCCCAATGTGAGGCTCTATCCTATGACCCCAAGATCAGGGAGGACCTGAGCCAAAATCAAGAGTCTGATGCTCACCCAACTGAACCACCCAGGTACCCAGGCTCTATCATATTCTTGCGATGTTTTTAAAGCAGTACTTCTAGACCACTGTCATATTTTAAAGTAGCCAAACTGTGGAAGGAGCCTTGGTGTCCATTGAAAGATGAATGGATAAAGAGGATGTGATATATATATGAATATTAATTATATATATGAATATTAATTATATATGTATATATATGAATATTACTAAGCCATTAGAATCGACAAATACCCACCTTTGTTTCTACATGGATAGAACTGGAGGGTATTATGCTGAGTGGAGTAAGTCAATCGGAGAAGGAAAAACATTAGATGGTCTCATTGATTTGGGGAATATAAAAAATAGTGAAAGGGATTAAAGGGGAAAGGAGAGAAAATGAGTGGGAAATATCAGAGAGGGTGACAGAACATGAGAGACCCCTAACTCTGGGAAATGAACAAGGGGTAGTGGAAAGGGAGGTGGGCAGGGGATGGGGTGACTGGGTGACAGGCACTGAGGGGGGCAGTTGACCGGATAAGCGCTGGGTGTTATGCTATATGTTGGCAAATCGATCTCCAATAAAAAAATACATACACACACACAAAGAAGAGGAAAAAAAAGACTCTGAAATTTGGCAACATACATCAGAGGTTTTACATATGTAAATAACAATTGTATTAGGATGTTACTAGATAATGCAAATATATACATACACTGATGTTTAATGCATGGTTATTTATATTACTGAAACCTGGAAATAACCAAATGTGTACCAATGGGAGACTAAGCAAATAAAATATGCAACTCTGTGTGCATATAATGACATGCAACATAACCACTAATATAATGATGTAGCTTAGTATTTATGACACAGAGGGATACTATGACATATTAAATAAAAAAGCAGTATGCCAAATTGTAGTGATTTTATTTATGTATTTATACATTTATACATATAAAATTCTCTTCCACGTATGTTCTTAGTTTGGTGAAATAAGCAACCAGTACTTGAAGTGATCTTTTTTCTCTCAATGGTTTAATTTTTGTGATCTCTCTTAATAATTTTATGCATTACTAAGGCAATAGTTTGGTAAGATGCACAAGTGTCTTCAATTCTTTACTTCTATCTATCAGGAAACTGTCATATTTAATGGACTATTGTATTTTTGTAAATACACAATTTATGCTTCCTACGTAGTTGATGATATTGCCTAGAAATGTCCTGTGTATAACCTCCATGGTCATTCATAGACATGTGGTTTTCATTATGCCTTTAAAAAGTAGTAACATACTTTTCTATAGTAAAAACACTTTGATTCTAAAAAAAAAAAAAAAAAAAAAGATTATGTTTAAGTAGGAATTCCCTTTTCCTTGTAAAAAATTTTGCAACAGTTTTTTTATAGAAGATAAACAAATACTAAACACGTGAATAATGTTGAAATAATAATAATAAAGCATTAACTATATAATTTTCAATATTTTCTCTCTTCCCTTTTCTTAGGAATAGAAGAAAGATTCTAAGACTGGGAAGCCATAAAATATATTTGAACATGAGTAGTTAAAATTTGAACTGCTGAAAATGTCATTGTGTGCCTTACCTGTGATGCTACCAATTTCAAATGACACAAGAATGTTGTTTTCATTCTTTGTTCTGGGCCAATGATAATTGGAGCTCAGAAATACAATCCACACCTCTGGCTCAGCAAAACACCACTTAGAATTTAACGTTCCTTTTCATATAGGTTTTTGTCACATCATTTTATAGTGAACATCAAACTGGCTAAAAGGTGAAAATGATGCTAACTAAAGAAAACATTCATAAACACAACCAGTTGTACTCTTATTAAAAGGTTTGGTTGGTAGTGTAGCTAACAGGTTTTGATTCTGGCCACCCAGTCATCCTAGAACATTCTTGAAACAGATATAATCTAGGTCTATGGGAAAGAATGAAAAAACAAAAAGAATGTAGAGTACACCTGTGTTGAAGCAGAAGATAAACAGTGGAGAATAGTGAAAAAATAATGAAAGCTTTGGACAATTAAGAAGAAGCACTTAAATAACCTGTTTGGGAATAACATATACAAATATTTATTGAGCATGTACTAGGTGTTTGGCACTGTACGGATAGCTTTGCATCCATTGTTTTGTTCAGTATTCAAAAGTGCATGAGGTAAATACATTTATTATCTTCATTTTCCAGGATAGAAAACTGAGGCAGAAAGGACATAAGTAGTTTGTCCAGGTCACACAGTTCTCAGTTTTGCATCAGTACAAGTTCATGGTTCTTAACCACTACCCTCTGTGAAGAAAGGCTTGTGAGATGGCAATCAAACTATGAATTGAATAATTTCTATTTCTACCCATGATATAGTAGCGTACAGTGCAAACACTCTACTGTTTAGAACTACTAGAGTGTCTATATAAAAATACACACATACAAGAAAGTTCTTAAAAGTACTGATAAACTCTTAGTTTGCTAGGGCTTTAAGGGCCAAGATGTTGGAGAATAGAGAAGTTCATTGGAGGTAAGACACATACCTTAGGACATTTGCTAATTTCTTAAGTAGCTACTAGCTAGAGATAGATACTGCAAACAACAGAAAGCAGCAGAGCTTTCTGCAATGTCAAACAGCTAGTGAGACAAAAATTAAGGTTTATATAGACCAAGGTAGCTCTTAGTTCAGGAACCAAGATTTTATTTTATTTTAATTTATTTTATTTTAAAGTATTTTATTTATTTATTTGAGAGAGAGACAGAGAGAACAAGCAGAGGGAGCACCAGAGGGAGAGGGAGAAGCAGTCTCCCCAGTGAGCAGGGACCCTGATGTGGGGCTCCACCCTAGGACTCTGGGATCATGACCTGAGCCAAAGGCAGATGCTTAACTGAGTGTGAGCCACACAGGTGCCCTGGGAACCAAGATTTCAAAATGAAGGGAAAAAAGGAGTTAAATCTGTACTCTGAGACAGTTTTAATTTTTAGGACTTATTTTTTTTTAATTTCAAGTTTTTTGTTTAAATTCTAGTTAGTTAATATATGCAGTAAAGTTGGGTTTAGGTGTAGAATTAGTGATTCATCACTTACAGATAACATCTACTGCTCATCACAACAAGTGCCCTCTTTAATACCCATCACCCATTTAAATCCATCCTTCACTTACCTCCTTCCATCAACCCTTAGTTTGTTCTGATACTTAAAAGTCTCTTATGATTTGTTTCCCTCTCTCTTTTCCCTTATGTTCATGTTTGTTTTTTAATTCTACATATGTGTGAAGTCATATAGTATTTGTCTTTCTCTGACTGACTTATTTGACTTAACATAGTACACTCTGGCTCCATCTGCATCACTGCAAAAGGCAAGATTTCATTGTTTTTTGATGGCTGAGTAATATTACATTGTGTGTGTGTGTGTGTGTGTGTGTGTGTGTGTATCTATCTTCTTTATCCATTCATCAGCCAATGGACACTTTCTTATACCATCCACCAAAATAAATTCAAAATGGATGAAAGACCTAAATGTGAGCCAGGAAACCATCAAAATCCTAGAGATTTTGACAGGCAGAAACCTCTTTGAGATGCAACCTCAGGCATAGAAACTTCTTACTAGACCATTTCTGGAGGTAAGGGAAACAAAAGCAAAAATTAACTATTGGGATTTCAACAAGATAAAAAGCTTCTGCATGGCAAGGGAAATAATCAACAAAACTAAAAGGCACCCTATGGAATAAGAGAAGATATTTGCAAATGACATATCTGATAAAGGGTTAGTATCCAAAGTTACAAAGAACTTATCAAAGTCAACACCCAAGAAACAAATAATCCAGTTAAGAAATGGGCAGAAAGCACAAACAGGCATTTTCCAAAGAAGACATACAGATGGCCAACAGACACGTGAAAATATACTCAACATCACTCGGCATCAGGGAAATATAAATCAAAACAATGAAATACGACCTCATATTGGTCAGAATGGCTAAAATTAAAAACACAGGAAACAACAGATGTTGGCAAGGATGCAGAGAAAGGGGAATTCTTTTACACTGTTAGTGGGAATGTAAACTGGTACAGCCACTCTGGAAAACAGTATGGCAGTTCCTCAAAAAGTTAAAAACAGAGCTATTCTATGACCCAGCAATTGTACTACTAGGTATTTACCCAAAGGATACAAACATGTATCCTCTTCAAAGAGGTACATGCACCCTGATGTTTATGGTAGCATTATTAACAATAGCCAAATTATGGAAAGAGGTCTTTTTAATTCTTAACCTTTATAAGGCAAGAGCCCCAGAAGTCAAACAAATAAGCAACTGGAAAGCTGAATGGAACTATTGGCAGCTTTACATTATTAAAGAGATAAAAACTAGATTTGAGATGCCATTAAGGTAAGCACCAGGTTTTAGTTGGGGTCCTTTTAGGATATACTTCAAAGTAAAAAGAATCAGGGACAATTTGAGATTTATAATACCTGAACTTCATTATTCTAGCCTGTACAGTCTTGTTCCTACTTGTCCCTACTCTACCTTCCTACTAGAAGGTAGAGCAAATCTACCTTCCATAACTTTTTACACAATGTCCAGTTTCATGGATTAAATGTTTGTCTCCTCCACCCATGACTCATATGTTATAGCCTTAAAACCCAATGTGACAAGTGGAGGTGGTACCTTCAGGAGATAAGTTTAGATGGGGTTAGAAGGGTAGAGGCCCCATGGTAAGATTAATGTCCTTATAAGAGGAAGAGAGACCAGAGGTCTTTCTCGGCACCCTATGAGGTCATAATAAAAAGAAAGTCTTCCAAGGAAGAAAGGTTTCACCAAGGAACTGAATTAGCTGAAACCTTGATCTTGGACTTTCCAAGCTCCAGAAGTTTGAAAATAATTCCTATTGTTTAAGCCACCCAGTCTGATATTTTCTCAGAGAAGCCCAAACTGACTAATACACACTGTCTTAAAATTAAATATCACTAGGGGTATCAAGGGAAACAAGCATAAAGACAGAATAGAAAGACTTGTAAATCATCTAGATCCTGGAATTTTAAGACATGTACTTAAAATAAATGTGATGAAAATATTCAAAATGACAATAAAGAAAATTGCATCAGAGAAATGGGAACTATGAAAATTAATCCAATAAAATTCTAAAATATAAAAAATGCAATAACTAAAATTAAGAGCTCAACATATAAGTTGAAGAAGATACTGGACATGACATAAGAGGGGTTAGGTGACTTGAAAAATAAGTCAGTAAAAAATATCCTGATTTATGAACAGAGGAAAAAAATACAGAGGAGATTATGAGACCTTTGACACAACGAAAAGGTCAAACACTCTTTAATTGGAATCTAGTGTAGTGTCTACTGCATACATAACTCAGTTCTGAGTTATTAGTACTGAGGGGACTAATGCAATCATTCTCCCAGGTGCTGGAAGTGTTGGTAACTAAGCCTCTTAGCTACATCCTGCTCCAGGAATTTCCCTGAGCTAAAGAGACATATCCTGCCCAGGGTCACTCCTGCTTTCTCAAGGCTGTCCACATCTAATGGTTGGCTGATGGAAAGGAATAAATGTCTGGCCTGAATGAAAGAACATCTCAGTTCTAGAACTCCCCATGGAATGGGCTGAGGATTCTGTGCTACTTATCACAGCTCTACTCTTGCCTATGCTCATTCTTACTTCCTTGATGCCCACACAGATGTTGGTTCTGAGGGCACTCCCCAAATCCTCATCTCAGAGTCTGTTTCCTGAGGGACTTGTTCTAAGACAGTTGGAACCAAGAATGTTCCGGAAAGCAGACATCAAAACAATATTTGGTAGTTGAATCACCTACCAACTGACTGTAATGAGAAATGCATCACTGATATAAGCTAAAACACAGAATAGCCTGTGGCAAGCTGTAGCAAAATTGTTCACTGGCAAACTGGGATGGGATGCTAGTATAGTAGCTCAGTTGAGTAATAAAGGAAGTACTAATTATAAAGACAATAGGACCAGACATCTCTTGCTAAGTAGCAATAATGCAATATAGAAAAATTTTTAAAAGGACTGAGAACGATTAATCACAATTAATCAAAGAAAATTAATTAATCACCAATTAATTAATGAAAGTCAGAGGCTTTTATATGACTATCTATCTGCTTTAAAGGATCTATTGGTTAAGTATTATAATTAAATAGTAAGTTTATCAAGGTCCCTAGATACAAAGTCAATATAGAAATTTGTATTTCCACATACTCACAAAAAGAAAACATTCAGGAAACAAAATGTATGTATATTTTATTATATATGTAATGGCATATACAGTATGTATTTAAATGGTAGATCACCTACAAAGATGGTCACCAATAATCTCTTCATCCCTGTATGCATATGTCACTCTGCCCTTAAAAATTAGACTCTCTTTCCCCTCCACTTGAATCTGAACTGGATCTGTGACTTGCTTTGACCAACAGACTGCAAGTGTCATTATAGGACTCCAAATGTAAACCCTACAAGGAAGGCTTACATGTTGTATTTATTCTTTCATGTAAGCTACCATATTTAGAGGCTTGTTCTAAACTGCCTCATGATGACAGATCACATTGAGAGAGTGAGAGGCCATGTAGGGAAGAACCAAGGTACTAACAGCCAGTATCTAGGCCCCAGGGAGGTAATCCTGATCTAGAAGAACCACAACAGCTGGCATCTAGAGAAGAGAGAAACCCAATATGCTGGGCCACTTGAAACTCTTTTTTTTTTTTTTCACTTGAAACTCTTGACCTACAGAATCCCGAGCAATAAAATGGCTGTTTTAGAAGTCATTACATTTGTGTGAGTGTGTGCATGTGTACTATATGCATATGATATCAATGGAACAGCCTGGAGTTCAGAAACTAGCCCTCAACAATGTGAAAATGAGTACAGGTTAAGAGTCAACCGTGGTATAAATTTAATTACTAAATTTTGTATTTGGAATTATATTTAACCGTAATGCAGTAAAATTTTTAAGAGAAGGATTCCAGAAGTATTTCTGCATATAAATTCAATTATATTGAAAAATCATTATCTTGAACCAATAGTAAAACTGGAATTTCTTCACCACTAATTTTAGATGCAGATATAAAAATGATATTGATTTATTTTTATGTAATACTAATGGAAAGACAAAGGACACACAGACACAAAAGAAAACTAAAATAGATGGAAGAAAGAAGGAGCAAATGGTATATATCACGTATTGTCTGAACTACTTTAAAAATGAAGCAGTGTTTATTGAATTAACTCGGAATCAAAAGTAGAGAGTGAATGGGATTGGAAATGTAGTAATCTAGCATGAGAGAGAAGAAGGCTTTCAGAGACACTGATTTACCATTATGGAGGCAGATCAATTTCTAATGTATACACTCAACTGACTACGTGTTTGCCACTTTTCCTTTAAGGTTAAAATGAAGTTCACTCGCATAGTTAACATGGTGAGGCAAAGGAGCTAAAAGACAAACTTACGATGTTTTAAAAAATGATTCCCTAGATATTTGGGTGAATGTATTATTATTTGTAGCCCAACACCTCAGCTTGAAAAAGGGAAATATTGATCCTACAGGAAAGAGCATAATTTTGTGATTTACTGAAGAGCTTTTTTATTTACTTTGAAGCTCTCTCAGAGGATCTTTTGTTCTTTTTGAATAACGTTGAAAAATAAACCCAATGGTGCAGACCCATGCCTCTGCCTGAGGGGGATATGCTTTGTTCAAATAAAAATTAGCTATCATATTTAGGATTTCACAATACTAGGTAATATGTATGGAATTTCTAAAGTATCCTTTAATGAATCATGAAACCCCTTAATATCTAAGAAAAGAATAAGCCTTCAAACATTTCAAAGAATCAATTTAATTTGATTTCTTATATTTCCTGTGGCATAACAAAGAAAGGATTACAGCTAACATTGAAGAGAGAAAGTGGAGTTTTAGTAGGGTCAGGAAATCACTATAATTCCACAGTTTTAGACAATGCTTTGCTTTCAAATATTCACTAAGGGCGTCCCTTAGATTCACAGGCAATTGAGACAGTCACTTGAGTAGAATCAGAGGAGTATAATATGTGTTTGTGTATGAGCAAAAATGTATGTGAATGCACTTGCTTGCGTGTGTGTGTGCTGGCTAGGGCACACAAAAGTTAGAAAAAGGTAAGATGGGGGACATGGGAAAAAAGAGAAAAATGAAGAAAGACCAAGAGAACACACAAAACAAACATGTTTTATCCATAGAACATGTTTTATCCATAGAGATACATTGCATCGCCAGACATCTTACGGATATGTTTTTTAAAGGACTTAAGATGCCTATACATTTAGAGCAAGTTTGAATCTCAGCAGGCATAAGCTTATTGAAGCTTATTGAATTGTTGATCTTGGATCAGCAGGAAATCAGTTTTCTTTTCAGAACTGAACTACACAAGTAAAGTTGGATCAGAATTATGTTGAAGATTTTCAGTGGGTAAAGCAGAACCACTTTTCAGAAATCTGATTTATTTTAAGGTGGCTTTACCAAAAGGACTTATGCATATAGGTTGCTCTTTCAAATAAATTCACAAAGGGATCCTTACAAAATATGCTTGTTTTGTTTGGTTTTACTTTAAAAAATAAAATGAATTCCCAAAAAGTAGATTTACATTTTACAAGTAAAAATGTAGTTTTGATTTGGAATTTTTCCCCCAATCTAGGAGAAATTAACAGTGATAAAGTTTCGTTTTTGGATTATCAAACACTGTACCTATCATATCTCCACAGTATTATCCATTAATGTTGAAAGAGACAGTGAGAATTGAAGCGTCATGTGTTGTTCTCTGAGGCAAGATTCACAATGATATTGCACAAAAAAAAAAAATCTTCAAACTCATAGATAACTTTCTTCTTGATTACTATTGAATATTTACAAGTGGTAAAAGAAAAGTATGTCTTTTTAATTTGAGTACTAAGATCTCCACTGCATTTGAGGCCACAGTATCAAATCCCAAAATGAAAAATTCTTCCTGGAAATTTTAATGTCAGAAAAAGCTGAATCTGTTGGAGGCCAATTTCCAACATTCCCAATAATCTTATTTGGCAATATATTTAATTATTTTTATCTTATAAACTCAAAAAAGCAGTTCACATTCTTTTTTTCACATAGGTCAGCTAAACAAAGAAATCACTACAATTACTTGCCCAGACAAAGGAAATTATAATTACAAAAGTCCTAGAATACTCCTTTACTGAGGGCCTTTTGGCATATACTCAAACTATACTCTTCAGAGCGCTTGGTCAATGGTTGGCTTTGTATACTGAAATACGGGTCCAGTAATAAGAACTGAATCAACAAGAACAGGGACTAAACACTCTATATTAACTTTTATATACATACTGCCTAGACTTCTGCAAACTTCTTCACTAATAAAGAAAAAAGAATATCCTGAGGCCTCTGCTCTCAAAACAGTTTTTTTTTTTTTTTAAAATGGTGTTAGTTATAAACATTTTATTTGGGTTCAAGTGGCTTTGGTCTAATAATTGGCATTGTTGTAATCCAAAGGCAGATTGTATATTCTCACCAGACAGCTCTGATTGAAGCTAGTCCCTATTTTCATTAGAATTTAATAATATATTTCTTCATAGAACTTCTTGTCACTGAAGAAAGGGAACATTAAAAGACAATTGAAAAATATTTAGTTTATGTTATGGAGTAGTTCAAACTAATAATTAGATCCAGAGGCCTTTAGCTTTCTTAAATTATTTCCTGGAAATCTATTAAATTTTGGACTTTCCTTTATAGGATTGCTTTGTTAATTGATTGATATATTTATTTAGTTAATTAGTAGACTCAAAGGGCTAAAAGTTTGGTTCATTACACTTCATCACCTTTGGTCAATATATAGACTACATTTAATAAACTTATCAAGTTTCTTTTACAATTATTTTCCAGTAAGCACATGCAAGAAGAAAATGTACATAATAAATCATAATTTTCTTTGAATTATTGGAGAAAATATGCATATAATTAAATAACTAAAAGTTTAATATTAATACTCAGTTTTCTTTAAACTTGAGATCAGTGATTAGCAACACATGTGTGGTTACCAGCCTGAAATCATTTCTTCTCTTTAGATTTACTTTAAAAAGTGTGAAATTTCATATAACATTTAGATTTGAGCCTTTCCTAACAATCAGGATGTGACAATAAAAGACTATCATCCTTATCTAGCAAAGATGAACTAAAGGTAAGAAGCATAAACCTTTGGACAGTGCGTATGCTTTTTGATTCGCCAGAGTTGACACTGATCCGTATTGTCTTAGTTCTCTGCTCACATCATTGAAATAACCCATTTAACCCTTGAAAAATTTTATGCATGAGAAACATGATGCAAAAATCATGCATCCTGACATAAAATCTGACATACTTCATTAATGTATGAAGTATTATTCATACATACATCATGTTTTCACAGTCTAGTCACAACTCATCTCATTTCTGCACAATCTATTTCCTGTAGTTATATACCTTGACAGCAACTTGCTCAGCCATACTTCTGCCACTGACTTCCCAGTCCTCCTAGCAGTCAACCAGGTATAATCTAAAACTTCAAGGGAATGAAAAGCCCATGGGGATGGTCTTGAATTTATGGAGGGATACTAGTTGGTAAATACAGGCTTCCTCTCTTATCCTTTGAGTGAACAATTTTAAGGTATTTTCATCTTTAAAAGATCTCATTGTGAGAGGTTGTTGGTCCCAAATCTGGTTAACTCACCCTTCAGTGGATTTTCATTCCATCCTGGTTTCACTCCTTCCAAAACCCCACCTCCTATTCTCTGGGACCATTTCCCAACATAAACTAACTACCTGCACTTAAGCCTATTCTTAAATTCTGTTTTTTCAAGACTAAAGCAATTGATATGTTGAACCTTTTAATGAGAGTTTTCGGCAGACACTGGTTAGATACAGATTCACTGATAACAATTAAACACTCTCAAATTTCATCCTTGATCTTTGAATGGGTTTCACAAAAGCACTGAAAAAGAATTTAATTCAATTCTCTTTGTAAGATGAGAACATGTTAATAAATTTCATACTTATGAATACAGGTTAACAATGAAAACTCATAAAAAGTATACATGTGTGTTTTTTCCTTGTTCAAAATACAAGGCTTCAGGAATTTTTTTTTTTAAGCTCTATGTGAAGGAAGGAGACTGTGGACTATTTTGTTAACATTTAAATATTTAATAGAGTCATTAACTTTACACACACATATGCATACATTTTCAGGCATGCAGATCTATGCAGCAGAATTTTCCACACTGGTTTCTGTGGATTTGGGGCTGGTAAACCTTCCCCTTGATGCCTATTGACCCAGTAATACCCTAAGACAGAAAAGCCTATCTGTGGGGCCTAAATCATACCAATAACCTAGAAAAAGAAAAAAATGCCCACAAGGCTGGTACTGCTCTTTTCCCTCATTCTTTTCTCTGTTTATACGATTCATGGTATGTTGTAGATTTTTTTCTTTCATTGGAAAAGATTGTCTCACTTCCTTTAAAGCAATATAATAAACACTAATATTTTTAGAACAGCCACATTCAGTGGAGTTCTGCATCCTTATGCATATTCTGCCTTTATTTGGCAGAGGACTATAAGGGAAATGTTAAAAGTGGAAGACAAACCTGAAAGTATCAGAGAATGAGCTCTTCCACAAAGCAGATTTAGGCAGATAACTAAAGATTACTCTTCGAAATTCTAGGTTTTTATTCTTATCTACTCTTCTGGAAATCTTTCCAAAATGTATTATTTCTTATTTTACTGATGTCTTTCACAAAATAAGCTGAATACAATTTGCAATTTTTGATGGTAATCTCACTAGAAATTATTGACTGGATGATTGTAATCACAATGATGTCCTCCGCGATTAATGAAGTATGTCAGATTTTTATCCCCATGTCAAAGGGTCCCAGACTGTGGGTTTTGCAGTAGTTACATTTCATAGTTGCTCTATTCTTTTATTTATTACCAGGAAGATTTTTTTTTTTAATTTTATTTATTTATGATAGTCACAGAGAGAGAGAGAGAGAGGCAGAGACACAGGCAGAGGGAGAAGCAGGCTCCATGCACCGGGAGCCCGACATGGGATTCGACCCCGGGTCTCCAGGATCGCACCCTGGGCCAAAGGCAGGTGCTAAACCGCTGCGCCACCCAGGGTTCCCTATTACCAGGAAGATTTTTATGTTTAAAGAGTCCTGCTTGAATTTTCTTCCATTTTGGGAATTAGAGCATCACATTTTTTAGAATCTGCTGAACTTCTTTTAAAGTATAAATTCTCCACCATCTTACGACTCATATTTTTAATAAAAGTAAATTGTGATAATCCATGAATCCCATGATTCATGGCAGTGTGATGTGACACAGGGCTGAAACTTGCTGCTTTAGGTACCAACTTCACAGCTGACCTGAGGTCAGATGCTGGCCTTCTAACTTGGCAAATGCCTGTCAACAAAGACTTGGTAACTGATTTACCCATTTCAAATGTTGTTGTTTCCTCTTACAATGCTGTATTAGCTAGCTAAAGTTAACATCACAAAGTACTATTAAAACTGAGTGGCCTATACAACAGACACACTGTCCCATAGTCCTGTAAACTAGAAATCCGGAATTAAGGTGTCATCCGGTGTGATCTTTGAGCCAGCTAGGAGGGAAGAATCTGTTCTAGGCCTTGCTTTGTTGACTTGTAGGTGGCTGTCCTTAGGTGCTCATGGGGTTCAGCTATATGTTTGTCTCTGTGTCCAAATTTTCTCTTCTTATAATGCCATCAGTCATATTGGTGTAACACCCACTCTAAGGAACTCATTTTAACTCAATTACCTCTGTAGAGACCCACTTCCAACTAAGGTCACACTCTAAAGCTCTAAGAGCTAGGACTTTTTTTTTTTTTTTTTTTTTTTTAGAGCTAGGACTTTAACATATGAATTTTTGAGGCACACAATACAAACCTTGACAAATGCCTACAGCCAAAGACAACCATTCACTTAATATATTAAAAAAAACAACAAAACTATTCATCCTGGCATCATGTTAGAACCAAGGATATACTGTGAGGAAGACATGTTCTGTGCCACTAAGAAAAAAATAACCTCATTTAGTTATATAATATTTACTGAAATAAAATTCATTTAACCTTCTTTCTAAATTTGCACTATATAGCAGTCATGATAGCCTTTGTGGAACTTTCTTAAGATGAAAATAATATGTGTGCAAATAGTTCACAGATAAGTCTAAAAAATGGTGTTAACAATTTCTATGAATCAGTTTGTGGAGTACTTATTCAGCCAAAACATCTCTATCTCTGAACCTCTGGAAATGTGATGTGTGGTTTCATCAAAATGATCTTTCATATCCACCACAGTCAATACTGGGTATTTTAAAATAGTACTTAAAAAATTAAACTTCATTCGTAGGTGTCTTCCTAAATTGCAATTAAAGAAAAAAGTTATATATACTGATATTAGCATAAAATTATTGTGCTATTAAGTAATGGGTGTATGTGTATAATAATTCCCTTCAAACTATAAATGAAATATTCTACATTATGAGGAAATATATATTATATATTTGTAAATTTAAAGATTTCCATGCGTCATATATGAAATGGGTATGACCTGGAACAGCATTTAAATATAGGCTCCATAATGATTATTAGTTTTTAGTTTTGAACATGGAACTGGGGATGGGGCAAGACGGCAGAGGAGTAGGGTCCTCACCTCACCTGGCCCCACCAACTCACCTAGATACCTTCCAAACCATCCTGAACACCTACGAATCCGACCTGAGACTTAAAGAGAGAACAGCTGGAGCGCTACAGAGGGAAGGGTTTTCGCCTCTAGCAAGGTAGGGAGGTGTGGACACAATGAAATAAGAAAGAATCCAGTGGGGGAGGCCCCGGGAGCCGGCCGAGGCCGGGGTGAAAGCCTCGGCACAGGGAGGCCCCGCCCGGGGCAGCGGGAACTTCACCTCCGCCCCGGATTCTTCCCGAGGGAAAGGCGCTGAGCGGGGAGCCCGGGCGGAGCCGCGGAGGGGCCGTGGGGCCTCCAGCCTCCCGGGGTCACTGGCAGGACGTGCGCCCGGGGCAGGGCGCCCCACACCCCGCGGGCCGAGCGCGGGAAAGGGCTGGAGCGCCCGGCGGGGCCTCGGGGAGCAGCCGGGCGGGCGGGGGCTCCGGGCGGAGGGGGCTGCGCCCTGCTGCCTTCGGGAGCCGCGGCCCCGGGAGCGACCCCAGCAGCGCAGGCCCCGGAGCCCAGGGCGCGGGGGACACGGCCGGGACCCTGCGCTCCCCCCGGGACGGGGAGGCGGGGAGGCGGGGAGGCGGGGAGGGCCCGGGACGGCGGGGACGCTCCTGCCGCCGCCGCCGGGCGCCCCCGAGCTGTGCGGGGCCGCGCCCCCCGCCCCGGAGCATCCAGGCCAGAGCGGACGGGGAGCTGCGGTCGGTACCGCGGGAGCTGACGCCGGGGCTGGGGACCCGGCCGCCGCCAGGGGGGTTGTCCCTCCTGGGTCACCCTGCGCCTGGGAGGGGCGGGGCCGCCAGGGGACGGGGCCTCACGGGGTCAGCAGCAGGGGCGGAGCATCTCCCCAGGTGCACACACCTGAGAACCGGCACAGCAGGCCCCGCCCCAGAAGACCAGCTGGAAGGACGGGGAAGGGCAAGTTCTCCACGGAGCAGCGCTGGAAAGCTCCAGGGGAAGTGCAGGGATTTACAATATATAGAACCAGAGGATGCCCTTTCTTTTTTTTTCTTCCTTTTTCCAGTACAACTTGTTTTTCTATCAGACTGTAAATTTCCATTTTTTCCCTCTTTTCCCACCTTAACTACAATATTTTACCACCTCTTCAGTTTTAAGATTCTTCCTTTTTACTTTCGTATTTCTACAATTACAGGTCTTAGATATATTTTCCACTTCTGGATTCCCTTCAACATACTCAACTTAATTTTGGGAGATATGCAAGATATGTTTTTTGTTTTGTTTTGTTTGTTTGTTTGTTTGTTTTTTGGTTTGTGTTTTTTGTTTTCCCTGCCTCATTTTGTTCTACAATGGCAGAAGTGAATACCTTCTAAAATATGACCAGCATGCACCTAGAACCAAGTGGTATACCATGCTGTTTCATTCTGGGAGAGTCCTCTTTCCCATTCTGCCCCCCTCTTTTATCTCATTTATGTTTTGGTGGTCAATGTTGGAGCCCTCTACAGGTATTTCTGGTTTATATAAATTTGGGACTGAGCATCTTCTAATATACAGAACTTAATATCCTCAGAAACAAGAGGATCACCCTATAGAACCCCTCAGGTACACTACATTCTCCCTCCACTACAACTTTTTCACCACCACCATCTCCCTGTCCCCTTATTTCTTTCTCCCCCCCTCCTTTTTTTTTTTTCTTTTTTTCTTTTCTTTTTTTCTCTCTTCTTTAGGATCTCTGGCCTTTTATTTTTTACTACTTTGTTTTAAAATTTGTTTTCACTTTAGTGGTCTTTTTGTTTTATTTTGTTCTGATATCTGTTCTCAATTTCTAGTCTCTGACCTCAGCAGAATCATCTAGGGTGAAATTTACTTAGGTCATGGTTGATATTCTTTACTCAGCCTGCTCATACAGCCACTCTGCACTGAGCAAAATGACTAGAAAGAATGACACACGACAAAAGAAAGAATCAGAAACAGTACTCTCTGCCAAAGAGTTACAGAATTTGGATTACAATCTGATGTCAGAAAGCCAATTCAGAAGCACAATTATAAACCTACTGGTGGCTCTGGAAAAAAGCATAAAGGAATCAAGAGACTTCATGTCTGCAGAATTTAGATCTAATCAGGCCAAAATTAAAAATCAGTTAAATGAGATGCAATCCAAAGTGGAGGTCCTAATGACAAGGGTTAATGAGATAGAAGAAAGAGTGAGTGAGTGACATAGAAGACAAGTTGATGGCAAGGAAGGAAGCTGAGGAAAAAAGAGAAAAACAATAAAAGATCATGAGGAGAGGTTAAGGGAAATAAATGACAGCTTCAAAAGGAAAAATCTACATATAATTGGGATTCCAAAGGGTGCCGAGAGGGCCAGAGGGCCAGAAAGGATATTTGAACAAATCATAGCTGAGAACTTCCCTAATCTGGGGAGGCAAACAGGCATTCAGATCCAGGAGACAGAGAGGTTCCCCGCCAAAATCAGTAAAAGCCATTCAACACCTTGACATATTTAAAAGTGAAACTTTTAAATTCCAAAGATAAAGAGAAAATCCTTAGGGCAGCAAGAGACAAGAGATCCCTAACTTATATGGGAAAAATATTAGATTAACAGCAGACCTCTCCACAGAGACCTAGCAAGCCAGAAAGGGCTGGCAGGATATATTCAGGTCACTAAACGAGAAGAACATGCAGCCAAGAATACTTCATCCAGCAATGCTGTCATTCAAAATAGAAGGAGAGATAAAGAACTTCCAGGATATGCAAAAACTGAAAGAATATGTGAAAAAAAAAAACAGCTATTCAAGAAATATTAAGGGGAAGCTGTAAAAGAAAGAGGGAGCCCAAAGATAATCCACAAAAACAGGGACTGAATAGGTATTACAATGACACTAAATTGGTATCTTTCAATAGTAACTCTGAATGTGAATGAGCTAAATGATCCCATCAAAAGGAGCAGGGTTTCAGACTGGATAAAAAAGCAAGATCCATCTATTTGCTGTCTACAAGAGACTCATTTTAGACCTAGGGACACCTACAGCCTGAAAATAAAAGGTTGGAGAACCATTTACCATTCAAATGGTCCTCAAAAGAAAGCAGGGGTAGCCATCCTCATATCAGATAAATTAAAGTTTATCCCAAAGACTGTAGTAAGAGATGAAACGGGACACTATATCACACTTAAAGGATCTATCCAACAAGAGGACCTAACAATCACGAATATTTATGCCCCTAATGTGGGGGCTGCAAAGTATATCAATCCATTAATAATCAAAGTAAAGACATACTTAGATAATAATACACTAATACTGGAGGCTTCAACACAGCACTTTCTGCAAATGACAGATTTTCTAAGCACAACATCTCTAAGTTTTAAGTGATACACTGGACCAGATGGATTTCACAGATATTTACAGAATTTTACATCTGAACACAACTGAATACACATTCTTCTCAAGTGCACATGGAACTTTTTCCAGAATAGACCACATACTGGGTCACAAATCAGGTCTCAACCAATGCCAAAAGGTTGGGATTGTCCCCTACATATATTCAGACCATAATGCTTTGACACTTGAACTCAATCACAAGAATAAATTTGGAAGAACTCAAATTCTAATGAACTTTAATACTTTATATTCTTTAGCTATGTTACACTGGACTCAAGTTATTAGGAACAAAGGATATTAAATCCCAGGGCCAACTAAGGTCATATGTTTGGGCTGACGACTCTCAACTCCTCTACCCATATTCTTGGAATCACCTAGGGACCTTAAATAAAACCCCACCTAACCTTTACTGAGGTATAATTGATGTACAATAAATTGCATATGAGAAAAATGAGCAATTTGGTTCATTTTACTACATATATATATATATATATATATATATATATATATATATACACATCTATGGGGCCATCACCAAAATTAAGATAATAAATACTTTATCACCCTCCAATTGCAGGGAAACCATCCTTGGTTGCCTGATGGCCAATGACATGAGACCTATTATATCATGTATTTTGTCTGTTTTTTTAGCTGTCTTAGGTGGGAATGAAAAACCCACTCCCCGTTACTCCATCTTGGAGAGAAGCAGATACTCTCCATGTGAAGAGCTTTTATAAAACAATCACTGTGCTCCATCATGGAACAAATGAACTGTAATATTTTGGGGAAGGACTTGGATACCATAGTTATTTTTTGAGGAAGGTATAATTTACATGCAATAAAATTCATCCTTTTCTGTGTACAATTTTGTGGGTTTGGGCCAATGAATACAATCATGAAACTATCACCATACTCATGATACAAAATAATTCCATTCCCTCTTCCAAATTTTCTTCTGCTCCACCCCTTTGTAGTCAACCCCCACCTCCACTTCCAGCAACCCCTAGCTCCTGGCAACCACTGATTCCCCCCCACTCCCCATAGTGTTAGGGTACATGGACCAGAGTAGATGTTAGAGCAAGGGAGATTGACTAAAGAGCATTCTTTAGAGCATTCATTGAGCTAAAAGATGAAAGGGTCAAACAGAAAATTAGAGAAAAAATAAAAGATTCATGGAAACTAATGAGAATAAAGATACAACCATTCAAAGTCTTTGGGACAGAGCAAAAGCAGTCCTGAGAGGGAAATACATTGTAATACAGGCATCCCTCAAAAAATTGGGAAAAAAAAATCAAATACACAAGCTAACCTTGCACCTAAAGGAACTAGAGAAAGAACAGCAAATAAGACCTACACCAAGTAGAAGAGAATTAATAAAGATTCAAGCAGAACTCAATGAAATAGAGACCAGAAGAACTGTAGAACAGATCAACAAAACCAGGAGTTGGTTCTTTGAAAGAATTAATAAAATAGATAAACCATTAGCCAACCTTATTAAAAACAAAAGAGAAAAGACTCAAATTAATAAAATCATGAATGAAAAAGGAGAGATCACAACCAAGGAAATACAAACGATTTTAAAAACATATTATGAGCAGCTATATGCCAATAAATTAGGCAATATAGAAGAAATGGACACATTTCTGGAAAATCACAAACTACCAAAACTGGAACAGGAAGAAATAGAAAATCTGAACAGGCCAATAACCAGGAAGGAAATTGAAGCAGTCATCAAAAACCTCCCAAAACACAAAAGTCCAGGGCCAGATGGCTTTCCAGGGGAATTCTATCAAATGTTTAAAGAAACAATACCTATTCCACTAAAGCTGTTCTGAAATATAGAAAGGGATGGAATACTTCCAAACTTTTTTTATGAAGCCAGCATCACCTTAATTCCAAAACCATACAAAGACCCCACCAAAAGGAGAATTATAGACCAATATCCCTGATGAACACAGATGCAAAAATTCTCAACAACATACTAGCCAATAGGATCCAACAATACATTAAGAAGATTATTCACCATGACCAAGTGGGATTTACCCCGGGGGGCATGCTTGGTTCAACACTCACAAACAATCAACATGATAGATCACACCAACAAGAGAAAAACAAGAACCATAGGATCCTCTCAATAGATGCAGAGAAAGCATTTGACAAAATACAGAATCCATTCCTGATCAAAACTCTTCAGAGTGTAGGGATAGAGGGAACATTCCTCAGCATCTTAAAAGCCATCTACTAAAAGCCCACAACAAATATTATTCTCAATGGGAAAATACTGGAAGCCTTTCCCCTAAGATCAGGAACACGACAGGGATGTCCACTCTCAGCACTGCTATTCAACATAGTACTAGAAATTCTACCCTCAGCAATCAGGCAACAAAAAGAAATAAAAGACATTCAAATTGGCAAAGAAGAAGTCAAACTCTCCCTCTTCGCAGATGACATGATACTGTACATAGAAAACCCAAAGACTCCACCCCAAGATTGCTAGAATTCATACAGCAACTTGGCAGTGGGGCAGGATACAAAATCAATGCCCAGAAATCAGTGGCACATGTATACACTAACAATGAGACTGAAGAAAGAGAAATTAAGGAGTTGATCCCATTTACAAATGCACCCAAAAGCATAAGATACCTAGGAATAAACCTAACCAAAGAGGTAAAATATCTATACCCTAAAAATTACAGAACAGGGCAGCCTGATCCTGGAGATTAGGATCAAGTCCGATGTCTGGCTCCCTGAATGGACCCTGCTTCTCCCTCTGCCTGTGTCTTTGCCTCTCTCTCTCTCTCAAAAAATAAATAAATAAAATCTTTAAAAATAAACTACAGAACACTTCTGAAAGAAATTGAGGAAGACACAAAGAGATGGAAAAATATTCCTTGCTCATGGTTTGGAAGAAATAATATTGTGAAAATGTCAATGCTACCCAGGGCAATTTGCACATTTAATGCAATACCTATCAAAATACCATGGACTTTCTTCAGAGAGTTGGAATAAATCATCTTAAGATTTGTGTCATCAGAAAAGACCCCAAATAGCCAGGGGAATATTGAAAAAGAAAACCAGAGCTGGGGGCATCAGAATGCCAGATTTCAAATTGTACTACAAAGCTTTGATCATCAAGACAGTGTGGTACTGGCACTAAAACAGACACATAGATCCATTAACAGGATAGAGAACCCGAAATGGCCCTGAACTCTATGGTCAACTAATATTAAACAAAGCAGTAAAGACTATCCACTGGAAAAAGACAGTCTCTTCAATAAATGGTGCTGGGAAAACTGGACAGCTACATGTAGAAGAATGAAACTAGACCAATCTCTTTCACCATACACAAAGATAAACTCAAAATGGATGAAAGATCTAAATGTGAGACAAGAATCCATCAAAATCCTAGAGGAGAACACAGGCAACACCCTTTTTGAACTTGGCCACAGAAACTTCTTGCAAGATACATCTATGAAGGCAAGGAAAACAGAAGCAAAAGTGAACTATTGGGACTTCACCAAGATAAAAAGCTTCTGCACAGCAAAAGAAACAGTCAACAAAACTAAAAGGCAACCTACAGAATGGGAGAAGACATTTGCAAATGACATGTCAGATAAAGGGCTAATATCCAAGGTCTATAAAGAACTTATTAGACTCAACACCAAAGAAACAAACAATCCAATCATGAAATGGGCAAAAGACATGAACAGAAATTTCACAGAGGAAGACATACACATGGGCACCAAGGACATGAGAAAATGCTCTGCATCACTGGCCATCAGGGAAATACAAATCAAAACCACTATGAGATCCACCTCACACCAGTGAAAATGGTGAAAATGAACAAGACAGGAAAAGCAAATGTTGGAGAGGATGTGGAGAAAGGGGAAACCCTCTTGTACTGTTGGTGGGAATGCAAACTGGTGCAGCCACTCTGGAAAACTGTGTGGAGGTTCCTCAAAGAGTTAAAAATAGACCTGCCCTCTGATCCAGCAATTGCAGTGCTGGGGATTTACCCCAAAGATACAGAAGCGGTGAAATGCCAGGACACCTGCACCCCAATATTTATAGCAGCAATGTCCACGGTAGCCAAACTGTGGAAGGAGCCTCGGTGTCTATCTATAGATGAATGGATAAAGATGTGGTCTATGTATACAATGGGATATTACTCAGCCATCAGAAATGGCAAATCCCCACCATTTGCTTCAACCTGAGTAGAACTGGAGGGTATTATGCTGAGTGAAGTAAGTCAATCAGAGAAGGACAAACATTATATGGTCTCATTCATTTGGGGAATATAAAAAATAGTGAAAGGGATTATAGGAGAAAGGAGAGAAAATGAGTGGGAAATATCCGTGAGGCTGACAGAACATGAGAGACTCCTAACTCTGGGAAACGAACAAGGGGTAGTGGAAAGGGAGGTGGGTGGGGGGTTGGGGTGACTGGATGATGGGCTCTGAGAGGGGCACTTGATGGGATGAACACTGGGTGTTATGCTATATGTTGGCAAATTGAGCTCCAATAAAAAATATACGAAAAAAAGAACATAGAACTAAGTTAACATATTATATAAAATGATACACTCAATATATAAATGATATTTCTTTGAACTTTTCCACAGTCATTTCTCTTTTTTAAAAGATTTATTTACTTATTTATTTTGGAGAAAGAGAGTTGTGTGCATGAGTGTGGTGGGGGGGGCAGATGCAGAGGGAGAAAGATAATCTCAAGCAGACTCCCCACTGAACATGGAGCCTGACGTGGGGCTCAATCTTACAACCCTGAGATCATGACCTGAGCAGAAACCAAGAGTTGATCACTTAACCGACTGAGCCACCCAGGCGATCCCATGATCATTTTATATACCACATCTCCTTCTCTTCTTTCCTCCAAAGAGAAGAACTCGTTAAGGAGTATAAATTAGCAGTAAGATATATATGGCTCCAAGCAGAAAATACTGTGATTATTCTAAAAATAAATATGACTTCTAAGGACATCAGAATTTCTAAATCTGTAAATAAAAAAAAAAAGAAAGAAAGAAAGAAAGAAAGAAAGAAAAGAAAAACCTTGAAGCATAAAAAATATGCTAGTAGTACCACCCCACAAATACAGTATTTCAAGGCATCTCACTTACTGGAAAATTCAAGCAAGAACAGTGGACACCATTTTGATGGGGGTGTGTTGGGGGGCAAACAACTACTTAATGAATTAACACTGGGGGTCTTGCTTGCTTTCACTCACTAACAGTTTATCAGGTAGCACTACTGAAAAGGTGGAACATAAAATAAACTCCTTGGTATCAGTTTCTGTTTTGATTTTAATCTTGGACAACCTATTTATCAGAGATTGCTGAAAAAAGACCATTTTTAACAAGCTTGCAATAGCATGTTGAATAAAGACAAAAGGAAATTATTTCATCAGCCCTTTCATTTTCTCAAATTAAGAACTCTTTCATTCCATTAAAAAGCGAGAAAAGCTAAATGCACTCTGATCCTTTGCTTCAATGTCTGATAAGATAGATTTTTACATGAGACTACTAGAACATTAGCAATAACACTCAGAGGCTGTACCTATGAAGGCGAAGAGCATTAATACTGCTATTCAGAAAAAAAAAATACTGCTATTCAGTTTGTAATCTCACTTTACCATCCCAAGAACTGAGGAACTTGATGCAATTATTAGTCCATTTTATAGATGAGGAAACTAAGCCCCAGTGTGACTAAATAGTTTGCCTGAAGTCATGCAGCAAATCAATGGCAGAAAAGTATTCAAACCCAGTAGTTAGATGCCCAAACCCAGCTAGTTGACCACCATGCTCATGATACGGTAAAGTCACAAGTCCATACTTCCAAAATCCATAAGGAAAATGTTATTTTATCATGCTGTCCAGTAATTATATAATCTCTTCCACTTCATCTCATTGAATTATGTGCTTTAATAAAGCTCAATGGCTATATCATTGTAAATATTAATTCAAAATCATCAGTGTGAGCTCTCAGAAAATAGAAGTAATATTACTGCCCTAGTTCCTAACTTGTTAACAACTTCAGCCTAATTTATAAAGATGTAGCTTGGAGTCATTCCAATTTGTGTACACCTAAAAATTTTATTTTATTTTTCATTTTGTTTGTTCACCTCTTTTGCTTTATTTGCTTCCTTCTTTATACTTCAGGCCTATTTACATGTGTTAATTGCTGCATAGAGAAGTAGAAAGGTAGAAAGGGGCAATTAAGTTGCGTGGTAAGGAAAAGGAGTCAAGGATTCAGGTTCAAAGAGGATGTACAAAAGAATTAATGGAATTTGCAGCATAGCAAGGTCAGTATTTCATACTTATATCTCAGGTAGTGAATGTGGTACAGAATAGCAATTGCCATTGATAAGATAATTTCAGATAGATTTTTTAAAAGTCACCAAGGAAGGATGGAGTCAGCAACATGTATCAGTGTTAGAAGATTATTCCTTAAAACAGTATTATCTCAAAAATCTGTTCTTCAAGAGATTCATTTCTACATTAATCCTCCCATTATTCAATTCAGTATTTATTGAGCATCTGCTATGTGCCTGTTTTCTTTGTTTTTTTTTTTTTTTTTGTGCCTGTTTTCTTGAAGTTTATCTTCTTGTAGGAACTAGAGACAAACAGAATCACAATACTGTATTTTAATTGCAATAATATGTCAAGAGCAAGGTAAATAATGCATAAATACATTTTAGCATGTTGGTTTCTGTGAGTCAGTGTTTAGAGTGCAGAATATATATCAAGGAGTGCCCCAGTGATCAGTAGCTAAGGAAGGGGGGAAAAAAAGCTGTGGAAGTAGCAGAATTGGGCAGAGGGTGAATTCAAGCTGTTTTGTGGGCATGACAACAGTTTCACCTAATGCCTCAGGGATCTCTGAAGCTAAAATATCCTATTAAACTTGTTCTTGGAAGAAAGGGCTGGGCTTCTATACCTTCACCTCAGTTGGTCATTACCTTGGGTCAACTCACCTTGGGAAGACTATGATCTTGAGTGAGGTGGCTCCCTGGAGCTAATGTGATACTGAAGAGGTTGCCAGCTAAACGCTGCCTGCTGACAGGGCTCCAAGCATCTGGGCACCATGTCCTTCCCTGAAGGGGGTCTTCATAATATATTATTCTGTCTCTCACACCAGTTTCTAAGAGGACTAAGTGTAGGAGACTATGAAGGAATAAAGTCTTCTTGGAGCAAATTTTTTTTTAAATTTTTTTTTATTTTTTTTATTTTTTTTTTTTTATGATAGTCACAGAGAGAGAGAGAGAGAGAGAGGCAGAGACATAGGCAGAGTGAGAAGCAGGCTCCATGCACCGGGAGCCCAATGTGGGATTCGATCCTGGGTCTCCAGGATCGCGCCCTGGGCCAAAGGCAGGCGCTAAACCGCTGTGCCACCCAGGGATCCCCTTCTTGGAGCAAATTAAGCTTAAACTAGACAGATGAATAGCAAGAAGTCAAGTTAAAAAGTTGGAAATAAACTTCCTGACAAGAAAAAAGTAAGATTCAAATTATCTACATAAAAGATGATCCTTTCTAATAAGAGAACAGGAATTATTTGAGTTTGGCTGGAACAGAGAATGCAGGGGCTTCAAAAGGCATGAGGTGATGTCAGAAGAGAAGCTAAGGCGATAAAGTGAGTAATGTATTCCCTACTGTCCATAAATGAGACACTAGTTTCAAGAATACAAATCTGCTTTTTTCCGTAACAACATATAAGGAAAAGAAAAGATATCAACATTTTACTTTGGAATCTGAATCTGGTGACTTTGGAATGATTTAGAGTTAAAATAGGGGGTGAAATTCTCTTTTCCAAAATGGATGCATTTGTCATCAATACCACTTTTTAATATCTGTGTTAAAAAATATCATTGCATACTGTGCTATTGCATAACGCTCAACCTTCTGAGAATGTTTTATTAAGGACTATGTCGTAAGGTGATTAAATTGTTTCTACTGAAACAATGACCTATATGTCATGGTATTTTAGCAATGACAGGGGTGTTTTCCGTGTTTGGGATTCTCTACCTATTATCCAAAATAAGTAGAGGAACACATTTCATAATGTATTTTAATGGAAAAGTGCTCACTTCTAGAGGTTTAACACAGAAGTCATATATTCTCTCAGAGTTAGGATTCTGCAATGCTACTGGTGTCTTTTAATTTTATTATAGCCACAGTTCCTTTTGCCTCAGCTCATTACAGAGACAAATATCCGTTAGTGACAGGTAACTTTTCATTCTAATGCGCCTGTACTACTGATGTCTGGGCCCCTGTGATATTCTATTTTGCACCTGAAATTAGTTTCTGTGTTACAGCTCTGAATGTGTGATAAGAAAAAAGATACAGTAATTTAGATAAACTCCGCTAAATGGCTTGACTGAAATAAAGCCAAAATGAAGGTATAAATGGCTAAAGTGATTAAGACTGTCAAGTTCTCTGGAGTACTGGTAGAAAATAAAATAGCTGATGGATTATTATTTATCCATGAATGTGAGTTTAGGGGATTTAATTAAAGATGTTCTATTATATTTTTCAAAGCCTATTTGAAGCTGTAAATCAAAAGCTGCAATAACAAAGAATGTTGCCACTGATCAAAAAACTAGATATCTAACTGCATTGGGAAAGCCCTCTTCTGAGGGGCCTTTAATGTTTCTATTTAGTGTTTTCTCTTATATTTAAATATAAATAAATAAAATATTATTGGTATAACTATTTTCTTAAAGATTTTTTAGGCACTGTATGGTTATGTGTGTATGTATTTATATCCCCATATTATGTATTTCTATTTATATGTGTACATCCATACATATATATATGCATGTGTATACACACACATATATATGTATATATACATTTATTTTTGCTTCGTGACCAGTACTCTTTCTTAAAAGTGGTCTTAAAAATAAACCCTCCAGGGATTCCTGGGTGGTGCCTTTGGCCCAGGGCACGATCCTGGAGACCCGGGATCGAATCCCACATCGGGCTCCCGGTGCATGGAGCCTGCTTCTCCCTCTGCCTATGTCTCTGCCTCTCTCTCTCTCTCTCTCTGTGACTATCATAAATAAATAAATAAAAAATAAAATAAAATAAACCCTCCAAAATGTGCTACCAGTAAGATTATGATACAAAATCTGTATCCTAAGAGAAAACTGAACTCAATATAAAATGGATTTCTGTAACAAGACCATTTTATATACTGTAATCTTCACCTCTTTTTAAGAAAACTTGACCTATTATTAAAACATGATGAAAATGTCACACGGCTTAGCAAAAACTGGACTAAACATATGGCATAAATGAACAATTAATAGGCATGGACAAGATCCCAAAGTGGCAATGACTTCTACTTATACCCCATTCCCTACTACTAATTAGGATCACTCCATGTACACTGTTTATAAATTACTTCAAAACCTACACATGAGCTGTAGAGAAGTAAAGATGTCATAATTATTTAATACTCCTCCCAGTGAAAGGTTGGGTCTATTTTCTTTTTCCTTGAATCCAGGCTACTACTCTGTGACGGCTTTGAATAATAGAATGTGGCATAACTGATGCTTTGCCAGATAAGGCCTAGTCTTTCAGAGAACTAGTAGCTTCTGCTTTGGTCTCGGAGACATGGGCTGCCATGTAAGAAGTTTGACCACCATGTTGGAAAGACCACAGGTCGTGAGAAAATGTGGAAAGGGAGAGAGGCCCAGGGGAGCTCAACCCTCCAGCTATCCTCACAAAGATGCCAAATTTGTCAATGAAATCATTCTAGATCTTCTAGATAAGCCTGGTTCCTAACTGATTCTAGATGGCACCCATGGTATAAAAGAAGGGCCAAGCTGAGCCTTGAGATTCTGACCCTCATCATCAAGAGAAGGCCAAGTATTAGAATATTTTGTTATATAGTAGTAGATAACTGGAACAATTTTGGAAGTTAAGACAGAGCATGTCTTACATATATATTGATTAGTGTTTCTGAATTTATAGTAACTTATTTGGTCTAGTGTACATTATGCCAGTTTCTTTAATTATACAGATAAAATGATACCATGTAGATTATGGTTTGAATCAAGAAAAAATATGGTTTGACTACCTTTTGACTAAGTAAGCCTATTTGATCAGAAACTGATAATAAATTTGATGCTATTCAATTATTCTATATAATTATATTAAATTTATATTCTACATAAAGCATATAATATCATCTTTAATTTTATTTATTTAAATTTATGGTGGATGCATGTAAACAAGAATCTGACCTCCACGGATGTCAAGTTGATCACTTAAGGAGTAATATCTTGTTGAAGATTAAATGTAAATTTATTTTCCTTTCTGAACTTATTTTCTCTTTTCTACATACCATTTGATAAAACAACTTTAACTTAATTTTCCTGTTTTATTACATGTATCTCTAAATACCTTTTAAAAATATTTCTGGATAAAAATAAATAATGAATGAGAAGAAAACAAACACAAATCAGCGAATTGGCCTTTGGCATGACAATCGGGAAGATTTTGAATTGATTAAATATTTTATAAGTTTGGTTGATTAATCTTAATTGGTATCAGCTTTTCAATTAGAGACTGGATGATAAATGAATAAGTCAAACTGTAGCCCATTCATCTCTGTCTGTATGACAATCCTAAAACCATGGGCTAATGCCTCTGATCATACTTAGCTTGTCTATCCCATATTTACCCCTGCATATGAACAATGCTAATTAAGTTTCTTAGGTATGTCATAGAGGAATCTGTTTCCTTGTGATCTGGGAAAGTGGCCATTCCTTTTCACATATTTTCCTCATAGATGGTTAATCCTTAGAGGCAGGATTCTCATTTGGTTTCTTATAGTTTCTGGAGATCTTAGGTAGCAGAGAGGTATGGTGAAATAATATTACTTTTAGTGTCAGGAACTTTGGTGCATGTAAAAGCTCAAATTTGTAAGAAATTATTCCTTAACATAGGTGTGCAGACCACTGTTTGGACATAAGGAAATGAGAAACATAATTTTCATTTAGTAGACTCTTCCATAAAGTCAAATCTACTGATTTCTAAAAACTAACATTTAGATACTACAGAAATGAAAATTACAGAGCGATATCTCTAATGAATATGGATGCAAAAAAATTCTCAACAAAACATTAGCAAACCAAATTTAACAACACATTAAAAGGATCATACACTATGATCAAGTGAGATTTAACCCTAAGATACAGGAATGTTTCAGCATATACAAACCAATAAATGTTGTGCATCCTTTAATAAAATGAAAGATAAAAATCATATGATTTTTCAATAGATGCAGAAAAAGCATGTGACAAAATACAATATCCTTTCATTATTAAAAAATCTCTGCATTGAGTACAGGAGGAAAATATCTCAACACCATAAAGGCTGTATACAACAAGTCCACAGACAACATCGTACTCAATAGTAAAACATTACAAGCTTTTCCTCTAAGATCAGGAACAAGATAATGGACCCCACTCTCACCACTCCAATACAGCATAGTATTAGTGGTCCTGGCCAGAACAATCAGGCAAGAAAAAAGAAAGAAAAACCACCAGGATCAGGAAGGAAAAAAAGAAATTGTCGTTGCAGACAATGTAATCTCTTTAAAAATATTTTATATATTTATTTCAGAGAGAGAGAGAACACACACCTACAAAAAGAGATAGAGAAGCAGATTCCCTGCTGAGCGTAGAGCACAACATGGGACTCTAATCCAGGATCCCATGAGCTGAGTTGAAGGCAGATGCTTAACAGCCACCCAGGTCCCCCTGATATGATCTTATAATCAGAAAATCCTAAAGACTCCACCAAAAAGCCTATTGGAATTGATCAACAAATTCAGTAAAATTGCAAGATATAAAATCAAAATTAAAAAAATAAAGTTTTTCTATATACTAACAAACTCTCTGAAAAATAAATAAAAATTTTAAGTCACAATAGCATCAAAAATAATAAAAATACTTAGGAATAAATATAACTAGGTGAAAACTCTGTACCACTAAAACTACAAGACTTTAATGGAAGGCATTGAGAAAGACATAAACAAATGGAAAGATATTTTGTGTTCATGAAACAGACTAATATTGTTAAAAATGCCCATATGACCTGAAGCCATCTATTACATTGAATGCAATCCCTATCAGGATTCAATGCAGGGATGCCTGGGTGGCTCAGCAGCTGAGCATCTGTCTTTGGCTCAGGGCGTGATCCCAGGGTCCCGGATGGATGGAGTTCCACATCGGGCTCCCTGCATGGAGCCTGCTTCTCCCTTTGCCTGTGTCTCTGCCTCTCTCTCTGTCTCTCATGAATAAATAAATAAAATCTTTAAAAAAAAAAAAAAAAAAACAGATCCAAAGGAATTTTTTGACAAACAGAAAAAAAATCCTAAAATTTATATGGAATCAAGAGCCTCTAAATAGCCAACACAATCCTAAGAAAGAGGAACAACGTTGGAGGCAAATTGTACCACAAGACTATAGTAATCATGACAGTGTGGTACTGGCATAAATACAGACTCAAAGACAGATGGAATAAAAATAAGAGCCAAGAAATAAACATTTGCATAAATAGTCAACTAATATTTGACAAAGGGGCCAAGAATACTTTATGGAAAAAGGATAATCTTTTCAATGAATGGTGTTGGGTAAACTGGATAATCACAAGCAGAAAAATAAAATCAGGCACCTACTTTTACCACTCACAAAAATGAACCCTGAAGGGATTAGAGACTTAATTATAAGACCTAAAATCATAAAACTTCTAGAAGAACATAGAGAAAAATCTCCTTGACATTGATCTGGGTAATTATTTTTTACATATGACACCAAAAAAAGTATAAGCAACAAAACCAAAAAGTAAGTGAGACTGCAACAATTTTTTAAATCTGCATAACAAAAGAAATAAGCAAGAAAAAAGGAAAACAAGATGGGAGAAAATATTTGCAAATCATGTATCTTACAAGAAGTTAATATCCAAAATATATAAGGAACTCATACAACTCAAAAACAAAATGTCAAATAAAGCAATTAAAAAATGGACAGAGGAACTGAATAGACATTTTTTGAAAGACAACATATAAATAGCCTCCAGGTACATGAAGAGTTGCTCAAAATCCTTTATTATTAGGGAAAATCAAGACCAAAATGAGATACCACCTCACGTGTTTTAGAATGGCTACCATCAAAAAGTCAAAAGCCAACAAGTACTATGTGTATAAGTAATGTGTATAAGAAAGCAGACAAAAGAAGCCCATATGCACTGTTGGTCAGAATTTAAGTTGATACAGAACAGTATGGAAAACAATACGACATTCCTCAAAAAATATATATATATATATACATATATACACACATATAATGACAATATGATCCAACAATCCCACTTTTATATCTATGTCCAAAAAAATGAAATAGAATCTGAAATAAATACCTGACTTGTATCCTATTCATTGTAGGATTATTCACATTAGCCACTATATGTAAACAATCTTAGTATCCACTAACAGATGGGTGGATAAAGAAGATATGATATATACATGCCATGGGATATTATCCAGCCATGACAAAGAAGAAAATCCTGTCCTTTGCAATAATATGGATAAAACTTGAAGATGTTATGCTAAATGAAATAAGTCAGAGAGAGAAAGACAGACACTACAAGATATCACTTATATGTAGAACTTAAAAAAGCCAAACTCATAAAAACAAAGTAAGGTGGTAGTTACCAGGCTGATGGATGGAGGGGATAGGGAGATGTTGGTCAAAGGCTCCAAACTTCCAATTATAAGATGAATAACTTATAGAGTGTGAACCTAATATAGAACATGGTATTATAGTTAACAATACTGTATTGTATACTTGACATCTGCTAAGAGAGTAGATCACCAAAAGAAAGAAATGATGAGTATGTGACATGATATTGCTGCTAGCCAACGGTGGTAATCATCTTGTAATATATAAGTCTATCAAATCAACACATTTACACCTTAAACTTACACAATGTTGTCAATTATATCTCACAAACCTGGAATTAAGATATACCTCATAAATAAATAAATAAAAGAACTATATTCTCTACTTTAAATATTCTCTGTTCTAATTTTATGTATGTATGTATGTATTGATCTATTTTTTATGGGGGCTTTTAAAACATCCTTTTATGAAAGCAAGGTGGCAAAGAATGGTAGAGATTTTGTTTATTTGATATTTGAACATGATAGCTCTCAGATGTTTCCCCAAATAAAACTAAACAGAACACTATGTCAAAAAAGCCAAAGTCTAAGCAAGATTACACTTAAAATTTTCTTAGTGTAACAATAATGTTAAGTTTCATTCAAATATCTAAAAAACTCATAAGAATCTGCTTTTTCTTATTCTAATAGTGTTAAGATAGTATTTCTTCCCAGCTAAAATAGAGAGGAAAGTAGTTTATTTTCCCATTGCACCTCATCCTTGTGACAAACTTGAGGAGTGAAATTCCCCTTTCAAGATGCTAAGTCAAACTTGTGTCTAACCCACTTCATACCCTCTGCGACTTCCATGAAGTTTTAACATTGGCAATCAATGTGCTCTTTGGCAAATTGCTCGACCCACCCGGGCCTCTATTTTTTCATTCATCTACTCCTCTAATCTCTTTATTGAGAACCCATTATTGAGCATCCAGACAATGCTATTTTTCAATGGTGGCATAGAGGGAACAAAATAGGTAAAAATCTCTGTCTTTAAGGGACTTCTAATGGAAAGGAACAGGTCGAAGCAGCTCAAGAAGTAAAACATGTCACTTGATGACAATTGCCATGGAGTGCTTGGATGCGATAAGATTTAGTAAAAAGGTAACTTAAGCAAAGATCTGAAGATTGCAAGAGAACGAGGAATCTGCGTGGGGAAGTGGGGGAGGTTTTCTAGGGAAAGGAGAAAAAGAATCTAAATAAAGGACTGAGGTAAGAATGAGCCTCCCTTGTTCAAGAAACAGGTAGGAAGTCAGTGCTCCTAAAGCAGATTAAAGAATGGAGTTTAGTGGTAAGAGGTAAGGTCAGGGAAGTACTCGGGGGCCACGCACCACAAGCACCGGCAGGCTGCATCAGCTTTGATTTCCCTGAGGGGGCTCACTGAGGGGGCTTGAGCAGATGAGAGATAGGAGCTGACTTGTATTTTTAAAAGCTCACTCTACTGCTGTGATAGGAACAGGCTAGGGAGATGAAAGGGAGAAGCTCAGAGACCAGGTGGGAGCCTTCTGTGCTTAAATCCAGATAGTAGCAGTGGAGGCAGTCACAAGTGGTAAAATTCTAAAAAAAATAAAAGGTTGAACCACATTATTCATTCAGTCAAAAAGAACTTAATAGGTACTCTACTCATTATATGCCTGTGTCCTAAGAGTGAGACATACACTAGGGAAGAAAACAGAGCAGCCCTTATTTGCCATGGTCTGGTATCTAATGAAGTCCTTTAAGATGTAAGCCAGCTCTAACAATCTCAATATCGTGCAGAGATGTCCAGAAAATTTGCTCTTTTCAGTAAGGGAAATAAAAAGAAACAAACACACAGGTTGTGGTTTAAAAAACAGGGTTGCTAGTAGATGATATTACTAATAATTGCCTCATCTCCCATCAGCATTTCAATAAGAAGCCACTGAAAAGGGGGGATGGAGTATCTAAAAAATGTTAATCATCTGCACAGATGTCTGCTCTTTCTGAGGAATTCCTATCCCCACTTTCAGCTTCACAAAGCATGTCTCTTTATGGACCATGTTATTAATGAAATGGAAAAGAGTGTGCAAGAAAGCCTGCTGTTGTCTGAAATTATCTTTACTTCTATACTGCCACTGGCAATAACTGTCTCTTCTCCAGAATTCCGGAACAGTGAATTCTTTCTTCACCAGATTAAAAGCAAAAACAATAAAAGCAAAACAGAACAACAACCACAGGGGAAAAATATCTTACCATTATGGAATTATACTTTTGTTGCTGTATTTGAGTTGGGCTGATGTGTGCAACTCTTCAGCAATTCAATTTGTTTTTAATAATCTGAGATTATTTTTTGAAGATTATCAAAAGTATCTGATGATTAAGACAATTCCCTGTATTGCTTATTATCTCAAACTGAATATGTCAGTAAGGAACTTGAAAAGCTATAATTTTCTAAGCTATCAGTACTGAATTCTAGTGCCATATGTCTATCTCCTGGTAAACAGCAAGTCATCATGGTTTGGGAAACTGACAAGATATAAGGGACCTACCTTGATGGGCTATAGTTTTTGTGAGGATAGTCATCAAATTTTCTATGAGATCATCCAATACTTTCTTTGTCTAGAACCAGAGCTCTTGCAACTCTATATAGGGTAGAATTAGAGGGGTTTCACTTTTTCTATGGTTTGGAAACTTCAGGTCAAAATGCTTAGAGTGTGTGTGTGTGTGTGTGTGTGATGTATATATGTGTGTGTATATATGTATATATTCAATACACATATATATGTGTGTGTGTGTATATATATATAATTTCCCTTTTATCTATATTCAGACATAGCTTCAAGGACATCTTATAGCAGTTATTCTTATCCAAAAGTACAAGTTAGAATTACTTTTGGGGTTTGGTATAAAAAAGACATGTGTAAATTCCTATCCTAGATATGAATATTCTGACAGAGTAGATAAGGCATGAGACTTAAACATTTATATTACAAAAGTGTCCCCCAGAGTTTTGTTGATCACAATATGTTAGACTTCATGACTTGAATGGTTCTTATAATGGAAGCCATTTATAGAGCTGGATGAAAACATTATATTTAAATACATATGAAATATATGTATATGTATGCATAGATGTGTGTATGTGTGTGTGTAGACAAACATTTGAGCTGGCAAGAAATAAAGACTCAGCAAATGTGAAAACTCAGTGAAAGCAGAAATCCTGGAAGGTTAGCAAATGTCAAAATCAGCTTTTGACTTCTCCCTATCTCCAAATCTTCATAACTTTGAGCTTCTGTTTTGACAAAGTGGAGTACGCAGGAGACAAAGCCCGTCTCACCCCATGTATGGAGGATATAAGAAAACCTTAAATAAAGTTTAGACCCTAAGGAATAGCAACTCAGTAAAGAGTTTAATAAGTAAACAGAATTTCACAAGAAGAAAACTTGTCTGTCTTGACTTTGGCAATAGAAAGATTGAAAAAGCCAAAACTAAAACAAACAAGAGAAACTTAATAGAATTTTCTTTATCACAAGGCAGCATTCATGCAATTCTTTAGTTTGTGTTCTAGGTTTTATGCTCCTGTTTGAGCATAAAACATTATGAGAAAAATTTTAAGTAGACACCAGTTTGGTGGGGTCCACTGGTAACTATGACAGCAATGCCAACTTTTCACTGAAGAAATGCAATTTCAGTAAGACCTCAAATAATCTGCCTACAGAATGTTTTCCAGTAAAATGAGTCTGCAGTGAAAAATCACAAAATACACAAAGAAGCAAGGCAGCATGAATGAAATCTAGTACAAATAAAAAAAAAGAAGCAAACTTATAAAGACTTCTGATATCAAAAGTAACAAGCCAAAATAACAAACTGATTATATTTTAAAAAAGAAAACCTGAAATAATTAGCAAGAAACTAGAGGCATTGAATGAATAAAGTACGCTTTAAAATAACCAAATCGATATTTTAGAAATAAAAAATAATGGGCTTTAGATATTCAGTAGAATGGATTAAATTTCAGTGTGGATACAACTTTTCCTCAACACGTTGCCCTATAAAGTTAATAATACTTTGAGGACATGTTTGTTGGTGTGAACAGCTACTCAAACATCTTTACAAGCCATTTATTTCACATTGTTATGTGTTCAACCTCATTCTATAATCATTATATTGGGTTGCATATTCAGAGACTATTACATTTGCATTAATAAGTAAATATTAACAGTAAAACAGGGTTCTTTAGACTGCCAAATGATTTAGGAAGTCCAAAGGGCAATATGTTATGATATTATTTTATTTTGTAATAATATTTTACAAAAATGATTGAAGCCATACATATTCTCTTCTATGCATTTATAAAATTGGGACATGCAAAAAGGATATAACATGATCTGAAGATTAAAATTGTAAAATAACAATAAAAGTGCATTTTCTCAATTCTACATCTTCATTTTCCTCCCTTTTTTATTTTCCTTTTTTTTTTTTTTATGAAAGCAAACTATGCTTGGGGAGCTATTCAAGTACAGTACATGAGTTAAAGAAATATTCTGTAGGTGCCAGTCTTCCTTATTAGATTATAGCCTAAGGGAATTCTTATTACCAAAGACAACTATCACTAGTTACTACCAACATGGAAAAAAAAAAAAAAAAGAAAGAAAGGAAACTGCACTTAATATCTAAATCAAGCACAGGGATATGAGTGGTATAAGATTGTTTATTTTTCCCTTCAATTAGCTTAAATAGATGTGGATATATCATAACGGCAATATACACTAAAAGGTGAGTTTCTTTGTATTAATTTGAAACCTTAACTCAAAGAAGGAGGTTTCAAATTTATTTTAAGCATTTCTTCTAGTGATGCTTCTAAGGAGACAGAAAGGCTTAAAAGGGCTTTTTTTTTTAAGACTTTATTTATTTATTCATGACAGACACAGAGAGAGGCAGAGACAATAGGAGAAGGAGAAGCCGGCTCCCTGTGAGGAGCCCAATGCAGGACTCAATCCCAGGATCCCGGGATCAGGCTCTGAGCTGCCCTGAGCCAGAGGCAGATGCTCAACTGCTGAGCCACCCAGGTGTCCCGTAAAGGGCTTTCAAAAGAAAGTTAGAATAATAAGCTTATGAGTACCACATTAGTTTTCTGTCCATCACTGCTCCATTTGTCATGTGTTACTCTACATGAGACTCACTGCTAAAAATATCTTTGGGGTACTTCATTCCTCCATCTCTATCTTAATTCCATGTCACTTCTCTTTTCCTTAAAATTTTAGTGACTCATTTTTTATGTTTTTGTTTCCTGTTTTCTGAAAGAAATATACAACAGAAAGATTATAGAAATAACAAATATACATGGCGATGTATATTATGTAAAATATGAAAAATGAAAATATCAGGTATGAAAAGCATAGCCAAATTAAGCATCTTTGGATTATTAGATAGTTCCATGTGAGTGGTAAGTGTGATAGTTGACTTGGGGGGGGGGTGGGGGAGACAAGCCCTGATTTTTAGCATTTACCCATTTCCATGAGGAAATATTCTCAAACTCTCAATGTGCTAGTAACTTAACAGTCCAGTACACATTAGCTCCACACACCACTGCAGTATTTTGTCATAAAATAACTGGCTCTGATGATGACCAGGCCACTACAATGATATATAAAGACTGAGTTATTATGCCTTCAATAAAACTCCATAATTAAACTCTTGCACAATTGTACTGAATTCCTCACTGCTAATCAGAAATTCAAGTGTTCCCATTAGTTCAGTAAGAATGTTCAAAATAAGGATTTTAGGATTGCAAGGCATTTTAAATAACCAACTAAAATTTTCAGATAACAAAACCGAATACAATATATTTATACAAATCTAATATGTAAGTTACCTATATAGTTTATCTTTAACTGTGTATACTGTAGCTATTCTGCATTATAAATGTGTTGTAAAATTCAACATTCCACAAACATTTAACCAACACCTACTATATGTTCCAGTGCAAGATGTTTTGAAAAAACAGCTGAATCAGATAGAAATAATGTCACATATATTATATATGTAAATATATATATAATATACATACATATACAGTATATACATAAAATAATATCTTACACATGCACGCACACACATTTTACATGCTAATTATTGACAGTTAAATGCTTGTAGTTCAAATCTTTCATTGTTTAAATAGAATCTATATAATTATTGCCTAAGTGAAAAACTTGAAGAGATCCCTAGGAATCAAATATATTCCAAAAAAGATCAAATATTACATTTTTCATCTTTTTCTCTATTTGTTAATAAGAGTTTTAATGGGTAATGCTAAAGAAAGAGGGTATTAAGCATCTACGTTTGGTTCTCAAAAGCTTCACTTTCATAAATGCAATAACATCTGGTAGCAGCATAAGTAATTAATTAGAGCAACTTTTTTCTGTTTATTAGTTACATTGGATGACTTTGACATATATAGACAGGCAAGTGACATAATTAGATCCTTTGCCAGAATTCATGTAAGAAATGTCTCATTGTTTTTAAAAAATAATATACAGCATATATAAGAGGTATGCAGAGAGCAAAAATTGCACACAGATATATGATAATAATGATAAGTTCCTATAATTTCATGTTTATTTTTATGTTTAATGTTATGGATATGTAATAATATTATCAGTGCTGAACATTAACAATACTTGCAAAACATTGGGTTAAATAACAGATGGGTGACCTTATCTTCCTAGGATTACTTCAAAAATCTGGAGTTTATATTCTCCATACTCCCCAAGAGGCTATCAAGATCAACACTCTCACTACCCAGCTGTGTTTATTGGTCTGTAGATCCTGAAAGCATAAGTGAAGACCCCAATAACTGAATCAGTAATTTGGAGTTTTCTCATAGGAGAAAAGGGAATCCTGAAGTTTCTAGGTTATTTTAGTATAAAATAGTAAAAGAACATGGCATGGGTTGCAGAAAAAAACATAAATTTTCTTTTTACCTTCAGTAAACTAAATGTTATAAAAATGATTAGTACTGTGAAAAAAATTTTCCATAATGTTCAAACAGAATAAATTAGCATTACATGGATGCTACTGGAGGGGAAAAAGAGGAACAGCATAAATGAAGTGAGTCAAGCATGGTTTAAACTGCAGGTCTTCTTCCTAAGGGTGCTCTTTGGCTGATTGATGAAGGCCAACCTTGACTGATCCATTTAACCCTTTACTATCACTTCTTATATTTATTAGGTAAATGTTGCTAAAGTGAAGTCTCCAACAACAAAATATTAAATAAAATAATAATCAAGTCTAAAATCTTACCTTATTTCATTTAACTGTTAAAAATAGAATCTATTTCCAAATCAAGCACATAGCATATAATGGAAATTTAATTATGGCAAATAGTGAACATGTAGCCACATTTTAAGAGCATAACTCGGTTTTAATCATCTCCCTATTTCAAGCAATAATAAGGTAATAAACTTAAGGATTTGGGATGAAGTGACCTGATAATAATCTACAAACTCTAAAATACTACAAACCTATATCCCCAAGAAATTTGTTGTTTTCTATTCAAGTATAATTAACATACAGTATTCTATTAGTTTCCAATGTACAATATAATGATTAAAAATTCTATACACTTACTCAGTGCTCATCAAATTAAATGTATTCTTTTTTGATTTTTTAAAGAAGATTTTATTTATTTATTCATGAGAGACACAGAGACAGAGGGAGAAGCAGGCTTCCATGCAGGGAGCCTGACCTGGGACTCTATCTCGGGTGTCTAGGATCACTCCCTGGGCTGAAAGCATTGCTAAACTGCTGAGCCACCGGGGCTGCCCCTTCTTTTTTGATTTTTAAGTAGGCTCCATACCTAGCATATAGCCTATCAGAGGGCTTGAACTCATGACCGTAACATTAAGACCTAAGCAGATTGAGTCAGATGCTTAATCAACTGACCTACCCAGATGCCCCAAAATAAGTGGACTCTTAATCTCCTTCACTTATTTCACCCATTCCTCCACTCGACTTTCTGCTGGTAACCACCAGTTTGTTCTGTATATTTAAGAGTCTGATTTTTTGTTTTGTCTCTCTTTTTTAATTTGTTTGTGTTGTTTCTCAAATTCCACATATGAGTGAGATCATATGGTAGGTGTCTTTGTCTGTCTGACTTATTTCACTTACATTAAAACCTTTAGGTCCATCCTTGTTGCAAATGGCAAGATTTCATTCTTTTTTATGGCTGCATGTTGTGTATGTGTATGCTTATATACATATGTGTTTGTATGTATATACATATGTATTTATGTATTGTATACATATACACACCTCATGTCTTCTTTATCCATTTATCTATCAATGGACATGGGTTGCTTCCACATCTTGGCTATTATAAATAAAGCCACAATAAACACAGAAGTGCATATATATTCTCAAATTAGTATTTGTTCTCTTTGGACAAATAACTAGTAGTGGAACTACTGAATCATATGTTAATTCTATTTTTAATTTTTGAGAAGCCTCCATACTGTTTATCATAGTTGCTGTACCAATTTGCATCCACATCAACTGTGCACAAAGGTCCCTTTTTCTCCACATCCTCACAAACACCTGTTTCTTGTGTTTTTGATTTTAGCCATTTTGACAGGTGTACAGTGATATCTTCTTGGGGTTTTAATATGCATTTCCCTGATAATTAGAGATGTTGACCACCTTTTCATGTGTTTATTGGTGATCTTTATGTCTTCTTTGGAAAAATGTCTCTTTAGGTCCTCTGCCCATTTTAAAATCAGATTATGTGGGGGGTTTTTTTGTTTGTTTGTTTGCTTTTGGTGTTGATTTGTACCAGTTCTTTATATATTTTGGATACTAACCGTTTATTGGCTACGTCATTTACAAATATCTTTTCCCCTTCACTAGGTTGCCTTTTAGTTTTGTTGATTGTTTCCTTTAGCTATTTATTTTAATGTAGCCCCAAATTTCATTTTTGCTTTTAGTCCCCTTTCCTTAGGAGACACATAGAGAAAAATGTTACTATAGCCACTGTTAGAGAAATTGCTACCTGTGCTTTCTTCTATGATTTTTATGGCTTCAGGTCTCACATTTAGGTTTTTAATTAATTCTGATTTTTTTGTGTGTGTATAGTTTAAGTAAGTGGTCCAGTTTCTTTTTTTTTTTTCTTTTTTTTTTTTTTTTTTGCATGTAGCTGTCCAGTTTTCCCAATACTGATGGTTAAGGAGACATTTCCCCATTGCATATGCTTGCCTTTTGTTGTAGATTAATTGCCCATTAAAAGTATGGATTTATTTCTGAACTCTATCCCAATCCATTGATCAAACGTCTGTTTTTGTGCCAATACCATACTGTTTTGATTACTATAGCTTTGTAGTATATCTTGAGATATGGGATTGGGATACCTCCACCTTTGTTCTTCTCTTTCAGGATTGCTTTAGCTATTTGGGATCTTTTATAGTTACAAAAAATTAAAATTATTTGGTCTAGTTCAGTGAAAAATGCATTTTCACCGGAAAAATGGCATTAGGTCTGTAGATTGCCTTGGATAGTAGACATTTTAACAATACTGATTCTTCCAAATATTATTTTCAAAGTGTTTAAAATTTTATTTTTATTGTGAGAATAGATGTTTGTTTTTGTTAACATTTTTTAAGTCTGCATGCTTCAAAAGAGTAATTAGGAATAAAAATTGAAAAAAACATAAGAATTACTTTAAAATTAAATTATTCCCAACAAACTTGTAAGTAATAGAGGGCTAGAAGGCCAATCTTTTCCTGTCTCCTTTTACTTGTAGCTCCTCTGTTCTCACCTATTTTCCCCAAAAAATAAAATAAAGTAAAATAAAGCCAAACTAAATGAAAGAAAAAATGTAGAGTTAGAAATATACTACTTATATGTGTGAATGCTTCTGTGACATCACATTAGGTCTCTCTCACCTCCCAACTTTAATAAGGAATATAGTAGCTAACATTTATTGTGTGCTTACTGTGTGCCAGCTACACCTGTACTAAGCACCTGTTTTATGTCTTATAATCTCTCTTCCAGTCATGTAATTCTATTAAAATGCTACATGGCAGATAAAGTTGATATTTACACTTTATAGATGAGGTTAACGAGGAATAAAAGTTAAGTAACTTGCCGAAAGTCACATATCTGCTAAATTTGGGGATTAGAATTTGAGCTTCTGAAGTTTTATTCCAGACCTTTAGTTCTTTAGCAACATATAATATTTTCAAAAGAAGAAAGGAAGAAAAAAGGAGGGAAGAATCAAGAATCCTTACTTAAGTAAGGAGTACTGAGGAACAAAACACTATGATATATCACAGAGCTACTGTAATACTGGCATGACAAATTTGGAAAACTTTCAGAATGACATTGTCATATTTACATTGGGAAAATAATATTTAAAACAAATAATAGCAAGAGACTAGAAAAGACATTATATAATAATAAAAAAGATAATCTGAGAGGAGAATATTATAATTTTAAATATTTATGAATGTTTCATGGAAGCACCCAAATACATAGAACTGTTAACAATAAACATAAAGGAAATAATAGATAGTAATACAAGAATAGTATTTTAACATACCACTTACTTAAATGAATAGATCATGCAAACAAAATCAACAAGGAAACAGTGGCTTTGAATGACACACTGGCAGATGGATTTAACAGACACATTCAGAACATTCTATCCTAAAACAGCAGACTACATATTCTTTTCAAATGCACATGGAACATTCGCCAAAACAGATCACATATAAGGTCACAAAATAAGTCTCAACAAATTCAAAAATGTCAAAATAATATAATACATCTCTTCTGATTGCAAGTCTATGAAACTAAGTTATCCACAAAAAATATTCTGGAAAGACCTCAAATACATGGAGGTTAAATAACATGCTACTAAACAACAACTTGGTCAATTAAGAAATCAAAAAAGAAATAAAAAATTACAGGGAAACAAATGGAAATGAAAACAAAATAGTCCAAAATCTCTTGGATGCACAAACACACAAACACAGTTCCAAGAGGGAAGTTTATAGCAACACAGTCCTACCTCAAGAAGCAAGAAAAATCTCAAATAATCTAATCTTAAACCTAAAGGAGCTAGGAAAAGAATAACCAACAAAACTCCAATCCAGCAGGAGAAAAGAAATAATAGGGATGAGTAGAAATAAGTGATACAGAAACAAAACAAACAAATAAAAATAATAGAACAGATTAATGCAACCAGAAGCTGATTCTTTGAAAAGATCAACAAAATTGATAAACCTCTACAAAGACTCGATAAAAAGAGAGACAGATAGAGAATTCAAATAAACAAAATCACTAATGAAAGAAAAGAAATGACAACCAACATCACAGAAATACGCTTGTAACAGAATATTATGAAAACCTATATCCCAACAAATTAGACAAAAGAAACAGATAAATTCCTAGAAACATATGCCACAACTAAAGTAAAAATAGAAAATTTGAACTGACCAAATATCAGCAATTATACTGAATCAGTAACCACAATCTCCCCTCACAAAAAACCCAAAAGTCCAGGACCAGATGACTTCACCTACAAGTTCTACCAAACATTTGAAGTAGAATTAATGCCTATCCTTCTCAAAATATTCAAAAAAATAGAAGAGGAAGAAAAACTTCCTAATTTATTCTAGGAGGCCAGTAATACCCTGATAACAAAAAAAGACAAGATACCACAAAAGAAGAGAACTACAGGCCAATATCTTTCATGAATATCGATGAAAAAATTCTCTACAAAGTATTAGTAAAGAGAATCTGATAATACATTTAAAATCATATACTACAATCAGGTGAGATTTATTCCTGTGAAGCAAGAGTGGTTCAGTATTTGCAAAACAATCAATGTGATACATCACATCAACAGGAGAAAGGAAAAACACTATATGATCATTTCAATATATGAAGAAAAAAGTTTTTAACAAAGTACAACACCCATTTATGAAAAAAAAAAAAAAACCTCTGCAAAGTAGGTCTAGAAAGAACATGCTACAACACAATAAAGGCCCTATATGAAAAACCCACAGCCAACTTCATACTCCATGGAGAAAAACTAAGAGTTTTACCCTAAGATCAGGAACAAGATAAAGATATTCACTCTCAGCACTTGTATTCAACATAGTACTGGAATTTCTAGCTACAGAAATTACACAACATAAAGAAATAAAAGGCATCCAAATTGGTAAGGATGAAGTAAAACTCTCATTATCTGCAGATGACCTGATGCTATATGTAGAACACCCTAAAGTCCCTACCAAGAAACTAGTAGACTGATAAATGAATTCAGTAAGGTCATAGGATATAAAATTAATGTACAGAAATCTGTTGCATTCCTATACACTGCTAATGAAGAAGCAAAATGTAAAATTAAGAAAACAATCCCATTTAAAATTGCATCAAAATCATTAAAATGCCTAGGAACAAACTTAACCAAAGAGGTGAAAGACCTGTACTCTGAAAACTATAAAACACCACAAGGCATGCAAAGAAAAAGAAAGACATTCTATGTTCATGGGTTGGAAGAACGAATATTGTTAAAAATTTCTATACTAACCAAAGCAATCTCTATCAAAATACCAACAGCATCTTTCACAGAACTACAACAAAATATCTTAAAATCAGTATGGAATCATAATGGACTTCAAGTAGCCAAAACAATCTTAAAAAAGAAAAACAAAACTGGAGTTGTCACAATTCTAGATTCAAAGTCATATTACAAAGCAGTAGTAATTAAGACAGCTTGGTACTGCAACAAAAAAGATACATAAATCAATGGAATATAACAGAAAATCCAGAAATGAACCCATGATTAGATGGTCAATTAATCTTTGACAAAAGAGAAATGAATATATAATGTCTCTTCAAAAAAGAATGAAACTGGACCACTTTCTTTCACTACATACAAAACAAACTCAAAATGGATTAAAGACCTAAATGTGAAACCTGAAGCCATAAGAATCCTAGAAGTAATGTCTCTGACATCAGCTATAACAGCAATTTTCTAGATATGTCTCTTGAGGCAAGAGAACAAAAAGCAAAACTAAAATTTTGGGATTATATCAAAACAAAAAGCTCCTACACAGCAAAGGAAACAATCAACAAGACTAAAAGGCAATTTACTGAAGGAGAGAAGATATTTGCAAATCACATGGCCATAAAATGTTAATATCCGAAATACATAAAGAACAGATATGATTCAACACTCAATTAACAAATAATCCAATCTAAAAATGGGAAGAAGAAATGAACAGACTATTTTCCAAAGAAGACATACAGATGGTCAACAGACACATGAAAAGATACTCAACATCTCTTATCATCAGGGAAATGCAAGTCACAAGTACAATGAGATATTACCTCAGACCCATCAGAATGGCTAAAATCAAAGACACAGAAACAACAGTGTTGGGGATGATGTGGAGAAAAAGGAAGCCTCCTATACTGTTGGTGGGAATGCAAATTGGTGCAGCCACTGTGGAAAACAGTATGGAGGTTCCATAAAAAAATAAAAAATAGAACTGCCCTAGGACCCAGTAGTGTGATTACCCAAAATGCAAAAACACTAAATCAAAGATATACATGCACCTTTATGCTGATTGCAGGGCTGTAATAGCCAAACTATGGAAGCAGCCCATGTCCATCCATAGATGAATGGATAAAGAAGATGTGGTATATATACATAATGGAATACAGTTCAGCCATAAAAGAATGAAATCTTGCCATTTGCAACAACATGGATATAGATAGGGAATATAATGCTAAGTCAAGTAAGTCAATCAGGGAAAGGCAAACACCATATGATATCATTTATGTGGAATTTTAAGAAATAAATGAGCAACTAGAAAAAAAGAGAAAGAGAAAAAAATAAGAAATAGATTTTTAACCATAGAGAACAAACTGATGGTTACCACAGGGGAGATGGATGGGGGGATGGGTGAAATAGATATTGGGAATTAAAGAGTACATTATGATGAAAAAATAATTAAAAACAAATAATTAAAAAAACATTTCCAGTCACACATTGTGTAAAGTCAATGAACCATTTTCTAGGATCTGTAACTAATAACTGCAGTAGGCTTATGAATTCCATTTTGGAGGTAGGATATATAAATATGAATTAATGTGTAAGATCAATGCAAGATTTTTTTATAAACCAATAAATTTAAAATTGTGCATCACATGTAAGCTTTTACCTCAAAAGAGACCATATAAATTATATTAGTCTGTTCTCTAAACTCAGCTCTAAGAATCAGAAAGCATGTTATCCAAGTGCTTTCTTTGATGCATTGTAATTTCTATTTGACTCGGTAATTAGAATTGACCCAAAAATTTAATATTGACAAAAATATATAATTCTGTCTTCATACTTCAAGGATGGAAAATTAAACATTCTGAACATCAAAACAACCAAGGAATTTGCATACACACTTCAGACACAATCTACTTCCTGCTCTGTGGTAAATTTTGTGGGGTTCCATTTTTGTTTTCTCTTTCTGGGAAAGATTCCACTATGATGTGAATTTTAGAGATTTGTTCTTATACAAACTGTCTTTTGTACAACATATATATCTAATTCTAGTTAGTAACCATTTTGGATTTCCTACATATCTGTTTTCCAGGTATATACTTTTAACTATTTTCACTCAAATACAGGGGAAAAATTGTGACTAAGAGAAATTAGGTCATTCCTAAAATAAAGATTAAGATTAAGATTAAGATTAAGATTAAGATTAAGATTAAGACATTCCCCTCTATCCCATCCCAGGGGACTTTTTCCCAGAGATAAACAGAGCAGGCCACTGTTACTATAAATTATATTCTTACTATTATTATTGGTAGTGTTTCCAGAATAATATATATTTAAAACTCATTGTAATATGAATTTTGAAGGAAGACTATTTCATAGATAAGTAAGCAGTGCATCATATCGTGATTAAATATGATGCTTAATCTACAAAATATGGGAGACAATCGTGCTTTCAAAGAATTTGATGGATCTGGCCAGAATCATTTAAAATTTTGAAAAACATACATTACAAACAATCTGTGTAAGGTCTTCAGGATATGTCAGTTCTTTTAAGTTAACATCTAATGATGATTCATAAACAAAGTATGTAATAAAAGAATGTAAACAAAGTATGTAATAAAATGAGTTTTTAGTAAATGGTGAATGATCAAATACATACAAAATTGGAAAAGTTATTTTCCCTACATTCATTTTAATAAAGAAAACAAAGGTGCTTCTGTATTTTAAGGATTAAACTGTCAACTATAAATCCAGTCTAGTGCCACATAAATGTTTACTCAAAAAATGTAAATGATTCTGATATAAGATTGTATTTTTAGACTAAGTTTACACATCAAATTCACATAAGCTTATTTCACACTGTATGAGAAACTGGAAAATATTATGTTGCAGAAGAAAAATTACAAAATGTTCAAAAAAATCCTAAAATATTCCAGGTATAAAGAAATTGGTTGTATTCCGTATTGGCAAAATATGACTTTTAAATTACTGTAGCAAAATCAACCTGTCTCAAATCAAGTAGCCTATGGATAAGTATTAATGGAGTCAGAATAAAGAAAATGAGAAATAAGGAAATGAACGAACTTGTGAGGTATAAATAGAAGGCGAAAGAACTTGGTATGAAAAGTACTCTTACCCATTTAATGGTATTTGAACCATCTGAGAACGTAGTGAGAGCTCGAGCTCTGGTCTACAAAAATACCCATACATATATATCTCAAAACTTCTGTAAACTGCAAATGTGTATGTTATTTCTAGAGTTGTGCAGCTTCATTGAAGTTAACCATATCCTCTAGGTTACGAATTGTTGTCCCAGATCAAAGATCCAGACCTAGGGTGAGGGTTGGATGTCAAAACTAAAAAATACAGAAGTGTGCAAATATGACCCTCATATATGATAGAGCCCAAGGGGACAACCTCCTACCAAACCGCTCCTATCAAATCACAATTATACAGATTTTATTGGCAGTATCTATGGGCCCAGTAATAAAGGTGAAGCTAAAGGCCACCAGCTTTGTCTTATTGATGTAGTTTTGGACTATAGGTGAGGTTTGCTGGGGTGAGGCCCAGCGCCAATGACCAAGAAAGAATTCTTGAGCATCTTTAGTGCAAAATAGTGGTTTTATTAACTCACAGTGACAGGACCCATGGGCAGAAAGAGCCCACTGGGGATGAGGGATGGCTGATTATATAATTGGGAGTTGGGGGAGGTAAGGAAAAGGGGGATATTCAAAAGAACTTTCATATGCTAAAGAGGAACTATAAGATACTGGAGGCCTTGCCATTGTCAAATTAAGGTGGTTTTTCCTTCAAACAAGGTATTAACATTAAGATAGTTGGGTAATTCTGCCTGTCTCAAGTGTCTGTCAATGGGCTGCAGGTTATAAGGACATTTAATTGCATCTACATCTCTTTCTGGAACCTAGGTTATTGATAAAAATGCTTTGTTTTTGTAAATTACTAAGACATTTGTAAACTGAGGGAGATCTGTGTCTTGCAGGGCTGTGATCTCTATAAGTTAACTATTTGTTTTTACTTTCCTTAGCTTTATGGCAGCCAGAAGTACCTGAGAAATGTCACACATATCCCACCCTGGGGGGGAGGGGGGCTTGTGAGATTAAAATTATAGCTCCAAGATCCACTACTGGAATTGTGTGGATCTCACAAAGAAGTAAAGACACTTACTGCCTAATGGATACCAGTCATATTAGGAAATGAGAATGACAAAGGAACCCTGGAACCTAGAGGTCAGAATCAGGCATTGCAGTCCAAGCTTCTTCCACACCCATGGCAAAGAGATTAAAGGACCAATTGTCCCAGAGCAATACCTTTGGTCACCCAGATTGTTTACTTCTAAGGAGTCCAGTAAACTAGTCAAATGCAAATGTTTTCTCTTGTGTGTGTGTGTGTGTGTGTGTGTGTGTGTGTGGCTATTGCTCTTATTGTGTACAGCCTGGATAATAGGGTTGCTAGTAGACCCCTCAGGTCTAACCTGTCCCAGAAGTGCTAAAACAAAATTAGCCAGATGTGCAATTTCACCATAGGATGATTGAGTGCTGGCTGCGGGGAGGCCCAGTTAAAAGGGCTTCAGCCGGCATGCCTCAGGGCATGGATCTGACTTAGAACTCACATCCATCTATATTTAATGATGCTAGTAGAAGCCATTCTTTAAATGAGTCCCTTTCTTTTAAACCATGTCTCAAATTATATCCCCGGGAAAATTGCCCTCCTGTGTAACCAAATCAGGCCCATCTAAATGGGAGGTTTATGCTATAATGATCCTATTACAGTCTTAATGGGTACCAACTCCAGATTGTAAAACTACCACTCACAAGATGTACCTGCAATTAAGCCATCACTGTGCCCAGAAGTTATATACATTATGGATGGGTCCTTATAAAGACCGCAGATACCTTGGACTCCTTTGCAAGGTGCATCTCTGATAATTTGATGGAGCTGAGATTTGTTCTTCTAAGAACAAATTTGTTCTTCTACTTGTAATTCAGTCCTGAGCTAGACCTCTAACACATATGCTTATAATTTAACACCAACAAGCCATTCCTACCCTTCATGGGTCTCTACTTGGGAAGGCCACCCTATCGCTGGCTAGCCTTCATCATCCCTTTATTCTTTCTAGTTTGAATGGACCAATCTGACTTTATCTCAGAATACCGAAATACTCTCACAAAGGACCCTATTAAAAGGTTCTTCCTCTCTTTCTGCCTGCATTTTTTCTGGATTTCCCAGTGTGGCCCTCCCAGGTGTGCAGTGTACCTCTTGCAGAATCTGTTAATGATGAACTCTATGTCACTTTCCCTTATGATCTTTGGTTGAACATTGGCTCACATCCAACAAATCCATGCTCTACTTAACAAATGTTACTTTAACAAAGTTACATTAAGGAGCCTGGGGCTTTTCTCCAAGTTGGTCTCTGGTTTCTCTGGTTGACTTCTTATCCTTCAGGTCTTAGTTTAAATATTATTTTCTCAGCCTTTTTGGCAATCATATAAAATTAGAACTCTCACCTTATTCCTCTTTCCAGAAATAGCTTTTAATCCAATTATCTTATCTTAATCCATCATTGCATTTATTACAATTTACTAAGTTGTTTACTTCTCTATAGTCTGTCCCACTGAACTATACCATCCTTATTTTATTATCAAATATGTATCACAGTGATCTGTGAATAGCAGACTCACAATAATTATCTGCTGAACTAAAACGAATGAGTGAGTAGACTCTCAATATTAGAACTATAAAGGACTTCTAAATATCTTCTATAATTCCACCTTTCGACATCTTTTAGGATTTTGAAGAGGAAAAAAAAGAGTTTAGAATTAGAGCTCCAGAATGTTAGTAATTTCTGCCAATGAAGTATGCTTCCAAGGAAAAAAACATATGAAATGTGAAATAATAGTCCTTATTTGTCATAGTTTTATGTATTTTTATTTATGTGTTTGTAACTAAAAGATTTTGCCAAAACGCAATAAATAGTTCACCAGTAGTCATCGTTATAAAGTTATATATTTAAAACCACTAGTATGCATTTATAATTATTTTAGATTGAAAAATACAGATAAATTAAGTCAGGACTTTTTCCAAAGGTGTTGATTTAATCAAAAGTAGATACAAAATAACTCAACAATAAAACTATGCACATCACTCTTTCAGGGCACTTTTCTGCTAGTTAACTGTCTGTTTATCAATCCATCCCTCATATGCTTATGCTCTTTCTTTTCCTCTTTTCTTCCCATCTTCCTAAATGAAGTATTTTTTCAGCTTCTCAAGAACAAATAGATTTGTGACTCTAAAAGCCTACTAGGATTGACACTCCACATACATTAGGAGTCTAGCAAGTGACACAGCAGATGACAAACACAGATGGAAATTTAGTTGCTTTCCTGGGACCTGTGAATTCTAAACATTTAGAGACATCTTCTCTTTCCTCCACCCCCTCTTCCTGTCAGCCCAGCAACTAGGAAAGACTGGTTGTATCAATTTTCTTTGTTATCTTTTGTGCTGTTTAGGGGATTTAAACATGACTTTCAGAAATACTATGCTTTAAGGAACTGATTACAAAAAAATAAGTAAGAGTTTCTGGCATCAAGTTCCCAAGATATTAAATGGGAATGGAAGCCTCTGTGGCCCCTTCAGATTATGCCACAGACACTGATATTAATTCAACTTCCTGCCTTGGGTATTCCAACTGTGAGGTGATTAGGATGAAGGATTATAGCAACATTCCTTTGGAAGTTTTCTTTGAGAATCAGGTAGCTGGAATCACAGAATCCTTGAAATTTAAAGTTAGAGAGACAAGCAAGGACCACAACAAAACAGCAAACAGGCTACATTTACAAAGTCCATACTTTCCCCTGTGCTTTTTTCTCTTTTCCCTAGAAAAAGAGTGCATGGGTACATGTGTGCATGTTTGTATGTGTGTGTTGGAGGTGGGGAGGCAGACAAAAGAGACCAAAAAGCCCCTAAAAAAAAAAAACAGAATTTGCACTAATGGGATTTGTAGTCTCTTTCTTATCATCGACTTCTTTTAATTTCTGAGAGAAGATTGAAAATTTATAATCAAAAGAAGGTACAGTAAAAAGGAAAAATTGTGAAAAAAATATTGTGACTAATCCTCTTACTACTTATTTTTACCTATTTTTTATACTTACTTTCCTTTCTTTTCAATTTTAAGCAATTGAAGTATTGGAACAAAGCTAAATTTTCCCTAATATTCAGCCCTTTGTGATTACATATGTATTTCTTAGTGTTTAAAAATGTCTTTTGCATGAGTTACCTGAAGTCTAACATAGCAAGAGATACATGCATTAGCATGTCTTATTACTTGAATTAATGAAAGTTTTCATGTTGTTCCTGCTTTTTCCAGCTCTTAAGTCTAATCACCTTAACTTTGGAGAATCTTTCAAATTCCATCTGTTAGTTGATTCTCACCTTAGGAATCACATTAACCAGCCAAATATAAAACCCATATGTAGCAAACAGAGTTTTAACAACTAGTATCTTTCACCATGATTATTTTTCCATGTTTTATGTGTTCTTTATTATCCAGTCTGTAAGAGTGCAGCCAAAAGTGACCTATGCTCCTGACTTCCTTGGGCTTGTCTTGTGGTATGCTAACTGAGCATGTCCACTGCTAGCATCTAGAGCAGTTGTGACTTCAAACATCATGTACTTATTTTACATAGTTTAGGGCAGGACATAAAGCACAGATTAAATTGAAGCTTCTGGTGAGATGATTGCATCTTGGTTAGTTTTAATAATGCTTTCTATAATGTTGACAAACATCAATGGCTACAGATAGACCTGCCCCAAATGACTAAGCTTTGGCTTCTCTCCATTTATGCCTTTCTGTAGTTTGCCCTATACTCTGTATGACTTAGATGCTAACATATAACTATATAGTTTAACAAGCTGCAGAACTGTACGAAGTGATTATCAGGATGTCAGCTGAAATCCTTTTTAGTATTAAAGGACACAATCCATTTTTCAATAAAACAACAGCTAAATAACTTACAAAAAGTGCAACTCTTAGAACCTCCAAATTTCACAGTAAGAAAAACAACATATACTTTATTTTTAAGATGTAAAAAATGCACAGTGAACTTCCTCAAGCAGATAATAAACCCTTCTTGGACATAAGCAGCATGAAGTTTCATAAGGATAAAAACCAAAAAAGAAAACGGCACACTGATTGAGTCAGGTGAGGCCATTAGTTAAGTACAATATAACCATACTTATCAGTAACATGTAAATGAGTAAGAGCAATAAAAAATTAAAGTATCTATACAGAATGACGCACACTGGATTCCAAACACATGAAAGACAAAGAAGCTTCCTATTCCCTATAGGAGAGTTTTGAATACAATTTCATAGTCCTAATTCCTCAGTATTTTCTCATCGTCTAATCTTTGCCCTCATCTATACTCAAGCCCCAGTAGATTCTGGTTCTAAAAAAAAGAACAAACATTTGGTTCAGTGAGATTTTGCTTGATGAAAGTCTTTACAAGCTGTCATTTCTTAATAATAACTACACTGAAAGATTCCAGAGGGAATTTCCTTCTATCGGAGTCAAGGCAGAATTATTAGTAGGGAGTGTTGTGTTGGCAAAACACTGGATTTTGGTGACTTTCTTCCAGAGCTCCGAATAGACTGCAACCAGTGCAATAAAAACCAGCTACAGTGACTACAAATCACACTTTTTCCCAAAGTCTTCACAACATTATTAAATTCTACACCATGTGTATAGGTTACACTAAGACATAAAACCTAGCTGCTCTTCTTCCCAAGTCAGGGCTCCAAATAAAATTACTGATATTGATTATATATCTCACACATTCAATAACATTCATCCGTAGTGAAATTGCAGAGTACAAATCAATGTAAAGAACAAAATTTGGGGTGTATTAGAAAATTCACATAATCTAATTGAACCAAAGATTATAATGGATGAGTTATTTTCACTTAATTAAGAAAATGTATTCAAAACAGGAACCTGGGTTTCATACTTATTTTTGACACGTGACCAAACCCTGTCCATTTTACCTCTTTAAGAAATACATGTAGTAAGGGGTAGGAATCTTCTCTATTAGTAAATACACAGTTTATTCAATAGTTTTCCCTTTTTCCTCCTTGTTTAGAATGCTATTTTTGTTTTAAACAGTACTCAAGTCTTTATTTTCTGTTTTTTCCTCTATTTGTCTATTTGTGTCAAACAGCTCACCATTTTTTTTTTTAAGATTATCTTATTTATTCATGAGAGACAGAGAGAGAGAGGCAGAGACACAGGTGGAGGGAGAAGCAGGCTCCATGCAGGGAGCCTAACATGAGACTCCATCCCCTGTCTCCAGGACCACACCCTGGGCTGAAGGCAGCCTAAACTGCTGAGCCACCCAGGCTGCCCAGATCACCAATTTTAATCACTACAACATATGATGCATCTTCTCTATTTCCTCTTTCTTTTTTATCTTCAAAATGGTCTTTGCTAATCTACAGTTTTCTTCTTGCATGTAAAGTTTAGGACTTTATAACACTGCCAAGTGCTTTAAAAAAATTCCTGCTGCAATTCAATAGGAATTGCATAAACTTTGTCAATTAGCTTGGTGGAAGAATTGAATTCATACTTCTCCTCAGTCTTCTTTTTTCATATCACTGAATTCATACCTTAGGAAATTTTTTGTATCTTTTAATAACATTTTGATTTTTTTCATAATGGTGTCACATAACTTTGTTAAATATATTTCTCAGTACACTTTTCCCATCGAATTTCCAATTGGTTGTTGCTGATATAAAATAATGCTGCTGAATATCATATGTTGATCTTGTGTCCACCATTCTTTCCTGGATTTTTATGTGGGTAATCACTTCAACTACAGATAACAGTTTTGTTTTGTTTGATTTTATTTGCAAAACCTAATACTTCATAGTTCTTTTGCCTTTTTGCTTTCACTGACATTTTACCATAGATGTTGAACAGAATTGACAATATTACTTATCATTCATAAACAAGTTTAATGTTCTCTGTAAATTTCAGTAGATGACCTTTATTTTATCAAATAATTCTTTTATTTTAAATTCCTAATAGTTTAAGTCTAAAAAAATCTTCAGTAGGTATTGACTTTTCTACATTTAGAAAACAATATACAATTTTTTATTATTATTTTGTGTGGTTACTTACACTATAGATTTTCTAGATTGAACTGCTTAACTTTCTGTAAAACCATTTGGTAACTATTCATCTTAAATTGTATTGATATATTTAAAATGTATTGATATATAGGGCAATTTTTAAATTAAAACCCATATATAGGTTCTTAAGAGAGATTGGCTTATTCCTTTTATTTTCTTTAATTATCCAATTTTACTATCAAACATTACCAGCCTTGGAAAATATATATAAAGTTAAGTTTGGATAAGTTCTCCAAATTATTTTCTGCAACAATGTTGGCTTTTTTTCTGAAATCATTTTCAAAAATGTATGTGTACTTAGAAGTCTCATTTCCTATTCCAAATGATAGTGTACACTGGAAAAAAATGGTTCATTGATAATAGAGGTAAAGGTCTTTGGATTGCTGGTAACTAGTTTGAAAAAAGTTCTATTCCAATAAATATCAAGTTGACGCACAGTAGAGAAAAATAGGAGGTTGGTGTTAACTTACTTAAGTTTCCTTTTTAAGATTTTTGCATGGTTGAATCACAGTCCAAGCTGCTGACAGGAAGAATATCTCTTCTTGATATGTTTTGTTATATGTATATTGACTTGGTTAGGTTCTTCGGATATAATGAAAATCAATTTAGTGGTGGCATATGTCCGCTTAGTTTCATGGCACAAAACTTAAGTTCTTTAAAAGTGTTAAATAAAATTTAAAGCATTTATTAATTACAGATACTAAAATAGAATTTGTTTCAGTAAAATGATAGAATTGAAAGGAATTTTTTCAAACATTATTCATGCAGTGGAAAAGAAGATACTTATTTTGACTGAAGAAAGCTATCCTCTTTTCCAAATATTTGGCTCCATTTTAACTAGAGCAAAACTGTTTTAACCTGAATTTTCAATTCAAATAAAAGAAGCTGGGGTAGGGCAGCCTGGGAGTCTCAGCAGTTTAGCACCTGGGCCTTCAGTCCAGGGTGTGATTCTGGAGACCAGGGATTGAGTCCCACGTTGGGCTCCCTGCACAGAGCCTGCTTCTCCCTCTGCCTGTGTCTGTGCCTCTCTCTCTCTCTCTCTCTCTCTCTCTCTGTCTCTCATGAATAGATAAATAAAATCTTTTTTTAAAAAAAGAAGCATGGGGTATAGCTGTATCCTCTACTGCCCTAATAAATTGCCATATAGATTGTGTTGATATTCAGGAGATAGGAATTGGAAATAGATGCAACGAAAGTCTCATTCATCATGAGTGTCGAGGGACTAGAATCAATGTGAAGGTGCCATGCTGTCTCAAATAGCTAAATAGTTCATGAGGGGAAGTTTACAATTAGGCATGACCAAACTATATAGATTTAATGTGAAAAGGTTATTCTTCTGTCATAAATGATTGGTGGGATAGGAGTTTAGACTACAGTATCTGGATCTTTTTTGTGCGCCCAGAATTCAGATGGATGCTGTCCTATTACCATGTGAAATATCAAGCTGTAATATATAAGTCTTGAAGTCTAACAGGAGGATTGATAAATATATAGCATTTAAAGCATTAAGCACTTTGTGCTTCCATGTCTGTATTTTTTATCCTTCCTTGCTTTCATAGTTGAAAAGTAACATGCCATTGCCATGGACATGTTTTAATTCATGAATCGATTATACAAATATATACCTCAGCCAACATACTCATATATATATGGGCATACCTATGATATTTATATTATAAAGGCTAAATGAAACAATTGGATCTTTCCTTTACCTGTGCTATTCATAGGCTAATAGTGGCAATGACAAAAGGAAAACTTCTCATGGAGCATTCCACAAACCAATCATATTTCAATGATGACAGCTAGAATCATAAAACCTCAATTTTTAATAATAAATCAAATTGTTGACATTTACCTAAATCAATACTCATCATTTCAAAGAAAAAAAATGAATACTCCCTTAAGTGAATATTAAATTGCTTAAATAGAAGAGCCACAATACAAAAGAAATGTCAAAATTGCTATATTTTACAATTGCCCTTATTATGTCCTTATATTTCTGACCAAGCTTTCTAATCTCATTAGATTCTGATTTTCAAATTTCACTGTAGGAAATGTATTATTTCTATGTACCTATTTTGAACAACTCAATGTGTTTGAAGCACTGTATTTTTTAAACAACAAACTTTTAGTCTAATTTGAGAACACTTTAGACACTCACAAATTTTATTTCATGCAAAAATAAGATTCAGTCAGAATATTATGGCAGTCACAGTTTTAGTGTTAAGCATTAAAGCTGTCATATTTTATGCCTTAAAGGGACAAGTATGTCTTGAGATTTATATTTTATCAATATTTTTATCACCGTTTTACATCTAAAAATCATGTTTCTTATAAATGATAAGCATATCACAATTACCAGAAAATTCCATTCATAAAATGCAGAGTACTGACATATTTATGTATCACATAATTTATGCACTTATCTGATATACTGACAGACATAGGATGGTGATCTATGCCTAGATTTTAATTTAAATTTTCTATCCTACTTCATTACTTTAATTAGAAAAGAACATATCTCTTTTCAAGTTAAACAATACATAGGCATATAAAAATGGTGATATTCTATCTCTATGTTAACGTCCAGTCACTTTCAATCTCACACTTTTGAGATAACCAATGTTCATCACTCAGTGAGAAGCTTTCCATAAGTTTCCACAGCCTTTTAGGAAAAAGAATATTTGGTACATTTCATGTTAATTACAATAATGATTCATAAAGTTGAATAATGCTTGCTGTGACCAATTATCACTGTAAAGCAGGTGCTAAACATCATTTTACACACTCCTGCAAAACAACTCCATCTTATTCTATTAGAGTTTTGTTTTTTTAAGTTCAAAGACTCCTCATCAGCTTAGAATCTTGGAAGTTTTAAGCTGAAAGTGGCTTTTTCAGCTCATTTTGTCCATCCTCTCACTTTTAAGACCTAGACCAGCCAATACAGATTAAACATGAAGGTTTTTGTTTGTTTTTAAGACTCTAAAAGAGTTCAGAGGTGATCTCATCAACTTAACTAAAAAAATATCTCCTTAACACACTTCCCCGATATTACCATTACATAATAAACTATATTTATTATTTTACTTTCTTAATATCCAGAGAAAATAACAATAGGTTTAATAAAACAAAACTTGCATTTAACTAGGATTGACACTCAAAATATTTAAACAACAATATAGAATGGACACTGATCATCCAAAACAAATATCGGAAGGTCACTGATCAATAAGGGGAAATGATCATAAACAACCTGTATAGCCTAGCTGTTTTTGCAAACCTCTCTGTAGGAATAGCAACTTCTGTGAAAGACATTGACCAAAAGTCTGCATTAGCAGACATTTACAATTGGCAGAAATCTTATTTAAAACAAGCAAAGGTAGATTTTTGTTGACTTACAACTCTTGGAATAGTGCTAGATTCACATATGACTGGATTCAGGGATCAACCAATGTTATCAGGACTCAATGTTTCTCTCCCTCTCCCTGTCTCACCCACCTCTGTATTAGATATATGCTCAGAGTCTCACAAAATGGTGGGTATGGTACCTCCATTTCTCAGTAGATAGCCTTGATTTGTTAGGTTCTGGACAAATAATGCTCAAGTGTTTGCTTTCATTAGAATATTCATTAGAATAATGTTATTAGAATATTTCATTGTTTAAAATTTTTATTCTAAGGTTCCATGGAGGTTTGGGATTACTAGGTCTTGGATAAAACTTAGGAATCTGAAATTTTAGCACACATTCCAAGTTCCTCTGAAGAAGATGAAAGAAGACATATTGCTCTAGAAACAGATTGGCCAATGCTGCACATATACTGCTACTCTGCACAGTGGTGGTTTTATACTTTTTAAAGCAGAGCAATTTCTTGAAGTGAAATGTTTGTGAAATTCCAGTGTATTACAGGAAAGTAGTCTCACTGAAGGTATACTATACCTACCAATATATTAAAAGGGAAAATTTATGCATACTAGAACTAAAATTTAGAATAACAAAATAACTTAGAAATATCTAAATCTTTCATCTTTCAATAAAACAACTGGTAGAGGGTTACCCCAAATTTTCTACCACTCAGAATAGTATTTCCAATGATCTGTTAACTCCTAATCTGTCCATTTCCACATTTCTCATGATACATAAATTCACTCCATATATATATATTTTAACTGAATCTTGAGAAAATGGAAGACCATCAAGAAAATATTTTTATTCACTCTGTTTCATTTTGTCTTTTCAAATTGTGAATTACATGATGTGGACAAGTTGAGCCAGGAGCTTGTTCCTAGAGGTAGTGTGAGAAAGAATGACAATGTACAATGAAGTAAACAACAAACAGGATAATGGAGAACTATAATCAGTTTTGTGGAGAAAATGAATAAAGTCCTATGATAAGAGAATAACTGAGGGCAAGGGATAGTTAAATAGACCTCATTGTAATTACACATTCGTCCTGTCAGCTCACTGATAGGAAGCTCATTGATGGTAAGGAGCAAAATACATTTATCTTTGTTTTCCTCATTTCTACTATGTAGCCTCTAGAATATAACACATGTTTATGATGTTTGTCAGATTTTTTTCCTCGTATAACTGTTCCTATTAATCATTTTACTGACAAAAATTTGGCATTTTATATTAGATGTATGTAAAAAATAATTATAACTACTGATTTTTATCATTTCTTATAACATTATCTCTTAACCATGCAATGGCAATGTAAGAAAGATATTGTTTACCTGCAGTGTTTATGTGAGTGATTTGGTAAATATTTCAAGAATATGGATTATTGGAAGACATAGTATTTGAACCCAGGACTCCAGTTTTCATTTTATCCACTAAGCCAAATTATTCCTCAGTAAAGTGTTAGTCAAATGTAAATAATCACAGCCAAAGTTAGTGGTGACAGTCCGGGGATTCTCAGTTGTCTGAGGATTCCCATGACCCTCATAGGCAGAATCAATATATAATTTATCTTACACACTAGCACTTTTTGAGGGTAAAAATAGGAGTGACAATATATACTGTGACAATAAAAGTAAACAGAGCCTATCTCAGGAAAAAAAGAGTAGGTATGGTTATCCCACTTGGAAGGCAACAGGGTTTATGCTTTTAAATCTCCTAATGTTCATTTTCATGCACCATTCCCTTTACTATTTTATCAATGATGTAAGGCAGGTGTTTTTATCTTCATTTCAAAGTTGAGGGGACTGAGGCCCAAAACAAGTATGACAATGATTAGTAAGTGAAAGCACTAACATTGTGTAATGATGTATCAGAAGCTGAAAGATATCTTTATTTTTCAGAATAATATTAACACAATTATTTCGGTCACATATTATGTAGAGCAAAGAATATGATGAATCTAATGAATACTGTGGAAGGGATGCTACTAGAACTGCACATTTTCATTACACATCTGTTTCAAAAGATTGCACCAGAAATAAACATTAGAAGTAGGCTGATGCTACTTAGTCTTTGGTGATTCTCAATTTGGATTTCATCACCTCTTCTATAATAATTTTTTTTTTCTTCTATAATAATTTTTAAAAAATTATAGCAAGGATTGATTTTTATAACTTCTAAAAATTTGATAATTGCTAGTCCAAAAATTAATGACACAGTAATGGAAACATAACATTTACCGTTGTACCACATTTGTACCAACCTGAAAAATTTACCATCCTAAAATTTTAGGTTTGTATTTGTTTCAATTGTCTCAGAAATTTTTGGAATTCATTCTTGGATTATGTATAAATATTCTTTAGACCTGCGATGTTTTCAGCAGGAGTAAACTACTTAACTTGGACCATCAAGACCTTTGTGTCCAGGCCTCTCTAATACTGATGAGATCGGCTCTATAGATTAACTGCATTGGTAGCAAAGAGGGCACCAGTGATTAATCAAGGTTAAATGACTCCAGGCAATAGGAAAATAAGTAAAAGAACAGCATCTCCTTAGTTCTGGAAACGCCTTTAAGATCTTGGATTCTGACATTCTGAGAGGTTAATAGCTTAATAACAACAATAGTAAAAACCAAAACGATGTCATTTATCCTTTATTAAGTCCATGTTATATGTCAGGCATAGTGCTAAGTACTTTGCATGCATTATTTCTAATTCTTCTAACAAACTTCCATTCTGAAAATGGGAAACTGAGACAGACTGGCTATGTACATTGTCCAAGGTCATGCAGCTGGTGAACAATGGATCTTGCCTTAAATTCAAGTCTGACAGTTAATTCCCTACCCCATCCTTATTTTCTCCAACCCAAATAGTTAACCATTTCTTAAGGGTTAATGACAACACATGTTGTTTGTAAAGCACTAAATAGTATCTTTTCAAAAACATGATGCTCTGAAATATTCAAAAATATTTTTTTATACATTTATTTATTTATCATGAGAGACACGCAGAGAGAGTGAGAGAGAGAGAGAGAGAGAGAGAGAGAGAGGCAGAGATAGGCAGAGGGAGAAGCAGCTCCATGCAGGAAGCCTGATGTAGGACTCCATCCCAGTACTCCAAAATCACATCCTGAGCCAAAGGCAGACACACAACTGCTGAGCCACCCAGGCATCCCTCAAAATGATTTTTGAAAACCCAAATAGTTCCCATGTTTTTGTTTTTGTTGCTGTTGTTAAGTAAAAATGATACTTGAGTATAATCCTCAGGATTTTGCATCTGCTAGAAGTACACCAAAAGTGCAGGTAAATTCTGTCTGGTATTTGCTTAAGCAGTTCATTTTTGATCCACTTTTCCATACTGTGAGAATGATTATTTTTTAACTCCTGGATTGTCATAGTGAATACAACCTAAAATTTGAAAGATAATTACATCATGAGATAGAAATACTCAGGCTAGTTTGATGTGCCTTTTTAGAGTCAGGAAAAATATTCCCACAATGGTTCCTAGGTCTATATTTTCCTTATCCTTCTTTCTTTAGGAGTGTTTCTTTGCTCAATCTCTTTTAACATTTCTCCTCTTGGGAGGACTGTTCATTTTTTATCATACTAAAATAATCTTTAAAGGAGGTGATAAACAAATAACTGTCACACATACACACATCCCTTACACATTTAGTATCATGAAACATTTCTAGCACATTTTATCTCCATTTTCAGAAGAGCTAATCAAAACATTTCAATCCGTTAATAAAGTGATAACAAATTTAAAGAATACTCTCGTTTTTAGTGGATTTTATGAAAACTGACTCAGAATCATTTCCAAATAATAGTTACCAGTTATTAAGCACTCAACTTTTTACAAACATTATATTCTTTAATTCTCTGACACCATCAAGAGGTAAGCAGTATTGCCATGCGAACTTTATAAGTGGTAAAAATGTGCCAATAAATTTAGTTAACTCACTCTGTCTACATATAATTCAAATGTGAACCAACACTATTAAACATTATTATGCAGGTCTTCCAAAGAACAGAAATTATTTGATTGATAACAAAAGATGGTAATGGCTCTTGTTTTATAGATTGAAAGCCTTAAGTAATTGAATCAGTGGCAAAGTTGAAAATAAAATTCCTGAATTCCCTCATTTGACCTCTTCAGAAAGATAAAAAATTATTTGGAAAGCACTGTAATTTTTTTAAGATTGTATTTATTTATTTGGGAGACTGTGAGTGACAGAGAATGAGCAAGCATGAGCAGAAGGAGGGGCAGAGGAAGAAGCAGACTCTTTGCAAAGCAATGTGGGGGTGGGGGCAGGGTTCATTCCTAGGACCTGGGATCCTGACCTGACCCAAAAGCAAAAACTTAATTGACTGAGCCACCCAGGTGCCCCAGCACTTAGTTTTATACACAAGTAAATATAATGTAAATTTCATAAAGACTATCGAAGGATTAGACAAATTATCAATATTGAGTAGATATTTGGTATAGATCTATATAAGCAATGACAGTAAATCTGACAGGCTACTCCAAAAGACTGTCATACCATAGACTGCTATAAACAATTATTTCTCTTTCCATGAACAAAAATAATGATAAAGTTTGATGGTAAAAGAATCTGGGATCAATTGTCCTACCAAAGAATTTGCTATCAAAAATGCCATGAAGATATTGCCTACAGAATTTATTCCTGGGCATGCTGAGAGAGTAAGGACATTCATATGCTTCAGGGATTAAATCCATCAGTCCAAGGGTGCATGAATAAAATGTGAATCATTCTGTTGATAGTGATTGGTGGTATTCACACCTTTCTTAAATCTTATGCTGACAATACAATAAGTGTATTTTCTCTCTTAAGTTTTTCTGCTTGAGATGTTGCTCATGAGGGAGAAAAGGTAGAATTGTTCTCTCAAAAGAAAACATACACTCCATTAAAACTGAAAGTATACTTGAAATATAAGTTCTTTTTCAAGTTTAAAAGAATTTTCTTTCAGATCTCAGAACATAATAAAAGATTCATTGCATATTAGAAATATGCCAGGCCATGATATTTGCAGTGCTTCCTTTTACTTTTCATAATTTCCTGCCATTGCTCCAGCTGTAGTGACATATTTTATTCAAGAAAGACATTCTGTATAATACATGGAAATATATGCTGTGTGTTTTTAGTATATTTCGTGTCGTGCCATAGAAGATCAACCTGTCTTCAAGATGTTAGTAGTCTCATTGAGGAGACAAGATTAACATCCATCAATAATTAGAGAAAAACAAAAAACATATGCCAAAATGCTAAAACGTGGTACAAAGACTGTATGTGATATAACACTTGAGAGAAGACAAGACTGTTAAGTGTTAAAATGGAAGATTATTCATGGTATCTGCAGACTTCCTTCATATGTCATTCTTTGAGTCTACTACTTGCTACCTGAGTCAACTTGGGTGAGTTTTTATTTTTTTTCTGGGCCTTAGCGTTGTTACCTCCCATAAGTATATAATAATGTCAACATGACAGGTTTTATTTTAAAGAGTAATAAATTGGTATATATCAAATGTGTACTCAATACACACTTCCATGATAATGAAGATGATGATGGCAGGATTCATTTAAATCGTGAAGTGTGGAATGTAGAAAGGACAGTGGGAAAGATGGGTGGTAGACAGTAAGGAAGATAAAAGATTTTAGATAATTACTACCAAGAAAATAAATTGGACTTGGCAAGTGGAAACTAGAAAGTATCAAATGTCAACATAGTTGGATTTAATTCTTAACTCTCATAATCATCATTGCTTGTGCTTTCAAGCAATTTTTAATTTTTTTTCTTTTGTTTTCAAGCAATTTAATTAGTGTAGCTGATCCACAGTTTTCTCACCATGGAATGGATAGAAACAGTGATATTTTGAAAATCATATGAAAAAACAGCAAAAAGTACTTGTCGTGTTCAGCAAGGTTAACTTACATGTGGAGGACAGTAGGTAGGCCCATGTTAGCAGCATAGTGCTTAGGGCTTACAGTATATTTTAGAAGCACACATAGTGTTCTAATTTTATTTCTTCTAAAATCAGAAGAAAAATTGAACATAATAATAAATTAATAATAAGCAAGCCTAATATTCATTGTTATAACAATTCAGTTGTAAATGTAATTTTAGAGTATATGGAGAAAAGGCTCCATGAAGGCAAAATGTCTAGGATCCACACAAGTCCTAATGTGACCTGGTGTTCAGCTCTATTCTTGCCCCACTTTACGCCTCGTTAATAGGAGAGGGATGAGCCACGGGAATACCAGAAACACCGGCATTGAGCTCTGATGAAACCACACCTGAAACATGACAGCCCCTGTCCTTGCAGTTATCTAGAAACATACTTTTCATAGTTGAATCCAATTTTCCCTGTGTTTCCTGAAACCCAATTATCATTATAGATACAACTAATATTCATCAATAAAGTTCTCTTTAATAATCACAGGTATAATTCAATGTCTCACTTTCATCATAATAGAGATGCCTGGTCAACATTTTCATACAGTTAAATATTTAAAGAATAAAAAAACAAACAAAAAACTAGCAGTGTATGACCAAAATAATGCTTAGGAAACCATGACCCTAGAAGCCCAGTTTCAAAGAGGTTTTGTATTTGAAATTACTCAGCTTAAATAGTCATTTAAAGCTTCACTCAGTTTTTCCTCAACTATATAAGTGTGTCCAGGTACATGATACATACAAAATCTTATGAAAATTCCATATGTGTTGCTATTTCATAGTACTTCCGTTCTCCCAAAAGGCTCTCATTCTTGCCAACCTTGGTCCCTTCCTTAGTGCCACAATAGCCCCCACCCAACATGTGCATGTGGCTCTAGCAGCTCCCCAGAGACTGTTCTCCTTTGGAGAATTTGCAGCATGGTCTTCTCCTTCTTTGTCCAAATGCTTGGAATAGGGAAAGGGAACGTTTAAGAAGCACCACAAGTAAGAAAGCTTTAGTCTGGTACAAAAGTACAAATAGGACCAAAGTTCAAGTATTTACTGTCCATTGTTTTTTTTTCTGAGGGCGTTAGCTAAAATTATTAAATGGCAATAGCTCCAATCAGGGCATAATTTGTCCATCTATAATTCTTGTAATGTTTGTTCATAGTAGAAATTGTTAAGTGTCTATGTAAAATCATTAAGACTATAAAGATAAAATAAGGGCTGCTCCCTGGGATAGCATGTGGCTTTTGTCTACATTTTCCTAAAGAGATTTAACTAACAATATCACAGCTATCTTGAAAGACTTGTTACTCTTCTACTTTGCAAGGAAGTTCAACCGTCAAATGCCTCTGAAATTTGTACCCCACTTTCTTTTTAATCGCTTAAGTCAGTAGAATAATTGGCCAAGTGTCTATTTACAAGTTGATTTTTCTTCTCCACTTAAAAAAATTATTTTACAGCCTGTATTTCTCTGATAAGGAAAAAAAATCTGCATTCACTCAGTATGACTAAATGCTTTCTAATATATCAAGTTAGAACTATCCTCTAAAAGCATTATAGCACAACGAATGTTTCTTTGTCTTAGAAAGAATTCATGCATAGAACATGACAGCAGAAAGAGTCAGCAGAGACAGACCTCTTTAATTTTTATTGATAATATGATCACAGATGCATTTTTAATTATCTCACCACATTGCTTTCCCTATCAACTGTCACTAGTAATTTCACAGAGCAAACACGTTGCCCTTATGACATTACAGAACACAATTTAGAGTCATTTAGGATGCTTGTAGATTGACAAGTGGCTTCACCTTTTGAGAGAATACGACTAAGGGAGTCAACGGACTTAGAAAATTAGATGCCAATCATCTTTGTAACCTAAAGGTGAAGAGCAGCATGAGCAAGATAATCAAGAATATTGAAGTTTTCTGCATTAGTGTAGTGGCTACTGCTAAAATCACTGTAGTTTACAGGAAAAAAAAATGGGCAAAAAACATCTTGCTGTGGTATTGTTAAATGGGGAGAAAAACATGACAGGGTTCTTTTTCTTGGTTACATGCGTTACAGAATCCTCAGTAGCTGGTACTTGTGTGATGATACCTAAGAATAGAGAAGACCTTGGAGATTCTGAGCTCAGAAAATCAGTGATTCATTTCTTGGGGTTGTAAAATCACAGATAAAGAAGAGAGTGTTGTTAATTCTTTTAATCATACTATAATACTGTCTGTAAAGATTTGCTTTCTGTTTGGTATATTGGAACCACCCACATCTCTGAGGTTCAAAAACAACAAAACAATTCTAAAATTCTTTCATGTTTTCTTATGCTTCTGTTGTATTATTTTTAGGATATTTTCTAAAAACCCTGGTTATAGGTTTCTTTGTAAAAGAACAAACAAAAATTATAGTCCTTATCATTTTCCCTGGCGAAGTGATTTTTCTACACCTTTTAAAAAATAATGACCAGCTACATTTTGTATTAGAGTGAAGAAAAGTATTTAAGTATTGAATACATATAATGGGTTAAGAAAAATATAATTTAAAAAACACCTCATGTCAATTGGTAGACAACCGAATTTTTAAAATGTAGTATAACCATATATTAGAATACCATGCAACTAAATGAAGAAAGCAAACTTACTAGTATATATATTAAGCTGATAAATCTAAAAAAGTTCATGTTGAATTTAGAAAGACAGTCACAAAGGTGTACACGCTTTTTGGTTTCAGTCATATAAATTCAAAAACAGAAAACAGTAAATCATGGTGATAGGATCAGCAGAGTAGTTATATCAGGAAAACAGGGGAAGGTGAAGGAAGACAAAGGAACTCTCTTTGCATATGGAAATATAATAGATCTTCATCTGGATATTTGTTACATATGTGTACACATGTAAAATCTGTCAAGGTATACACTTAAGATTCATGTATTTTGCTGAATCCAAATTATAACTCAATTAATAAAAAAACAGGAGAAATAACTTCTTGCTTTAACATTGGTTACTATTTAGTACTTGCATGCATTACTTCCTATAATCCTCACAACAATCCTGTAAGACTTGGTTATTAGTCCAATTTTTAGATGAAAAAGGAGGCATAAGAAAGATATAAAGCTTTCCTGAGTTACATAGCTAGTATATTGCAGAATTAAGATAAGAATTCAAACCCTGGTTTTCAGAGTTTGACCACCAAGCTATCTTTTCTTTCCCTATCAGGTTCCAATAGATCTGATGTTAATTTAGAGGAGCTTCATGTAATAGAAGACAGCAAAGGGTTGTGCAGAGAAAAAGAGTAATTAGAAGCATCAAAGTAATGGCAATTGCAAGCAAAAACTATCAATCAGTGGGTTTCTGGGCTTTAAATAATTTTCAGTTTATGAATTATACATATGGATGTGTAATGCTTTTAACTGTAAATATCACATTGTTCCCCAAAGTGCATTCAAGATAAGCCATTTGTTACAGTTTTTGAAAGATCAATGGATGTTAAAATGTGTCAAGCAGCTGTTGTTTCAGGGCTTCTTTCCCCACTTTTGAAATAATCTATAGTACATTATCAGAACACGTTACATGTCCTGAAAACAAATATCATGGGGGAAAAAAATCCTGAAGTATAATCCATTATCCTACACTTAATCTCTCAGCATGATTTGCAAACTTATAAAATATGGCATTATAAGCCCTAAATAGAAATAGATTTGGGGGGCAACTGGGTGGCTCAGTCAGTTGAGCGTCTGCCTCTCAGTTTTAGCTCAGGTCATGATTTCAGGATTGTGAGATGGATGCCCGTGTAGGGCTCCCAGCTGAATACAGAGCCTGCTTAGGATTCTTGCTCTCCCTTTGCCTCTCCTCCAACCTCTTTTGCGCACACTCTCTCCCTCTCTCTCACTCTAAAAAGAAAAAAAAAATAGATTTTATATTTTAGGGTATCAAATTTGCTAAATTTAGAAGAGATGTTCTAGAATGAAAAGTAATATACTCTAGTGCAGTTAGTTAAATAACATTCCCTTCGTTTCCCCCAACTTCCATTTCCTTGATGATTTGGCAGATAATGTGATCTCTTATTTAACAACAGAATTAAAATAAGAATTTGCTCAACTTTCTGCTATAATTCACCAAATTCCCTACTTCTTCCCCACCCCTACCTAATATTTTCTTTTTTCTTCCTTTGAAGTACTGTCATTCAGGTATAAAATTCATTTCCCCAATCTTACTGTGGACCTTCCAATCTTGCCTTGGATCAGTCTCAATTTGCTATTCCCAGGTATCCCACTTTCCCTTTTCTACTACTCTTTGCACCAGCATTACACCTTCCCAAATCTCTCTCACCTTAAAACTGTCTCTTGATTTAAGTTGCTGTGTTGATCTCCCCAGTGCCATTTTGCTTTCCTTTCACAGAAAACCTTGAAAACAGTCAGCATTCTTTACCTTCACATCCTTAAGCAAGTTTCTGTTCTCAGCTGCTGCAATCTTTTTCCACCCCCATTACTTTTCTGGAAACACTATTCCTAAGGCATTACTGTTCTCCTTATTGCTTCGAATAAACACTTTTCACTTAGCCTTCTGACTTTCAGTATTATTTTCTGCTTGTGAACAACTTTCTCTTTGATTTTTTTTCCTTTGGTTTTATTTTCTTTTTTAAGATTTTATTTATTTATTAGAGAGAGAGAGAGATAAGGCACACATATGGGGGAGGGGCAGAGGGAGAGGGAGAAGCAGGGTCCCTGCTGAGCAGGGCTCTGGACATGGGGCTCCATCCCAGGCAGAAGCTTAACCCACTGAGCCACCCAGGTGCCCATTTCCTTTAGTTTTTGATACAATACAGTCTCCTGAATTTTCTCTCGCATCTCAAGAGGCACCTTCTTAGGAATCTTTTTGCTAAGGCTTTCTCAAATGTGCAATTCTTAATTGTCTGTAATTTGCCGATAGGCTGTATCAGCACCAGAATACAACTTCACCTGAATAGCTTCAATTCATGCTCAGCTCTCAGAATAAAAATGACTTCTTCCAAAAGGCATTTTCTGAATCTGGGTTACGTATCCTCCATAAGCTCTCTTAAAATGTAATATTTCTCCTATTATGACATTTAACATATTGTATCTTCCATTTTCCTCTCAAGCTCCATTAAAATATAGATCATTCCTGCTTTTCATTTCTAGATGTATCTCCTATACTTAGCAGTGTCTTCCAGATGGCAGATACTCAAAATGCCAAAAGACATTTGTCTTTTCTGATGCCAGTACCATATTATTTTAAATGTTATTAGTTTAATAAAAAAATATAGAAATAAGACCTCATTCATTTTTCTAATTCAAAAATATTTTAGTTTTTCATTTGCATTCCTAGATTTGCTTTAGGATAAAATTTCCAAGTCATTTAACCAAACCCATTGAGATTTTGACTGGGAGCTCACTATATCTATAAACTAATTTAGAGCAATTGATACCCTCAGGATATAGCATTTAGTTTTCTCATTCAGGATTGTGTCTTTCATTAATCTATGATTTTTATGTCATAGTAAGTAGACGAGAATTTTCTTTAGATGGGCCCCATACATCCTCTGTTAATACTTTCAAAAAGTATGTTATAGGTTTTGCTTTTATTGTGAAGGGGATTTTCCATTACACTTGTCAGCGAGATACTTTACTTGTTTGTATATATATGATATAGCTTTGTGTTTAAAGATACCAGCTTGGAGCTAAACTTCCCAGACTTAAATCTAAGCTCTTCTACTTACAAACTATATGGCTTTAAGAAAATTATTTAGCTTCTCTTCATGTTTTTTTCCCTGTAAAAAGTATGTAATACAAGATTGTTATGAAAATTAAATTAATCAATATTTAAAAAGCTTAAATAGTGCCTAATATACAAAGAAGTGTTCAGTATGATAATGATTATGAACTAGCAATATTGCTAAATTCTCTTACCTATTCCAGGCTTCACAGTATATACTCTCTTGGATTAGGTAGTAAAAGTAATCAAATTATGTGGAATTAATAATAAATTTACATCCTTATCACATAAAGCACCCTTAATTACTGTCAAGAATTATTGCACTGGGCAAAAATAGAAAAAAATAATGTTACATAAGAGTATTGGGAGGCATCCTTAAATCATATTCTATTTTAATTGCTAATTTCTCTAACATTTCACTGTTTGATATGCTTGTTGATGGTCTTAGTTTGAGTAGCTGAAATGCTAACCTTGAGACAAGGATGAGATCAAATAGTTTATTTGGGAGGTGAAAAAAAAAACATAGTTTCAAACTGGGGAAGTGAGACAGGGTAGTAAAAGCATCCAATAGAAGGTGCTTCATCGAGAAAGTTAATAGGTGGACAAGTGGGGATTAATCTTATTGTAGAAAACCTAGCAATCAATGTGAAATACATGCCTCAGAACTATCCCATTAGAGAATGAAGGAGGTCATGTATTTACACACTAAGTTCTATCAATGCCTGCACTCAAGGCTGCTGCTGCTGTGGATACACACTGATGTGGTAAGGTCAAGCTGATACTAGCAGGGTATCAGTAGGATCTGCTGTAATTGTTTATCTGAGATATATTGACCTATTTCACATAAGTGTGATAAACTAAATAGTATATATTTCAGCTATGCCTAAGAGGTCTTTTTTCTTAATTCCTAGATATTATACGTTAAAAATATCCTATCGGCTGAATGTTAACACCTACTGAATGTTTCAACATATACTGAAATTATTGGGTATTTTTCCTACATGTAATGTTGATGTTATATATATATAATATATATAATATATATATATGTTATATATATATAATGGTATACTAATATATTTTAATATATGGAACCATCTTTAAATTATCCAAATAAACTATGACCCCCTAAAGTATTTAGATAATATATTTATTATGGTTTACATGAATTTTATTTAGGATTTTTCCATCTAAAGTTCTAAGTAAAGATGACCTTTAGCTTACATTTTTAAAAAGATTTTCTTTATTTTTTTGACAGGGAGAAAGAGAGAGAGAACAATCAGGGGGAGCAGCAGGCAGACAGAAAGGGAGAATCAGACTCCCTGACAAGCAGGGAACCCAATGCAGGGCTCGATGCAGAGCTCTATCACAGGACCCTAGGATCACGACTGAGTGGAAAGCAGATGCCCAACTGAGCCATCAAGGTGTCACAATGTTTCATTCTTAAAAAGGTCATAGAAACTGTAATAAGGTGCAGAAAATAGTTAAATGTTATAACATATTTGTTATTTCTTTATTATAGTATTAGTATACCTTGGGAAAATATTAAATGAATGAAAAATATGGATCATACATTAATCATATTTAATCTGTATATATAAATGTGTATTTACAAGTATATATATTAACAGATATATAACAGAAAGATAAAAAGTGAATATATTATTATATATATAAATGTGTGTTTATATATATATAAATCTCCCTACTTACAAATGAAGAATATCTTGTTAAAATTCACAGTAATGTTGTAGGGCTAAATAGGATCTGAATAGGTTCTGATCTTGGTATACTACAAAAGTATGTAAAAGAAGGAATCTTCAAATGAATTTATATTTTTATTTGAGATTAAGCAAGTATATAACTGTGGTATATTTGGCCAATAATCTAAAACTATTTTTCCATTATTGAAACATAGGTAAGATTGGTATCTTTTAATTCTCATTATTTCTCAGAGTAATAGCCATTCATTGTATAAACATAGATCAGTAAAAGAATATTGAAAACTGCCTATTCCAACAAGCATATTTCCTTCCACTGTTAATGACTCTTCGGAAGAGTCTTGACTCTTTACAATGTATGGGATTACATTTCCAGTTATAATTGTGTATAGATATGGTCCATTCCCTTATAAAATGGCTCTCTGATTCAGTTTCAGTTCAGGTGCAAAACTAATTGATACTGCAAACTGTCTCTAATAATGCTTATTGGATATCCACAGTTTAGTCTCACCAACCTCATGACAAAATGTTCATGTGCTTTATAAGTTGGAATAGAAAGTGAGTCCTTACCTAAATAATACTTTGAAATTAAGTAACATCTTAGCATTTGTAGAAGTGCTTTCCCATGAGATATTTATATTCTTACCACCATGAACCTTGAGGTGGATTTTCTTGCATTGTAAGGTAGGTTGATGCACTATTATTGTTATCCTTATTTTGTATAACAAATGGAGACACAGATGGATCATAGCTAGGTCTGAATCCGAGTCTTCAGTCCATGCCCAATGTGCATTCAACATACTGTAAGATACTTCTCACCACTATACTATGAGACATTATTCAGCATCCTATCACTTTTTGTAATATAGGTCCTGTATAGTAATTCTTTGGAAGCAATTCCACAGTATAATGGGTGGTGACAAAATTAGCTCTGCTGCTCATCACAAGACCTAATTAGACTCTTATTTTGATGCCATACTTTTTAGTATACTGCCTTTAGCTTGGCTTCCCCACTCAGCAGTATTGGAAAGCAAATGAAGTACTTTATTTCTTTTCCACACACTTAGCTAGCTTCCTGAGCTTATAGGACAGTGAAATCACCAAACCTAGATAAACTGCCAACCAACTATTTATCTGTGACACAGTTTCACTATCTGCCAAATATTATCTGTAATAATACGTCCTTGTTTTGGTGTTGTTAAAATAGATGGCATGAAAGATTTAGCATAATATAAGTCACGTAGCTAGCTCTCAATCTGTGTCATGATATTATATCATGGTAAAAGTTGGTCCGAAGAGTGGCAACACAATGGAGCGAGAACACTGGGATGATTACTGCCTTGGCCTTGTTAGATACTAACTTTGACTTGCAGCCAGAACCTTTACATACTAGGGACTCAGTTTTCTCATCTGTAAACTGACCAGATTAATTGTGTTGATTTAACACATCCCTTTCAATACTAATATCCTGGATTTATACTTAAGGAATAACATCATCTGTTTGCCTGATATAATAGTTCTCAATTTTGTACATTTGAAGAGAAACTTAAGTGGTCTCAATGAAGCCCATGATGGAGCCAAGAACCAGCTTACTTACCGAGAGAAATGTAGCCTCCTACCTCCTTCCTTAGAGTTGTGTCTATATTTGTTTAATTCTTTCAGTGGTACAGTTCTAGGATTTCAAATTAAAACTTAAAGTAGGCTATTGAAGAGGCATTCTACACGAAAAGAAGTGATTTTATTGCTCAAGATTCCTCCTGTATTATGCAATCTTGTAAGCCAAATATGAATGTTGACATAAATGATGTGTTGCATAAGTACAGGCATCACCGATAGAGCTGTGACTTTTAAAGATCCAGAAAGATAAAAAGTGAATCCGTGCTGTAATTTAAATCCAGGTTATAAACTTGGATTCCACCTGGGGTTTAGTTTAGATTTGATAAATTATCATATCTCAGCTCAAGGAACTTTCTCCAGAGACTTTCATTCACACTTCATTGACATTTCAGTAAACAGTATTTAAGAAGTGGATATGAAATTCTCTTTATTTGGCTTTTGTGGCAGGCAGATTTACTGAGGGGGAAAAAACTTCAAATGACGAATATAGTATAAGAGAAATTATTGTGAGATTGCAGAATTTTATATAAATATTTATTTGGACAGATTTAAATATCACATTACCATTGTCATTCAGGAACATTATACCACTGATTTGAGCAATAAGATGTTACACAAATAAAATAATGAATATGGGCACACTAAAATATAGTGAGTAATTATATGATAGGAAATTGTCTTTGTGGTAAATACAGAATGATTAGACAATTAGAACATATCTGTGTACTTAATCTGAAAATGTCCTTTATAAAAAACAATCCACACCTAATCACAATTAAAACAATACCTTCAGATCTATACTTTGATGGGAACTTCTTATGCTTAAATCTCAGCTGTCTGCTTCCCTGTCCATTGTTTTCCTATAAGCTCACAGAGCAGGTAGTATAGCCATCATTTAAGACTTTGGGAAACAGCTAAATTCTTTCTCAAGGCAACTTGGTAAATTAATATTGAGCACACTTTAGAAGGAAAATCCTGTTATTTCACTTCTGTGATAACCACGGCATTCAGATGCTAAAGTACTTCACATATTTCTCATAATGCTGACAAAAACACTCAGATGTAATCAAGACATATGATATTATCCCCCTTTAGTAGATGAAGAAACAGGTCTACAAATTGAATAACCTGCTCAAATATGTGTTCATTGCAAGGAGTAATGGGAGATCATGAATTCTGATTTATACTTCTGTGCTCTTTTTACTACAGCATATTCTCTTTTCTGATATAGTCTATTAGACAAAAATTTCCAAATACATTAAATTCTATTTCTATTTCTGGAAATCTATTGCTGTTATTATAATCTTGGACATATCACACGTTTTTTAGTTGTGTTAAAAACTCATTCATCTTTAAACATCTAAAACTCAGATGTTATTTTTGGAGTGAGATTGGCTTATTTTAAATGGTATTATATTAAGTATAATTTCTAACTGAGTCAGTCTGGTGTATGGGCAAACACTGCACATAGCAGCTATTCAGAAAACAACAACTTAGTCTTTCTCAGAGTATAGGATTGTTCTTATCCAAGAGTCCTGAAAGGAAAACATTTAAACAAAACACTAATACATTGTGTTAATACACCCTAGTGTACAGAACTCTCCCAATGAAAAATAGTGCATGATCTGCTGCTTTCATTTGACACTATCTCATAAATAAAAGATAAGAGGGTAATGAATTATAGTTTGTAAACACTAGAGCCAAATTATAACTGCTGATTGCTAATAAACTGCGATGAAAATGGATCCATAGCAAGCAGAAGTGATACTGCAGCAGAAAACATTTTGGAGAGAATTGTACATTAATAATAATTATTGGCCTGTTCCTTGCATATTAATTCTAATGTGCACAGTTTTGTTTAAAAGAAATTTACAAAACTCTTTGAGTAGAGCTTCAAAAACCTGTCAGAAACTCACTTTTCTCCATTTCTCAGTTACTTCCCCATTCCTGATATTTTTCAAACATCTTTCATTCAGAAGCTATTTTATGAAAAGAAATAAAATGTTAAATACAACCATTTAATATTAAAGTATAAACTCCTCTTCCAGCCATGATAGGGAAAGTGGTACTGATGTAAATCCCTCCTGATGTAAATCATGATAAAATTGCACAAATCATACAAAGCATTGTATTTTAAGCATTGGACAATATGCAGTTCAAGACCATGAGTTTTGAAGAACAGAATGAGCATTCTACATTTCCTTGAATTTCTTCCCGAGGGCATTTTCTTAATAGGAATGGAGGGAAGTAACGTGCCCAGACACCAGTCATTTACTGAACTGAGAAGACAAATACTGGATTTGGTGCTGCTAAGGTGGCTGGATTTGGTTGGCCAGGGAATTAGATCATAGATCTCTGCATATGGCACACTGAACTGGCTACAAAGCTAGCAAAATGCATTACTAAATATATAGTAAACTAACCAAGTCGATGCAGAAGAGGAAAAACAGAAACAAATAATTGAAGGGATAAAAATATTAAAAATGGTGAGGTAAAAAGTTTAAATCTAACCATATGAATAATTACATAAAATGTAAATGGATTAAAAGCATTCCTATTAAAATCCAACGATTGTCAAATTGGACAAATAAGTATCATTCACATACATTCTGTCTTAACAAGAAAATACCTTTGATGTAGAAATACTAATAGATTAAAAGTAAAAGGATGCAAAAATGTACACCATGCAAATAACAGGTAGAATCAGAAAAAGTAGCCTCCAAAACAAGAAATATTACCAAATACAAAAGTAAAATTTTTAGTAAAGATAAACAATTCATCAGGAAGACATAACAATTATAGTATATGCACCCAGTAACAAAAATTTTGTATATGTATGTATGTAATATGTACATATATAATATACATATAAAATAGCAAGAAAACAAAAATAGCCAAATTAAAATGAGAAATAAAAATGCCTCCACAACAGAGATTTTAACTTTTTGGCATTTACAAAACAACTATCCCTCAAAAAATCATTAAATATATAATTTTGATAATTGATATATATTCCGGGATCCCTGGGTGGTGCAGCAGTTTAGCGCCTGTCTTTGGCCCAGGGTGCGATCCTGGAGACCTGGGATCAAATCCCACGTCGGGCTCCCGGTGCATGGAGCCTGCTTCTCCCTCTGCCTGTGTCTCTGCCTCTCTCTCTCTCTCTCTCTCTATCATAAATAAATAAAAATCTAAAAAAAATTATATAAAAAAATAAAATAAAATACTGTATTCCATAAGTGAACATGAAGTATTCACCAGAATAGATGGCATACTGGGCAATAAACCTCAACATCTTACAAAAATTGAGTCTTATAGAGTATATTTTCTAACCACAACATAACTAAGTTCCAGATGAATACAGACAAGAAATCAGACAAGACTCAAATATTTGGAGATAAAACAACATAATTTTAGATATCCTATGGGTCAAAGAAGAAGTGATAAAGAAAATTAGAAATGTTAAGTTGAATAATAGTAACACATACACATGTAGAAAATTTAGTAGGGTGCCTCTGAAGCAGTGATTTAGAGGGAGCAACAGGAAATTATATATTGCTGCTGAGGGTACAAAATTATAAACTACTTTCAATAACTGGCACTTTTTTATGAAGTCAGACATTCATTCACTTAGTATAACTCAGCAATTCCACAACTAGATCTTTAACCAAGAGAAATAAAAACATGTTTACAAAAAAAGAATTCTATAAGAATATTTATAGCAGCTTTATTCATAATAAACCCAAACTGTAAACAATTCAAATGCCCATCTGCAGGATGGTAGATAAACAACTTGTGGTGTATTCCTGTAATGTTTATTTAAAATGGAGCAAATTGATAATATATAATAAGTATGCATTTTAAAACATTATGTTGAAAGAAATAATCCACTCATAAAAGAATATTCAATATATTATTCCATTTTTCTAACATCCCAGAACAGAAAAAATTCTTCTATGATGATGATGATTGGAATTAGAAAATGGATCTCAGGGAACATTCTGGGTGGTGGAAATATCCGATATTTTGACTGGGGATTTGGGCATACAGGTGTATATATTTGTTAAAATTCCCTAAATTATATCCTAGGATCTTTGTGTTTCACTGGATGTAATTGTTTTTGCTTCAATTTGAATAAACAAATAGAGGAAGGAATGAAGTCAAAGGAGGGACCCGTGTGGTAGGTATTATAAATATATCTTGCCAAATTTGTCATTTCCTTTAGATACTATTTTCTGATGATTATTATTTTAGTTATATCTTTCACTAATAGCATTGGCTTTTATATAGACTGGTTTCACTTCTGGCACCTATACAGAGAAGGTCCCTTTGTTATTTCTGCCCTTATTTGAGGTGTTATTATGATGTGCTTACACCATACATTTTAGGTGAGATTTGTAGGTTATACTGTGGTAAAAACCTAATCCAAAAATTTCAGTGGTTTATTGAAACAAAATTTGATTTTTTACACCACACATCCCACACATGTCAAACAGGTATAGAGCTGGGAACTGTGCTCACATAAACATCCAAGGGTCCAGGCTGATGAAAGCTACACCCAATTGTGAACCTGTCCTATCAGACCTCACTTCCTGGGACACAGAAGGGAAAGAGGGTCTGGAATCTCATAATTTGGTGCAGAGATCACACTTGTCATTTCTACTCTCAGCTCATGCACTATATAAATAGCTATAAAACCCTAACATAACTCCAAGAGAGACAAAAATGTAGAAGGTAATGTGGAAATTTGTTGCATGCTACTATTGCTGCCACAGTTATCATAGTTGATTCACCCTTCATGGTAATTACTGCATAAGAACCAACGGGGCTACAAGAGCACCAAACTTAGGAATCCTGTGGCAGGACTGTGGTAGAGTTGAAAACTAAGGCACAGAAGGCTCTAAGGCTTTTTCTAAAATTTACAAAAAAATTCTGAGTGGAAAAGATTTTTTTTTTGGTCGCTATTTTAAAATTTCATATCTATATTTTTTTAATTCAGAAATGTTTTAAATGCCTTTACCCATGGGACACCTAGATGGCCCAGTCAGTTAAGTGTCTGACTCTTGATTTCAGCACAGGTCATGATCTCAAGGTCTTGAGATCAAGCCCTGCATGGAGCTCCACCCTAGGTGTGGAGCCTGTTTAGAATTCTCTTCCCCTCTCTCTGATCACTCCCTCCAATCCTGCTCCTGTGCTGTCTCAAATAAATAGCTAAATAGATAAATAGATAAATAAATAAATAAATAAATAAATAAATAAATAATAGATAAATCCTTTACCCAAAATACATTGCTGAAATCTGAATACAAGAAATGTGAAAATAAGCCTTCCCACTGTACTTTGTAGATAATTCACATGCTTTATGATGTCCTACCATTCAATGATTCACATGACTCTTGTCTCCTCCATTCCAAACACATTTCCCAACACACATTTACTGTGCTTCAGCAGTACTTTCTCATATGATGAAAAATTCCATTCCGAGGTTCTGATTTATTTTTTCTCCTCAGCCTGGAAGTCTCTCCACCAATGCCTTTCCCCTCATTTACATACTTGTCTCCTCTGCTTTTTCTATGTTCATGTAAGGCACATTGTTCTGTCCTTTCACCAATACGTTCTCTTAAAAGCATCACCCGTATCCATGAGAACAGAAACCAGGTTGAATTTGTTCTCAGTGTTACAAATAGGCATACATAGGCTCTTGAATAAACAAGTATAGGCAAACAAAATAAATGTTTATGAAGTATGAGGTACAGTCAAATAGTCAACCGAAGAATTTTTCTGAATAACAGTATCACTCTACAATTGCATAATAATGATTTAGAATTGTTTTAAAAATCTGAGTCCAATTATATTACCTTTTTGAAGTAGGTAGATTAGCATAATTTTCTCCATTTTACATGTCTATAAAGTAAAACCCTTGGAACTTCTATGAATTAACCTAGATCATAGAAGTAAACATTTATGAAGTGTGACAAAGACTGTTAGCTAAAAACCAAACTTGTTTCTTTTTTTTTTCCCTTACCCCACACCTGACCATTTTGCAGCTTCTTTTGCATTGGATATGGCCCTGTGTCAGATTCCTAGAAAACAGAATGTGTTAGGAAATGAATACTTCCAGGCATTGACCATTATGTTCTCTTATGCACTATCTTCCACCATTTTTTCCCTCATCCAGTTTGGTACAAATAAGTGCAGGGAACTAAAAACCACAGGATATCTTTGATAGAGCTACACTCTAGAAGATTGGATCCCTAAATCACCACTTAATAGAGAGGTACCTACCAATTAGGAGCATACATTGCATAATTTATGTCAAGAAATGTATTTCTATTATTTTAAGCCAGTATATATTTTAGAATTCATTAGTTAGAGTGGCTTGTGCTACCCTAACATTTACAGTGGAAATTGCACCCCCCCTTTTTTTTAGCAGCCCATCCTTTCAGTAGATGATTGTTGCCTTACTCTGGCATCTAAATGCATACCCACACCTACAGACGGACACATACAACCTTATACAGGTCCATGTATCGCAGCTCTGGCAGTTAGAGAATATAATTTACAAGATCTTAGTATAGGGATTTCCTTTGACCAGAAGGCCCAGCTATTTTGTTTTAAAATTCATTGCTCTATTTGCTATGAGAACACAGAATTGAGTCAATGATTGACTAGAGTAGATATACTAAAACAACAAAAAAAGAACAAAACAATAAAATGAAAAACACTTCAGAAAATTCAGGATTCCTTTCTTGACAGAATTAAACTCAACAGGTCTTAGACTAGATGGCAGTCCAGGACAGTTGCCTCAATCTTCTATGCTCCTCCCCTTCACCTAGGACCAACTTGCATCACAGTTTGATGCCTCTTTTTAGCTTTTCTGACTTCCTCCCAATTTCCTTTCATAAAGGTAATTTCCCTAATAAAATCTTTGCATGTTTAATACCACCTTGGCTTCTTCTCAGAGGGTCTGGACTAGCAAAAGGGCTTCATCCAAAGCTGGAGCAACTGGTTCTCATAGATTATACAATTAGTGTGTAGCAGATCCATTTCTTAATTCTATTTCATATTAGCTCATTTTTTATCTTTATGAAATTTGTTCAGTCATTTGAGTCTACTTTGGCAGCAGGATTTTTCTTTTCCTTTTACAAAAGTGATCCAGATTAAATAATATATAGTCTAAGCAGTTGGAATACAGTAGTCAGAAATATGTTCAGCCTCATGAAGTATTCTGAATTCTGAAATAAATTTGATGCCAAATAGTTTATCAGAAATATTTTCAGCTATTATTCTTATTTGAGGTGATAAAATACTTAAACTTTATTTTAGAAATGGTTCAAGAAACAAGGGAGCCATCTCTTGTCAAGTCAATGCCCATACTCTGCATTCCAGAATGGGTGGTAAGGTTTTTCTCTAGGCATGCTTCCACAAGAAATCAAAACAAAAATAGAATAACTATCCCAGAAACATATTGTGTATGGATGTGTTCATCAAATTAAAAATGTTTCTGAAAATGCACTTATAACTGTGATTGGCCTTCTAAATTTCCATAGAGTCCCCCCAAAAAAACCATTTTCAGCTTAAACATATTTTTTTTTCTTTATAACATAGTACTTTAGAGCTCAAGGAGCTCTGGCTAAAGGGATGATTACCAACAGACATCAAACTCTTAAATCTGCAATATTTTCTCATCTCTAAGTAGGTAGAGATAAAATGTGAGATAGGACGATCCTCTAATTTAAAGATACAGGCTTGATTTTCCAGATTCTAGAAATAAGGGCTTAAATGGTAATAAAAAAAAAACAAGGGATACCTGGGTGGCTTAGCAGTTGAGCATCTGCCTTTAGCTCAGGGCATGATCCCCCAGTCCTGGGATCAAGTCCCATATTGGGCTCCCTGCATGAAGCCTGCTTCTCCCTCTGCCTCTGTCTCTGCCTCTCTCTCTGTGTGTCTCTCATGAATAAATAAATAAAATCTTTAAAAAGAAGACTTTTAAACTCATATGGGAAGACTGTCTATGAAGAAAGGTAAACTGGACTAAAATTTATCTACTCTTGCTACACTTTCAAAACAGGCTTGGTACTGGCACAAAAACAGACATTTGGATCAATAAAACAGAACCCAGAAATGGACCCTCAACTCTATGGTCAACTAACTTTTGACAAAGCAGGAAAGAATATCTAATGGAAAAAAAGTCTCTTCAACAAATGGTGTTGGGAAAATTGGACAGCCACATGCAGAAGAATGAAACTGGGCCATTTTCTTATACCATACACTAAAATATACTCAAAATGGATGAAAGACCTAAATGTGAGACAGAAATCCATCAAAATCCTAGAGGAGAACACAGGCAGCGACTTTTTTGACCTTGGCTGCAACAACTTCTTGCTAGACACAGTTTCAAAGGCAAGGGATACAAAAACAAAAAGGAACTATTGGGACTTCATCAAAATATAAAGCTTCTGCACAGCAAAGGAAACAGTCAACAAAACTAAAAGGCAACCTATAGAATAGGAGAAGATATTTGCAAATGTCTTTTCAGATAAAGGGCTAGTATCCAAAATTTATCAAGAACTCATCAAGCTCAAAACAATATCCAAAAAATAAAAAAAAAATTCAGTCAAGAAATGGGCAGAAGTTATGAACAGACATTTATTTCTCCAAAGAATACATAAAAATGGCCAACAGACACGTGAAAAGATACTCAACATCACTTGGCATCAGGAAAAGACAAATTGAAACCACAATGAAATATCATCTCACATCGATCAGAATGACTAAATTTATCAATTCAGGAAACAAAATATGTTGGTGAGGATGTGGAGTAGAGGAACTCTCTTACACTCTTGGTGGGAATTCAAATTGGTGCAGCCATTCTGGAAAATAGTGTGGAAGTTCCTTAAGACATTAAAAATAATTCTACCCTATGATCCAGTAATTGCACTATTAGCACTATTAGATATTTATCCAAAGAATACAAACGTAGTGTTTCAAAGGGGCACATGCACCCCAATGTTTATGACAGTGATGTCCACAATAGCCAAACTATGGAAGCAGCCCACATATCCAACCATAGATGAATGGGTAAAGAAGATGTGCTATATATATAATTTTACTCAGCCATCAAAAAGAATGCAATCTTGCCATTTGCAACAAATGGATGGAACTAGAGGGTATTATACTAAGTGAAATAAATCAGTCAGAGAAAGACATCATATGATTTCACTCATGTGTGGAATTTAAGAAACTAAACAGATAAACATAGGGGAAGGGAAGGAAAAATAAAATGAAAACAGAGAGGAAGGCAAACCGTAAGAGATTCTTAATCATAGAAAACAAAATGAGGGTTGTTGGAGGGGAGGTGGGGTGGCAGATGGGTTAATAGGGTGATGGGCATTAAGGAGGGCACTAAATGGTTTGAGCAATGGGTGTTATATACAGCTGATGAATCACTACATTCTACCTCTGAAACTAATAGTACACTATATGTTAACTAACTTGAATTTAAATTAAAAAAACAGGCTTGAATAGATTTCTGATATAGTATTTATTTAACCCACAGAGATTTTTAAACAATCACATGATAACCTATATAACTGTCTCCATGTTTGTAATTATTTTTATGTAATGTATTTCCAAATTTCTCCATTCATTCTGAAAACAAAGGAAAATAATATTGAAGAAATCAGGAAACTTTTATCTTAAAGGGAGAACTTCAAGAAGGAAGAGCTTATTACATAGTTAAAAAATACTTTTATAAGAATTGGGATATCTTATTCCTTGGAGATTAGTTCCAGTGAGATGGATCCTATTAATCGTTTGAGTCCTGCTTTTATGTCCTTCCAGCTGTATGATTCTAAGATTATGTCTCTTCTATCGGCCTCTTGATATAGAAGAAATGGGATGGTTTTTATTTAGATAACATCTAGAAGATAACAGAAATGGCCTGGAGATGAAAATACCAGATTGTCTCCAGATATCTTTTCTCAGCATATTCCATTTTTTCTTTAATTGTCCTTGGAATGCACAATAGGAGGTCACTTAGACTAACCTAGATAAAAATTGTGGAAATCCATATATTTTAGCATTAAGACACATTAAGAAGCTATCTGGAGCAATGAAAGTTATATGTCTCCTGACTGTGACCTCATCTACCAGTGTTGTTTGGAAGCATTTCTAAGTTGGATCCTGAGAAATAATGGCCAGAAGAATCACAGGACCTAGATAAATAAAAATCAAGAATGATTAAAAAGAGTAAGAGTTAGAAAATAAATAATAAAATTTTAATACCATAGTAAGCTGAGTAATCAGTAATTCTACTTCTAGAAATTAATTTAAAGGATGTACTCAGAGATCATGCTAAAGTATATTTGTCTTAGTGATTCATATAATAATCCTAAAATATTTAAGTAATGTATCTGCCCAATAATAGAGAGATGGCTGAACAAATTTTGTTCCATCGAGATGACTGAATTTTAAGAAATTATTAGAAGATTTAGAAGATTTAGGATGACATTCAGAAAATGATCATAATATATTGATAAAAAGTAGGTTAGCTATTATAATTTAAATTTTAAGAAAAGAAAAAAAAGCAAAGATGAGCAAGGTGCATCCATTTTCTATTAATAAACACAAAAAACCCGACAGTCACACAAATGCAGAAGCTTGCATTAAATTTGCTCTATATTTATGGGTGCTAAATGGTAATAAGATTCAAGGTGTTTATTAGCTTCTATATACCTTAGTGGATTTTCTGAATTGTATATAATAAAAATGTAAAGCTCTATTAGAACAAAACATAATGGTAACAAGAAAAATAGTACTCAGGTAAAAATTATTTGGAAAAGAAATCGAGATAAAACAAATATGTCTCTTTCTTTCTTTCTTTCTTTCTTTCTTTCTTTCTTTCTTTCTTTCTTTCTTTCTTCTTTCTTTCTTTCTTTCTTTCTTTCTTTCTTTCTTTCTTTTTCTTTCTTTCTCTTTCTTTCTTCCTTTCTTTTTCTTTCTTTCTTTCTTTCTTTCTTTCTTTCTTTCTTTCTTTCTTTCTTTCTTTCTTTCTTTCTTTCTTTCTTTCTTTCTTTCTGTAGGCTCCATGCCCAGCATGGAGCCCAACATGGGGCCCTACTCAGGACTCCAAGATCAAGACCTGAGCTGACATGAAGAGTCAGGTATTTAACCAACTGAGCCACCCACGTGCCCATAGATAAGACAAATTCTAAAAGGGTACCCTATACTCCTTTTATGGAAAGGGAGACATAGAAAGCACTAGTATGATGAATAAAGAAAAAAAATAATGAATCCATTATATTTCACAGTAATTCATTACAGTCTTGTAATTGTACAGAATTATTAAAAAAAATCCATCATTGGTAAAGGCAATTGGGTTATTTCTGCTATAACAAGAAATTATATAACCCTATAAAGTAGACATCTAAAATCTTAGTGTGTACCCATTCTTATCCAGATGTGTATCAAAAAATATTTACAGAAATGTATTTTAGATATAGATTCATAGCTCAGGTTGCTATGGGAACTATAATCCCAGTTGTGCCATCTTAAACCAAAGTCTATTTGATTTTTGTCATTCTTGTCTAGGAGAGCTCCAGACTCAGAAAATTTAAAACCCATTTGAGGAGAGGGAATAAGCTCTTAAAATCTAAATCCTTTATTATTGTACCTATAGCCTAATATTTCTCCACTATTACACATGCAAAACCTCAATATATATTTGATTAAGTACTATTGTATTTTTTTAAGATTTTATTTATTCATAAGAGACAGAGACAGAGAGAGAGAAAGAGGCAGAGACATAGGCAGAGGGAGAAGCAGGCTCTCTGCAGGAGCCTGATGTGGGACTTGATCGCAGACCCTGGGATCATGCCCTGAGTCAAAAGCAGACACTCAATCGCTAAGCCACACAGCCGTCCCAAACACTATTGTATTTTAATTTATATGGTGTTTAATAATTTGTAAGAAATCTCAACAAGCACACACTTCAATATTTGGTATCATTGGTCTCTAGCTCTTGATCTCTCTCTTTCTCTCCCTGGCCCCAAATCCCCTCCCCATCACTCAACATACACACACACATATTTGCAAATTTGCCAACAGTGGTGTTCATCAAGATAACTTTTGCTTTTGTGGTTTGGATCTTCTCTTACACTTTCCTCTATAAGCAGTGCCTCATTGGCTATGGCATTGCTTACCAATAGGTAGGCCAGAAAGAAAGAGCCAGGAAGCAACATATACCTTCCCCATGTACCATTTCTTCTATTTCTACTCACACTAAATGATTCTCTAATTAACAAAAATTAAAGTTGTTTTGTAGAATAAAAACCAATGCATTTAAATTCATGTATATTTGAGAGAAGAAATGAAACCCAACAAGTCAGAATGTATTTTCCTTCATATGTCCCTCACATTCTGTTTGCCATATTCAAAACTAATCATATCATTCTTAAGTTTTTGATGACTCATCACTGCTTTACAGTTAAAGCCTACATTTTATACCTGATCTTAGCCAAAAGGCCGAGAAGTGATAAAGCCTACATTTTATAAACTATCTCTTAATTTGTTTACTCCCAACATTTTCAATCTTCCCTGAACTCCAAAAAAAGTACCTTCTTACATTTTTTTTCAAGTCATTTTACTTGTGGATCATTTTACCTGGAATAACTTTTATCCACATCAAGTTCCTTGCTCTAACCTCCCTCCTTTTGCCTGGCTGTCTCCTATTCTTCAGTCCTCAATAAGAGTGAAATCTACCATGAATTATCCATCATTGGCAAGGCATCAGCGGCTGGTCTTCCTGCATAGTCTCAAAGAGTCTGAGTACAATCCTCTGTTGTATTTGTTTCAGTTTATTGAAATTAACTTTTTTACATGTTTTTCTGTTATACTCAATAATTTCCCAGATCATTTGTCTGTTTGCTTTAGATCTATTCTCTGGCTTTGTTCTCTCTGGCCTGTACCATAGGAAATGCATTTCCTAGGTTCCTTTACTAACAACTTCCTAAGAGGTACTGATAAGAAACTAAAAAAAAAAAAAAAAAAAAAAAAAAAGAGCCTCTTTGCTAGTTGTGGAATTCTGCTGCTAGGAATTCTTTCTCCCTCTCCCACTGCCCCTTCACAGAGCTCACATACAGATACGCTCTCTTTCTCAATCAATCAATCAATCAATAAAGGAAAAAGAGATTAAAGCCAGAAAATGTTTCCTGTCTCTTCTTCAAGTGACCAGGTATTATGGAAATTATTGAATCTCCTGTGTCTCCATCTCCCTTGAAATCACCTCTATTCCCTAGGAGAAATATCTTTACACTGGGCCCCCAAGGGTGGAGTAGCTTCCTGTTTTCACTGATCCATTTGCTTCATCAACCCCTGTTTGGTTTCTCCGCTCTTTCTTTTATGTTATGTAAAAGTCCTTCTGTTGGAAATTCCTTGGATAGTATCTTTTTTACTAACCAGATCCTGAAAAATATAACCAAAAACTTTTCTAAAGCAGAAGGGGTCTTATTCTTTCAATCTTTTCGGGAATAAGCACAATTATTGGTATATATCAGGCAATCATTGAATGTGCATTGAATCAAACTGTGCTTTGTAACACAAAAGCATAAACTTTTGAATAAGAATATGAATATTTAAATTACAAGAGATATTTGGTTGTTTTGATTTAAAATGAAGGTATCTGTCAAGGCACTTCATTTTCATTTAAAAATATTCAGTCTCAAAAATAATGTCCTGATATAATAAGCACTTGGTCCCTTGTTTTTTAGTATTTTACTACTATCCATTAAGAAAATACAAAGTTACTTTCTTTTCTTTTTCTAGAAAGAACGATTTTCATTTGTTCTTCCCCATTGTTTTTGCCCACCCATTTGAGAAGTGGCATTGTCTCTTCAGGTGCAACTATGCACCTTGAAGTAAGCAGTAAAGTAAAATAGAGGCAAATATTTTTATATCTGAAAAACAAACTAAATGGCCTAAAACTTTTATTCATTTTGCTTAGTTGATAAAAATGCCCTAGAGTAAGGAAAGAAAGTTTAATCACTTTTTGGTTCTAATTTTCTCCATTTTGTTTTTCTAATTAAAGATGGTGGATGAAAGCAGTAAGACACCTGGGGGACACTACAGATAGAAACATTTCTGCCTAAATTAATAAAGAGGAGCAAGATACTAACCCAAACAGGGCTCTTGTATGTAATAGAATCTATGAACAAGGTCCATGGCAAATTCTTTTCAAAATGAATATGTCCCTTTTGGAGATTAAAACTTTTTATTTGGCTTTTTTTTTTTAATGTTGCACATGACTTCATTTAATTAAAAAAATCACATTGTACATCCTGAAAAATATTTATGACTGTGTAAGAGATGGAAACATTCTCCTAATACCCTCATCCTCTATGGTATAGAGTGGATATGTTGACCACTCCATAAGCCTTGACAAATTGTTAAAAAAAAATACAAAGCTTTTAATATGAAAGGGATTCTGATGAAACTGCAGTATAGCAGTTGCCAGGAAGCATATAGTTGATGCTAGGTCAAAGAATAGAAGTTGAATTTTCAGCTATCAAGTGGCAAGATGATTTATTATCTACACAATGAATATCCAAGTTGATGGAAAATATTAATACATATTGTTTGCCTTGCCTAAAAACAAAAACAACAAAACAAAAATCAAGTTTGGTATAATTTTTTGTGACTAAGTAAAAGATTGCTTTTTCTGAAAATTTACAGATATCAAAATTTAAATAAATGAATAAAATACAGCAACAGCAACAATAAATCACTTGCTTTGCTTTCTTTAATTCAGTATGAGTTGAATTATCATAAAGAAAAAATAAGGAATTATGTTGTCACATGTTAAAAATTTCCCATGCGTTTACTAAATCTTTAAGTACATACACCTTTAAATTTGCCATACTCTACAACTGAGATAGTACATTTAACATTGAAATCCATTTCATTATTTCAGGCATTTCTGTAATGTAGACCAAATGCTCAAAGACATTTGGCATAAAGCCAAAGTTAGACCATTTCTAAACAACTTGATGTTTTCCCCCAATGGTCAGCAATTAAATTTAACTTGGAAGACCTAAAATTGCATTTCCATTCTTCTTGTTTATCCTTCCCTACCAGACATAAGACACATAATCTAGAATGCAGATCATAAATATGACCTTCATGAAACTCCCATCAAGTAGAAGTGATCGTGACAAATTTTGGAAGCAACTCTCAGTCTAGTTTCTATAGAGATGTGTATTTCATCTCATCTCATCTCACTAGAAGTTTAACAAGAGAAACTGCTAAGGACTTATTGAACTCATGCTCTTTTATTCAAATAGGCCCAACAGTGTCTAGGAAAGACATAATTACATGATTAGCTATTGAAAACACAAAAGCCATTGCTTTAATTAGCATGTAAGCTTTCTTCTGACAGAATAAACGTAGAAATCAAAGATGATTGAGCAGGTGATTATTTCTATTTTTCTGGGTACATAGCTGAAAGGGTAAAAGGTTATTTTTAAAAAGCTTCTTAACAAGAAAAAAATATCTTTTAAAAGCAATAAACTATTCCCCTAAAAAGGTAGAGGGGTTATCCTCACATAAAATAACAGTCTTTTAATCAAGAGAGTTATTTTTTAGTAGGCTGTCACTATTTCTTTTAGCTTACAGAGAATTTCTAAGGCATTTCAGAGATAAAAATGCAATTTCAGTTTCCAATCAAAAAAGTTAATAGTTGTCTTTTCTTATCTCATTAATCTCTTTTTGGCAAATGTATACAATGACAATAAAAATTACTTCATGTTGTATTCCTAGAAGATTCTTTCTCAAAATTTTAAATTCAAGGAGATGGATTAGCTTTCATTGTTCCTCTACCCTTGGAGATTAGACTTCTAGACTATATTTGAGACTGCAGAAATAATTTAGTTGATTTGTTCAATAGGGCCCAAATATCCATCCTAAGGCTAAAATTTGGGTGCTGTTCTCTTTGCAGTCCAAGGCCAGATATCTTATTTTCTATGGTGAAGAAATAAAATTCAGTAATAATCACTACTGATCATCACTAATGAGAAATAGAAGAGATTTTCATTCTATCATTCAATAGCAATAATGATTCAGGAAAATAGTTTTTTTTTTCTTTTTTCTTTTCAGCAGATAAAATTTCCTTTTGGGACATGGATATGTTACTAGCCAACACATCTACTGCTAACCTTCAGCTAGTGATCTCATAAATCCCAGTAGATGGACTGCCTTTCTAACCCACTAAAATAACAAGATAGTATACATCTGATTTATTTCCTATTGAACAGTATCAGTAAACGGCCAAGATATATAACTCTATATATAATTCTGCCAAGGCTTCAAACTATAAAACAAAGTGATGACATCTACAGTTAAAAATATATAAGTGCTAAGTATCTTACATAGTTTGATAAATTAAATGTCCACAGTTTACATTAATACCTTTACCTTTCTTTTACTTCTGTGCATTGCTAAATGATTATTTTCCTATGTATTATGATTTACTTGACTATTAAAACCACCAAAAGAAAAAGAAGATATTATTCAAAGTATTTATTGAAAAACAATCATAATATAAATTATGTGTTTGCTATATGTAATCTAAAATATTAACATTTCACTTTTTCTTAAAAATGTAAAAATTATTCACATATATTGCACTCAATCTACAAGTACTCAATAATAACCTCATAAAGATATACAATAACAACAAAAATACTGGGGGTGTCTGGGTGGCTCCGTGGTTGAGTGTCTGCCTTTGGTTCAGATTGTGATTCCAGGGTCCTGGGATGGAGTCCCACATCGGGCTCCCTGTAGGAAGCCTGCCTCTCCCTCTGCTTGTGTCTCTGCCTCTCTCTGTGTGTCTCTCATGAATAAATAAATAAAATCTTAAAAAAAAAACTAAACTAAAATCATACGAAAGGACTCATGGTTTTATTTCTTTAAGATTAGAGCTTCTCCTAAAGTTACTACATACCCCTCTGTCCTCCACCAGTCTTTCATGAAATGCACAAGGACGCGTAGAATTGAAATAAACATAATTATTTAATAGATAATACCAAAAATCTGTAAGAGAAGATTAACTGCAATCAAGTTGAAGAATAATAGGATATTATTAATAGGGAAAAGCAAAGTACACTGTCTTTTTCTCTTATTTCCTTCTTTTTTTTATTTCTTAAGGATTTAAATTTCACTTGTCAGTTTTCATTAGTATTTCCTTCTCAGATTAAGATGGAATGTTGAAGGCAGATGATGAAGGTAGAAGCCAGTAGAAAAAAAGTCTTGTGGATGAAGCACGATGTGATAGGAGTCAAGTTTTTACCAATTTCAGGCCCTAAAAGAAGCTGTGGCCATCTATGTTATGTAAACAAACTAGCCAACTTGGGAGCTCTTTTTCTCTGTCAAGTCCAAGTCATTAATAACCAATCCAAAACAAGAAGTCCCAAGTATGTATGTTTTGAATGTAATGAAAGGGCCCCCAAACTTCTCTTGGCCTTCTCAAGGTAGATGACAGAAATAGAGATTTCCTTTTGGATTAGGAAACTACTTTCTCTTCAGGAATAAAAATGATCTGATAAGAGTGCCACATCAGTGTCATTAACACTTCAGCATGACTGAATATAGCAGACTTCATTAGGTTGAGGAATAATGAAACCCAGAGGTGAAACTTTTAATGGAATACAGGAAGCCTGAATTCATATGGGATCTGGAAGTTACAAATGACTGAGGAGGCTGTCTGTTTGGAGTTACTATCTAAAATACTAAACTGGAAGATGGATATTAGGACAAAATACAACTACTTGCAATCATGCATGTTTGGATTAACTGCTCTTAAGTGGACCAAGAGGGCCAAAATTCAACACAGGAGAAAAATTTCTGCCATCTGAGAAGGTCTCAAGTGATAAATGCCCAAGTCAAAATTGCTAAATCCCATTAACCTTCACATATTCTATTTTTAGCAAAAATCGCCACATCATATCCTTAAGGAGAAATGAGATATAATTAGGTACTTCAATTTTCATTTTTCAACTGACATACAAAATTTAAAAATTAAAGTCCTCCCCAGTCTATCACTAGTAAGTTTCTTCAAGGATTTTCTTTTCTTTTTTTTTTTCTTTTTAAAAAAGATTCTATTTATTTATTCATGAGAGACACAGAGTAAGAAGAAGCAGATTCCATGCAAGGGAGCCTGATGTGGGACTCAATCCCTGGTCTCCAGGATCACATGCTGGGCTGAAGGCAGTGCTAAACCACTAAGCCAACCTGGATGCACTCTTCAAGGATTTTCTTAATCTGGTTCTGCTCCTCACAATCCATGAAAGTCCAAATTCTGAGATTCTAATGGATTTTGTGTCACCATAAGAAATGAGCCAACTCAGAGGTAATTTCCACTGAGCCAGGTCCCTCCTATTGGTGACTTCCCAGTAAATTGCTTTGCCTAACACGTAAATACTAATTGTAAACTGCCCAATCAAAGTCTAGTTTGGAGGCATTTTTATCAGCCTAAGCCTTCCTCAGTACAAGTGGTCATAACCATTTTATCATTTGCTGACTTCTACTTCAACATTGCATACATATATTGGGTAATTTACGTATGGTAGGCTTTCTTTCTGTCATACAGAGAGCTACGAAAATTCTCCCACTTTAACCAGTTTGGTGAATCGTTTTTATGATTTGTGGTAGAGGAGTAGGTGTAGAATTATTTTCTAAACACTTAAATCTTAACTGTACCTGCTGCTCTCATGAGTGGTACCTCTTCACAGTCTACCATATTAATATTGCTTGTCCCGCTGTTTATGTACAATGTCATGTCTTAATTTCCATTTGTTTAGAGTCTATATTGTTGAATGTCTATAGGACCTAAAAAATGTCTAAACTCATAAAATTAACAAAACTCTAAAAAGTTCATCAAAAAAGGAAAGAATAAATAAAAGAGAGAAAAAGGGGAAAAAGACAATAGATGCACAAACTGAATTTTAATCTTAAGAGGGTACAGTGTCCAAGTAAAGCATGAAGATAACTAATTTCTAATTTCCAGACTTGTCTTCCTTCATAGATGGGCTGTCAAAATGTAGTATGAGGGGAGAAAAAGAAATCTATATGCACAGAATTACTGTGTGTTCTCTCTATATAAGAACGAACAGTGAAGATAGAAAACTGTTCTTCTCTTGGGCAGGATGTACAATAAGCTATATATACTCTACAATTATAATTAGAAGTTAAAGAGCAATGAAGAACTGAATCAGGTAATAGTAAATCTTAAAAACCATAAAGACAAATAAAATTATATCTACATTTAATTAATAATTCTACAAACAGACACACACATATTTATGACTGACAGAAAACAGAAAAGAAAAGGTTTGATGTTCTAGCATGGAGAAATAAGGATTATTTTGCTCCTTACATGACCTCTGTTTTTGTCATAATTTTGTGAGGTAATTAAAAATTTAAGAAAAAAAAATTAGTTAAAACAAAATCATATTATGATGAAATTAAATATTGCCCTCAGCTCATCAACATGAGAATACTTACTATATTAGACTTTTGAAAGCCTAAATTCCAAATAATTAGTTGAATACTAAAAATGGGGAATTAATTTACTTGTACCCAAATGCAAGCACTCAACTGTCATACAACATTTAAGCTTTCTGCTTGGCCTTCATGGTTCCTGGGATAATTTGACAATACTCTACCTCTAATCTTTTAAAATTAAAATTGATTTTCCCTCTCAGTCTCCTTGCACCACTGCACCTTATCATTTAGCTTATTCCAAAGAAAGGGGAAAAAAGAGTACTCAAACATAAACAGAAAAGTTAATTCTACAGCTCATCTAAATATATTCATACTCAATCTATTTTTTAACTTATACCTATACTTACTTCAGCCTAAATGACATATGCTTATTTGGGCTATAACATTGTCCAGCTTTTGTCTTCTTGCAAAAAATGACCCATTGTTCTTGATACACAGACAGTTATCATGGCCACTCCCTTGCAACAAACTTATCAAGAATAGATGGAGTTGAAAATATTCTAAGGAAAACACTTCATGTAAAAGATTTAAAACTTCTCTATGGAAGCCAGCTATATGGGTCCTATCATTTATAAGGTTATAAATTTATTTCAATAAATATATTCTTTTAGGCCCTGCATATTAAATTATTTCAGTCTATTTATACTTCACTAACAAATGAGAATAGTTACAGACTCAGGCAAAATCACAGAGCAAGCTTTAAAATCACTCCATCAACCAAGATAGCCAAAAGGTAAAGAAAAAAACAAAGGATGCAAAAAAGTAAGTGCTCTAACTTGAAATAAGTGCAATAATATTAAACAACACAATGAATATAATCTAAAACCAGTTAAAGAGATCTAAAATCTTAGCTCAACAATCAGAGATATTAATATGTTACACATTTCAAGAATACTAATTTATGCTAAATTATGATTACTAGATTATGGAATATATAAAATTTATATTTTTTTATAATTTGTAAGACATTTGTACTAGAGGAGGGGGAAAGGAAGATTATTTTTTTTTTTTTGAGTTTTTATTTATTTATTCTTGAGAGGCACAGAGAGAGAGAGAGGCAGAGACAGAAGCAGGCTCCATGCAGGGAGCCCAACATGGGACTTGATCCTGGGACTCCAGGATCATGCCTGAGCCAAAGGCAGATGCTTAACTGGTGAGCCACCCAGGGATCCCCGGAAAGGAAGATTCTTATGGAGAGTTGCTACCTAGCTTTATAATTGAGGAGACAGAGACAATAAAATATGAGTACCACATAATTCTGTTTGTATAGGGTAGGAAAGTCTCTAAAAATAGTGGTGCCTAATTTTAAGCTCTATTAAAAAAATAAACCTTATAAAACCTTTATAAAGGAATAAACTTTCTGTGCAGACAGGTGAGATAATGTGCTGTGGACATTCTAGGAAGAGCAACCTATGCAAAACCATAGAAAAAGAGAAAAGTTTAAGTTGATTAAAGATGACCCTTATTATATAATAGCTCAGTTTTCCCACCTCCAAATTTTTAAACCCCACTTTAATGAACAAACTTAATTTTTGTCCTGTGGTCTTCCAAAACCCACAGTAATACTGAAAACACCTGAAATATTAGAAACAATTATAGCTTGAGATTTCCACTGACATTTAGAATCCCATTTACAAAGCATAGCAAGGATATTACTGAAATTAAGGAGAAAGCAAACACTGAAAAACTCACCGTTTAATTTTTCCCTGGGATTTACTGTACAAATATTTCTGTAAGCATTGGTGCATATTAATGGTAATGGCAAATTTCAAGACATGTGACCCTACTATTGAAAGTAACAGAAAGCACTGGAGGGGAAAGCTGGGTGACTCAGTGGTTGAGCATCTGCCTTTGGCTCAGAGTGTGATCCCCAGGTCCTGGGATTGAGTCCCACATTGGGCTGCCCACAGGGAGCATGCTTCTTCCTCTGCCTATGTCTCTGCCTCTCTGTCTGTGTGTCTCTCATGAATAAATAAAGAAAATCTTTAAAAAAAAAAGAAAAAGAAAGCTCTGGAGGTCAATAAATAATGCTTATATGCACATTATAGAAAGATTTACCCAAAACAAAGGACTTCAATCAAAATTTCTTTGATTAGTTGTACAAATTTTCCCTGTGTTATGTATATATAAAATACTTTAAGATCACTTTTATTAAATTGTAATATCTTAAAGTATTCCTTTTTATACTCAATATATTAATATCTCTATATATATTTGCTATTTTTTTGATAAAGGTTGATACTTATATAATTATGGATTAGATATTCTGGGATTAATGAATCTGCTCACAGAACACTAAAATTTTCCTCACAAGAGCTTGATCTGAGATTTTTATCTGATGGTAGCAAATTAGGTGGCAAGTTGGCATCTACTATCTGTTTCTAATGCTGAATCATAAATATAAGTTAGGGATAAAGCAAATCATGAAAGTCTTTTCATGTACCATCAAAAGGTTTGAACTTTATCCTTAAAATAATGAGGGAAGTATTTCTCCTTAATATAGATAACATTTTTTTATAGGTAGAGGAAGATTTTATTCATACTGGTTGAAAGTACAGCAGCATTTTCCAAAATTTTAGGTAGATATAATTTATGGATGCATATGAATAGGAGGTAAATGCTTTATAATTTTAGTTATATAATGAAATGTATAAAAATTCACAAAGAAAGTTTATAAGGCATGGTAGGTTTGGTTAATGTAGAAATTGGTATTTTGGCAATACAATTGAGAGTGAAAACTATTGTATCGATTTCCCTGTCTCCAACATGGTGGAATAGCGAAAATTAGGAAATTGAAGGTATATTAAATATTTTCTTCAGAGAAGACATAATTCTCCACTGTAAAAATTAAATAAGGCAGATTTGTATGATGGATTTTTAACATAATATGTGTCAATTAATAGCATAGATACAGCAGAATAGCAGAGTTCTAAAGCAGAAACAAAGCATAACAAAGATAATACTCAGTAGAGGATAGTCAAGGAAGAAACATGCACCTGGCAGTCAGACAGAAGCTTCCTACTCTATCCCCCTTTTTTTATATTACATCTTAAAAGAATTTTATCGAATATGCCTCTCCCTTGCCTAATTAGATGTCCTCTCTCAGTTTGAAATATATATATCTTTAAATATAAATAAATAAATAAATAAATAAATAAATAAATAAATAATTTACCATTAACTATTCTTTCTATATGTACTATTAATCATCTCTCAATAAATTTCAAGAGATTGGAATCATATAAATAATAATTACAGTGTAGTTAATCTAGACATAGACAAAAAAAATCCCCATGTGTGTGTAAATTAAGATAGCTCTAAATAACCATAATGTGAAAAAGAACTCACACTGAAAATTTTAAAACATTTTAATCATATGATAGTGAAATGATATCTATCTAGATATGTGAAATGTAGCTAAGTCAGGCTTATTGCATACTTTGGGCCTTAAATCCATACTTAAAAAAAAAAAAGAATACAGGCTGAAAATAAATATTAGCATGCATCTTAAAAAACAAAAACAGGAAAAAAAAAAACCCAGCATAATAAAGAGAGTGGAAGAAAAGCAATGGAGAGCAGAAATAAATGAAATAGAAAAACAAACCAGAGAGGCGCCTGGGTGCCTCAGTCAGTTAAAGCATCTGCTTCAGCTCAGGTCATGATCCCAGGATCTAGCAGGGAGCCTGCTTCTTCCTCTCCCTCTGATCCTTCTTGTGTGCTCTCTCTCTCTCTCTCTCATTCATTCTCTCCCAAACAAGTAAAAACAATTTAAAAAAAGAAGAAAGAAGAAGAAAGAAAGAAGAAAGAAAGAAAGAAAGAAAGAAAGAAAGAAAGAAAGAAAGAAAAGAAAGAAAGAAAAAGAAAAAAGAAAGAAAGAAAGAAAGACCAGAGATAGAAAGAACTGACAAAACCTACAGGTTGATTCATTGAAAAGACTTACAGAATTGATAAAACCTTTAAAAGCTGACTAAAGAAAAGAAAAAAGAATAAAGCCAGAAATAATAAATATCCAGAGTGAAATGGAGACATAGTTATTGAGACTCAGACATTAAGAACACAAATCTAAATTATGAATAAATGCATTCAAAGAAATTTGAAAAGTAAGTAAGTGAAATAAATGAATTCCTAGAAAAGTCACGGCATACCAGAATAAGAATACCTGGATTAAGTATTACAAAAGGAATAAAAATCAAGACATATAGGACTCTACAACACTGAGAGGAATTTATTTTTTTAAGATTTATTTATTTATTTTAGAGAGAGAGAGACAACAGGAGGGGCAGTGGGAGAGAGAGAGAATCTCAAGCAGACTCCATGCTGAACACAGAGCCCAGGGCATTGCTTGATTTCATGGCCCTGAGATTATGAACTGAGCCGAAACCAAAACTGTGCTACCCAGACACCCCAACACTGAAAAGAATTTAAAAATACATATTAGGTGGAGTTTTATAAAATGCTTCATGACTTGAAAGATTCAATATTACAAAAATATTTACCCCAAATTTATCTTTACATTCAATAAAACCTAATGAAAATTCTAAGAAATAATTTTATGAAACTAGACAATAGGTTGTATAATTTATATGGAACTGGAAAAGAGCTCGAGGAGGACTTGCTCTAGTGATAATAATATCTTACTGTGACGTTACTGTAATTAAAGGTGTAGTATTGGTTCAAAAATAGGCCAAATAATGAAAAAATACACAGCCAGAAAACAAACCTATGCATATATGGACACCTTAGAAGTCAAATCTTATAGAGCAGTAGGGGAACAAGGGAATGACAGTGTTGGACCAAATGCATATCCACCTTAAAAAATAGAGAAAGAAATACGATGCCTACATCATCAAACATAAAATTAATTACGTATTTGTAGTAGATATAAATATAAAAGGCAAAAAAAAAAGATAAGACCCTAGGCCATCACATAAAATATCTTCATTACTTTGGTGTTTTAGCAACAATTTCTTAAACAAAAGCAAAATAACTAAAGGGGAAAATGTGATACAGTGGACTACAACAAAATTCAGGTTTTCTGTGCTTCAAAAACCACAATAATAAAAGTGAAAAGGGAAAGCTATTTACACTTTTAAGTATAAAAGAATTTGTGCCTAGAAAATAATCCATAAGAAAAAAATAGACATTCCATATAAGAAATGGGAAAAATACAAATACTTCATAAAAGAAGATATCCAAATAATAAATAAATTTAAAAGTGTCTAATCTTACTATAAGTCAGAAAACTGAAAATAAAATCATGGTAAAATACAACTATTTGCCCATGGGAACACTTAAATTTTTAAAACAAAACAATCTCCAGGCTACTTAGTGTTTGGAGCCATAAGAGCACTCCTACACAACTGGTTCAACCATTTTGGGAAACCAGTTGACATTATCTGCTGAAACAAACTTATGCATACCCTCTGACAGAGTAATATTTCCCAAACAGAAATATGAACATGTGCTCACAAGGAGGCAGATACAAACACATTCAAGGCAGAACTGAAGCAAATCATAATTAGATTTATTAGAAACACATTGTAGTGGTAATATTGAGTCAGAAATAGTTGGATCTGGTGTGCCAGGGTGACTCAGTTAGTTGAGTGACCAGCTTCTGGTTGGCTCAGGTTGTGGTCTTGGGATCATGAGATCAAGGTCCATGTTGGCCTCCTAGCTCCTCTCCCCTGCTTATGTGCATACTCTCTCACTCTCTCTTAAATAAATACATTAAATAAATAAATATACAACCTGAAAACAAACCTATGCATATTTGGACACTTTAGAAGTCAAACTTTTCAGTCACATGACCTTTGGTCACTTATGTAAATTTTCTTGTTATAGTTTCAATATCTACAAGTTAAAAATTGTTCCACTCATTTTATAGTCTTCCTGTAATGATTAAGTGAAATCAAGAATATAAAGTACAGGGATGCTTGGGTGGCTCAGCATTTGAATGTCTGCTTGCCTTTGGCTCAGGGCATGATCCTGGAGCTCCGAGATTGAGTCCCACATCAGGTTCCCTGCATGGAGCCTGCTTCTCCCTCTGCCTATGTCTCTGCCTCTCTCTCTCTGTCTCTCATGAATAAATAAATGAAATCTTTTTTTTTTTTTTTTAAGAATATAAAGCACATATCCTGGTCCCGGGTACTTATGCAAGTTCTCAAATACGTTAGTGACCTTTATTGTTGGAAAAAAGCTATAGATTTTGTCTAACTTTGCTTTCCAAAATGCAATTGATTTCTCCTTATTAAAGATAATGGGCAGTCAGAAAAAAAAAATTAAGGTGTTTATTTTTTGTACCTAACCATACAAGAGAGAAAACTGAAGCAAAGGTGTTTGTTCTCACCTCAATCTACTTTATAATATAGCTATAGTTTCTGTTGAAAGTATACATTTATTTCTAATATAATGTTCTCTGCCACAGAGCACAGAACTTTTTATATTTAAATATACAAATGTCTAAGAACGGCACATATTACAGAATAAATCAGAACCTAGAATTTTTGTATATATATAAATACTACTAGAATTCTATATATATTTAAACCTATCCCAGCACAGTACATGAACAGTTAACAACATATGGAAAATACACTTCCATTAAGCTAAGGAGGACAGATTTAAGGTTAATTTACATATTCCCATGAATCCTGCATATTTTCTGTTTTCCTGACTGAAAGAAATGGTGTCTATTTCAACTCAGCCATTGAACATCTTATGCTTATCTGTTCTACAATAACTTTCAAAGACTAATTTTGATGAAATCTGGCCCATAGTTATCAAGATTTATTTTCTATTTTTTGTAGACTACTATCTTGAAAGTAATTGGCAGCGGGAAAAACTTTTTATAGGCAAACAATTTTTCTCCTTCTAATTGAACATCAATAAAACTTCCAATGTCAGCATGTATTACAGAAATATGAGATTTCATTAAAGCAATCTACAAGTCAGGTGTTTAGCACTATTTAAGCAAATATTGGCAGGCAGCAAACTTTGTCTCGGACCTGCAGAAGAGAACCTCTAAATCCCTCAGCCAATGTTCCTCAAAGTGTAGGCCCAGACTAACTGCATCAGCTTCATGTGGGAGGCTTGAGAAAGTATAGCTCACATCTGAATTAGGTGGTGAACTGCAATCGTTAAAAAATCACTTTAAAGAGCTTGCCGGCTGATTTTTAGACACACTAAATTTTCAGAATCTAACCTTTCGTTTGGGAGTGTTAAATTAATTAAACAAGGACACCATTAGACTGAGTTGGCTTTAATGTAGCAGCCAATGTAAGCAAATGAAAATCTTAACCTGTAAATACCTCAAGGTTGTAAAATTCAACTGCTAAGGACAACCAATCACAAACAGCTGACTAGGTTGAACTATAGCCAATCAAATTATTTCCTTTCTTTGCTTCTGCACTTTATGTAAGTTGTTCACCTGGTTCCTGTCAGTGGAGTGTACCTAACCATTTCCGGTTTGATAGTTCCAATTAGAACCAATTACTTTTGCTCAAATAAACTTTTAAAATTTTTAACATGCCTCACTTTATCTTTTAAGAGGAGATTTAGAATTTCTTCATAGACACTCAGGAATCCAAAAACCAGAATCTGTGCTCTGGCTGCTGGAGAGATGTTTCTGATTAAGGTAGTTTTGCTAAACTAGGAACCCTGCCACAACCATGGGTAACCAGGTTTGAGTGGTAAATTCCCTCTTCACATTCAAATCATAGTCTAAATTCCAGCATATATCAGTCCCTTCTTGTTACTAGGCATTCCATCTCTGCTTTTTAGGTGCTTCTTGTCAGTATTTATAGCCCACCCATAATTCATTTAACCCCTTACTTGTCAACCTCAAATGATAAGGACTCTGAAAAAGCAAAAGCAAGAGAAACTTTCACATTGTTGCTTCAAAATTTCCCAGTTATGTCACCTGCATCTTGAAGCTGGAAGAAACCTTAGTGTTCTTCCCAAGAAATGCACTTATTCTAAAGGCAAGGTGCACGAGATCACCTCTTGCCTGGAAAGAAGAGATACTCTAGGGTTGAAGGAAAAGTATAGTTCTTTTTAAAAATGAGTTATGTATGTTCGATAAGAGACACTGAAGCATATGCTCAAAGCAATAAACCATTCTACTCAAATAGGAAGTTTGAGGCTATAAGAACATAGCTGCTCTATGATACTAACTATTGCCATTCTGTGACATTATTATAATTATCACCAGCTTGTCTCATGTTGTTTTCAGACTTATTTTCACTAGAAGTAAAGGCTATTACAAATAATGTTGCATACTAAGCAAAACTTCAATAATCTCTGAGATCTTTGTTATTTCATTTCAAATACTGTTTGCTGATTGACTAGAATACAAATGAGATAAAGGTAAAGTTCAATTTTTGGCCAAAACCCATAATATGTGGGACGGTGTATGGTGTGTGTGTGTGTGTGTGTTGGAAGAGAATTCAGGAATCATTTCTGATGGGAAATATCTGCGTGTGATAAAAGTGGAACCCATTTAACCAGACAGAAGGAAAACTGGTAAGTTCAGCTACAGTAAGTGCTTAAAAGGACATTGCTGGTTGTGTTGCCAGGCAACCCAAAAAGCTTCACTTTTCACTATCAAATAATAAAAGATTCCGCAGAATAAGTATCTAAGAAAACAAAAGAATCTGAATTCTATCCTAGTGCCCGAGCAACAAGAAGGAAAAAAGCCAAGGAAAACCCATCTTGCCTGTTGGTGTAATTTCCTGCTCTCCTCACTCACAGAAAAGAACAAACATTTTTCACTGGATAGTGAATGCCTTAAAATAGGGGAACTCAGCTGTGAGTTTTGAATTCTGAAACTTGAGATTCTTCAGATTTCTGAAGCAGCTAGTGAGCAGCAGCAAAATACTTGTGGAGCAGGGGTTACTCCAGCTGTGCACCTTCCTCTAACAAGCATGTTCCCTGACACTTAGAACCTGAAAACTTAGCTACTCTGCAAAGGAACATTTGAAAAGGAAGGGCAAGAACCTAAGTGCACAACTTCCAGTCAATGGAAGATAGGGTGTCTATGGCAAAGAATAACATTCCTACTCACTATTTTTTTAAAAAGTGACCTGAATTAATTATAATTTCTTCATGTTGTAAAAACAGACCTCTCTCAAATCTCCTCCCACAACCCCTCGAAAGACAAAAATCCAGAAAAACAATTAAGTTTGGAGTTTGAATTTTATAATTCTAAAGAAAAACATTAACTTTTTAAAAGAACAATATATTATCATAAAATAACATGTGGATAATTGTTACTTTAGGTGAGGAGTATATTTAAGTACTATATTTTTTTATTATCTCCTGCCTGTTATCCACTTACATGTTATTGAAAAAAAAAGCAGTTACCACATGCATATGAAGAGTCACAATTTATAAATACTCATGTTTCCTGTGAATTGGAAGGGAGATATTTGGTTTAATTCAAGAACAAACATTAGTTTCATGAATTGAATGCAATTTGTTAAAGGCATTTTAGTAGCAAATAAATATATATTTAATGTGTTTAATCTTTCCTTGACACAACATTTTTATCTACTGTTCATCTCTCTAACTTATCTAAAATTCTTAGGGCTTTTTAAAATATTATTAATTGTATCAATATTTATTCTCTTTTACAACATGGCAGTCATTTGTTTTAGATGCTTCTCATATGCTACATCATTTAATTGCACAATTTTATTGGTTTTGTGTAATTTATTAGAAAATATTCAAGATCAACTAGTAAGCATACTTCTTTACCAGAAACTGCTGGATTATTAGATAGTGTCCCTGGAGATTCCTAGAAACTAAATATCAAATTGGTCTCAGATGTGTGATGATAACTCCTATTCTTATTTTGTCTTCATTCTTCTTCCTTGATATGTCTTTGATATTTTGTTGCTATTTTAATGGTTTTAGATTTTATACCATCTATATTGAAAGAAGTTGGATTGATATTTAGTAGATAGGAATTCTTTCAGAAATTACATATGGCGCATAATCCATATGTCACTGTTTTTTGTAAATCTGGGTATCTGGATCTCTTAGACATTCATCTTCAAGTATCTCATAGGCCTGGATTTTCTGTCCTTTTTCTCTCTGTAGCCTATATTCCTGCTTTCACTCACAAAAGATACAAGTATCCCATCCCTGATTCTTATATTTTAATCAGATAATGATTATTATCAAATATTGTCAGCTACAATGTAATGTGTTCTATTTGCCCCTTTCCAAAGGCAAATCTTAAAAAATTACAAGTAAATAACAAAAATACAAGTCTCATAAGTCACAGTGGTGTTTCACAATTAAACAGAAGATGTATCATCAATAAAATTCATGTTTTTCCATATTAATTTGAGAGGGATAAATTATTCATAGTGAAATATGAAAGCAACGTATGGGGAAATTGACAGGGCTGCACTCGTTAAATGAATTTTGTTCAAATAAAAAGATTAAACCATAGATTAATCTGCTTAGAAATATGAAGAGGATGCTTAATATTTACATAACAAATGATAAAACAGACATAGAGAAAAAGTCATTTGTACAGAAACTTGTAAAGAGCTTGAAAACTTGTTATATACCAAATATTGTTAGGTCAGTCATTTCTGAAATTTTATATTTTATATTATTGTTTCTGAAATTCTATATTTAAATTTCTTTTTATTGTAAAATACATGCATAGACACAAAGGCATCACATTCAGCTTTAACAAACAATTGTTTAACAAACAATTAAAATGTATGTGACCATATAAACAACATCTAGGCCAAGAAAAAAAACATTGCTTTACTCAAGAAACCTTCAAGCAATCACCTTCCATCACTCTGCAAGATCCCTATCATAACTTAGTAATAATTTCCTAATTCTCTTTTTGTTTTACTATCTAGGTGTACATCTCAAAAAATGAAGTTTAAATTTACCTGTTCTTAAACACCCCTCCCAAAAAAAATCACATTATATGTATTTCTATGTCTTACATCTTTATCACAATTTATCATATGGTACAGTTATGTTCTTGAGTGTGGTTGTGGTTAAATTACTTTTATAGGTCTTAATTATAATATTGCAATGATAATACCACACTCTATGCATTTTGTTGTTGATAAATGTTTGGACTTTACTCCCTACTGCCAAACTATTTTGAACAATGCTTTTCTGAAAATTATACATACATTTGGGTACATGTGGACATAGTTTCTCTAGGCGTTAAAATAGAGAGGGTCACAGTTTATGTTTATGTTTATTCTAGTCCTACATAGATTAAGAATAAAGTGCTTTCCAAAATGTTGGTATTATGATGTTATTTAATTTAAAGATAAATGTTTTATTTTTGCTTCATAAATAAAATTACTATAAGTTTGGGGAAAAAACTTTCAAATACAGACTACAGTTTCTTTGTAGATATTTTACTAAAAGTTAATCTAAACTTGAGGAATGATGGATAATTCTTAGGAATATGTATACAAAGTTGATCCATAATTGGACATGGTTTTAATGCCAAAATAAATTAGTATAGACTTGATCATTATGTCTTTGAAATGTACTTACCCCAGAAATTTCTTTCCAAAAAGATATACTAAATTATTCAAAGCATTTAAAATTTTTTCTCTGAGCATTTCCAAATGGGCTTAACTAGATAATTATTCAACTTTTTCAGAATAATTGATATGATTAGCTCTGTATGATTTCTGATCACTTAAAGTTTGGTAATTTAAGGATAATTTATAATTCTCTAGAAATCCACAGGTTTTTTTTTTAATTCAGATATTCATTTATATTTTTATCACAAAATTCCTTCATCTTCCAGTGAACTATCAATCAAAGATAGAGTCAAGGATATATTTTAATGTATGCATAAAACTAAAGGTTCTCAGTTTTACAACTCTTTAACAATATTTATCTGGTTAAGTGAAATAGAATAGTCAACAAATTAGTCTACTAAAATTATTTTAGATTGACAGATGATTTAATTTGGTATCATATTTCAATCATTTAATATATACATGTGTATGTACATGTATGTATCCAAAAAATTAAATCACAGTTCAAAGTTTTGATTTTGCTTTCATGAGAGAGCTATAGATTATTCTCTTGAACATCTACTTAACTTGAACAATCTACTTAAACTGACTCCTCTAGTTATTTACAATATACAACAGTATTGTCCCCTCTATGTTCCTTTTATGTAAAATCTATGCCTAATCACTGTGCATAAAAGAAAATGTATGATACAGAATTTGATGACAGTGAAAAATAAGAAGTTCAAAATGATCCCTCCTGTCTAGACACCATTTGAATCGTAGGCACTTGTTGTGGTACCATGTCACTGTCTTGTCAGCAGGCACAAATGTCTGATACCAACTGTCATTTCATTGGAAAATAATATCCTTTTTAAAATTTTTCAATCAAGAGCTTGCTGAAATTTTAGAGGAAAACATCAGAACATGGTTCTTCCTTTAAGTACCAATCAATTTTCAGAATAACTCAAAATTTCTTAAAATTGTGTCTGTTTTTAACATATAATTTTCCTTTTATAAATCTTTTTTTTTTTTAATTTTTATTTATTTATGATAGTCACAGAGAGAGAGAGAGAAAGGCAGAGACACAGGCAGAGGGAGAAGCAGGCTCCATGCACCGGGAGCCTGACGTGGGATTCGATCCCGGGTCTCCAGGATCGCGCCCTGGGCCAAAGGCAGGCGCTAAACCACTGCGCCACCCAGGGATCCCCTAAATCTTTCTTCTCTTATATATAATTCCCCAAGAATTACATCTTTAGTCTTCTGCTTTTTGAATATAATATATAGTAATTCCCAATGAATCACTTATTTCTCAACTTTCCATTTTATACTTACAAAAATAATTGGAAATTTAATATAAAAATAAGCTCCTTTCTAAGGCCATGTTTGCCTTTCAACACCTTGCTATAATTGGACTAGAACTTCAACCTTGGTTAGGATGAAATAACAAAAACAAAACAAAAAAAACTCTCCTATATTAAACAGTTAGACAATAGACAAAATATAAGTAACATTTTTCAAATATTGAACAAGCAGCATAAGACTATGACCCCTGGCATAAGTGAACCACAAAAAGATGAGGCCTTCTATTGTACCAAACAACAAAGGAGGGTTGGCTGTAATGGAATCAAGCCATCTTGCCAAGTTGCAGAGATAGAAATCAAATTTTGGGGGGAGTCAAGAAAACAGATTTGACAGGTCAGAATAAGAGAGGGGAGTGGGGATCTGCAGAGACACACAACTCTGTAAAACCTCAAAGAATCTCCCAATTCTGTCAGAGTATTGCTCTGTTCATTCCATGAGAAGAAAGTACCAGAGGCCTTGGAAAGAGCCACAGTAAAGGAGTAGAAGAGTTCCTGGAGCTCTCACAGGGCTGGGGATACTCATGTTTCCACTTGCCAGTATGGAAAGACCTAATGATACACAGGGCATTAAGTAGAGTCCTCAGGATACTGCCTTAGTTTTGAAGCTAAAATAAGTATAAAAATTTCTCAAGACCTTTCTTACCAAGCTTAAAAACAAAGGACTTGGTATATTAACAGAGCATACATTTATGTAATTGGATTGCTAGAAAATGGAGGACACAGAGTAAGAAAAAAATATTTGAATAACTAATAGCCAGTATTTTTCCAAGTTGCTAAAAAGTATATAAACACAGATTCAGGAAAAATAAGAGTCCAAAGTAGTATAAAAAAATAAAGCAGGCTAGGGAGCCTGGCTGGTTCAGTCAGTCAGTGAAGCGAGGGACTCCTGATCTCAGGGTTGTAAATTCAAGCCCACATTGGGTGTAGAGATTACTTAAAAATAAAATCTTTAAAGTAAATAAATAAACCAGGCCAAGGAATAATATAATGAAACTACTGAAGTCAGTGATAAAGAAAAATACTTTAAGGTAGAACAAGAAATAAGAAACATTGAGTATAGAGAAGGAAAAAAACAAAGAAAAGGAAAAAAGGGAAGCAAGCAAGGGAGGAAGGAAGGGAAGGAAAGAGGCTCATCACAAACTATCCAAACCAGAAGATGATGGAAAGATATCTTTATAATTTTAGAAAGAAAAAAAGATGTCACCCTGGAAATTTTGACAATCTTTGTGACCATGGATTAGACAATTTCTTAGACTGGACATCAAAAGCTCCAAACATTAAAAAAAATGATAAATTCTACTCATCAAGATTAAAAATATTTAATCTTCAAAAAACAGTAGTAATAGAAGATAAACCTATGACTGAATGAAAATATTTGTAACACATATATGTAATAAAGGACATGTAAGTTGAATATCTGAATAATCTTACTACTCCTTAGTATGAAACCAAGTAACTTAATTAAATGGGGTTTTGATTTTATTATGCATTTCACCATAGAAGATAAACGAATGGAAAATAAACAGGAAAGGATGCTCAACATCATTAGTCATTAGGAAAACACAAACCAAATCACATATGATAGTACTACATGCTCAGCAGAATGGCTGAAATTAATAAAACCAATAATACTAAGTTTTGTTGAAGATGAGGGACAACATGATTGAAATGAAATGTGCCACTGTACTTTGGAAAGTGGTTTGGCAGTTTCTCAGAAAGTTAAACTTAACTTTCCTAATGATCCAGCAATTCCTCTTATAGGCATTTACCCAACAAAAATGAAAATATATGTTTACACAAAGAACTATATTTGAGTATTTAACACAGCTTTATAAATAATAGCCAAAACCGGGCATAAAAATAAAGTGCAACTATTTTTACATAAGAGAATACTGCTCAAAGGTTAGAGGGAATGTATATTCATACAAAAAACAGAGGAAGTACAAAGGTAGTAGGCAACATTTGAGTCCACAGACATGACACAGACAAGGACGTATGGAGGGGTGAGAGGATATGTGGCATTCAGTAAGTACCTATTAGATAATTCATAAGTTACTGTTTCTCTTGTATTTGAGTCATTTGGTTTGAACACTGAGTCAGAAGATACAGGCAGCTCATGATATGATTCAGAATCTGATTTTCTTATAATATTTATAAGTATTTTGACAGGGCAAGGAAAAATCTTGCACAATTATTATGATGATTAAGTCTTTAACTGTGAAGTCACAACAGTGTCTGGGACAAAGTAACCGCTGCATAAATGCATGCTATTGTAATTATTAGGCCAAATAGATTTGTCTTTTAGAAAGCTCTCTCATCCCAGAGTGCACCAGACATGTATGAGTGGATGCAGTTACACACTGGAAAATAGTGGCAAGGCATTTTCAATTATTTACAATGGAAATATTGAAATCCTGAAGCATCTTCTGTGTTGCCTGGACAACTGGAATGTTCATCATTCTCTCCTGCTATAGTAAACTATCAGAATCCTATCAATTTTTCTAGATGCATGTGAAAGTTTATATTTTTCAGTGAAGCTTATCTACACCACCATAATTTCAACATCATCTCTCCTAGTAATATTATTCCATTGACTCGATACTTTTAGTGTTTATGACTCCATCTATTATATATACATAATTTACATATTGATGATCTCTATCCAGTGACACAAGACAGTAAAGTAATGATTATGTTATAAACTATAATGAACTATAAAGCAAAGGCAGGTAAAACTTAAAATAATTTTCTTTGAAAAATTATTAACAAAAATATTTAGATTTTCAGTATTTAATTTAAAAAATGCCTTTTTCTCAAAGGAACAGCATTGAATTAGTTATTATAATGGAAAAGAAAAGAATAGATGAACTATGGATAACAATCAATCATTTGAACTAAAATAATTAATGATTTTGGTATATTTTCATCAATAGAGAACAGATTTCAATAGACTGAAGTTTCCTTAAAGATGATTTTATTCAAGTAAGTCATGTGAGCTATAACTGGTATATAATTCTAGAAAAATAATTCAAGATTTTAAATTTTTAAAATGTAGTTTGATTAAACACCAATTCTGGCACAAATATTTTTGTTATGGTAAAATACACATACAATTTACCATTTTAACCACTTTCAAATGTGAAATTCAGCATTTTCTTTACATTCACAATGCGTGAAACCATCACTTCTATCTAGCTCCAAACATTTTTATCAACCCCGAAAGAAACCACCTATCTATTATTTTCCCATTACTTCGTCCCCAGCCTAGCCCCTGGCAACCACAAATCTTCTTCCTGTCTCTATGTATTTGTCAGGGTGGATTTTTCATATAAATGGAATCATATAATATGCAAATTTTATGTCTGGTTTATTTCACTTATTATAAAGTTTTCAATCTTGATCCATATAGTAGCATGTGTTAGGACTTCATTATTTCTGTGGCTGAATAATATTCTTTATATGTATTATGTCACATTCTGTTTATCTGTTCATTAGTTGGTGGATATTTGCATCATTTCTACCTTTTGGCTATTGTGAATTTTGCTATGAACATTTACATACAGTTTTTTGTTTGAATAATAGTTTTTATTCGTTTGAGCAGATACCTAAGAGTGAAACTGCTGGGTCATATTGCCATTCTCTGTTTAATTTACTAATCATAAATCTTTTTAGTAAGATGTATTCTTTGATATTGTGGCTAGTGAATCTGATAGAGATTATATACATATGTGCAGGTACAACTTCACATACCAATGTATTACTGAAACATATAGAGAGATATGTATCATATATATGTGTATACATGTGTATATACATATATATGTCACATATGATAGGCCTGAAAAGTATGTGTTAATAGAAAATGTTTTCCTCATAATATGTATTAATTAACTATTAATGCTATTGATTAACGACTATATGCCAGATTTTGTATTAAGTACTAAGATTTTGAACATGAATAAGTCACCTTATACATGGTTCTTGCCTTAAAAAATTAAATCTAAATGAATACAGAAAAAAATACAGGAAAGCTAGGGAAAAATGAAAGGTAAGTCTGATCCATAATGGGATGGATAAAAATCTTTTATGTGTTTAAATTAAAAAACAAAATTTATGTGGTCTTTCAATCTGAAGATACTTACATGAGGAGAGGATCTATATAATAAGATCATTCTATTGCCAAGTTTTTAAAAAATCAAGAGCCAGGGCAAATGAAAGTTGGATGGCTTTGGAACCTAAAGTAAACTAGCAAATTGTACTTACTCAACCTGGTCCCAAACTGTATCCTGCCCAATCCCCTCTGAAGCTGGGAACAGGCTTTTCTGTATACTGGTTTCCAACATGGAGTCACATTTCAGTTAGGTCCCCACCCAGATGGAAGCATAGATGCAGTAGTGGCTGAAAGATTCTTTTGAAACTAATAAGCTGGATTTCCTTGAAATTCGGGAATGCTACATGAAAAGGTTTTCCAACTTTGGATTTCTTGCAACTTTGGGTCTCTTCTGCTGTTCCATATGAAACTGGAAGAGGATACTAGAGTAGATTATGTGGTTCAGATCATATTACCATGCTGGTGAAGTTAAAATCCATAGCAGATGGATTTCAAATAAGCCTTCCACCTCAATACTGCATCTCAGTCTTCCAATCCAGATGTATATATTAGCACTCTTGATACAATCACTAAAAAAAGTACTTACAGCTGTATAATCAGCTGCAAAATAACTTGGCATAATTTATATGACTGGTTTATGAACAGCAACATCTCTGTCAAAATGACCATTGTGTGACTATTTAAATATTTTGGTTTTACTAGATTCTCCCCCTCAGGTGTTTAATAACTATCAAACAAGAATGAAGAACTGGGTAAAATGGTGAAAAACTTAAAAGAGGTGGCCAGCATCCCTGGCTTCATTTAATGCATACAAATTCTGACATGGGCATATAATAAATAAATAGCATCTATAAGCATTTTGTATACAGATAGAGAGTGTTGCTATTACTTGTTTATCTTTTTTCTTTCTTTTGATTGAATGAAAGTTACTTAAGGATAGCTTATGTTTTATTCTTTTTTTTTTTTTTATCCCAAACACCACAAAAGTCCAACCTACTGGTGATAGATAAATGATTAACTAAGAATGAGTGAATTCACTTATTTCCCACCTTCAAGACTCCCTAGTCTGAGGTTGTCCTTCAAAATAGAAGGGGATTAGACTTAGTCTTCTTACAACAAAGGGTGGGGGGGTGGGTTATGTGCATTCCCCCTCTCTCACTCTGAGAGCAACTTGGACCCATGATTGGGTCCTTCCTTAGGTTCCTCTGAGAGGGGGAAATGTGGAGGCCGAGAAAATTAAGGCCATTCCACTTTAAGTTCAGCGTTAGTACCAGTACAGCCATCTCAGGCCCCTGTGAATAAGAGCTGAAATTTACACTACTTCAGTTAAAAAAAAAAAAAAAAAAAAAACAGTTTACAGCTTAACGACCTAGAAAGCCCCATATTAGAATGAGAACAGAGCCCAAGCCAGGGGCAGGAAGCCCCCTATTAGAATAAGAACAGAGCCCAAGCCAAGGGCAGGAAGCCCCATATTAGAATAAGAACAGAGCTCAATACCCTTGAAAGCCCCATATCAGAATGTAAACAGAACTTAAGAAATTCCTCCACCCCTTCTGAAAATCCCCTAGACCAGCCTATAAAAAACTAAGCTGAAACCCACCTCGGGGTCCAAGTCCCTGCTCGCTGTGTCAGGTATACTTGGACCCAAGCTGGAGCTTGTAAATAAACCCTCGTGTGTTTAAAAAAAAAAAAGAAAAAAGAATTGGTGAATTCAGATGAAATTTCTAGGTATCTTAATGGTTTCTAGTGATGACTTTCAGGTTCATGTATCTAAACTCTTCTTTCCATTTTCAAACACCATGCTATTTATAATGGGCTTATTCATACTACATTGATACTAATTTTTTATCAGAATGATTAAAGGAATGATTTGATTACCTCATATTGTAACATAATTTCCTGTTGATTTTCATACTCTGGGTGTTTTGTTTTGTTTTGCCTGTTTAAAATTTTTTCTCTAATTAAGTTGCTTATTTTAAAAATACATTACTCAAGGTTGCTTTTCCTTTGAACAGAATGAATAACAGTGCAGAATGACCTTCACATTAAAAAAAATATGTTTGAAACAATACTTAATTCCATATTATTTGCCATATTCAAGTCAGTTTTCCTTTGTTGCTTAGGCCTATAAGATTACCTTTGTATAAATAATATTTCCTTTCAAGCACTAGCCATATAAATTAACAAATGTCATACTTGAACTCTGACCGAATCATATTAATTTTGTCTTAATAATCATGTAAAAATAATTGTGTATATATGCATACTACTTTTTTGTGGGAAGGAGTGTAGAATAAAAGAAAGAATGAAAACAGATGCGGAATATTTTTTAATTAATGTATCTTGAAAACATTAAAGTGTACTTATCCATTCAAGTACAGCTTTATTTAAGATGAAACTTTGTTCATGATAAATAGTTCTGCTATAAAATGTCTTAAATTCATAACTTTTGTCAAAATGGTAATAAAATTGCTGAATAAACTAGCAACATAACTAGAAAGAAAACACAGACCTATGCACACAGACACACAATAAATAAGTAGCCATGAAGTCACAGTTTGACCCAGTGAAGAATTTAAAACTAGAAGCAAAAGGTGCTCCTTTTATAAATTGCTGATCTCTTCATACACCTCGTTGCTATGTTAGTTGTTTTGTTTAGGAAAGAGGATCATTCTGATAGCTACAATTTGTGTTTCTCTATAAAATTGGAGTTGAACTATTATAAGATATTCTTGTGATCTGTTTGATATTTTTAAGAGTATTATTTATACAATACTGAAAGAATGAGGAGACATCTAGTCACATGTTTTTTATTTACCAAAATTGGACATCTTCTATTACCTCAACAGTGGCATCAAAGCCATTTCCCATTTGGCTTTGTTTAGAGAGGTAAAATTAACTCATTCTCTCACCATCAAGTGCCTAAAATCCCAACTGGGAAATAGAGAGTAAGTAAAACCAAGAGAGATGATATTTATTGTCAAAAGGGATAACAGCTTAATAACTTAGTTATGACTTATATAATAAATAAGTTTGTATTACATATATAACACATGTAATATATAAATATTACAAACATATAATGTGTTACTTATATAATGTATAAATATATACTCATATATATTGGTATATGTATCAATTGTATATAAATAATATTGCTATTTCTTATGTATATACCTACACATACAGATGTGTATATTGCTTATGGTGTGTGTGTGTGTGTGTGTGTGTGTGTGTGTGTGTGTGTGTCAGTTAGGAAAATGTTAGAAACAAGATCTCTATTATAAATTCAGGTCCTAAAGACCATTCTAAGACCTTATACTTTATTTACTATCTGAGTTGTGTCTTGGAGCAATACTTCTGAAAGTTTGTTGCTTAAAGGAAGCATTGTGCTATACATTCCCACCTTAATGCCAGTTAATAAGTGAGGTAGGGGAAAGTGTCCATGAAGCTTGCTGGAACCTATCTGCTGTACTACTCTAGGAACACTTTTAGTTATCTAAGCCCTTCTTATTGTTTTTACTTTTGCCTTTATATATATAGGGATCAATATAAATGAAGCCATCTTTAACATCTGAGTACAACTCTGTTCCCATTATTCACTCACAGTCCTAAACACAGGTATTTGGCAATTCAGCAGGTATTCCTTGAGTGCCTACTGTTGGTCTAGGTACTGAGCTACAGCTGAAAATACAATGAACAAATTCCCACACTCATGAACTTAACAGTTAAAGGTAGACAAGGAAATGATCATATAAAATGCAAAATATAAGTGGCAGCATCTATAAATATAGAAAACAGGCATTTCCTTAACTTTGAATGGCCAATTTGCATATATGCAGCCCTCTGGACTGAGACCTGCACTGCTCTGGAATTGAGCTAAGCCCAGAAATGATTTATTCTGAAATTTGCTCACAGAGATGGGGCTCAAACATGTGGCTGATTCATTTTTGAAAACTTTTATTGAAGATGTAGAGACTTTTTATCCTTATTTGTTTTAGGTAGAAGTCAAATATTTCTGAGGGCTGTGGATTATTGCAAACTGAGTTTTAAACTATCCAATGGTGTTAAACTCGATCAGATGCTTGAAAAGATAGCATGAACTTGAAAGTCAATTGAAAGACTGTAAACCTATTACTGTTTTCAATTTTAATGTTAGTTAATGATTTGAAATTAGTGTGAAAAAAAAAACAGATATCCAGTGATTAAAACTCAGAGCATCACTGCTAAAACACTGCTCTAGAGGGGAGGGCTTTGAAAATCCTACACAAATACTTTCAAGAACTGGTTTAGTTTTAAAAAGCAACAAATGCAGTAAAATCTATATTTTTCCATTCACAGTGTAAACTCTTTTAAATACTCTTTAGCTATATGCTTATTGTATCTACCAGAGTTTAATGTAGAGAAACATGCTGAGTAGAAAAGTGAGTTGCATGAAGGAGCCTGAAAATGCTATAGAGCAAAGCTCTTTTCAAAAAGAATTTATTTTCTATTTAGCCAACAACAGAAAGGCATGGGACACTATGGTGTACAGAGAGTTAAACTTGTGTGTGTGTTTGGGGGTGGAGTGGCAAATGTAAGGAGAAACACTAATTCTAAGCCCTCAAAAACCTTTCCACTTATCCGATAGCAAGCTCTATTTGAATATGCGTGTTCAGCCTTTCCTAAGAGAAATCTTGTTCCAGGCCAAGAAAGGTAATGTGATATCAATATAAATATTCAGCTATACATTGAATTTGCTGATCTGGTAATTAGGAACAAGGATACTGGTTAGACATGCACTATTTCTGTTACCTGTTTCCTAAGAGATATCAAGATAATTGCTTTTTGTGCTTCAGTAATATTCTATGCATAATATTTCACTTGCTGCATTATTTTATAATTACCTATCTCTGTATATATCTCTCTGCTTGAGGACAGGTACTCTTAATTGTCTTTCTGTTTGCAGCACCTGAGTGCCTGGCAGAAGGTTGGCACATGGTATTTAATTCAAGGAATGACTATGGCAGACCAACTTCCTCTATAACTCACCAAGTACAGTTTTCTTTCTTTAAAGACTTTCTAAATAGAATGTACAAGTTAAAGGGCAAGAATTAATTATTAACAATTTGCCTAAGAAATTAAGTCTCTAGATGGCATAAATCACATGCGATCAGTAACATTCATGCTTCTGTTGAAAACCTATCAACCCTTATACAATTTCAAATTACAATCTGAAATGTGAAAATATTCAGCTGGAGATTATCAAACCCACTAGGCTGGACAGAGCAATATGTCAGCACCTTTGCCCACATCCACAGCCTGGAGGTGTTAGAAGGTAAGCAGCGCCTTCATCATTCTGGCATTCTATTTTAGTCTAAGTCTACATCAGAAGCCTGTCAGGGCTCAGTGCTGATAACAAAGCACTATCGCTTTTCAAAGTGACAGAGCATAGTGACATATCAACACTAGGACTTAAATGAAAAGCCCCTTCTAATTTAACTGGGAATCTGCTGAAGCTGTATTCAGCCCAGCACTCTGGTTTTCAATTAAAACTTTTTCATAGCAAGAGAAAAGTTTGGCATATCCTTTCCTTTCTTGAGGCAGTTATGGAATTGCATGGAGAAGACAGTTGTATGGTATAGAGATGGCCCAGTAATAGCTAAGTACGTATCAGCCCTTCTCATCCACTAATTGCAGTTCCAACAGTTTAACAAAAGTCTTACCTAAAACTCATACTGCTGAAAAGATCCTTTCTCTCAACACAACTCTTCTTCAATGATTTTTTTTCTGACACAGAGTGTAAGAAGACAAAGAGGAACAAGATATCAATTACTTAGTACCTGCTGTGCCAAGTACTATCAGTATAGGGATGGGGAAGGGGCTCTTATCTATGTTATTTCATGTAAATATTACCTATGCTATTTCATTCCTACTAAGGTTTAGAATGTAGATATGTCTACTTTCATGTTTTGTTCATACAGAAAAAGAAACACATGAGTAAAGAAATTAAGCAACTTCTGTATGTTCACACACTCTACCCCCATTAAGGGGTAGAGTTGGAATACGCCCAGCTAGTCTTGTATATTAGCTACAATATTGCTAAAATTTAAAAGTGGAGAATTATGGATAACATCAACCTGCTGACATAATTAAACATTTATTTATTTATTTAATGGTGTTTCTCACTTGCACTTCCCTTTTTTTTTTAAGATTTTATTTATTTATTCATGCGAGACACAGAGAGAGAGGCAGAGACACAGACAGAGGGAGAAGCAAGCTCCCCCCAGGGAGCCCAATAGGGGACTTGATTCTGGGACCCCAGATCACTCCCTGAGCTGAAGGCAGACACTCAATTGCTGAGCCACCCAGGTGTCCCTCACTTGCACTTTCCTTAAACAAATTTTTTTGAAACGTATGTCTTAAAACAAGCTTCATTTTTTGGGTATCTTTTCTTAAAGTTTTTTATTTAAATTCCATTTAGTTTCAGGTGTACAATCTAGTGATTCAACACTTACATACAATACCCTGTGCTTAAAACCTATTCCAAGAACTTCAGCAGACTGCAAATTTTTAACACTAAAAAAGTGTACTAAATGTACACTATATCTTAAAAATATTTTTGAAAACTGCATTGGTGCCTCTTATTGTTTGGTATAGTTCAACAGAATTCCCACTAATGACTGTATAATTTTAGTTAAAGCTATGTTCAGACAGGAACTATGTCTTTTTTATGAAGTCATATAACAAATATTTTTCTCAAACCTCAGTGCTAATTAAGTTTTACTTTTCTTAAATAAATGGCACTTAAAAACTCTGTATCTCATAGATACTGAAAAACCTTTTTACCATTTTACCACTTCTGCTTTAACCACTAACAGTATCAAAGCCAAATTTATTAACCAGTTTTACAAACTTCTGGAAATTATTTTTCAATCTTAATTTTACCCTTAGATTTATTTTAATATTTCAAAAAAAATCTTCATGCTTTCAACATTTATTCCATATAATTATGAACACTTTAAGAGTTGCCTCTATTATTTTTGAGAATGAGAGGAGTTCTCATTCTCATAAGTAACTAAACAGAATTTGGAGTGAAGCCAGAGGAAGGATGTGAGCCAAACTTCTTGATGCATGTTTTTATACCATTAGATCATAACCAGAGCATATTTCAAAGTATTTCCTCATATTTGTTGCCGTTTCAAATCATTTAACTGCAGCATTGGGTTTTCAGATTGCTATCAGGGAAAGAATAGACTACCCTACTTCGGGGGATAAAAGCCCTCAGTCCTGCTGATAAAGAATAATTTTTAGTTACACACATGAGCACAGTACCAGTTAGAATTTTGGAAGGACCATTTCCTTTTAGGGATAAAACAAGTTTTCTGTCAATTTGTCTCTGAGACAACCATTAAGTACATATAAAATATATATAAAAAGAGCATTGCTTATTCCCTCCCCACTTAGAACACATTTTTCTTCAAGAAATCTTTTAGTGGATTCCCTCCACATCACTTCTTCCAAAGTGGCATGAATCAGTCTGCCATCACTTGATTGATCAAAATTTGGACCAAAGAAGGGCAGCCATATGGCACCAAACTCAATGATGCCATGCTACAAAATAGAAAATCTGGAATCAGCAGATGCCAAGAAGCAGAATGCATAGTGGTCTATGAGTTAATGCAGGCAGATATGAATAAAAATATTGATGCGTTTTATTTTTTTTAAGATTCTATTTATTCATGAGAGAGAGAGAGAAGCAGAGACACAGGCAGAGGGAAAACAGGCTCCATGCAGGGAGCCTGACGTGGGACTCAATCCCAGGTCTCCAGGATCACACTCCGGGCCAAAGGAGGTGCTAAACTGCTGAGCCACCTGGGCTGCCTATTGATGCATTTTAAATTGATATTGATACATATATGTCAATGAAAAGGTATGAAATCATTTTCATTTTCCAAACAAATGCTCTGAAGAGAGATTATTTTAAAAGTCTTTGATTTAGATAGTTAATTAGAATTGAAAATACATTTAAATGCATACTCTTATTTACTTTTTGCTTTTCTTTCTTTTTAAAATATTGTAACCAGACTGGTATCACAGATATCACACAACTAAATAATTCCAGTGCCAGGTACTGACTGTTCTAGGCTCTGATGGTATTGAAATGAGTAAGACAGCTAAGTAACTTTATGGAGTTTAGGTTGAAGATAGGGAGACAGAATGCAAATTAAATGAATGCACGATAATACCAGGTAAGTACTATGAAAACAATGCAGGGTGATATGATAAAATAATGAGGAGAGTGAAAGGAGTTATTCAAGACAGAGTACCACAGTGACATACTTGTTGAGACCTGAATGGAGAAGTATCACTTATGAAAAAATATGGGAAAAGAACACCCTTTGCAGTATCATGAACGGGTACAAAGGCCCTTAAATGGGAATAACCTTAGAATGTTCCATGCAGAAAGCAAGCTTTTGCATCTTGAACATAGGGAGTGGAAGGGGGAGATGGTAATGGAAAAAAAGAACAACATTCTGACATTTTTGTACAGACATTCATCCTTTTGTTTCTTATATAGGCAAAACTTAACTGATTTGGGCCTTATGTTTCTCATAAATCATGAGCTGATTTTTGGAGTTTCTTCACATCTAAAATATTCTGTTAAAATAATTCCAGAGGGCTAGATATTCTTTGGTAAGTCATTCACATTAACCATTTCTGGCAGTTAGAAATACACATCCTTGCTTAAAAGGGTTAAAGCATCTATTTGTGCTGGTAATGCACTGATTTTTTTTAAAAAGCACTAGATAAAAATGTACTTGTAAAATTAGTTCTCCCAAAGTGCTCACTGCCATTAACTGAGAGTGTTGTCCATTTTTGGAAACTGCATTAAACTCTTTTAGGAAGTTAGGATGCTACTTAGTAAATTGTTGCTTTGCTTCACTGAATAGAAAAAGCTTTTCCAGCTAGCTAAACTCTAAGCATATTTAGGATAGAAAGAATCAATCTACATAGGAATCTATTTTTTTAAATCAGTGTTTTTCAGCCTTCCGAAATGTCATGTCATTCTCATATACATACTCATTACTAATATTCCTAAAGGTGGAATGGGAATTACCTCACAGAAGCATTTGAATAATTGCTATCTTTTGGGGATAAGGTTCCTCATCAGGGAATGTAACTCCTTATCGTTCTCCTTCCCCAAGAGTCATTCTTCTAAAGTTATCAATTATACTAAATAAAATTCAATAACTTAAAAACATTCTTTACTTTCTACTACTGCAATTTGGAGCTTTGTTTTTAAAGCTCTACCAGGGATTCCTGGGTGGCTCAGCGGTTGAGCATCTGCCTTTGGCCCAGGGATCCCAGGATCCCTGGATTGAGTCCTACATTGGGCTCCCTGCATGGAGCCTGCTTCTCCCTCTGCCTATTTACCTCTCTCTCTCTCTCTCTCTCATAAATAAATTAAAAAATCTTTAAAAAAACAAAATAAAGCTGTACCAGGAGGTAGAGAGAGATAATTTCTACCACTCAAAGGTCATGGTCTAGGATGGTGTGTATGTGGGGCCATGGAGGGGGTTGCAGACAGGCCAGTAGTCAAGTGCAATATGCAGTGATAATATCTGTGCTGGAAAAATAACTGAGTGAAATGGAAACACCGAGGAGTGATATCTGTATATGTTTAAATAACCAGAGGCAATAAGGCAAAGTTAGCAATAAGGCAGATAATGTGGAACTTGGGGGAAAAAAAGAGGTCCACGTAGAGTATAAGAAAAAAGGCTTGGTGGTAAGAAAATAAGTTCTATTATCTTATTGATATTATATTAGCTGCATTTACAGGCCTGGTGAGAGGAGGATGAGGTAAAACCTCTACTGGTTTCTGTTTTCTCTGTGCCAGCAGTAGAAAAGATTATCCACTTAGCTTAAGGGGAAAGCTACAGGGTCCTGAAATATTAAGGACAGTGAGAAAGTATGAAATATAAACAGTGGGCATTGGTTGCACTCAGAGTTTGGATGTAAAAAGTTGCAGAAAATTTTTACTCCAAGTTAACCATAAAAGCAGATACATAACCTATAAAATCATACCTTTCATTTTTGTTTAACTCCTCAGATTGCTAAGGATATAAAGGAATCTAAAAAGATTAAATAAGAAAATAAAGATACTTTTCTACAGTTGTTTTCATTCCTTCCTGAGTGGAGGGAGGATCAACTTGCCATAGATCATCAAGAATAAGGAAAGATGTTCATGATGATCTCTGATGAACCGTTCATCCTCATCTCTACTACATCACTGGCTTTGGTCGGGGCAGTTAGAAGTGTTATACAAACAACCTTGGAAGGTATTGGCATACTGGGGCTTCTCCTTTTTAAATGCTCTCTTTTGGAGCCTGTCTGCCATGACACAAGAAAATCCAGGTTATAATGCTGAGAGGTCCTATGGAGAGGCCCAGGAAGAAAAAGCACCATGTGAATAAGGTGGCCATGTGGAAAAGAAGGCATACTGACTGACAGCGTGGCTTTGTACCAAGGCTCTCAAAATAGGAGAGAACCCATTTTGAAACTTCCAGCCTAGCCTCAGTACCAGCTCACTTAAGCCACATGAGTGACCTCAACCAGCATGTGAATAAAATTGCATCACCAACGAGAATCAAAACAAGTTCTGAGGTTTAAACCATCATCATGGAGTTGTTTGTTACACAGAAATAATTAACTGATATACTGGTTAAACTTTTAATAAACTTCAAGTGCCATATGTGGCAGGTTTGATGGATTGCATTGACAAGGAGGCTTGTTACAGAACAAGTGTGAATCCAGCCACACTCTTTTTCCCAAGGCCATTTGCCAAGTGCCCAGAAGTGGTAGACTGATAGCTAACGGCAGTCCAGGAGAGATGAGGGACTTCTCCCTGAGGCAAGTGGAGTGATTTCCAAGTTTAAGCCAATCCCTGCTGAGGAATGGTAGTACTATAGGAATGGTGCAACACTCCTTATGACGAATTCAGAGCTTTGAGTGTACATCAATGGAGAGCTAAGGTTGGTTGGGTCAGAAGAAGGCTCTTCAAGAAAAGAAACATCTAAAATCAATGAGCTAAGTTTCTGTTAAAAAAAAAAAACTAGAATTCAAAAAGTGAAGTAAAAAAATAATATAGATAATAGGAGAGGTCAACAAAATAGAAAAATGACAAATACGTTAATAAACCCTGAAGTTAATTCTTAGAAAAGGTCAATAAAATGGATAAAATTTGACTTATGCTAACCAAGGAAAAGATATAATAAAAGAGAATGAGAAAAGGAGATTAACATAATTTACTAATATCAGGTATGAAAGAGTAGATATCACATCAAATCTCTAGACATTAAAAGAATGAGAGGAAATCATGAACAACTTTATGTCAACAATTTGGATAACTCAGATAAAATGAACAGATTCCTTTAAAAATTGCATGACTCTTCTCACTTAACACCAAAAATTTGTGGTAGATCATACAGAAATGTAAAAGCTAGAAGTACATAGGAAAATATCTTCAAAATTTGGATTAGTCAAATATTTCTTATACAGAACATACATTTTTTTCTACCCTCTACATAAAAGTACCAACCATAAAAATATACTAAATTAAAATGTTAAACTGAAGTTCACCAACATTAAAAATGCTAACCATCAAAATATATCATTACAAAAGTAAACAAGCCAGTGAAAACACGAAGTCGGAGCAAATAGTAGTAGTACTTATATCTGACAAAAGATTTATATACAGAATATAGAGAGAGCTCTGACAGACCAACAATACAAATACAAACAACCCAATTAAATATGGACAGAAGACTTGAATGGACACTTCATAAAAGAAGATATACAAAAATGTACTTAATATCATTAGTCATTGCAGAGATATAAGTAAAACCACAATGTGATACCATTTCAACTTACTAGAATGCCTAAAATGAACAATATAGAAGATTCCAAATATTACCAAGAAAGTAGAATAACTGGATTTCTTTCTTTCTTTTTTTTCTTTCTTTCTTTCTTTCTTTCTTTTTCTTTTTCTTTCTTTCTTTCTTTCTCTTTCTTTCTTTCTTTCTTTCTTTCTTTCTTTCTTCTTTCTTTCTTTCTTTCTTTCTTTTTTCTTTCTTTCTTTCTTTTTTCTTTCTTTCTTTTCTCTTCTTTTCTTTTCTTTCTTTTCTTTCTTTCTTTCTTTCTTTCTTTCTTTCTTTCTTTCTTTCTTCTTCTTTCTTTCTTTTCAGGGGGTGGATTGAGAACATGGTTGGGGAGGAGCAGAGGGACAGGGAGAAAATCTTAAACAGGCTCCATGCTCAGTGCAGAGTCCAAGGCAGAACTCTACCTCATGACCCTGAGATCAAGACCTCAGCTGAAATCAAGAGTTGAACACTTAACCAACTGAGCCACCCAGGCACCCCAGGAATAAATGGAATTTTCTTTTGTTCTTGTTTTTGTTTTTAAGATTTATTTACTTATTCATGAGAGACACAGAGAGAGAGGCAGAAACACAGGCAGAGGGAGAAGCAGGCTCCCTGTAGGAGCCAGATGTGGAACTTGATCCCAGAACTCCAAGATCATGCCCTGAGCCAAAGGCAGATGCTGAACCGCTGAACCACCCAGGCATCCCAAATAACTGGAATATTTATAAAATGCTAAGGATTACCCTGGTAGCAGTATAAATTTACGCAATTATTTTAGAGAACTTCTATATATTTATAAAGCTAAAGCTAATCCTACCCTAACATCCAGCAATCCCAGTAATAGGCATTTATCCCTAACACATGAAAAAACATATGTCCACAAGAAGACTTGTATGACAATACTCATCACACTGAAAACAACTGTCTACTTACAGGAAAAAGAACTAATTGTGATATATATATTCATACACTGATATATCATGCAGCAATAAAAAGGAATGAGCTACTGATAAACACAGAATACTTGAATGCGATTCAAAAACATTAATTTGTGCAAAAGAAGTCATGCACAAAAGAATGCATATTTAATGCATATGTAAGATTTCGTGTACATAGATTTTAGGAGTAGAGAAAATTAATTATGGTAATAGAAAGCAGAAAAAGTTTGCTAATGGTGGGTGCTAGAGATGTAGAATTGAATAGAAATTTGTAAAAAAAAAAAAACAACTTTCTGGAGGATTGCAAATGTTCTATGTTTTGCTTCAGGTAGCATTCCCAAGGGTAAACAATTACAAAATTAATTGAACTTAACATTTTATCATATCAATAATATACAGATTGTATAATTGAATTATATTTTATATAAAATATGTTCTAATCAAGATTAGCTAACTACCTAAAAATTTAATTGGCAAAAAATTCCATTATTTTTTCATAATAGAGTATATTTAATAACATACTTCCTTGGTGATAAAGGATTACAAATAACTTGCTGAGAATTTTCCAATTCCCAGAGTTTTTTTTTTAGGTCATCAATAGGGCCAAGGTGAGTATTACAGGAGACAAAAAGGTCTAAGTCACATAAGACAATTTGGGTTTGGGGCTTGTTCTTTGTAATCTAGTCCTTATTATTGTACTGTACATTTAACTTTTCTAAAGGGTTATTACCTTCTAAAGGGTTATTACCTTAAAACTTGAAAGTTGTTGCTATAGTGGATGAGAAAAACATTTGTTCAATGATTTTGAAATAATTTGTGTTTACTAAATGCATATTATTAGAAGCTACCATTTTTCAGAGCTCTTAACAAAATTTGCTTTGAGTCCACATTTTATCAGGCAACTGTCAGATTAGAACCTATACCTTCAATTTTGTAAGCTATTCCAAATTTCATAAAACTGGACTTAATCTGTTCTTTTGTAGGAAATGCATCTAAGCTACTGCCCATATCTCTGTGATATACTTCAAAATAACCTTGGTTTGAATTAAGCTTACTGATAAATGGGAAGCATTTAGAAAGCCTATTTAATACCAAACCAATACCAAACTGTGTTTTATAAAACAGTATTTCATGTTATTTCATTAAACCTGTAGATTTTATTTTTTCCCTAAATCTTTTTTCCCTAAAACTTCTATCACACGAATTAAATATATGAGAAACAAATGTTATTAGCTATGTCTAAAACAAATGTTTATGACATTTTAACTGATTGGATTAAGTATGTATTTTTAATGCTCACCTGAAAATGCCTTTTATTCAATAAAATTTTCTAAAAGGACCACTTTGTTTATATATTTTATTTTTACTTATTTAATTATTTGAATTAATTTAAATTCAATTAATTAACAATGTATTATTGGTTTCAGAGGTAGAGGCCAATGATTCATCAGTCTTATATAATACCTATGCAAATTACATCACTTGCCCTTCTGTCTGTTTATATATTTTATTTTTTTAAAGATTTTACTTATTTATTCAGAATAAACACACACAGAGAGAGGCAGAGACATAGGCAGAGGGAGAAGCAGGCTCCCTGCAAGGAGCCTGATATGGGAATGGATCCCAGACCCTAGGATCATGCCCTGAGCAGAAGGCAAATGCTCCAACGCTGAGCCATCCAGGTGTCCTTGTTTAAATATTTTAAATCAGATCTCATTTTCATTTCCCACCTACCTATGACACAAATTTCTTAATTCTATTGAGGTCTGTATATTCCATTAGAAATATTTCTTTCAAAATAGTCTCTTTATATGGTATACACTTAATTCAATTATGCTTAAAATGTTTTGAGAACTTATCTTGAAATTGCCTTTAGATCTATTTTGAACCCCAAAGAATATCAGTCACCTGACTTTATAATTATTTACTTTAACAAAAAATGTAATCTTAGTATCCTGGTGCACCCTTCACATTAATGCAAATTAGATCTATAATGGCTATTTCCTATGCATATTAATAAAACATACTTTGGATCATACACCTTGAAAAATTTAAATTGTTTACAGACAAATACAATGGGACTTATCTTTAGGCATTATATTATAATTTTATTTTATCATTTTATTATAGCTTAATTATGATAGGAAATTAAAAGGTAGAAACCCTGAAGCAAATTCTAACCCATAGTTCACATTTCTAATTAGGATAGGCTTCTGACTAACTCCAAATAAGTTTGGAAGCTTCAGCTAACCTAAATCTCATGCTATGTAAAGCAAAATCAAATCCCAGCTCTTTCATTTAGTGTAGATTCTCCTGTATTTCACTTATTTTAATTTTTTTTGTTCTGCCTTGATGTTTAAATTTTTCTAACTAATGTCCTTCTATAATTTTCCCTTAGACAGTTTTGAAGTAATTTATTTGTTCATTTAATTTCATTGTTGTTCCCTTTTCTTTGTTTATCTCATATTAACTTTTAGTATTAACTTTATGGCTCTTTGGTATTCCCAATTATTGATTATATTTAAAGATTATCTCTTTTATATTTAAAATGCTGACAACAATGTCCAAATTCAAAAGTGCTCTTCCTTCTACTAGATTCTATTTCTATGTCAATAATAATAATTGTTTTTATTGACTACTTATGTCAACTACTCTATGTGCTTCATTTCATATCTGCTATGAAATATTAAAATCCTTTAGATTTATAGGATATTTATAATCTTAGTAAGTATGATATTTGTGATACTTGAAAACATTGTTTCTCAATGACAACATTGAAAACACCAGATGAATGTGGGAATCCTATTTAAAAAGTAATGTGCTAGTGAGTGTTAATAGCTCACAATCTGGACACAGTGAATTTTCATTTGGAAGATTTTGATTTGGACCCTGAACCAGGGTTTAAATAGCCCTATGACCAAGTTAAATTCTCAGAAGCCTCATCTTTAAACATGAATGACAATAGAGCCCACTTTAAACTGTTTTGAAGATTAAACACAGGTAAAATGCTTGGTTCAATGACTGATACACACCTTGTAAGGGCTCAGTAAATAAGTTGGTATAACTTTAGAATGACTTGCTCTGGAGTATCTATATGACAAAAATATTTACCTTATTTTTCAGTATATTTAATCCTTCTCATGACCCAAAAGAATTCCCCTTAGTTTGAATTTTCTCTTTTGATTTAATGACTATAATTACAGTTATATTATTTTTCATTTCTAATGAAAAATCCCAGAACAACCCAAGAAAGATAACTGTCTTTTTCTTCTGTTACTTTACTTTTTTCTTTGCATTTTTGATTTTTTTTTAAGATACAACATCAAGAACTAAGTTGAGTAAAGATATTTATTTTCTTGCTTAGATGAAGTATTTAAACATTCATGGGCCAGTTAAAAATTCCAATTTGGTGCTTAAAAAATACTACAGTTGATAAATAGGTCTTGTTTCCAGTAAACTCACATAGCATTCCATTTATTTACCTGACTTACTTGAAAAATGAATAATCCTTGAAGAGAAAGAAAAATGGGTATAGAAATGAATTATGCACAGAGTCAGAGAATGGAAAGCCAAGAATAGCTATGGTGGAGTTGTGAGCTGCATGGAAATTCTTTAGGTCACATATTGCTGAGAGGAAGTAGAATTTTGATCACTCAGAGTTGCAGACACCACTATGAACAAGTCAGCATTTAACAGATTCCTGAAAGACAAGGACTTAAGAGTAAACTACTCAGCTCTAGAATCAGAGCTACTGTCTACCCTACCTTAATAAATTCTAAACTGTAGGCCCACAAAATCATGAAGAACCATCAAGAAGTTAATTGATGGGATTAAATAATCTTTAAAAAGATAATATAACTGTGTTGTCCAAATCACATCACTTTAGGAAATAGGCACACATGCAGAAAATTACTAGACATGTGTAGAAGCAGAGAATAAGTCCTGCATCCAGAAACAAGAAGTTTATTAAAATACCCATGCTGGAATCATCAGAAAAAGACTTTAAAACAGATGTTGAAAATGTGATCAATAATTTTATGAGAAGGTACATTTAACAAATGGATAGATGTGGATTCTCAACAAAGAAATGACTATAAAGAAAAAGACAAATAGGGTGGCGCAGCGGTTTAGCACCGCCTATAGCCCAGGGCATGATCCTGGAGCCCCTGGATCGAGTCCCACGTCAAGCTCCCTGCATGGAGCCTGCTTCTCCATCTGCCTGTGTCTCTGCTTCTGTCTCTGTCTCTGTCTCTCTCTCTCTCAATTAAATAAATAAAACCTTAAAAAAAAAGACAAAAAAAAAGACAAATTAAAAGACATATATATATATTTATATATTTCTACTACTGAGCTATATATATGTAGATATGTACATATATATATCAGTCAGGTAAGTATATATATAGTTATAAATATATATGTATATTATATAGCTAGACAGTAGATATATATGATATATCAGTCAGGTAAATATATATAATATATATATTTTTATATAGCTAGGCAGTAGAAAATATCCAAACTGAAGGACACAGAGAAACAATGGCTGAGATGCATCTCAGATATATATAAGATCATACTAAGTGGCACAACATACATTCAATTGAATTGTAAGAAAAAATAAAAGAAAAAGATCACAACAAAAAACAATATTTGAAGAGTATTTTCCACAACTTTCTCCAAGTTTTCCCAATTTGATGAAAACTATAAAACCATCAGTCTGAGGTAGCTAGGGTATTTAAGCATGATAACTATACATGCACATATGTGCATGTATGTGCACATACACCAAGAAACAACCCAAGGAATATAAAAATAAATTGCTCAAACTGAAAGATAATGAGGAAAATTTCAAAGTAGCTCTAGAAAAAGTCTTATTACAGTAAAAAAAACCCAGCTGTGGTAAGATTTTTTTTTTTTTTTTTCAAAAACAAAGTAAGCCAGAGGACAAGGATACATCTTTAAAATGTCAAGAAGAAAAAAGAAAAACACTGTGATCCAAGATTTCTTTAGCCAAATAAAAGTGAAATAAAGGCACTTGCTGAACGATAAAAATAAAAGAAAATTTGTCAGCAATATGTATTTCAAGGAATAATAAAAGGAATTCTATTCATCATAGATGAATAGAAATGATACTAAATCAAAATTACAATCTATATGAATGAAGGTAAGGGTTGCAAATAGTAAATAAGATTTAGGACAAACTGAAAACAAATAGCAAAAATATAAACCTAAACCCATATTTGTCAATGATTACATTAAATGAAAATAGACTAAAACATAGGCTCTACTCTTGGTTTAAAAGGTAGAAAGTATCAATATATAATAGATCAAGATGCAACTATTTACTGTTTAAGCACAGATTCTGATATAAAGACACTACAATAATTAGAAGCAAACAATGGTAAAAATTACACCTTGTAGGCACTACTCATAAGAAATCTGGAGTGCTGTATAAGACAAGGTTGGCAAAGGTAAGAAGGATGTTTTGCAATAATAAAATGCCCAATTTATCACATGGATATTAATAATCTTAAATGTATATGCACTTATAGAGAGCTTCAAAAATAAATGAAGCAAAAATTGACAACACTAGATGGAGAAATAGAAAATTCCACAATCATGGAATTTGATTATTTTTATACCAGTTTTCAGTAATTAACAGAAAAAGCAATTGGAATATAGGCAATTTGATCAGTACTATGAAAAAATTTGATATAACTGATATTTTTTAAAAATATTTTATTTATTCATGAAAGACACAAAGAGAGAAGCAGAGACAAAGACAGAGGGAGAAACAGGCTTCCTACTAGAAGCCCGATGAGGAACTCAATCCTAGGACCCCGGGATCACAACCTGAATCAAAGGCAGATGCTCAACACTGAGGCACCCGGGCACCCAATATAACTGATATTTTTAGAACACTACACCAGATAACTTTAGAATGTATCTTCTTTTCAAGAAAAACATAGGCAAATATCTTTGGGATAGGCAAAAAATATTCTTACACAGAAAGTATGAACTTTTTAAAAAAAGAAGTTTGAAAAAGACACCATCACATTTCTAAAATTATGCTTATATATTAATATATGTATAAATATAAATAAATATACATATAATACACACATAAAAAGAGCTTATACTCAAAATATATAAATATCTCCTACAATCTAGTCAACATATAAAGAACCCAATTTTTAAGATAGGCCAAAAGGTGAGCAGATAATTTAGAAAGCCAACAAATATATATAAAGTGCTCTAGACCACTCATCATTAGGGAAATGCAAGTTCAAATCATTATGAGATGCCACTATACATCCAACATACACGAACAAAAACCACAAGACTGATGTGACCAACTGCTGTTGAGAATGTGTTAAGTACCAATATACCCCATGATCCAGCAGTTCCATGCCCTGGTATTTACCGCAGAAAGATAAACACGTTACAAAATGCTTTTAGAAAATAAACTTAAATAAGTATGCTCTACTTATTTTGAACAAAGGTATAAAATGAATTCAATGTTGGAATTATTCAACAAATGGTGCTGGAGTGATCAGACATCTATAGGTGAAAAACATACTCTCAACTTAAGCCTCATATTGTATACAAAAACTATCTCAAAGTGCAGCATAGACTTAGTTATAGAACAAAGTATAAAACTTTCAAGAAAAAAAAAAACATGGACTATCTTGGGGATCTATGACTAGGCAAAGATTTCTTAGTTATGACAACCAAAGCATGATTGATGAAAGGAAATAAATGATAAATTGAACTTGTAATGGTTAACTTTTTGTGTGTACTTGGCTAAGCTGTGGTGACCAGTTGCTTGGTCAAACACGAATATGAGCATTATAAGGCTCATAATGATTTTTAATGTGATTAACATTTAAATTAGTAAACTTTAAAGCAGATTACCCTCCATAATGTGGCAGACTTCATCCAATCAGTAGATAGCCTTAAGAAGAAATACATGTTTTCTAAAGAAAAGGGAAGTTGCCCTAGACTGCAACAAATAAATTCTGCCTCAATTTTCCGCCTTCAGAGATAGGACTGTAATAGCAACTCTTACCTGAAACTCCAACCTGATAGATTGCCCTCCCTATGGATGTCAGTCTGGCTAGCCCCCATGATCATAAGCCAATTCCTTAAAATATCTCTTTCCATATACAGTGTGTGTGTGTGTGTATGTAAAAGTATGTATGTTCCTAAGTGTATATATGCATACATGCATATATTATGAATTATATTTATACATTATACATACGTATGCATATGTAAGTATATATACACACATACACAATATATTTCCTAATGGTTTTACTTCTCTGGAAACTCTTGACTTATATGCATATCATTAATATTGAAAGTTTTGCTCTGAATGTCCACATGAAGAGAATACAAAGGTCAACTATATCTTGGGGGATACTGTTTGCAAGTCACATATCTGGCAAAGGACTGATATCAAATATAATTTAGATACTGTTCAAAAATCAACAGTAAAAAAAAAAATCCAATTAGCAAAATTGAGCAAAAGACATAAACATTTCACAGGATACAGAGATGGTAAATAAACCCATGAAAAGATGTTTAATATCATTTGCTATCAGGGAAATGTAAGTTATAACCACAATGAATTATCATTATACACTGATCAAAATGGCTAAAATAAAAGTTAGTGATAATACCAAATACTGCAAGGAATCAGAAAAACTGAATCAATCATAAATGTGCCAGTATGAATGTAAAAATGCTAGTCATCTACAGAAGAGTTTGGCAGTTTCTTATAAAATGAATCATACCAATATAATATGACCTAACAGTTGTACTAAAAATATAAATACGTGTATATCCAAGAAAAAAGAAAGCTCATATTTACATAAAACTTGCATGTTTCATAGCAGCTTTATCTGAAACAGCCCCAAACAGGGATCTGCTTAGATGTCTTTCAACAGGTAAATGCTTAAAAATATTGTGGCACATCCCTATCACTACTGAGCAATAAAAAGCTATGAATCCTTGATATGTGCAGCCACTTGAATGAATCTCCTGAGAATTGTGTTGAATGAAAACAGCTAATCTTAAAACATAATATACTGCCTGATTCCATTTATATAATATTTGAAATGACAAAATTTTAGAAATGGGGGACAGATTGGTGGTTGCCAGGAGGTAGTAGTGAAGGATGGGTTAAATAAGTGATAGAGGGTGGACTGAGGAAGGATGTAGATGTGGTTGTACAAGAGCAACATGAAGCATTACTTGCCATGTTGGAACTGCTGAGTATCTTGAATGTGGTAGTAGATACACTAACCTACACAGGTGAAAAAATTGTACATAAAATACACACATTCATACACATGAGAGTACAAGTAAAACCAAGGAAATCTGAGTACAGCAGGTAGATTGTATCAATGCCAATAGCCTGGCTGTGATATTATGGTATATTTTTGCAAATATAGGAGGAACCTTGGAGGAAGCTTGGCAAAGCATTCAAGGGATCTTGAATTATTTCTTGCACCTGCAGGTGGAATCTACAATTAGCTCAACAAAAGTTTCAATATAAAAAGACATACAGGAATGACCATAGAAGAGTTTTTCATAATGGAAATAACTCATATACAAATTGCATATATTCACACAATGGAAGGAAAAAGCATTAATAATACATGCAAAACATGTTTAAATCACAAAACCTTTATGTTGAACAACTAAAGCCAGCCACAAAAGAGTATCTATTGTATGATTCAATTTATATGAAGTTCTTTCACAGACAAACTAATCTTTGATGACAGAAAGCATAACAGTGCTTGCCTCTTGGAGGAGCAGAGATTGTCTGGGAAGTGAAATGTGGAAATTTTCCAGATTGATGAGAATAGTCTATGCTTTGACAAGGATGTGAAATAAACAGGTATGTACATTTGACAAAATTCATCTGGCGGTGTACCTAAAATATGAGGATTTCATTAAATATAAATTATTTCTAGATGTAAAAGCATGTGAAAATTAATATTCACATAATTCATAATAATATGTAAAAACTAAATTAAATAATGTACTAGGCTGTAAGCCAATATCCAAAATCTTGGATTGGTGTGTGAATGTGTGTGTGACTCATTTTCTCATTTCAACTTCAATTGTATTTAAAGTTTTTTATGTCTTTCTCCCGAGAAAGGTGGCACAGCTTTAGAGAAAACAAATGTTATGGATTGGAATAGAATCTTTTCTTTCAATTCATGGTAGGTCAAGGTTTCTAAAGTTAATGAATCTCTAGACTTAAAAAATTATTCATTTTAGGATTTCAAATAATGTAATGCATTTCATGATATTTTTTTTTACCAGACTGTACTCAGCAGCCCCATTTCCTTTCCCTGGCACATTGCAGAATGGACAATAGAGGGTATAAATGGCAATGTCCCAAGAAATTATTAGTTTTGGTAAAATGTACATAGTGTTAGCCCCCTAAATGGCTATAGTCACATGCTCAAAACTATAAATTAGGTTTGAGTTAAGTCTCAAGTTAGTATTCTTTATATGTCTAATCTGACGGTATTTCAAGGAATGGGATTAAGGTGGAGGGAATGAACCATTTGTAATGATAACCAACCCAACCTTTCATAAACTTTATAGAATCATAATAGAAAAAGCACTAAATGCTTAACTATAAAATTTCATAAAGTTGACAAATTGAGGCCAAAACTGTATAACCTTTAGAAATATAGTATTTAAAATAAGGGTATCTAATTATTCAATAAAACTAGTACACCTCCAGTTTTCCAATGGTAGTACTAAGCAGCATTATTTATCTTTAATCCTCCATCAACACAGGTGCTTTCTTCTACACATGATAACATGCAAGTAGATTGGTTCTGGCATAGATATAGTTATGTATATAGGGTTTTTAAAAAAATATATCTAAAATATCTGTTGAATGTTGACATATTTAAAATTTCAGAGAGGTGCTTGCATGACTGAGTTGGTTAAATGTCTGACTTTGGCTGAGGTCATGATCCCAGGGCCCTGGGATTGGCCTGCCCACATCTTTTGCTTCCCTGCTTAGTGGGGAGTCTCCTTTACCCTCTCCGTCTGCCCCTCCCCCTGCCTGTTCTCTCTTTCAAATAAAGCTATAATAGTTTGTTCGTTTGTTTGTTTTTTTACAAATGTATATCAGGTCAGCAAATTCACTATCTTTTGGAGTTCTGAGATATGTTTCCATAAAACTAGATATGAACTTAGGGATCAGAGGCTGAGAATATCACATTCATGTTTGGTTCTTATGTACTTTTCACTATATCCTCTGCTCTCCTTTCATTACGATCTTTTAAAATTCAGCTGTAGCTCCCATTTTAATGGCCAGTGAGTACATACCAGTCTTACTGAATAAAGCTGTTGTTAAAAAGCTGACCATGTAACTCCATCAACCAAGTGTCACCAGCCTGGACCAGTCTTAAGTGTAATGCTCCAATCCAATTTATATATCTGCCAATGCCCTGTAAATTGGGGTGTTGCAAGAGGTAATCAAAAGGTAAAGAGTGACTAAGTGAAACATTGATATCATCTTTCAGGAAGTTTGAATTAAGATATCCAGAAAGATGCCTATTATCATCAGTAAAGGCAGGAAGTGGAAAAAAGAGAGAAGTAAACAAACCATGAGGCAGAAAAGGCAACAAATACAGAGAAATTATAAAGATGTGTAAGTTTAACTGCTCCTCACTATTACCTGCAAGGGTTTCTAGGTGTATAGATCTGTATGCCCCACCTCAGAATCTCCTCTAAGTTTGAGAATCACCAATATTTAGAATTTCATTTAATCTTCATATAAGTATCTCACTTTTACAAATAAACTGAAGCTCAGACAATTTAATTTGCTGAGTCTGTCTGACTTATATGACATATGATGTCTCTGTTGATTCAATAAACCACTAAAACAAAACAAAATTAAAGAGAAACAATACATGGGAAGTATGCAAAAATAGGGAAATGATTTTAATTTGAAGTCAAAGAGTCATTGCTCTTGCACTTAGGGATGAACTTCATTGTCAATTGCCACTTTTCAAATTTAGTTATACCTCAAAACATAACTAAAACCTAAAAATATCTAAAATTTTATTACTCCAAACAGTGAGTCTTTCAAACAAATCCTCCGTAGCACTGAACATCAAATAAGTTTACTTAGTTCTACTTTACAGTTTAGTTATGCTTATGAAGTGAATTGTGCCAGGTTGTAGTAGGGTTTCCTTAATTAATGTGTAAATACTTGCTTCTCTGTAATGAGCCACCCCAATCTCGTTCTATCTAATGATCTAAGAACACTCAGATTTATCTACTGATTTTCAAATGTTGCTCAGGCTCAAGGTTAGTGCCTGAGAAGGCTCTAGAGATTCCTGCGTTTTTATGGAGCAAAATCATCCTATGACATGGATTCTTTTCAAAGGTGAATGCTTCATTCGGCAGTTTGCTTCACTTCCTAATACAATTGAAAAGTCATTTGCTGATAGTAAACCAGTGGCAGGTGTGCTTTTGTGTTGACAGCTGCAGTTCTGACATGGATCACAGGCAAGCTCTGCTGGCAGTGCTAGAACATCTGGAGCATTTGGTCTGATTTCAAAAGCCAATTTGAGAGGATTGTCTTCTCTCATTTCAGAAAATAAAATAAGTTATGGACACTGGGGCCAAATCTGCATTGTGGTAGTAAAACTATTTATTAGATTTCTTATTTATTAAGTACAATGGCAAAAGCCACAAACTAATACCTGGGAAGATAGCTTATAAAATAGATTATTGCAACTCTGCTTTTCTCAAGATTTTCTTTGACAATTTAAAAGCAGTGGATTGGGATGCCTGGGTGGCTCAGCGGTTGAGCTTCTGCCTTTAGCTCAGGACACGATCCCAGGATCCAGGATGGAATCCCATATTGGGCTCCCTGCGAGAAGCCTGCTTCTCCCTCTTCCTGTGTCTCTGCCTTTCTCTCTCTCTGTGTCCCTCATGAATAAATAAATAAATCTTTAATAAATAGATAGATAGATACATAAATGTGGTGGATTGATAGAAAAAACTTAATATCTAATTCTTAGAAGTTTATTCCTGGGGAATTCTTTTACTGATTTGCACACAGACAACAATACTTCACAACTGTTAAGTATTAACCATTTAATATTTATTGAATGAGTGAGTTAGTTTAGTATTCTTTTCAAATTTCTTATTAAGAATAATAGTCATTATTAACATACCTTATTAAAGACATCGTATTAAATAACACTTATTAAACCATTCTGCCAATATCGGATAAAACAATGTCAATTTCTAGAAACATCCTGCCATGTAGTAGCAAATAACATTATCCTCATTTCACAGATGAGGTTATTCAGACTCAAAGAATTAAGACAGTTGCCTATATCCCATAAATAGGAAGTAAAAAACTTTTATTTTTTTTTCCCAAATTGGGATTCCAAAGATCATGGTCCTTCTACTGTGCTCTAAGTCTTCTAAATGACATTATGGATACTCTTATCTTGCTGAATTTATGGGGTTAGGAAAGAGCATACAATTATCTTTTACTACTAGGTAAATCCAAAGATATCAGATGGTATTATCATATTATCAACAGTAAGGAACTTCCTGCCAAAATATTCTGGTGTGACCTGTTAGTACCTGGAGTTTTTTAGAAAAAGGAGGCAAAGAAGCTTAATATGTTTCAAAATTCAATAATTATAGCTAGACCAAAAATTTAAATAATGCTTCTCAACATGTATCAATTATTTAATTGATGATTATTGGGCTCTATAGGAGTGAGGAAGGAAAATTGACAGCTTTAGGCACTGCTTCAAAAAACAGAGCTTAATCATGAGAATTTTGCCTGCTTCTGATTCTATGACTTTTAAAAGGAATGAACTAGACCCTGATGGGAACATGACATCTGGGATTAATGTTATTTCTGAACATTCTGTTATAGACTAGGTAGTAAAGCTCAATACAAACTTCTACTTTTTCATATTACAGGATTTCAAAAGATAAGTTGGCAAAAATCCAAAAATATTAATTGCAAAAGCCATTAACTTGCTCATGTGGGTGTGTGAAATACAGGAAATGATACCAAGTAATTTATCTTCAATGCCGTGCCAATAAGGATGTAGCTTCTTCTAGTCCACATGCCAAAAGAATGTCCATTCAAATGATATTTGAGCACTTTATGGATGAGTGTGTGACTAATGGATAGAGACTAATATATTCTCCTTCCTCAACATTATTGAGACCAGAGTATTTATTTACTAGTGCACACAGTGACAAATGATACTGTTTTATTTTTTTTATTTTGATCCAAGTCACTCATTTTTTAGATTACACTGGTATCTATTTAGAAAAAAAAATCTTGACATGAGTCTTAAGGGGGCATGTCAAGTAAATAGTGTAGGGTTAAATATCTTGAAAAGAAATGCATTCTGGCACCATCCAAGAGAAAATGAACAATCATACCCACTCTGGCACCTGAAAATGTTGGTCGATGTTTGGCACCTGAAGAAATTACCCATGAAATGAACACTTGGGGCTTGACTCATTAGAATTCAGCTCCACTGTCTTCAAATGAATAAGAATCTCTACACAGATACTGAGAAATAGAGATAAAAAGAATCTCGGAGGAAACGGCAACGCTTCTTAACTGCAGGAAACATAGATTTAATGGAATTTGCTCCATAATACACACAGTAAGAAGGTATGATTATAGGTCAACAAGGTCATAAATTTCAAGCCAAAGAAAACCATGTATATTTAATTGTTCAGTGAAATAAATACAATCAGAAAATATGAATTTTAATTTAACTTCCTTGCACATATCTTGTATTTTCTGTATTTTACAAACTTTATATCTATAACCTAGTCAAACATGGGTTGGGGTTTTTAGTGTTTATGTAAAAAGGAACATAATTCTATATACTTGTGATATATTTCAGTTTTGAGTGTGAGTTTTAAAGAGAAAATATATGTAACACTGTCAACATAAATGCTTCATAAATATATTGTGTTCATGTTCTGTAGAACATTCAATATGTGAAATAATAGTTTCTTATACATCTAGTATAATTTCTAATATAATATGAAATTTATTAAGGCAGATATATGGCTATGTATTCTGCATTATTTACCTATGTAAACCTTCTTTTCCCCTTCTTAATTGACTCAGCTCACCCTCTGAGCAGTATCACACATTATTAACTAGGCTTACGAGCATGAGGGAGAAAGTTGGCAGTCACAGACTTGGACAAATCTAAACCCCACGGGGCAAATACCTATATTTGACTTTACTGTATTATAGTCCCATCAACTTTGCTAACCTACACATAAACAGACACACACACACACACACACACTCACTATTGTATGTTATTTCAAATAGTATCTATAACTATAGCTCAGCATCACTGTGGGATTGAAGAATCTTTTATCAACTAATTACTTCCCTGTTTGTTTTCTATTTTAGGAACCGGCTAAATTAAATATCTTGTGGACCTAGTATATATAAGGAACTGTTTTGCATTTATTATGCAGGTTACAAAAATACCCCAAATCCATGTGTTCTCAAGTACACAGATAAAAGTAGAGAAAACATTAGGTATGAAATGACATTTTTCATTGCATTGTATGAGAAAACAATAAACTCAAATCTGATTGCCTTATAACATTTAACATTGATATTATTGAATGATAACATTAAAAAATTAAAGATAAATACAAGATTAACAAATGCCTGCAAAGTTTACATATAGAAAAACGAATAAAACTTGTGTCTCCTATTACATTTATTATTTTTATCCTAAACTAATCCTTTATATGGCCTTATATTATGCTTGCCATTGTTCACAAAAATTAGAATAGATTATAAACTCCTGGAGGACTAGAAATTATGTTTCACCCTTTGAATCTAAAGCACTTCCAATTTTCTTGAAGGTGCCTTGCCACATTATAAATAATCAGTACTTTTTTATTTAGTTATTGTTGCTGGGGCCCTGTATCAGATGAATGGATGGTTTAAAGTATATAGCTTTGTCTTTATTTCTCTGAGAGCTAACAAAATCTGAGTCTATCATAGCTTAGATGATTAGGCTATCAGATGAAATCCAAGTCTCAGAATATGATTCCTGGCAAACAAATTGAGAATTCTTTAGTTTACCATCTTGATAATGGGGGAATAAAGTCTGAGATGCTTAATGACTTGAAAGGTCTCTCAGTCACCAGAAAAAGCCAAAGGACTAGAATCCCATATTCTAACTTTAGATGAAATATTCAATTCTACTATAAGAGAAGCATAGGCTTAAATGTACCTGGTAGTTCTATTAGTTAATCTATCACCTTCAGTAATATACCTAACCTCTCTGAGACTCATTGCCTCATCCACAAAATGTTGACTGAATGATTGTTGTGAGTATAAGACACAATGTCCACAAGTACAAGAGTATCCTTCCAGCACATTGTCTGACCCTCACTGACATTCAATAAGTGGTCATTAATTTTTCATCATACTATTTGGGAGAAAATAGCATTTTCACAATCAAATGACATAGTATTCAAGTAATGAAAGAGAGTATCGTCCTTCTATTTTCACAACTACAGTGGAGAATGTAGAGGGAGAAAGGTACTTAGCACATGCCTTAACTAAAATAGACTCTTTGTTACCTTACAAAGAGGGGGATTTCTAATTCACAAAATATCTGTGTTGGTAAGATCTCCTTCTTTTCACAAGTGGAGAACACCTTCTTATGGCTTCACACCCACTGCTGGCTTTTGGTGCTCTCCCATCTACAGGTTTTACCTTCTCAGTCTCACATGTTGCTTCCCTCCCTTCTCCTCAAACTCTTAAAGCTGCAGTGCTGTGAGGCTCAGTCTTAAGCATTTTATTTATATATTCACACTACTTTAAGATTTTCTCTTGTTTGTTTTTTTTTTTTAAGATTTTATTTATCTGAGAGAAAGTGAGGGAGCATGAGCAGGGGTTGGGGCAGAGAGAAAGGGAGAAGCAGACTCACCACTGAGCATGGAGCTCAAGATAGGGGCTTGATGCCAGGACCCTGAGATCATGGCCTGAGCCAAACGAAGTCAGACGCTTAACTGGACTGAGCCATCGAGGTGCTCTTCTCATCTTATGGTTTTAAATACCATCTTAATGCTACCAATATTCACATTTTTATATTTTACAATGACATACCTTCCAAACCTGAACCTCATCTAGCCAAATGACTACACCAATTAAAAAAACAAAAACAAAAACAACTGAAAGAATTCATCACCACTAAATATTCCTTATGAAAAAATGCTAAAAGACATTTTTCAATCTAAAACATTAAAGAATGCTGATTAACATCATAAGGCATATGAATGTGTAAAACTCACAGGTAAATATAAAATGAAAAAAGAAAAAAAATGAAAAAAGAGTCTCTGATATTGTAATGTTGATGCATAAATCACCACTGGAGTTTAAATAGGTAAAATAAAAAATATTTTTAAAAGATATAAGTTGTAACATTAGTAACCTAAAATGTGAGGAACTGAGAAGTACAAGGTTTCTGTATGCTTTTGAAGTTGCGATCTGTTTAAAATAGGATGCTATAATTACATGATATTTTTCTGTAAGTGTCATAGTAACCACAAAGGAAAAACCTTTAATAGATACATAAAAGATTATTATAAAGGAGTCAAAGGTACCACCACAAGAAGTCATCAAGTAGCAAAGGAAGACAACAAGAAAGGAAGCAAGGTACAAAGGATCTGCAAAACAGTCAGAAAACAATTGACAAAATGGCTGTGGTAAGTACTTACATATCAATTATACTTTAAAAGAAATGGATTACATTTTCCAGTCAAAACACATAGAATGTGCAGCCCTGGTGGATCGGCGGTTTAGTGCCGTCTTTAGCTCAGGGTCTGATCCTAGAGACCCGGGATCGAGTCTCAGCTCGGGTTCCCTGCATGGAGTCTGCTCTCTCTGCCTGTGTCTCTGCCTCTGTGTGTGCGTGTGTCTCTCATTAATAAATAAATAGAATCTTAAAAAAAAAAAAAAAAAAAAAAAAGCGCTCTTTAGGATTTATATTAAAAAAAAAAAAAAAAAAAAACACACATAGGAACCCGTGGATCTGGAGTTGAAGAAGGCCTTCACAGAACTTCAAGCCAAAGTTATTGACACTCAACAGAAGGTGAAGCTTGCAGACATACAGATTGAACAGCTAAACAGAACAAAAAAGCACGCACATCTTACAGATACAGAGATTATGACTTTGGTAGATGAGACTAACATGTATGAAGGTGTAGGAAGAATGTTTATTCTTCAGTCCAAGGTGGTAATTCACAGTCAGCTGTTAGAGAAACAGAAAATAGCAGAAGAAAAAATTAAAGAACTAGAACAGAAAAAATCCTACCTGGAGCGGAGTGTGAAGGAAGCTGAGGACAACATCCGGGAGATGCTGATGGCACGAAGGGCACAGTAGGAAATCTCCAGCCGAAGCTTCCTGCCCCCTCCCATTCCTGGCAAGGGCAGGTGGGGGGCCCACGTGGAGAAACTTCTCTTCTGCCCGGGTGGACTTTTTATTTGGATGATCTCATAACCCTGTGTTTTCTACTTTACCATGATACCCTTTCAGACCCCAGTTCTGTATTTTTTATCCTGGCTCTGTCTGCCACTCCTGTCCAGAACACTTTTCTCCCTGGGGTGAGTCACAAACTCCCAGGAGAGGGAGATGGGAGCCATACAGATAGGGGAGCTCTGCCCAAGCCTATGAACTAGTTATGCTCCTTAGACCAATAAAAGGCATGTATTCCCCAGCCACTCTATGAAGTCTGCCTTTCTTGAGCTGAAGGATGAGAACCAAGGACCAGAGAGGTAGAGGCTTTCAACCTCAACTCCTCCCTGACCTCTTTATTTAAGCCTTTGCTGCTGCTTTTGTCCCTTTCTGTTCCTTTGAGTAAAATCCTCTGAGCTTCCATGAAAATAAGAAGGAAGACCAGGGGGGATACCTGAATTTAAGTAACCTTGGTGGCATGTTGCAAATGTTCAAGAAAATGCAGTAATAAAGCAGCAGCACATCCAAAACAAAAAAAAACAACAACAACAACAAAAACACATAGAATGACTAAATGAATGCCTAAAAGAGACTCCCTTAGGCATTAAGAACACAAATAGTCTGGAAGTGAAGAGATGAAAAAAAATAATTCCAAATGAATAGTTTAAAAAAAAAGAGGAGGACAAAGAGGATGAAGCCAATTCAGAAGCACTATTATAAAGCTACCGGTGGCTCAAAAAAAAACACAAAGACTCAAGAGACTTCATGACTGCAGAATTTAGATATAATCAGGCAGAAATTAAAAATCAATTAAATGAGATGCAATCCAAACTAGAAGTCCTAACAACGAGGGTTAACGAAGTAGAAGAACGAGTGAGTGGCATAGAAGACAAGTTGATGGCAAAGAGGGAAACTGAAGAAAAAGAGACAATTAGAAGATCATGAGGATAGATTAAGGGAATTAAATGACAGCTTCAGAAAGAAAAATCTACCTTTAATTAGGGTTCCCAAGGGTGCAAAAGGGACAGAGGTACAGAATATGTATTTGAACAAATCATAGCTGAAAACTTTCCTAATCTGGGAAGGGAAACAGGCATTCAGATCCAGGAAATAGAGAGATCTGCCCCTAAAATCAATAAAAACCGCTCAACACCTCGACATTTAATAGTGAAGCTTGTAAATTACGAAGATAAAGAGAATCCTTAAAGCAGCAAGAAACAAGAAATCACTAACTTTTATGGGGAGAAATATTAGGTTAACAGCAGACCTCTCCACAGAGACCTGGCAGGCCAGAAGGGGCTGGCAGGATATATTCAGGGTCCTAAATGAGAAGAACATGCAGCCAAGAATACTTTATCCAGCAAGGCTGTCATTCAGAATGGAAGGAAAGATAAAGAGCTTCCAAGATAGGCAGGAACTGAAAGAATATGTGACCACCAAACCAGCTCTGTAAGAAATTTTAAGGGGTACTCTCAAAATTCCTCTTTAAGAGGAAGTCCAATGGAACAATCCACAAAAATAGGGACTGAATAGGCATCATGATGACACTGAACTCATATCTTTCAATAGTAACTCTGAACGTGAATGGGCTTAATGACCCCATCAAAAGGCGCAGAGTTTCAGACTGGATAAAAAAGCAGGACCCATCTATTTGCTGTCTACAAGAGACTCATTTTAGACAGAAGGACACCTATAGCCTGAAAATGAAAGGTTGGAGAACAATTTACAATTCAAATGGTCCTCAAAAGTAGCAGGGGTAGCCATCCTTATATCAGATAAACTAAAATTTATCCCGAAGACGGTAGTGAGAGATGAAGAGGAGCACTATATCATACTTAAAGGATCTATCCAACAAGAGGACTTAACAATCATCAATATATATGCCCCGAATGTGGGAGCTGCCAAATATATCAATCAATTAATAACCAAAGATAAGACACACTTAGATAATAATACACTTATACTTGATGACTTCAATGAAGCACTTTCTATACTCGATAGGTCTTCTAAGCACAACATCTCCAAAGAAACAAGAGCTTTAAATGATACACTGGACCAGATGGATTTCACAGATATCTACAGTACTTTACATCCAAATGCAACTGAATGCACATTCTTCTCAAGTGCATATGGAACTTTCTCCAGAATAGACCACATACTAGGTCACAAATCAGGTCTTAACCAATACCAAAAGATTGGGATCGCCCCCTGCATATTCTCAGACCATAATGCCTTGAAATTAGAACTAAATCACAAGAAGAAGTTTGGAAGGATTTCAAACATGTGGAGGTTAAGGACCATCCTGCTAAAAGATCAAAGGGTCAACCAGGAAATTAAGGAAGAATTAAAAAGATTCATGGAAACTAATGAGAATGAAGATACAACCATTCAAAATCTTTGGGATACAGCAAAAGCAGTCCTGAGGGGGAAATACATCGCAATACAAGCAGCCATCCAAAAACTGGAAAGAACTGAAATGCAAAAGCTAACCTTACGCCTAAAGGAGCTGGAGGAAAAAGAGCAAATAGATCCTATACCCAGCAGAAGAAGAGAGTTAATAAAGATTCAAGCAGAACTCAATGAAATCGAGACCAGAAGAACTGTGGAATAGATCAACAGGACCAGGAGTTGGTTCTTTGAAAGAATTAATAAGATAGATAAAGCATTAGCCAGACTTATTAAAAAGAATAGAGAGAAGACTCAAATTAATAAAATCATGAATGAGAAAGGAGAGATCACTGTCAACACCAAGGAAATACAAACGATTTTAAAAACATATTATGAACAGCTATACGCCAATAAATTAGGCAATCTAGAAGAAATGGACCATTCCTGGAAAGCCACAAACTACCAAAACTGGAACAGGAAGAAATAGAAAACCTGAACAGGTGAATAACCAGGGAGGAAATTGAAGCAGTCATCAAAAACCTCCCAAGACACAAAAGTCCAGGGCCAGATGGCTTCCCAGGAGAATTCTATCAAACGTTTAAAGAAGAAACCATACCTACTCTACTAAAGCTGTTCGGAAAGATAGAAAGAGATGGAATACTTCCAAACTCATTCTATGAGGCCAGCATCAGCTTAATTCCAAAACCAGACAAAGACCCCACCAAAAAGGAGAATTATAGACCAATATCCCTGATGAACATGGTTGCAAAAATTCTCAACAAGATACTAGCCAATAGGATACAACAATACATTCAGAAGATTATTCACCATGACCAAGTAGGAATTATCCCTGGGATGCAAGGCTGGTTCAACACTTGTAAAATATCAATGTGATTCTCATATCAGCAAGAGAAAAAAAAAAAAAAAAGAACCATATGATCCTCTCATTAGATGCAGAGAAAGCATTTGACAAAATACAGCATCCATTCCTGATCAAAACTCTTCAGAGTGTAGGGATAGAAGGAACATTCCTCAACATCTTAAAAGTCATCTACAAAAAGCCCACAGCAAATATCATTCTCACTGGGGAAGAACTGGGAGCCTTTCCCCTAAGATTAGGAACAAGACAGGTTTGTCCACTCTCACCACTGCTATTTAACATGGTACTGGAAGTCCTAGCCTCAGCAATCAGACAACAAAAAGACATTAAAGGCATTCAAATTGGCAAAGAAGAAGTCAAACTCTCCCTCTTTGCCGATGACATGATACTCTACATAGAAAACCCAAAGGACTCCACCCCAAGATTGCTAGAACTCATACAGCAATTTGGCAGTGGGGCAGGATACAAAATCAATGCCCAGAAGTCAGTGGTATTTCTATACACTAACAATGAAGAAAGAGAAATTAAGGAGTCAATCCCATTTAAGATTAAGAAATTTAAGATTAAGAAATTAAGGAGTCAATCCCATTTAAGATTGCACCCAAAAGTATAAGATACCTAGAAATAAACCCAACCAAAGAGTTAAAGGATCTATACCCTAAAAACTACAGAACACTTCTGTAAGAAATTGAGGAAGACACAAAGAGATGGAACAATATTCCATGCTCATAATTGGAAGAATTAATATTGTGAAAATGTCAATGTTACCCAGGAAAATTTACATGTTTAATGCAATCCCTATCAAAATACCATGGACTTTCTTCAGAGAGTTGGAACAAATTGTTTTAAGATTTGTGTGGAATCAGAAAAGACCCCGAATAGCCAGGGAAATTTTAAAAAAGAAAACCATATCTGGGGGCATCACAATGCCAGATTTCAGGTTGTACTACAAAGCTGTGGTCATCAAGACAGTGTGGTACTGGCACAAAAACAGACACATAGATCAATGGAACAGAATAGAGAACCCAGAAGTGGACCCTCAACTTTATGGTCAACTAATATTTGACAAAAGAGGAAAGACTATCAATTGGAAGAAAGACAGACTCTTCAATAAATGGTGCTGGGAAAATTGGACATCCACATGCAGAAGAATGAAAATAGACCACTCTCTTGCACCAGACACAAAGATAAACTCAAAATGGATGAAAGATCTAAATGTGAGACAAGATTCCATCAAAATCCTAGAGGAGAACACAGGCAACACCCTTTTTTTAACTTGGCCACAGTAACTTCTTGCAAGATACATCCATGAAGGCAAGAGAAACAAAAGCAAAAATGAACTATTGGGACTTCATCAATATAAAAACTTCTGTACAGCAAAAGATACAGTCAACAAAACTAAAAGACAACCTACAGAATGGGAGAAGATATTTGCAAATGACGTATCAGAGAAAGGGCTAGTTTCCAAGATCTATAAAGAACTTATTAAACTCAACAGCAAAGAAACAAACAATCCAATCCTGAAATGGGCAAAAGACATGAACAGAAATCTGACAGAAGAAGACATAGACATGGCCAACACGCACATGAGAAAATGCTCCGCATCACTTGCCATCAGGGAAATACAAATCAAAATCACAATGAGATACCACCCCACACCAGTGAGGATGGGGAAAATTAACAAGGCAGGAAACAGCAAATGTTGGAGAGGATGTGGAGAAAGGGGAACCCTCCTGCCCTGTTGGTAGGAATGTGAACTGGTGCAGCCACTCTGGAAAACTGTGTGGAGGTTCCTCAAAGAGTTAAAAATAGTCCTGCCCTATGACCCAGCAATTGCACTGCTGGGGATTTACCCCAAAGATACAGATGCAGTGAAATGCCGGGACACCTGCACCCCGATGTTTATAGCAACAATGTCCACAATAGCCAAACCATGGAAGGAGCCTCGGTGTCCATCAAAAGATGAATGGATAAAGAAGATGTGGTTTACGTATACAATGGAATATTACTCAGCTATTAGAAGCGATAAATACCCACCATTTGCTTCGATGTGGATGGAACTGGAGGGTATTATGCTTAGTGAAATAAGTCAATCAGAGAAGTACAAACATTATATGGTCTCATTCATTTGGGGAATATAAAAAAAATAGTGAAAGGGAATAAAGGGGAAAGGAGAAAAATGAGTGGGAAATATCAGAAAGGGAGACAGAACATGAGAGACTCCTAACTCTTGGAAACGAACTAGAGGTGCTGGAAGGGGAGGTGGGTGGGGGATGGGAGTGACTTGGTGACGGGCACTGAGGGGGACACTTGATGGGATGAGCACTGGGTGTTATTCTATATGTTGGCAAATTGAACACCAATAAAAATAAATTTATATTTAAAAAAAGGACAAAGAGGATGATATCTATGTTTAAATCATACAAAATAGACAACTAAAAATAGTCACAAGACACAAAGAAGGTCATTACATTATGACAAAGGGTCAATTTATAAGATTATAAATTATAAATAGTTATGCACCCAACATAGGGGCACCTAAATATAAATCAAATACTAACTAGAAGCCATTGTTAGCCAGCTAGAGCAAAGGAATGTAGAAAGCCCACAGTGACGGCCTACCTAAATGCAGGCATGCTCATCATGCCATCCACCCACCTCAAAATATTCATATGTCCTACCTGACTAATGGATTACTCACAGTTAGGCACAATTAACACAAAAGGGGAAATTCCATATATTGCCATACCTCCTCACCTTCCCCCTTTATATACAGTTTCCACCCACTGCCTTCTGGCCAACAGCCTTTCCTCTGCTGTTCTGCCCACTGCTACGTTGGAGTGTATTCAACAGACTTCTATCTGGTTTGTTCTGCCTTAGGTGAATTCTTTGTCTCCACTTAGTTGTCACCCCACATTTGGGAGCCCTCATTTGATCTAGAGACACCTCATTTAGACACCATACTAACATAACTAAGCATTTGGACCTAACAGATAGATACAGAATATTCCATCCAACAGCACTAGCGTACATATTATTCTCAATTGTGCATACAACATTCTCCAGGATAGATTGTATGTTAGATCACAAAACAAATATAATCTAGTTCATATATTTTGAATTGTATCAAATACCTTTCGTGATTACAAAAGTTTGAAATTATAAATCAATAACAGAAGGAAAGCTGAAAAATTCACAAATATATGAAAATTAAACAGCACACTCCTGAACAACCAATGGATCAAAAAGAAATCAAAAGGAAACTTTAAAAAACCTATCTTGAGACAAATGAAAATGAAAACAAACATGCTAAAACTTATGGGATGCAGCAAAAAGAATACTAACATGAAAGTTTATGGTGATGGATGCATATATCAGAAAAAAGACTAGAGCAGAAATAAATGAAACAGTGACAGGAAAACAATAGAACCTATCTTTTCTTTAAAAAGATAAAATAGACAAACCTTTACCTGGACTAACCGAGAAAAAAGGAAAGGAGACTCAAATCAAATTATAAATGAAAGAGGAGACATCACCACTGATACCACAGAAATACAAAGGATCATTCAAGATAGCTATGAAAAATTGTATGCCAGAAAGTTTGGACAAATTCCTAGAACCATACAACTACCAAGACTGAATGCTAAAGAAATAGAAAACCTTAAAAGACTATTAAAAACTAAGGAAATATAAGTAGTAATCTAAAACCTTCCAGGGGCACCTGGATGGCTCAGTGGTTGAGTATCTGCCTTTGGCTCAGGTCATGATCCCGGGGTCCTGGGATTGAGTCCAGCATCAGACTCCTTTCAGGGAGCCTGACTCTCCCTCTGCCTATGTCTCTGCTTCTCTCTCTGTGTCTCTCATGAATAAATAAAAATAAAATATTTAATAAACAAACAAATAAATAAGCAAAACCTCCTAACAACAACAATGAAAGCCCAGTATCAGATGGTTTCACTGGTGACTTCTACTAAATATTTCATTTTTTTAACTAAATATTTCAAGAACAATTAATTCCCATCCTTTTCAGAGTCTTCCAAAAATTGAAAAGGAAGGAACACTCTCAAACTCACTTAAGAAGCCAGCATGACCTTCACACCAAAGCCAAATAAAAATACCAATAAAGAAACCTCAGACCAATATTCTTGATGAATATAGATTCAAATCTCAATAAATTCTAGCAAACCAAATTCAACTGCACATTCAAAGAATCATATCCTACCATAAAGTGGGATTCATCCCTAGTGTGCATCCCTGTGATGGTTCATATACAAATCAGTAAAGGTGATGCATCACAGTAGTAGAATGAGAAACATTTTCAAATTATATGTTTGTCTCAATCAATGCTGAAAAAACTTTGACAAAATACAATATCATTTCATGATGAAAACCCTTAATAAGTTGGGTATAAAAGGAATGTGCCTCACCATAATAAATGTTATATATGATAAACCACAGATAACAACATACTCAAGATTGACAAGTTAAAGGCCTTTTTTCCCTAAGATCACAAACAAGACAAGGGTGCCTATTCTCACAAATCCTATTCACCATAGTACCATAGTCCTAGCTAGAGAAATCAGGCCAGAAGAAGACATCAAAAACATTCAAATTAAAAAAAAAAGGTAACATTGTCTCCATTTGCTGATAACATGACTTCTAGAAAATCCTAAAGAATTTGCCAAAAACTCTTAAAACTAAATAAATTAATTCAGTAAACTAGCAAAGTATAAGATCAGAATACAGAAATCAATTATATTTCTTTACGCTAGCAAGGAACTGCCTGAAAAAAAAGAGAAGAAAAGCCATTCACAATAGCATCAAAAATAAAAAGTTACTTAAAAAACAAAATTTACCAAGAAGATAAAAGATCTCTACACAAGAATTACAAGACATTGGTAAAAGAAATAGAAGAAGATACAAAAAATGAAAAGATAGCCTGTGTTCATGGATTAAAATAATTATTAATGTTAAAATGTAATAGCCAAAGCAATTTGAAGAAAGAATGAAGGTGGAGTCATCACAGTTCCTGATTTCAAACTACACTACATAGCTATAGTAATCAAACCAGTTTGGTCCTGAAAAACAGACAAATAATCAGTTTGGTACTAGTATAAAAGACACAGAGATCTATGGGAAAAAAAAAAAAACAATAGCCCAGAAATAAACCCACACATATATAGTCAACTAATATCTAAAGAGCTAAGAATACTCACTCGGGAAAAGACAGACTTCAATAAATGGCGTTGGGAAAACTGGATATTCACATGCAAAAGAATGAAACTGAACCACTATTTTACTTGACTCACAAAGTTAACTCAAAATGGATTAACACTTACATGTAAGACCTAAAACCATAACAGTTTTAGAAGAAAACAGGGAAAAATTATCCCTGATATTGGTCTTTGCAATGAAGCATTATATAGGACACCTAAATTATAAGCAATAAAATAAAAAAAAAAGTGAGATAATATCAAATTAAAATGCTCTTGCACAAAAAAATGAAAAGCAACCCATGGCAAGGAAAAAGATACTTGCACACAGCACTTAACGTCTAAAATATATAAGAAATATTAAATTCAACAGCAAAAAACAAATAATCTGATTTAAAATGGGTAAAAGACATGAATAGACTTTTTTCCCTGAAGAAGATATGCAAATGGCCAATAGGTACATGAAAATATCCTTAACATTACTGATCATCAGGAGAGTGAAAATCAAAATCACAATGGAATGGAACATACTTGTTAGAATGGCTATTATGAAGGTAAGTGATAACAAATGCTGGTGGCAAGGATGTGAAGTTAAGGGAATCCTTGTGCAATGTTGGTTGGGAATGTAATTCAATATGGGTACTATGGAAAACAATATGGAGGTTCCTCAAAAAATTAAAAATAGAACTACCATATGATCCAGCAACCACCCTATGGTTACATATCCAAAATAAAATAATATAAAATCCCTATCTGAAAGATATTTCTGCATTTCCATGTTTATTGCAGCATTATTTACAATAGCTAAGGCATGGAAACAACATAGTATACATAAACAAATAAATGAATAAATTATATATATCTTTCAGCCATAAAAAGGGAAATCTGCTATTTGTGACAAAATGGATAAACCTTGAGGACATTATGCTTAAGTGAAATAAGTCAGAAAAAGAGAGATAAATACCATATGATCTAATTTGTATGTGCAATCTGAAAAAAATAAAAATGAAACGAAACACCCCAAACCAAACTTACAGATACCGAAAACAGACAGGTGGTTGCCAATGGCAGGGAGCGAGGATGGGTAGAACTTAAAAGTTCTCATCATCTCATCTCCCAACACCCCCCCACAAAAATGGTAACTATCTATGGTAATCCATGTTAACCAGACTTACTGTGGTAGATCATTTTGTAATATACACAAATATCAAATCGTTATGTTTTATGCTTGAAACTAATGTAATGTTATGTCAATCATGTTTCAATATAAAAAAGAACATATAGTATTTGTTTAAAAATGTAAATGAGGGGATGCCTGGGTGGCTCAGTGGTTGAGCATCCTTTGGCTCAGTGTGTGATCCCGGGTCCTGGGATTGAGTCCCACATTGGGCTCCCCACAGGAAGACTGCTTCTCCATATGCCTATATCTCTGCCTCTCTCATGAATAAATAAATAAAATCTTTAAAAAAATGTAAATGAATGACATCCAGTTTTCAAATTACCTATATCTCAAGTTTCTGCTTGTTTCCTTTTTTTTTTTTCTGCTTGTTTCCTATTTACTATCTCAGTTTTATGTAATCTGAGAAAAAAAATTTTAATGAAGACATAACACTCAAAGATTGAAATTAACTAGTTTTATTAATAAATAGTCTGACAAATTGGAAAAGATTGTCTAAGTTGGTAAGAGTGAAATAAAAAAATGTTTTGTTAATTTCCTTCTCTCTTTTCCATTCTAACCATACATCTTTAAGCCCACTAAACGATGCCTTGATCTGTTTGGATAGAAATTTTTCTGAATTAAGATAATTAGCAGTCTTTCAATTTTACTATTTTGAAGAGTATGCAGAAATGGAGATACATTTATTCTGAGTAAAAATTTGAGTTTAAATTGGGAAGAAATTCATGTTTTGAATGATGGTATCTGCATGTGAATCTCTTCAAGGATTGAACAGAAAAGCATGTAGGTCTCTGTTTATCTCAATACTTCAGAATCTGCATCCTAGTATGACAGATTTAATGAAGATTCTTTTCTTCTGTTGTCATTCTCCTTTTTCTTGAATCTTTAAAATTGGCTCTTAATATTGCAAACTACTTTTCTAAACATATGAAAACACTTTTAGATATAAGAAATAAAAAAGAAAAGAAAAAGGTCAAGAACAAACTATTGGTCTCCGTTTTTTATAATCACTTTTACATCTTTTTCTACCATAATATATTCCCAGAGTTGTACATCTTTTTCATATTTTGATGTGATCTTAAAACAACCAAATGTCCTTGGAGAAAATAAAACAAAAGATTAAACTTTGATCCTGTTTCCTGGGATTCTGAAGACCTTATGTGTTAGAGCTGTTAAGAATGGGATGGAGAGAAATAAGATAAACGAAAATGACCAAACAACTTCCCTAAACCCCTTCATTGGTGGTGTCATCTATAGTGGGAAATCTACAGTTTTGTTTTTCAGCCCTCTGATATGCCAAACATGTCAGATGGATTTATAAATATGCTATGATAGACAGAATGAACCATTTATTGGCTGTCTCCTCATTTGTGACAACTCAAGTGCTATGCTTTTAGGAACTGCCTTTTTTTTCTTGCAGATTTTTTTTCTTGCAGATTTTTTTTCTTCCCCAGTGGTTTCATTTTAGTATTTTTTTTTTCTATTCCAATACTTGTCTAAAATAATCACAATCTACTCATATTTATAAGTAAACAACACAAATCAAACTATTTTATACCTTAAAGACTTAAATGAATCCTTATATTCAAGGATATGGATATAATCTGCATATGTTAACCTTTTCAAAATCAGTTTTATATATCAAGGTAAATTATAGTAATACGAGCATAAGGGTTTCACTTATTCGTACAATGAAGTGAAAGTAGTTACTCCTACACAGCAATTATTAGTAGACAATTATTGTGGACAAAATGTTATATCTCTATTGTCTTACATGCTTCTCACATCCCAAAATGTTATATTCTAAGGCCTTACATTGCTTCCTAATTATAGAATTCAACCCCTTGGAGAATATACAATGGTTTGCCTAGGATATCAAGATAAATAAACAAGGTGATTCTTCCTGGATATTGATTTTACAGAATAATAAGTAAATATTATTTTATGCTAAACAAATCCTAGATATTGTATGATCTAGAATATAGATACATCAGGGATTTTTTTTTTTCATCAGGGATTTTAAATAAAAGAGTAAACACTATAGAATAAAAAATCAGTATGGTTTTAAAAGATTAAACATCCTATTTAAAGAAAGTTTGCACTTGTAGTAGGTCACTGCTTATTATATTCTACAGATTGTGTCTTGTGGGTCAAATTTTTGGGCAAGGAAACATTTTGACATTTGTGGAAAATTTTGAGAAACACTTCTCTAGGATGCCTTATTTCCTTATCAAGGAAAAAGAAAAACAATGTTCAACTATTTGTTTGGTTTATGAACACTGACTAACACCATCTGTTGCCCAGGCACACACTCTAGCAAACACACAATAACTTGCCTTATGCCAGTTATTACAAACTCAAATACAAAAGCAGCAAGGACATCAGCTTTTTCCTCAAAAAGTGTAAAGTTCAGTGCAGAGAGAAATCATCAACTAAATGCTAGGCCATAAAACAATCAATCTAACAGGAGTATGGTCAAAGTTAAATGGGTAAATGAAGGAGCAATAGGTCACCTGATGATTTGTGAAATATTTCACAGAGGAGTGAAGTGTACCACTAAAATATGAAGGAATAAAGGAAGAACAACTCCTCTTTTGTCAGACAAATAAATATACATGAGCTGGTCAGGTACAAGAGAGAATTACAGGAAGAGTTGGTTGTTGGGGTGATGCTGTTAGGGGTACGATGGTTGTGGTGTTGAGAGAACCACATAGGCAAACACAGCAGTTAGAAAACAAATGGTTCATTTATACATGTGATTGTGAGTGGGAACAGAGCTATGTAATTCAGAGAGAGACTAAATCTTTATTGTATATTTTAAAATTATTCTATTGAAAACGAGGACTCAGAATTTGGAAGAAGAATGTGAATATAGATAATAATAGTTGCCTACTTACTAGACAATCACCTATTCAATTTGATTTCTGTATTCCTGGAGATTTTTCACTCTAAAGTAGACCCACAGATTATCTGCTCTGTCCTCAGGGAAAATAAAAATGTTAATCTAGGAAGAATGCAGAATACCAACAAAGCATAATTAGTATAACAGATACCACTGGATGCCTGGCTAAGAACCATTCCTCTTTCCACCTTTTTAAAGGAATTTGATATTTTTTTAAGCTCTTTCCTTCTCTGTGCAGCTGTGAGATTTTGTGGAAGCAGGACATATTTTCAGATGCAGAGGGTAAACATGATTGGTCTAAGCCAGCTGTAATTGGCTCTTTTAGACCAGGACATATGACACATTTGATCAATGAGATGTGACGAGATAGTTGCTGGCAGTAGGCAGTCAGGTGGGACTTCTCAAAATAGCTTCCTTAATCTTAAAAGACAAACAAGGAAGACAAAGTCCCTTTTCCTTAACTGGGTAACTTGTGTCTGAGTGTGAAACCTGAAACTGATGGACATCTTTCACTGTTGACAGAAGCTGACGGAGAACAAGCCTGTGACAAGACACAGACTACAGAGATGGAAATAACCTAGGTGCTTAATGATGTCAATCAATCACTGAATTAATCATTTGTGAAAGTATACAACTGCTCAATTTCTCATGATATATGATAAACCTTTTTTAAGAGCTTAAGCAAATTAGTTTCCTGTTACTTGTAACCAAAAGCGCCAACTATATGATAAGAACAATTAGATGGAAAGCTTGAAAGTATTAAAAATCCACAGTGCACATCTACCTTGTCTGATATTTGAACAAAGAGAGGACCTGAGGCAATAAAAAACTTGTATGATATCCCTCAATTAATTGTAAGCGAAGTCAGGCCTCATAAGTTCCACAAATACTCTGCTAACATATGCTTCCATTTTATTTGAAAAATAGTACTCTCTTATTTGTATAAAATCATCCAGCATTGTGTCGTATATAATAACTAAGTGCTCAGTAAATACCAGTGAGTACCCTACTAGGTATGAATCTTTATTTTCAGCTTTGTCCAAAGGTTTGGCATTAACTGTCCAATTAAGACAATGAGGATAATATATACTACTTAGATAAAACTCAGTGCATCACACCTTCATGTTTTGCTATTCGCTTTGCCCTCTCTATGACATTATACATATTTTTTACCCCATCATCAGATGCTATGTCCTTTAACCCACTGATGGCAACTTATTTTAAAGTAACTCTTAACTTCTCTCCAATAGATAGCTAAAGTTTTGATGGAGTAACAAGGAGTTGTAAAGCATAAAAACCTTCCCAGGTAATGGCCCTTTTGTATCTAAAGGATAACCTTAGACCCTATAAGCTCTCCTGAACTGTCAATTTCCTGTAGGCTCTGCCCACTACTTATTATTTTTCCAACATTAGCAAAATGACTATTTCATACTAATATTTAAGTGTTTTGTTGAATTAATGGACAATATAAAATGTGTATTGGGGATCTCTGGGTGGTTCACCAGTTTGGCACCTGCCTTCGGCCCAGGGCATGATCCTGGAGTCCTGGGATCGAGTCCCACATTGGGCTCCCTGCATGGAGCCTGCTTCTCCCTCTGCCTGTGTCTCTGCCTCTCTGTGTGTGTGTCTCTCATGAAGAAATGAATAAAATATAAAAAAAAGAAAATATGTATCTAGAAAAGGGATATGAGAAGAAAAGAGATAAAAAGGCAAACAATGGGGAAAGTTAGTTGAGAAAATGAATTCTACCAAATTTCTCATTTTGTTAGGTACCAAGTTGAAAGTAAATCCTCTTTCTTAATTCTTACTTTGCCTTGTTTTCACCTTAATCAAATGAAAACAAACAAGCAAACAAATAACCAAAGTTGATCTATGTGAAGTCATACAATGCCCTAGCGGATTTTAGAATATATAAGTATAATGAAATTGGAACCATTAATTGAACAACACAATAATTTCTACAGAGAAGAGAAAAAATGTGTTGAAAAGAAGAAACTGGTTCACAAAGTAAGATTACTTTAAAAAATACATTTGAGTTTCAAGTTTAAAAAAAGGCCGTCACCAAAGATTGGCATCAAGTGATAACAGTGGCAGTTTATTAATAATCTGTCATGTAAAGCTGACATATTATATGCTGAATTCTGCTCCGCTTTACAATGAAATCCCATCCATTTTATTACTACCAGAATTAAATATGTTCTGTTGAAAGACTTTAGTAAGCTTAAATATGATTTAAAGCTCTTTTTTCAATACATTTATTGCTTTCCTACTACCTTATTATCAAGAAGTCAAATCGACAAAAGTCTAATCTTGATTCTCCCAGATATCCATGGTATACCAAACAGGGAGCAAGATAAAACACACATGTTTATAGAGGTTGATAAGTTTGCCTTTAGACAAATGGAAAAGTCTTAGCAACTAAATTACTTGTTTCTGACATGTTGGAAGCAGGGAGGAGACTAGATATAGTGTGGAAATAATATAGGGTAAGTATTAAAAGTTAAGCCCATAGAATTCACAGATGGATAATTTATTTAATCAGAATTAGGTATGAGCAAGCCAGATAGGAACAATCTATTTAAGGGTGTAAAAAGGTGATCATCCATATTCAGACTAAAGGATTTGAAGGAGGTATTTTATAAGTAGACATCAATGAACCAGATTTTCATAAATGGTAATTGAAGTTAAATTTCATTTTTTCTATGTATTGTTCAATTTGGCTATGCAGGATTATAGCACCACCAGTTACCTAACATATTTTACATGACCTGTTAGTGTCAGGCTTCCAAAAGCGTACTATGAGGATTTGAGAGAAGATAGGCTAAAAGGCATATGAGCCAATCCAATTAGTAGAAAGATTAAGAGTCATTACACAGTTAAACAACTGGACAGAGTTCAGGATTTGGCATATCAATCAGTAAAGAAATAAGTAAAACTTTGTACTATAAATATGTTGAGTTTGAATACTGGTTTTCATCCATCAGATAGTTAAGAGTATTCTTATTACTGAATAGCAAGGCCATAATCTCAGATTCACTTGTCTTTATTCCATGATTAAAACCTTTTTCAAATGAAACTTGAGAATTTGTGTCTACTAAAATCTCACAATAGAAATATAAATACAAATGCTCTGTAAGATGTCCAACTTAAATCTCTTTCATTGAAATATTAATTGACAATATTAATCATCAAATAGCAATATTTTAACACCTACTACTAGATAAGAGTGCAGAGAGGAGGATGTTGGGAAAGAGGATACCAGGAAGTAAGTATACTACCCAAGATAAAATTTTGCCGTGGATAATAGAAATGAAAAGGTGTGTGTGAGTGTATGTGTGTGTGTTTCTCATTTATTGGATAAAGCATTATATAATGGTACTTGTTAATAAATCTCTAAAAAGAAGAGGTTTAGAAGTTCACAAGAAGAGTAGAAGAGAAGTAGAATAGGAGAAGCCTCAGTTTTCCCCATTCTAAATTCAGGTAATTGGAAGTGACAATTTTTAAAGTTTCATAACTCTCAGATAGAAAATTGTAATTGAGTTTCCATAAACCATAATTGACTCATGAGCATTGGCTAAGTAGCTAAACATGTACTCACCATGTGAATATAAATGGAAATTTTGGTCAAAATAAAAGTGTCTTTTCTATAAAATATTCTGAAGATCAAGGTGAGCACTTTCTAAGGAGCTGGATTTGTTGGCATTATGTGTGCAAAGTGTTAAAAAGAAAGTACATAACATTGGATTTAGGAAAACCTTCTGGGAGCATGACATAATAAAGACTGTACTGTAGCCATCAGCTTCCAGGTGGTGAAGAGTTGTAGTGTGTTGTGGTAAGTGGTATGTTGTGATAGGCGGCATGTTGTGGTATGTGTGTGTACACATGCACACAATGGGTTACGAGAACAATTACATTTCTTTTTCCTTTTGCTTGTCTATTCTTTTCCCCCCCTTTCTTATTCCTTACCATACTGTGGGTACTTGCCTTTTTGGAAGCTAACAAAAACTCATTAGCTTCTCCCTGAGCTGTTGCTTAAATTTCTTTTTTTCCCATCTCACTCACTCCTTCAGCTTCATTTGGTATAGTGAAGACAACATAAGCTTTGGAGGCTATCATGCCAGTAACACATGGAAAAGTTATGATTATCTTAGAGTCACAGACTTTTAACAAAGTACAATACAAGAGTCCTCTTTTCCTCCTTCACGTTTTTAATTCCTTTTTTTCCTTCCCATTGTGCTTGCATATAAAAATATACTTTGTTCTTCATTCTTCTCCAAAACAATTTCTCAAGAGGTGTTCTAAAAACAACCTGTGTCAGAATCATCTTGGGATGCTTGATGAAAATTTCACTCCCAAGGCTTTACTCTAGATCTTACCAAATCAGACACCTTGGATAGCATGGGTACCTGGAAATGTGTGCTTTCATAAGCTTGCTTTGGGAAATGTGCATATGACAGTTGCATACAACTGATCTAAACCATTATGCTTACACAGTGGTTTTAACAGTCTTGTATTATTTCTAGAACATATTTTCTGAGGAAATCTTAATCATAGCTGGCAGGCTGCCTTTTAAATTTAACATAAGAATAACTAAAAGTGGGAAATGGAATTAATTGCCATTCACAACAGTTCAATCTGGACAGAGATGATGGTAAGAGTACTGCACTCACTTGAATAACTCACCAGCAACCTGTGGCTGACTCTTTCTTTTGTGATTTTTGATCGTTATTCTGGATTCCTTGTATTACTTGTTACTAAATACTAATAAATGTATTGCTTATTCATCTCTTCTTTCCCTTCTATATCCTAATTTTAGAAGGAAAAATATCTTAACATAGTACAGAATCATAAGGGACAGTGTTTATGGGTAAGAAGACAATTTTTTCACTGTTCTCTGAAAATCTGAGCATTTAAATGACAATGCAACAATATAATAAATATTTCTATTTCTTTAAATTTGTAAAAGAGCTTCCAGAATATTTGTCACTGCTTATTTTTATAGATGAGATAAAACTGCTTAATATAGTAGAATTAAGACAGTATACATGTGATGTAAAAGCAACTCATTTCAAACCACAAATTCAATTATTGGTGTATGAAAACACATGGATATACTGAGTATAGTTCCATAGGATAACTTTTTAAAAATTACATCAGAATACTGTGTATGTCTTCAGTTACATGATTATTTTCTCTAGGAAGATCACAGAGCGTCAAATGAATGAGTGAAACACATTTGGCTAGTAGTATTTTAAAATCATTTTTGTTTCAGTTAAAGTCACCGATGCTGACTATGAAAAAAAGAAGTATTACCTTTTGATTGTCCAGTTTCCCCTTCTCAGAGACTATGTACAATCATGGCCATTTTGTATGTGTTTCCTTTGCTATCTTCCCATCTTCATTGGCTTTTCCTGGAAGTTTAAGTGACTTTTACCCCCAGCACTGTGCAAAACCTCTCTAAGGGCTATGAATACCCTGGCTTTTCTCATACAACAAAAGGAAATCCTTTGAAGTCTAAAACATTAAGTTTTCCCAAAATAACTAGAAAAAAAAAAAGATAAGGGAGCCCTAACCAGAAGCAATTGGGTTTATGGAATACAGAACCCTAATTATCAGCTACTACAGACTGGCTAGGCTGTCCCTCCATATGTCATATCATACTTTCTTCCATCTCTTTTAAGGGAGGAGAAGTTCTACATATAACTAGCTATCTTTGAAGAAAACAGATGATGTTTTATCCACGCACAGGATAAAAGAAATCTTTCTTCTTTCTGGAGAATCAGTGATATTTTGTCAAAAGTCTCAGATATTTCAGCATTTACTCAGAAGGCTCTTTTATTTTTATGTAAACAAAACGTCATCATAAAATTCCAGAATTCAAAAAACTTAGAAATCATATTATTCCACTATCACATATTATAAATGATAAAATGAAGACTAGAAGGCTATACCTCTAGAAAATCTTATTAGATGGAAACATTGCCCTTACCTGCCTCCACTACCTAGCAAACCTCTTTCTTTCTTTAAGATCTAGCTCAAATTTTGTATCTGCGAGGTAGGACACCTTCATTGACTCCCATAGGCACTTATTATTACCCTGGCCTCTTCTATAACATTTGTTTCATATCCTTCTAATAGGATCTATCATTTCTGGTATACCTCTCTGGCTGTGAAACGTTGAGCAAGTTTCCTATCTTCTCTTAATCTCAATTTTACTGGAATAAGTAACAGTCCCTCTCTTGGGGATACTGTAAGGATTAAAAGAAATAATCATTGTAAAGGATTTAGCACATTTCCTGGCACATTATATATGCTCAACAAACCTTAGTGTTGTCGGGCTAATTTACGTATCCACATGTCCTTCCCTTTCACTAATTGGGGAGTTCCAAATTGAGCTCTTATTTGGTCAGTAGCCCAGTGATTAGCACTGGGTTGTGCACACTTTACCTTCAAGAAGTCTGCATTGAACATGTTAAAGAACTAATATCCTTACATGCTTGGTCCCTCATAAAATCCTTTCTCCATCATATATCCTTCAGAATATGCACAATGTCATTTAATCCCTTAATCAAAATTATTTCCAGAAGTTTAAAACAAAACATTGAACAAGCCAGTGCTTTGGTTATGTGTGTCCTTAGCAAAGTCAGGATTTTTTGTTTTACTTGAGAAATTTCATACCAAGTATAATAAGTGTGTCCTTCTATGATTTCTCAAGAAGAAAATGTAGTCCCACCCAATATATTGGATTTTATCCTTAATTTATATTCAACCTTTTCCTGATGCTGTGGTTTGACCTGAAAATTTTGAAGTTATATCTCTATTTCATGCGTGGGCAAATGCTCTAGCAATAGTATTCAAAACAATTTTGCATGGCAAGCTTTTTCTCTAACATTTTACCTGTCATGCTTGAAATTTACATTAGAAGAACAATTGACTTCCTTACTTAATGATATCTTTAAGGAACTATGAAAATTCATGAATAAAATTATATTTTAGAATAATTTGAAGTAGAGTCTTACTTTAATGATTCAGTTAATAGATAAATGCATACTTAAATATAAAATATGCTGTTATAATTATCAATTTTGAAAATAATCTATGATGTGAAAAAAATCAATATTCACAAGGATAAACATGTTTATTCTGCTATTGGAAAAAGATTTACTGTAAAATTATGATGCTGAAGGAAACCCACCTCTATCACAGACTTATATCTGGATACAGATCCTATGAACACAGGAACCCGATGCTATTAATAAAAGACGTGTTAGAATCTCTTCAGGTTAGAAACAAACCTCACAAAGATTTTTGTTTGAATTAGATATTAGTTGATTATTAATGTTATCACTTAGAGAAAAATAGAGAAAACTCAACTTCTTGGCTTCAGAGACTTATCAAAATAAAAAGCCCCTCTTAGCTAAAATGTTTCATATAACACTTTCAAGGATAGTCACCTTAGGTAAATGCATTTTATAGATTTTATAGCAGGGGCAAAAAGCTCATTTTAAAGATTACACTCAAAAATGAAAATTAGCATTACCCCTAAATTATAGATGTTCATAGCTGTGATTTCTTCATTGATTCAGATATTATTAAATGGCGTTTTCAAGTTGGAAGAAAGGGAAATGGGATGGTGGATCTCATTTATGCTGCTTCAAAATATTTAGAGCATTTGTAATTTATCTCTCTCTCTCACACACACACACACACTCACACACACACAATTATCTCCTATAAGTATAAATATCCAGCACAACAGAAGTATCAACAGAATAATAATTATCGTATCTTTTAAAATTGCTATATATTTTGGAATAATAATAGATTTTCTTCAGTCTCCTCAGACTTTCACCATCCTCCATCTTGTTCCATTCCTTTTACAATAGTGCAGATTATTGTCCATTCCAGAGTACTTAGCAAGAATGTTAGGAAACCAGAAGAATTTGTAAGTCAAGTTCTTAATGATAACATTGTGATTTCCTTTGACACTTTACTTATGAGCTAAATACTCGTAGTCTTACTTTAAGCATGTAATGGAGACTTATTGATTTAATTTTTTTAAATTTTTATTTATTTATGATAGTCACACAGGGAGAGAGAGAGAGAGAGGCAGAGACACAGGCAGAGGGAGAAGCAGGCTCCATGCAGGGAGCCTAACGTGGGACTGGATCCCAGGTCTCCAGGATCATGCCCTGGGCCAAAGGCAGGTGCTAAACAGCTGAGCCACCCAGGGATTCCCTTCTTAGTAATTTTATTTTTTTATTTTTATTTTATTTTATTATTAGTTTTTTAATTTTTATTTATGATAGTCACACAGAGAGAGAGAGAGAGGCAGAGGGAGAAGCAGGCTCCATGCACCGGGAGCCCGACGTGGGATTTGATCCCGGGTCTCCAGGATCGCGCCCTGGGCCAAAGACAGGCGCCAAACCGCTGCGCCACCCAGGGATCCCGACTTATTGATTTAACTTAAAAATATATTTACCTCTTTGAACACAGCAAAGTAAATAAAGCACCTCTTACTCTTAAGTTTATTTTGAGATAACAGGGTATTCATAATAATATTATCTTTCTTTGTAGCCCACCAGATTGGAATAAGATGCCATAGTTGAAATGAATTCATATTCTGGAATGTATTATATTAAATATAGTGTATTTGAATTTTGTAATAATTATACATTAAAATAAACTCACTAACCAGTGAATGATTATAACAAGTAACAGTACATTTCAAATAAGCATGCTTAGGTTATTTATTTGAATCTGAAATTAAGATTTCAATATGGACTTCCTTGATTTATTATGCGGTTATATCCTGATTAACCTATCATAAATTAAAAATGTCATAAGTTGAAACGCACTTATACACCTAACCTACTGACCACTATAGCTTAGTTTTAGCCCAACTTAAATGTGCTCATACCACTTACATTAGTCTATAGTTGGACAAAATCCTTTAATAGTGTTGATTCTCTCATGTAATTTATTGAATACTGTACTGAAAGTGAAATAGAATGGCCATGTGGCTTAAGAATGGTTGTCAGTGTTATCAGTTGTTTACTCTTGTGATGGCATTACGGACCAGGAGCTGTGGCTCACTGCTATTCCCTGGTATTGGGGGAGAGGGCTGTGCTACATATTATCAGCCCGGGGAAAGATTCAAATTCACAATTTGAAGTATGGTTTTTATTCAATGTGTATAACGTTCAAACGATTGCAAGTAGGGTATCATATACATATAATTAGTTCTGAGATAATTAAGGTTTTAATATTACCATATTGTTCTTCTGTTGCAGACATAAATTATGGTTATTATGGGTTAAAAAAGGAGTTCTTTGAATGAGAAGCCATTTGATTAAATTCCAACTTTTTCTGTATTTATTAATCATGGCTAATATCATATGCTGTTCTCAAGATTATAATTAGGGATATGCTGGACTAAAATGGAGTGGGATGGTCTGAAGTAAATGCAAAAAATTCCTATGGACAAAATTTCAGATAGAATGTGTGAGAATACAGGTCAGTTTATGATAGTGCAGATAGATATAAATCATGATATAATTATGCTATTAAATAAATGAAATGAGGCATCAGGGACCACATGCTACAAACACAACTGCAAGGCAATCAGCTGTCCCACCTTCACAAACAGATTTGAGGAATGACAGGAAATTTTTGATTTCCAATGTTTTCAACCTTGCCAAAAAAAGGAAGATACAAATGTATAGAAACTTCCTTGCAAGTTAATGAGGAAAAATGGTCCTTATTCATTTCTCTTCTATCAGATTCTCTTATTTGAGATGTGATTTTCTAGAGAAGATGATGGTAAGGACAGAAGTTTATAGAGATCTTTCAATTTCCACTTTTTCACTTATTCTAGTAAATTCCTCCTTCTATATTGTTCTTACGTGTGCTTATGTTCAACTGTGAAAGGTCATCTTAAGGTTAGAAATTCTTTGCTCAATAAAATAAACTTTTCCTATTTTCCCCAATTGTTTCTTAAAGAATACCAGCCATTGCTACTTCTTTCCATTTATCACTGCCCTGATCACATTGTAGACTCACTTTATAATCCCAAATACTGTTGAAGTCTGTCCTATTTAAAATAGATTTAATCTCAATGCATAGAATGCTGAGGTCTCAACGGTTACCATGTCTTTGCAGTGTCAATTCATACCTAGAACAATTAGCTAGAATTGGGTTGCTAGATCATTGGCTTGAATGAATCCTTAGAAGGTCCAGTATTTAATCTTTATTCCCCACTTCTAATTTGGTTTCTATCTAAAGTAATAACTCCAAATCCATACCCTGAGTAGAAGAAAGTAAAACAATACATTCTCAATCCCAAATGCAGTTATTGATTCTTTTACTAGCACCTGTCTCGCAATTTCATCTTGACCAACTTAGTTGTGAATGCTTTTGCTATATAATCAATTGTTCTAATTTAGGACTCATGCTTGTTTTCTCTTTTTCTCTCACCCTCTACGTTCAATCAATTATTAAGTCCTTTTGATTCTGCCTCCAATAGATTGCAAATCCATGTCAGTGATCCCATCCTGGTCTAGGACATCACATCTTTCTGTCTTGGGAATCTTCAAGTGTCTCCTCCTAAATGCTCTTTCCACTTCTAGTCTTACTTCCCACTAATTCATTCTCCATAAAGCACTTATCTTAAAACATAAATGCAGTTACCACACACCTTTGCTTAAGAGCATCCAATGGCTTCCAATGGCATTTACAATGAAATCCAATACACTTGTTATGGACTACAAAGCTTACCTCATTTCAAGCCCCTCTCCTTTTTACTTACTATGCTCCAGCTACACTAACATTCATTTATTTCTTTGGACATTCCAAGCTCCTCCTTAATTCAGAGTCTAGAAGTACCATTATACTCTCTTTCTATCTCCATTTCTTCATGTAGTGAACTCATCTTTCATTTAAAGTTATTAGATTAAATATCAATTTCTGTATTCATTATTCTACATTTGAGAATATTTTCCTTCATAACATTTATCAAAGGTGAGATTTATTTTGCATATTTAATTCTTTTCCTCATTAAACTGTGAAATAAGATAAAAACTTTGTCAGCTCTGCCATTGTGAAATAAGTTAGCCATTTTTTTAGCACAGAGTAAATTCTTCATAACTTTGTTAATGGAAAGAAGGAAATAAAGAGAGAGGAAAAAAAGGATGGAGAGAGAGAGGGATGGAAAAGGAATGTGTTTGAGAAACAAATGTTTGATTTAGCAAAAGAAACACAGTAATCTGTCTAGCTCATATACAATTGCTTTTCTAGGTAGCAAAAATTTACAGGGTATCTGCTACTGCCAGATCTTGTGCCAGGAACTAGAAAATATTTCTATTTTTCATAGGGGAACTCTAACACTACTTTAAGAGTTCCGTGAAATAAATATATCACTGAATAGGTCAACAATAATAAAAGAAAAAGTAGACTATTTCATGTGTCCAATCATTTTACCCTGAAGTTTATTCTTCATTTATGTACCAAAGCTTTTTTGTTATATATTTTTTCAGACTTTATCTCTTTTTTGGTCTTTTTAAAGGGTGTTCATGCTCTCAGATTATAATTTTGTTGTATTATTCAATCTTTTAATTTTGAGTTCAGACTATGCATAATAAAACAATGTACATGTGTATAATTCTTTATACCATTTTCCTTTAGGTAGCATGTTAATTACGTCTTTGAAGTCTTTTGCCCCCAAGCACTGTCATCTCTGAAAATCAAGTCAAATGCCAGTAATTTAACTGGCATCAATTACTTGTATCTGTGATATGTCTCAACAGCATTTTTCCCTTTAACTATCATTTACCTTCAGGGATACCTTCATAAATCAAATTCTGAAGTATTTGTGTAAACCATGCTGTATTTCACAGATAAACTTGTTATTTAGCTATTTGAAATGGCTAGTGGAGGATCAAACCTATCAATGCTATATACAGTCTTTGTACCAATCTTCAAGATACCTTTCTGTGTTTCACCACTGCTCTCCCTGCTCTAATTACCCCACAGAGATCAGTAACTTAGTAAAAGTGAAAATCACCTAATTAGCTTTTAATTAGCACACACTCCATATTTCATCATCTTTGGCTATCCAAAATAGGCAAGCAGATCTAAAAGAAGAAAAAAAAAAAGTTCTTTTTTTTTAAACAGATACAAATACCACGCTTTCCAAATATATGAAAGTAAATAAAATACCATTTTTAGCCTTAAGGATTTTAACCAATGAGCCCTATATTTTTCTCATCAGATTTTTCACTATTGGGCAGCCCAGGTGGCTCAGTGTTTTAGCTCTGCCTTCAGCCCAGGGCCTGATCCTGGAGACCAGGGATCAAGTCCCACATTGGGCTCCCTGCATGGAGCCTGCTTCTCCCTCTGCCTGTGCCTCTGCCTCTCTCTCTCTCTCTCTCTCTCTCTGTGTCTCTCATGAATAAATAAATAAAATCTTAAAAAAAATTTTTTCACTATTGTATTTTTAAATAAAGACTAATTATTAAAAACAACCTATTATATATATATGGTTTGCTTTTGAACTTTCATTGTTTAAGAGTTACTCCAAAGTTAATGAAATGGCTTGTGTTGTGGACCCAGAGATTTTTTTAAATGGTCAAAATTGGGTACGTGAATATGAAATTATTGAACTTTCCATTTTAAATGATTATTCAATTATGTTTCATTACGTTTCTTAAGTATTTCAACTATTCTGGAGACAGTTGAAGGCATTTAAGTCAAGATGAATACTTCAAGGGAAAAACACATGCAATTCAAACCATGCATAATGGAACAAAACAATCTGTAGCAAACATATACACATTTGCATAATTGGCTCCAAATTTTAAGGAAGACTTAATACTGATTTTTACACTATTATTCCTATCAAGCACAAAACAGGTTGTGATGGACTTCTGTGTTTGTCATGGAAAATTTTATACATATACATGTCTGTACATAAATCTCAAGGAAAACAAAATCTCAATGTAGTACATAATACAGTATTCTTAGTTAATCCTTTAGACTATATTTATCGTGACTGTTTTGTGTTTATGCAATTTATTAAACATGATATTTTGGAGACAACTAAGTACATTTTAATAATTTTATTTGAATACTAAGACTAAATTCTGAGTTTTTTTAAAAGATTCTGTAGATTATTTATTTTGCAGGCTTTACTGAATATATGCTGGAAATAAATCCATATACATTAAAAGTTAAAGTCAAATTATGATCTTGTTATGCTGCTGAATATTCACTTCAAAATTATAATTGATAGACACATAACTGATTGTGGTGTGTGGCACAGAGTAGACAATACGTAAATACGTATCTAAATTTTATAAAATCCTACAAATTGCTTATAAGTAGCAACATTAAATTATTAAACAAACATCAGTCTCTTCATATTTATTTATGAATTTTACAATAACAGTTAAAATATACACAGAGTAATTAAATTACTATTCTAATGAAAAGCTATCCAACAAACTATCTTAAATGCAAGGTAATAAGAATATCCTTACAATTTAACAATAGAACAATATACTTAAAACCTGAAGAATAATAATTATAAAAGGTTAAACAACAAAGCTTTTAGAGAAACCATAGGAAAATATCTTAGCAACCATGGCAAAGGCAAATATTTCTTTCTTTTTTTAAATATATGTTAAATAGGACACCAAAAGTCCTAATCAGACAAGAAATAAATCTAATTGAGAATTTCTATCCATCAAAAGTTACCTCCAGGAAAGTACTAAGAAAATCCAACAAATGTTTTAATATATAGCATAAATATCCAGTGGTGTTCCAGAAAATGTTTACCAACTAATTTTCCTGTTTTTGTTTTTCTGTTTGTTTGTTTTAGTGTGTATGTGGTGTAAAACCTTCTACCAAAGCAGATTTTCAAACTACCGAGCAGCTCTCAAAATTCCTGACACTTTAACAGTTGGCTGTTGTGAATCAGCCAGCTCCATCACAGAGGATTTAATACTCATTATATACATAAAATAAAAAAGGATACATAGTACAGTAGAAAAAGGGCAAGTCTGAAGACTTCAAAAAGGAGAATATTCGTATGACAAATTATCATCACAAATATGACAAATAATCATCAAAAAGTGTTTAATGTCATCAAACTTCAAGATATTCAAATTAAAATATTTCTATAAACACACCAGAATGGCTAAAATAGAAGGATAAAAAATTCTAAATGTTAATCAGAATATGGACCAACTGAACTCTCACATCCTGCTTTCAAAAATCGATAGAACCACTTTGGCAAACTATCAGTATCTACTAAAGCAGAACATATGCATAGTCCAAATATCTAACAAAATACATGCATGGGTTTCCTAAAAGACATGTTCCAGATGTCCATATAACTACTATTCATACAAATCAAAGTCTAGAACTACCTAAATGATTATAAATGGGATAAATATGCATAGTCCAAATATCTAACAAAATACATGCATGGGTTTCCTAAAAGACATATTCCAGATGTCCATATAACTACTATTCATACAAATCAAAGTCTAGAACTACCTAAATGATTATAAATGGGATAAAGGATCATAATTTGGTACATCTACACAGTTAAATACTACACAACAGTGAAAATGAGTGGTTTATCATTGCCTATAATCTTACAAATGTAATGCTGAGCAAAAGAGTCAAAGTAGTAATTCTATATAATTTCATTTATAGAATGTAAAACAGAAAGTAATTTATCCTTCTGGAAGTCAATATAGTGCTTATGTTCCATGGATATAGTTACCAGAAGAGCACTATGCAATGGGTTATTGGTACTATGGTACTATAATGATATATATATATATATATATATATATATATTAATTATTATTATTTTTTAATGTGAGACCTGGTTATATGGGTGTGTTCATTCTGTTACAATTCACTGAGACTGTATACGTAAAAGGTATGAGCAGGATATGAGTTGATAAATGATGATAAATGTAATTTTAAAAAATATTTTGACATACTTTAGAAGTTGAATCAACTTGTGAGAAAAGTTCATTTATGTATATTTGTAAAATATAAGTTACCACTTAACAATGCTTATTGGGAATAAAATTATTGCTCTATGCATATTTAAATAATGTGTTTCATAAAAAATTTCTTCCATTATCAACAGAGTCTGGTTGGTAGAGCAGTAGAATTTCCCCTTGTTTCTATGTGACACTTGTCTTTAACGATCGCAGATTGAGTGTCTCAAAAAATGTAATCAAGGCATACATCTTATAATGCCCAGAGGTGGTTCCTGCCTATAGTCACTTAAATTTTTTTTCAAGATACATTTCAATACTGCTGTATCACCAAACCAACAAGTTTACTTGATCATATTTGTGTTTTTAAGACATAATTTACTCAAAAATATAAAATGTATAACACAAATATCCATGTTATCTGCATTTTATATACCAGTTACAAGCTAAATCTTTATTATGCCTACTATTAAAAAAGAGATAAACTAAAAATTATCTTACTGCAATAACACAAATGAAATTATGTTTATTTACATTCTGTACTAATCAATTATAAGTGGAATCCAGATTCACATTTTTAACAAATGTTATTGCATATATGAACCAAAGACATTAACAAATTAATAGGGCCATAAGATCCTGAGAAGTCACTGATTACTTCTTATCATTTCTATTTCCATAGTTACATATTTTACCTTCACCTTTCTAAAGCTCCAATATCGAGCTTTCATAGAGGAATCCAATTTTGATAAATCTTGACAGGTGATAAAATAAGTTTTCCTTTCAATAACTCATCGTCTCTATTCATTGCCATCAAATGGACCTCACTACAAAAATTTTTAATCTATAAAATTGTCATTCATGTCCAAAGAACTTTTTTCAGTGGTATAAATCTTACCGTTCTGAAGAATGCCTCCAAATTCACTCAGAAACTATCAAAGACTATTTCAAATAACTATATTATTATAATCCACCCAAGAACATAAACATTTGATAGAAAACATCACAGGGTTTCTTCAACATTTATGTAAAAGTATGATAAAGTATCAAGGGAATTATGCAAATTACCTTTATATTTATTGGATATTATCAAGCAGGGATAATAAAGGGGGAAAAACTCTAAAATTGACTCTATTAATTATAATCTTACCATAAGCTCACAGGTTAGGAATTCAGAGAAAAAGTTCACCACCCTGAGACCTAGAAAAGCAGAAACAAAAATATTTTCCGTCAGTACTGGCATCACATTTTAATTCAAGCATCACAAAATGTTAAATAGTGATTCAATATTATGAAAAATCTCCATTGTATGAGTAATTATTATACACATAATTTGACAAACAATTTTGACTACAACATTCCTCTAAAATAACATTATCATTACTCAGCTCACATCAAACTATTGTGATTTAAGATTAATTACTCCAAATTGAACTCTTTAAAGCAGCAATGACAAACAAGTAGAGAATTTTTATTGTCTCCTTTGTTTCTTGTGGAGCTCTGGGTGATGGGCACATTTGCAAGCAAAATTTATTTTGCATATATTACAGAAACTTCTCAGTTATAGTCATTTAACAGTTTCAAATACATGCACACCCATATGCACATGCACATGCTACGCAAGTGGGTGTGCATACATGCATATGCAAACGTGGTTATCATACTACAATCCTATATTTATCTTTGTCTTATCTGTTTAAACCAATGGAGAATATATAATTTTCCATCAATATAAATATTATCTATCGTGATTTTAAAGGCTGTATAATACTCCATAGTTTGTTATACACCTTAAATTAAGATATTTGATTTAATAATAATACTATATGATATTGATTAATATTACCATCTTTAAATTGAGTCATTTAGTTAGCATCATATGCGATCATATTTAATAGTTAGCTTTGCAAGAGTTTTAATATTTTGATGCAGTAGTAACTTACTAATTAACACATATTTATTAAGCCCTTGAATTTGTTTACTTCTAGGTAGATTCTGCTCTATATGAACACAAGAATAAATTGAAGATTTAATCTTTCACATTAGTGAAGAAATTAGTGACCTTTATAAACCCTTTCGAAAACTGTGAATGACTGGTATATAGGCAGGTGCTCCACTGTGTAATGCATTATAATTTAAGTTAATAGAAAAGACAAACCAAAAAAAGAAAGAAAGAAAAGAAAAGACAAGCCATAATAGATTGAATCTATATGTCAATGCCTTAATGAGTGGTGTTGTTTTTAAGGATATGTTTTTCTCAAAGGTCTATGTATCAAATTATTCTGTTTTCTAATATAATTGAAAGAAATGTTATGTTAACATAGCTTATCTCTCAAAGAAATATTTAACTCTTAGGAGGATTTATCACATGTAAAAGTGATTCTGATACTAAAAGAACCACTTGAGGAGTGAAATAAAATGTTTTTAATAACCTTCTGGTGAAACATTCGCGGAAAACAAAATATCACGATCTCTGAGTGCAAATGTTCACATTAAAATTTATTATTCTTATTCTGCCAATTGAAATTCGTGTGTGGAGTAAAATCTTTGACAATTAATGCTCAGATCTTCTTAGTCAAAGTCACTGAGCTAACTTGACTGCTTTCTGAGTCTTTGATTCTCAATCCATTGTATTTCACTCCAGTTATCGGCCACTAGTCCAGGTCTCCTTGTTCCCGAATTGATAGACACTGTTCCTTAGACTTTCACAGGTTTCTCTCCTGTGCATTGTTTTTACAAATTCCAGTGCACATGGATTAACCTTTTGAACCTGCTACTTATTCTCTCTTGTGTTCTGCTTTTATTTTCCCTGCGGGGAAAAAGGATTGAGACATTGACTTCAAAAGATCAACTTCATGCTAATGCTTGCTAAAGAAGAAGCCCTCCTCAAGAATCTAGTGTGATCTAGGTACTTCTACTTCAACAAGTCAATCAAGAAATTATATATGTTCTGTGTCCTCCTCCTTTCTTATCAAGAGATGCATCAAAATAAATTTGGAGTAGGTGTTAAAGGGTTAAGTGTTAGAATCTACATTTGGCTGAAGCAAAGTATCATCATTGTAGAATGAACTCCTTAGATACACATTTTAAAATTTTTCATTGTTATTATCATTTTATTATTAAAGACTTAAAGTCAAGCTTTAAGGTTTCACATTAAAACAGGAACAATAATTTCTTGTAGCACTATCAGATGCTAGATTACTACAGCAGACACTATGTTGCATATTTGCAATATTAAATTGACAATTTTACCTAAATAACAAAATTTTAACATAAAAAGTGCACAAAGAAATTTCTGTCCTCTAGTTATATCTAGAATGCTTATCCATATCTGAATGTGAATATTCAAATAATAACAGTAAATCCAAAGAGCATTCTTCTTTGTATTTTGGGTATTGTTATAGTAAGTAGATAAGTTAGACCCTCAAACAGTAAGTCATGACCCGTGAATAAATTCAGGAATTCCAGAAATGATATTCAACACACTTGGCTGGTTGGTCTTCCCCAAAGGGAAAGCCAAGCCAGAGAGGTGACTGTAGGCATATTAGAAAGCCAAAGCAGAAATATGGCTTACCCTAACTTTAACCTACTTTAAAAAAAAATAATTTACATGGCCTGACTCAGGCAAAAATACTGAGTATTGGGACATAATTAAAGGAGAGAAAATAAATTTTAACATGATGTAGATAAGATAACTATTTTTAGGGGAGAGATTGGTAGTGAAGGATCAGTAAATAAACTGTCCTTGACATTGGTACTATGCTAGAATTTTATCATTGATGATTTCAAGAAATCTTATTTCATAGATAAGATTCTAGTAAATATATTTAATCAGATATACTCCTTTCATTTGTACTACTTGTCTATGTGGGGATAGCCATTCAGAAAGAATTTTTGCTGAGCAAAGTAAGCATGCCTCAGCAAAATTGCAATTTTGGTAATTCTAAAATTCTAATATCCTACACCTTTTAGAAGTCTATAAGGCTGTCAAAGTACTGCAGAAGACTTGAGAATTTGTACTTGAATTAGTATTTCTATAAATTAACTAATGCTATTAATGAGTGCATTTATCAGGTATGTGACTTGGCATTTGGAGAAATTCATGGAATCAGCATTTCAGATGTTAATTTTTCTGTGATGCTAAAAGGAATTTGACCGTGGTATCTCTTTGTGGCTCACTTTTGCAAGGAATTTCAATATTTTGGAGGAAGTGAAAGGAATCATAATTTTGAAATGATTTGGTAACCTAAAGGTTGTGAAATCATTTTAAATAATTATAGAAAATGTTAAAAATAGTAAATAAATTTAAACATAGTTTGATGCCTTTAGGAAAATCATAGTTAATCAGCAATGGATAATAAATAGCCAGTGCTAAGATTTCTATACTCTACATTGTTTGTTCTACATTGATTCTCACAAAAGTTCTTGTATTAGTGATTATTTTTCATTTTCAGAAAAGACATTGGAAGCTAACAGTTGATTGAATAAACTCCAAAATGTCTTACTGCTAGTAAATTGTAGAGTCAAAATTCAACCCAAGCTTAATTACATTCAGAATCCCAATTAATTTATATACCAGGGTAGGATAATATTAATAGATAACATTTATTGAACACATACCATATGTCAGTACTGGGCCAGGTATTTTGTATTATTAACTCATTTGATTCTTAACAACTGTATCTTTAGAGATGAACTGAGCTGTTCTTTACAATATGTTCTTTTATTTATTTTTTAAACACAGAGATCCTGGCTTCAGAGGCTGTGCCATGTATGAAACATACATTATAGTCTCTACATGATATTTAATCAATATGAGTATTCTTGCAATTGGCATAACAATGCACATATTTACATTTTTGGGGGCATCATGTACATGTAATTACACATTCATTATGTATCTACTATCATCTTGGTTGGTTGGTCCTAGGTAAAAATAATGATAGCATTTATTGAATATATAGTGTGTCAGGAAGTATGTTGTTTTTTTAAAGATTTTATTTATTTATTCATGAGAGAGAGAGGCAGAGACATAGGCAGAGAGAAAAACAGGCTCCCCTGGGGGATCTTGATGTGGGACTGGATCCCAGGACCCCAGGATCACTCCCTGAGCCCAAGGCAGACGCTCAACAGCTGAGCTACCCAGGCATCGCAGGAAGTATGTTAAGTGCTGTAAATTCATATCATTTAATCCCTATAGTAGTCCTAACAGGCATTATGGTCACCCTTGTCACATAGATAAGAAAATTAACTAGAAAGTTAATAAATGTGCCCAAGATCACAAAGTAAAAGGCACAGCTGAGTTTCAGACACAAACTCTCTCACCCTATTAGTTTGGCACAGCATAAAGATGCTGATTTTTCTAATGGGAAGGAAGTTTGAAAGAAGTTAGAGGCTCCCATTGTAGTTTATTTAAAAAGAAACTTATAACTTCAACTTCTTAAAGCAGGGCTTTGACTACACCCTAATTTCTAAAAAACAAATATAGAAGAATAGCAAATAAGTTAAAATCCTTCCAGTCTTACAATGTCAATGTATTAGGATTAATTTTAGATAGTGACAGCCCCTCCGTGTCTAGCTCATTAAATGTTAAACTGAAACTATACATTATTTATCAGACATGCCAATTTCTAGAATTTTCTGCCAATAAATTTGAGAATACATAAGATTTTTCAAAATATGTAGATTTCATGTAATATATGCACAATTTAGTATAGTTATCAGAAACACTTAGAAAATCAGCTAGCCTTCCATTCATTTAGAAAAATGCAAATAATGTGTTAAAAAAAACCAAACAACTTTGAACTCTCTCTACTTTCAAGACTACCAAGCTTATCATCCCAGAAGCATATTCTTATAATTATAGGCAAAATGTTTGGGGAAAAAATAGGTTGTTTCAGTGAAACCTGCCATATTTTAAACTCTCAATAAATAAATAATGAAAACCTAAATACTCCAATAAATAAATGATTGATGGATAGGACCAAAGGAAGAAAGCTGTCTTGCAGTTAGGTGCTACATTTTACCTTAGCTCAGTACCCATACTTTCTCAATGTCTTTTTCAATACCTAGGTCATTTTTTTTTCCCAAAGCAGATTTTAAACCCTAGGAAAGTTGGAGTGACCTGTAATGATGGATTTTAGGACTATCAACACATCTCATGATTAGGATCTCTGCAAATCTGTTGTGTAACTATAACTATGTATAACATATATAACTGCAATATTGGTTTAGCAGTGCATGCATTTTTCCAACAGATATTTACTGAGAACAATGTGTCAGCCACTACTATAGCAGAACAGTGAGGTTAAAGTAATGAACAATACAAATAAGGCCTATTCTCATAGATGTTACAGCCTGGTTACTGATACTGTATTTAACGATGTCATATTTTGTTGCCACTATCAAAACCCACTAGATATTCTGACATAAGTCTAAATGTTTTTGTAAGGATTGCTCTCTAGATGCTTCATGTTCCAGCATAATAAGCTTTATTAGGTTCAAGACGGTTTAACATTATGGCAGACCGTTCTAGTTATTCCCCATCCATATAATGTTTTTAATAAGAAAACCTCTGATTTTAGCTAGGCTCATGGTCATTTGGAACAAGACTACGATCCTTAGACTTGGTGTCCTAAGACAGGTTCTGGCAAACATGTATGTGGAAGTGGAGTGAGTGACTTCTAGAAAGTGTCACTGAATGTGGAAAGTATGTGGAGAGTATCCTTGTCCCTTTCTCCCATTCATTTCTCACGGAAATGCAGAATAAACGCCTAGGGCTCCAGCAGTCACTTTGTATCAGGACAGACTGTCCTCACTTCCTCGCTCTGTTAAACCCCCAAGCAGAGTACTAAAATAGGAGGAGACTGGATCTTGATCAACAGTGAGTGTTATCTCAGGCTTGGAAGGGTTAGCTTTTGAGTATGGGCAAGAAAGAAATTCTATAGAGACAGAAAATAGATTAGAGGCTTTTAGGGACTGAGGAGTGAGGAGGATGGGAATGACTGCTAATTGGGTACAGAACTTCTTTTTGGATAATAAAAACATTCTAAAATCAGTTAGTGTTTGTACTATACAAAATATAATAAATCCACTAAAGTGTACACTTTAAAAATAATACAAAAAATGAATTTTATGGCATGTGAATTATATCTTAATAAAGCTTCTATTAAAAACACATGTGCCTCATATCACTCTATTAGTTTAATTTGATCTTAAATAACTTGGATACATTTTAATGTGTTAGAAAATTGGGTAGCATATTCTTTCAGAACTCAAATTTGTTTGAATTTATTAACTTCCTACTATGTATTAACATGTCTGTAGCAATTAAGAGAAATAAAAATTAACTAACACCAATACCAAATATTAATCATCCAGGGCTTTTGAGAGGATTTTATTATATATGGGCAGCCATTTGAAAACTACTAAATAAAAAAATTCATGAATAGAAAACCAAAAAGTTGCTAATAAACATTATAGGCTGAAATTTGTGTTTTAGCCTGTTGGTAGTGATACTTTTAATAACTTGGTAACTAAATGAATATCTGTTTTGAAATTGTGCTTACAAAAAAACAAAATGTAAAAAACCACTAAATAAAGTTTTACTCTAGTGAAAAAAGTATAAAAAGTAATTATTACAAATATTTTTGGTGTCAAATAGTTAAAGAAGCAATATTATACAATCCATTTTGGTGGTGTGGATTTAAATCTTTTAATCTAAAATGTGTATATGCTTATGTGTGATAGTCTGACTCAGAAAACACTATTCTGAAAAATGCCTCTCTATAGTATTCAAAAGACTGAAACTTTATTAAACATGTTTCCTTTTGGGGCACTTGGCTGACTCAGTCAAAAGAGCATGTGACTCTTGATCTCAGGAATGGGAGTTAGGGCCCCATGTGGGGCATAGAGATTACTTATATAAATAAAACTCTAAAAAAAAAAAAAGTTTCCTATTTCGTGGAGATGATTGGCAACAATAACCTCAAACTATAAATGAGAACATAACAGATCTTCAAACTTTTCACAAATGGCACCATTATAATTTTCCTAAGTTAACATTCAGCCACACTAATTTATGAAGCTTCAAAAAATAACAATGTCACCGTAAAAGTTGTCATGCATTCACTGTATTGCACACCTGAAACTAATATAACAGTGTATATTAATTATACTGGAATTCAAAGTAAAATTAAATTCAGAAAAAGGAAAAACTATTGCCATGCTATAGATACCTTTACCTTTATAGATACCTTTGAGGAGAAATGTAAATTAATTGTAACACTGAGCAAAATATAATGATTCTTAAGTTACTGGAGATGATTATACTGGAAAATCTGTAAGAATGTGTAAAAGTTCACAGGACTGACTTAACCTTTATGTGAATTAATTGGTTACTACAGCAACATTAATTTTCATCTCACTTCAACTATTGCAGAAGCTCAAATAAGCTTTGGAGCTTCATTCAGTTTTATATTCATTGGATATATACTCAAGTTGGAATGCTGAATCATATGGTTATTCCATTTCTTTTTTTTTTCAAAAGTTTCATATTATTTTTCAGAGTGACTATATCAATTTTCATTCCCACCTACAGCACACAAGTATTCCCTTTCCTCCACATCTTTGCCAACTCATATTATCTCTAGTCTTACTAATATAGCCATTCTAACAGATATGAGGTGATATTTCGGCATAGCTTGGTGTTCATTAGTGATGTTGAGCATCTTTTCATGTACCTATTGGCCATTTATAGATCTTCTTTGGAAAAAAATGTCTATTCAGTTCCTCTGCTTATTTTTAAATTATATTTTAAAGTTATGGTTATTGAGTTATGTGAATTCTTTATATATATGGAGATCAAATAAATGGTTTGCAAGTACTTTTGCAAATACTTACCTTATCGAATAAATGGTTTGCAAATACTTTTCCCATTATGTAGGTTGCCTTTTCATTTTGCTAATGACTTCCTTTGCTGTGCAGAAGCTTTTTAGTTTGATATAGTCCCATTTGTTTATTTTTTGCCTTTGTGGCTTTTGCTTTCAGTTTCATTAACCAAAAAACAGTTGCCAAGACCAAGGTCAAAGAGCTTTGCAGTGAGTAAAAGGGAAAGACAGGTATGCTCTGAATGGAGGTTATTAGAGTAGAAAAACTGGAGTGGGCTAATTACAAGAAGAATATCCTATGTGATTGGTTTGGAAAGCATTTTTGCTTTCTTCAGTTTGTTAGGACTTGGAAGTGTGAAGTGAAGGGTGGGGATTCAAAATTAAGGAAATTGGCTGTCATTCTCCTAAAAATGTCTCAAATTTCTTGGACCATGCTGACACAATTGCTGTAGAAGTTGTGATTTGTCTTCTTAGGCTTGCTGGTCAGGATTCTATTATTATATGTGGTCTGGCTGTTGTCCATTTGTTTATTAGTTTCACATATCTTATTCTTCATTTTCCCCCTTTAATTACAGAAGCATCTCTCAACTCAGCCACTAGTTACATTTTATGCTGCATTATATAGTGTTGAAGGCAGATTGTCTAACCCTCTCATTATCAAAGAAGAATATAATATTTGAGAAGTATATAGGTTCAATTAATATTTTATACAATAAAATATACTATAATGGCATAGTGGGAATTATATTGTGGTTATGAATATGTAGTAAAATTACAATTTTATGGGTTGAGTTTTGTGTACCAAAGCATGTTATTTTAATGTTGAAAATATTTCATTAAACATTCTTATTCTTCTAGTTGTCAATAGCCTCTGTGAAACATATACAAACTATATTAAAGATAGTCCAACATTATTTCCTTCAATTCCATGAGGCAAAACACCCGTCTTTCAACTACTTAATACCTGGTTTCTTTCTTTATTCTTTTTTTAAATAGAAAAACACACGGACATTTGCATATTTAGCTATCACTTCTACTAGATAGGTTGAACATTGATAAATGAAAGGGATTAGTGAGATACCATGTAAGTTTATAACCTTGTTTACACATATAGGCTGTCCTGATATATGTGCAACAAAAATGGAAGGAAAATACTTACTTAAAATATTAAATTTTAGTTGTATGGCATCTGGCAAGTTATTTAACTTACTGAGGCTGTAATAATAATAATGATTATAATTGACAATAATAATGATCACAAATACATAAGAATTATAGATGTCTTAGAATTTTTCATACACTGGTCAACTTAATTAATCCTCTTAGAAACCCTAAGTAGTAGGGCACTTCTATTATATCTATTCTATATATAAATTAACTGAGGAACACAGCAGCTAAATAACTTGCCCAAGGGCATAGATCTAGTTAGGTGTGGACTCTGCTAATGATACATTCTTGTATGCTATCAGAATGCATATGAGGTAATTTAGTTGAAGTGCCCACTATGGTGACTGATTCTTGGTAGCTGCCCAATAAACATCAGTTTACTTCTTCCAATTTAGTAAGAGTTACTATAGTACCTCTCAAACTTGAGAGCTCATCAGAATGGTTTGGTTATCCAGTTTTCTGGGCCATGCCCCCAGAACTTCTGATTCATTAGGTGAGGAGTGGAGTCTCCAGATTTGTATTTCTAACAAGTTCTTGATGGCTATTGATGTTGCACCCCACTTTAAGAATCACTGAATCAGTGCTTATTAAATAAAGGGAATTGCACTAATGTGGTCTTGGCCTCTCAAGGCTCACAATCTCATTAAGACCTTGTTTTGAGACTTTAAGATTAACACAGAATAAAAATAGAATACATATAGATTGATTAGTAAAGCAAAAGCATAACCATGTTAGTTATTTACATTTTTAATAATAAAATCTGGTTAAGATTTATAAAATAAAACCCAAATGGAAATAAAGCTCAGTTGGCTAAATACATTATGCCAATCACCTACTGTGGGGTATTTGCAATGTTTTTATTTGCTAAAATGCATTTACAAATTATTATTTTTTAAAATTATTTATTTATGATAGTCACACAAAGAGAGAGAGAGAGAGAGAGAGAGGCAGAGACACAGGGAGAGGGAGAAGCAGGCTCCATGCACCGGGAGCCAGACGTGGGATTCAATCCCGGGTCTCCAGGATCACGCCCTGGGCCAAAGGCAGGCGCCAAACCGCTGCGCCACCCAGGGATCCTGCATTTACAAATTAAAATCATACAGCAAATACTGTTCTATTAAGCATTTATATTATGTATATATAAGTATTATACACATAATATGCATTATATTATATATATATATATATAGGTTATTCAAGGTACAGTATATCATGATCATTTGAATATATTCTATTAGAATGTGATTTGCATAAGGAAGGGCAAGGATCTTTGTTCCCTCATTTAACATATCCCAAATTCTCAGAGCAGAACCTAACGTGTCAAAGCTGCTGCTAAATATCTGCACATCAATCACTAATTCTTTTGGTTAAGAAGAATTATAGAATCAAAAGATATGAATGGTTTTACAGCTCTGGATTGGTATTACCAAAATGACCTCCAGGAAGAATGTACCACCATCTACTCCCACCAGCCCTGTGTGCTTCTGCCTATTTCCATTGCTTATAAATACTACTTCATATATCTGCCAATAGTAACAATTACTGCTACATGTGTTTACCATATGTTGTTTTTCAAATTTTAACATCTCTAAAATCAAGATGCATGCCCAATGGGATAATTTAGCTTTTTTTTTTCCCCTTTGTAGAGCTCTGTAAAAATAATAATTTGTCTTACAGCTCATGGCATTCTAGATTCAAAAAAGAAAACTCCAGTGACACATAAATCTTAGTACTGTATTTGTGAATACTAGTCATAATTACTTCAAAAGCTATCTAACACTGTTAAACATTTTGAAATATCACTGAAAACACTGTGTGCTGGATGTTGTCATAGAGCTCTGATTAACTGCCTAAGAAATATTCTATTTTTCCGTGGGCTTCCTGATGAATCAGAAACAGATGACCTGTCTTAATTACTATAAATCAGTGTTGCTTGTCCTATATTTGAAAGAGATCATAGATATGGAGAATATGTCACCGAGTTTAAATTAACAAAAAAATTATGAAAGAAAACATATATTAGGAAATAAATGAAAAAATGAATATATCTATAATCAAAAACTCCTCATTTTTCTATGGAATAACATGTCAAAATTTATCTGCCATATGCTTTCACTGTGTGCTGTTTTTACTCTCAAATATTAAAAACAAATCACATATCAGATAAAGCTATTGTATTTTTTCTCACTATTACATGATTTCAATACTTTAAATCATTAGGAGTAAATATAACTCCAATGACCTAGAAATAAGAAAGATGAAATAGTATGGATTGCTTCCAATGACCAATTAGCATCATAAGATAGTCAACTTTACTAATAATGTCTAAAAATTAAAATTGGATAAATTTTTGCCTCAAAAATGAATATATGTATCTTGCAAAATAATAAAATTATTTTAAGACTCAGTTTCTCTAAATAGAGATACAAAGAGTTTATACTTGATTACAAGGATTAACTGATAAAATGTATGCAAAGTGTGCAGAAAAGTTCTGGCTCATAGTAAGTGTTCACCAAATATCAGCTGTGACAATGATGTTTATATGACTACAGAGAAATATTAGCTTTCTTTTCTCCACCGCAGAAGGGGCAAGGAATACAAATATGCATATATACACATACATGTGTGTCTAGTGTTATATATGTATTCACTTCTGCAAAGGTTTGAATATTGAATAATCTTCTCTGTAAGGAAAGAGAAACATGATTTTGTTGTTCTTGCTTGGATTTTAATAGTCTATTAAAGACTCCTGTGAGAGAATATGATGAGTGGGTTTTGAGGCAAGAGGGAGTACCTCTGAGGGAAATGTTGAGAATGTGGGAGGGAGTCATTACAGATCACAAGAAAGTAGAGGACAAACACCAAGAGATTGAGCATAGGACATTCCCAGAGAGCATTCCCAAAAGCTGAGATAATTGTCCTAAGAAGTTAGAGGACCCTCTGTCCTGAAACTAAAACTGGGGGAGAGCCAAAGGTAAGGTCATTGAGGAAGTTTTTTTAATTTATTTTTTATTTTTTATTTTTTATTTTTTATTTGAGGAAGTTTAGTCATTTTTCCACCTGATCATTAGCCTTTATTGAAGGCATGCAGTTATCACCAAAACAATTTATCTCTTCCTCAACACAGCACAGCGACCTCCCCACCCCACCTGACTGTGCAGAAGTGACATCCTTCATGACTACAGTACCCTTTTTATTACCCAAGAAAAATATCTACTGCTTAAGACTCCTGCAGCCTTAGCAAAGGTGTTTGAAGTCTTGGCTATCTATTGGCATAGTAGTGCAGGATAGCACTGTAGTATCTGTATATGAGCAATGGATAGTAGTTACTGATGCAGTTATTACAATTCTTTTTTTTTCAGTTATTACAATTCTATAGTATCCCTGTTGCATTAGAACTGTCAGTTTAGTACATATTATTTTAGAACACAAAGGAGGAACTTAATAAAATAGAGCAAAATGATAAAAGACAAGCATTCAAAGATAAATGAAATTTCCTTAGATACCAGTGTTAAAGTGTTTTGTCAGTTCTCAGATGGGCTATATAATGGAATTAATGCAAAACACTATTCCTATTCCCATTCAGGGCAAATAGTTTTTCTCTTTGGAGTGTTCATTATCCCATGAACTTTTTTTTTCCTTTGGAAAAGTTTGTGTTTTAGGAAAAAAAAATATATAAAATTACATATATATATAATTAATTAAGAATAACCATAGTACTTATGGTTATTTATTTATTTATTTATTTATTTATTTATTTATTTATTTATTGTTTTTGCCCATGTATTTATTCATGAGCAAAGGAACATGTATGTGAACATTGTTTATCATTACACTTAAGTTAAATAGGTATTAAATTAGATGTTTATTCTAATGTTTGAGTCAAAATGATGAGTTAAAAATAGGAAATATTAAAGACTTCTTTTGTGAATATTTTTTGAGAGAGAGGTTATATAAAATAAACAGTATGCCAATAGAATAATTCTTATCTGAGTGTTCTACATGTTACATATGTATTATATGTAAATACCTTTATATATTCAATACAGTATTCAGAGGTACCTTTTGTATTTCCTTAGTGGTCCTTGGAAGGATGATACTATATTTTTCCATTGTTCACTTTATAAAGAACCTCATTTTTTTTTATTTTAGAAGGGTTAGCTGTTATTGTTAATACACAGAAATATTTTTAAAACATCACCTCATATATCATTTGTGATAGTAGCCTCATTTTTCTAAGACTAGCAAAATGTTGAAGAAATGATGGATTGCAAGTTTTCTTTCATATGATACATCGATAAAAAGCTGAAATAATGTGGTCTAGAATGTGGTTAAATACTAAAGACTATACTGTATGTACCAGTTCATATTCTTTAAACCGGTATCTAGGGATCCCTGGGTGACGCAGCGGTTTGGCGCCTGCCTTTGGCCCAGGGCGTGATCCTGGAGACCCGGGATCGATTCCCACGTCGGGCTACCGGTTCATGGAGCCTGCTTCTCCCTCTGCCTGCGTCTCTGCCTCTCTTTCTCTCTCTATGACTATCATAAATAAATAAAAATTAAAAAAAATCTTATAAACCAATATCTAAATAGCCTAATAGGATTACATGTATGAATTAGATAATACATTGAATTATTATTAGCTCAAATTCATTCTAAATATTTGAGTACAAAGATATATAAAGACAAACTGCCCTTAATTTAAAATGTCTTTCAGAAGTACAAATTATACATATGATTTAATTTACAAATCACACAAGTAAGTATATAAACTTTATCATTAATAAAATTGAGATCTATTGTTTTGGCAAGAGTATTCCATTATGAAAAAACCAGATGGGTCAGAGAAAGAAGGCTTTGAGACTGAGAAAGAAGTAATGAGCAGAAATGAAGATACATTGACTTGTGTCAAAGAAACTGTAGGTGGGAAACTCCCAGTGTCTGAGAAACTAAGGGAAATAATGAGAGAGAGGGATTAGGCCCTTAAACATTTCTGGAACTCTAACATGGAGAGGGGAGGAGCACAAGAAGGAGAATCAAAATCATAGTTAAAAGCAAAGAAGTGGACAAAGGCAAACACATGTAACCACCCGCATTGCTTCCAGCCTATTATAGTAAGAAAGGAAAAAAAACGTAACCTTAAACAAAACTAAAAATGCTTATCACTAGTTGATAATGGCATATTAATTGTACTGTTTTAACAACATTTTATATTGTTTGCCCTGACAATTACAGAAATATGCAGCCTTAAAGAATTATTGAAAAACAAAAATACTATAGAGGTGCAAAATTTAGTGTGTGAAAGAATCTTATAAAACCAGAGAAATTCAACAGTACAGAAAGTCAAGAAATAGGAAAAATAAAAAGCGCAATGATTTGTGAAAAATAGAAAACAGAATGATGTGTCATAGATGAAAGTGGAGAAAGTAGTTTCAGTTCAATAGTACAAGCAGATAGGAAGAGGCAAGTGGACAAGAAATAGATGGGAAGATATAAAGATATGTGGAAAAAATTGGCAGTAAAATAGGGAAATATCAGAATGTTAAATAGAATATAATATGCCAAATACTAAATTTGCAGTGTTGATAAAAGAACAATCTTGTTCTAATTTTCCTTGTTACCATAACTAATACTTTTTTAATATCTTATATATTTTTCTTTTTTAAAAAAGATTTATTTATTTGACAGAGAGAGTGCATATGAGCAGGAGGAGAGGCAGAGGGAAAGGGAGAAAGAGAGAGAGAGAATTTCCAGCAGATTCTCTGAGGAGAGAGGCAGGGCTTGGTCAAGATCTCTGAGACAGAGACCCTGACCCAAGCTGAAATCAAGAGCTGGTCGCTTAACCGATTGAGCCACTCAGGAACCCCTGTCAGCATCATATATATATATATATATATATATATATATATATATATATGATGATAAAATATATATATATTTTTTTTTAATTAAAGATTTTATTTATCCATTCATGAGAGACACAGAGAGAGAGAGAGAGAGGCAGAGACACAGGCAGAGGGAGAAGCAGGCTCCATGCAGAGAGCCCGATGTGGGACTCGATTCTGGGACTCCAGATCACGCCCTGGGCCAAAGGCAGGAGCTAAACCACTGAGCCCCCCAGGGATCCTCATCTTATATTTTTCATCATCCCTCCTATTCATATAAAGTTTGTGCACAAAAACCATATATCAAGATTAAAGATGTTTTTCCTGAGAACGATTATATACTCAGAACTTCAGGATTTTGGTGATCTAAGAAAATCTCAATTAACTTCCTTAGAAATCAGATTTTACAGAAGTGTATTTTATTGCCTTATAATTCATTTTTGCATTAAATTCATTCCAAGTTTTCTATATTTGCTTACCAAATTAGAAACTATTTAAATATAGAATATGGTTTGCTACAATTAGTAATGATACCTGAACTCAGTCTGGGATGTATTTTTTCTTTTTTTTCTTTTTTTAAGATTTTATATATTCATGAGAGACACAGAGAGAGAGAGAGAGAGGCAGAGACACAGGCAGAGGGAGAAGCAGGCTCCTCTCAGGGACCCCGATGTGGGACTCGATCCTAGGACTCCAGGATCATGCCCTGGGCCAAAGGCAGGCACTAAACCGCTGAGCCATCTAGGGAACCCTGGGATGTATTTTTTCATCCCAGGATGAAAATAGATTTATTCATAGATTTATTCACAATCTATAACAATCTGGTATTTTATAGAGTTCTGAATACAGAAATATTTTCGAGTTAAATACTGAATGTAGCATAGCAATATTTAGCCAAAATTATAAATTGGAAGAGTTGGTTAAGATATTCTAAATTTGAGAAGTTGTCTTAAAATTAGTATATATACATTTTTCTGTAATAACCAGTACAAATTATAGTGTTGCTCTCTTGTATTCAAAAACTAGAGTGTGAGATTATTTGTTAAATTTTCTCTGTATATAAAGAAAAAATTATCTCTGTATACATAACACTGTAATTCTTCTTTGCATTTTTATGCAAACAATATAAAAACAGTTTTCATTTTAAAATATGTCCAAAAATTATTTGATAGTCTTTCCTTCAAAAGTGGACATTAGGGGCACCTGGTGGCTCAGTTGTTTATGTATCTGCCTTTGGCTCAGATCATGATCCTGGGTCCTGGGATGGAGCCTTGAGCTGGGCTCCTGTTCAGTGGGGAGTCTGCTTCTCTCTCTTCCTCTGACCTCCTCCTGCCCCTGCTCATGTTGGTGATCTCTCTCTCTCTCTCTCTCTCTCTCAAAGAAATGAATAAAATCTTTAAAAAAAGTAGAGCTTAATATCTCCCTTCTTGAGTGTTTTGTCCAATTGCTGATTGTCCTGAATAGTCCAGGGTAGGCACATATGCAGGATTTCAGTTCCACTTGGCTTAGGTGAACAGCTGACTGTTAGGGCGTATGCCCCCAACATTCCTCACTCTACCCTCAATACTAAGAGCCTCACAACTAAGGCCCTTGCTTTGATCACAGCACAGACATGCAAAAACAGAAGTGGGAAAGTTATCAAGTAAGAAATGGCTCTCTTCTTCTTGTGGATGCAGGGGTATCTTAGCACTGGACTAAAGCCCTCCTTCATCCTGTTAGATTGGATCCCTTGTGCAGTATGCACCCTGAACTACCATATCTGTAGGAAAAATCAAAAGGAAAATTAGTGAGGGGAGTATGAGAGGGAGGAGAAGAAGGAAAGGAGGTGGAAGCCTGTCCTTTACTACTTTTTTGTATTCTGAATTTGTTATAATTAGAAACTATTGCTTCCCTTCGAAATCCTAATTCCAAGTGTGGTTTCTTGCCTTTCTTGAGACTATATTTTGTTTTAAAAGTCATTTTTAAATAAAATTATTAAAAGGAGATAAAATTTTCTTGGTAAAAAAGTATGGAAAGCAATAGGAGTTTTTTAGAGGTAACTAATACAAATCTTTTGATTAACTCCTTCCCAGACCTTTTTAAACTTCTATTAAAAAAAAGGCCTTAATTTTTTTTTCTTACAAGCTCTGTACAAATTCATATCCTTTTAAAATGTATTCATAGTATATCCTTCCTTCCTTCCTTCCTTCCTTCCTTCCTTCCTTCCTTCCTTCCTTCCTTCCTTCCTTCCTTCCTTCCTCTTTCCTACATTATTGGTAAACATAATTTTAATGCTTCTCCTAGCACTTATTCTGCATTTCAATGACTCAATTCCTCTCATAGTGGCTTATTAGAAAGAAATTTGCACAGGGGTGCACATGAGTTTGAATCCTGGCTTTATCACTACTCAGGTGTGTCATTTTGACAAATGATCCAAGCTTTAGTATTTTTTTTTATCTAAAGTGCCCCCTTGCTCGAAATTTAGTTCCCCACAATTCTTAATTCCTAAGCCCCCCAAACTGGAATCTTTTGAGCTGACAAATGAGAATAAGATTATACTACTATTGGGATAATAGCAGTGCTAGATTTGCATGACAAGTGTTTTCATCTCCAAGGAACAATGTATTTAATCCCATGATAGTTAGGTCTTAAAGATATTAGTTAGCACCTCTACATTTTCATATAATTAATATTAATATAATATAGCAATATATAATATATCAATCATTACATTATTATTGATATATTAATAATCAAATAATTCCATACAATATATTAATACATTAATTTATTATACATTAGTTTATTCTATTAATATAAGCAGCGTTACACTTTTAGAATCCTATAATAGGTAACATTCTCTGAGTGTTATGTGCCAGGTACAATACTGAACAGTGCCCTTGTATTATCTCACTGACAATATGATAAATTAGGAGCTCACATGATGCCCATTAGGATGATGAGGAAATTGAGCTTTAGAAAAAAAAAAAAAAAAACAGATGTTTTATACAAGGCCCCTCACACTTTTAGTAAATGTTGGAGTTGTGACTTTAACTGATACTAATTTAAACCTAAAGTCCATGTCATTAACCATAATGCATCATGCCCTAGTAGGCTTCTCTAAGGCCACCAGAACAGTCCTGGGCTCCTGGGCCAGGTTTTTTTTTTTTTGGTTTTTTTTTTAAAGATTTTATTTATTTATTCATAGAGACACAGCTAGAGAGAGAGGCAGAGACACAGGCAGAGGCAGAGGGAGAAGCAGGCACCATGCAGGGAGCCCAATGTGGGACTCGATCCTGGGTCTCCAGGATCACGCCCCGGGCTGCAGGTGGCGCTAAACTGCTGCGCTACCGGGGCTGCCCCTGGGCCAGGTTTTGATACAGTTCTCTCTCCAATATCTACAGTATCCCCTTCTAGAACTTGTTATTATATACTGGGTCTCCTCACTTTCTCCTTCAGTTATCTCAATCTCTTCTTCTTATATTCTCTCTCTCTCTTCTTTTTAAGATTTTATTTATTCATTTGAGAGAGAGATAGCAACAGAGAGCACAAATGGGGAGGAGAGGGAGAAGCAGGCTCTCCTCTGAGCATGGAGCCCAATGAAGGACTCCATCCCAGGACCCTGGGATCATGATCTCAGCTGAAGGCAGACACTTATTCTCATTTGACTGAGCCACCCAGGCACCTCTCTTCTTCTTATATTCTTATCTTTATTTCTTTCTGTGCACTTCATTCTGAATAATTTCATCAAATTAATTATCTAATTTACTATTCTTCTCTTTGTTTTTCTCTGTTTTAATCCATATTTCTAAAGTTCCAATTGTTATTATCAGCATTTCTAGACCTTCTGTAAACTAAAAATCATCAGCACATTTCTCTACATAGCAATAACAAATTAGAAAATATAGCAGAATATATGCTACCATTCACAATAAAGAAAATGCTACAAAATACTTAGTTGTTGAGTGCAGAATATTTACAGATTTTATGTAGCAAATTGTGAAACTCAATGAAGGGATACTAAAGAAGACCTGAAGAAATAGAGAGATATATTCTATTAATGAAATTATTTAACATTGTTAATATCTCAATTGCTGTGTTCTTATGTGTGTGGCATACACAGAATAATTGAACAAACAAAAAAAATGGTATCACAGCAGTATAAGAAAACACAGGAACAAAGGGACTTGCTGACTGTTTATAACACAAATTATTAAAGAAAATAATAATGAAATTTAGCTGAATAATGGTAAGAAGGAGTATAATTGACAAGTTTAGGTAAAACAACAATAACAACAACAAAACTCACACCCCAGTATGTTCCTTATCTAGACAAACACAATAAACTCTCATTCTCTGTGGCATGTGACTCATAGATCTCATTCATTCATTCATTCATTCACTCATAGTTTGCCAGACAGCCTGGGTTTTAAGGAGTAGTCATATCATGGAGAATAAATATTCCAATCTAGCACACTGGTGTGTGCACAGAGTCATTTATTTCAGTGTGAGAAGTGTCTAACAGGACCTGTGTCATTGTAGAGGAAGGAACTATGAACATATTTTTGACATCTGCCTGCTTCCTCCTATCCAACAACCAAGAGGCCCTCCCTACAAAGAATATCAGCTGTTCGATGAGCTCCCTTTAACCATTCTTTCTTCCCCACTTATCCTCAGGCTGAATCTCACAAGACTTGGCTAGTATTCTACAACAATTATAGAGAACTGTTCATCCTTCTGTTTTCATTCACTGGCTGATAACTCAGCTATATAAAAAATTTCCTTTGTACTAAAATTTAATGAATAGTCCCTAAGTGTAAGAACACTTCTTCCTTCCTCACAAAATCTGAATTATCTTCCCACATTTTATCAGTCTGCCTTCTCAATAGTAGCTGTGATAAAGATATATTGGCTAGCGATGCCATAGACTTTTTTTCTACTTGTACATTTCATGATACATTTGGTTATTAAGGTGACTTTTGAAGTTCATGGTTTCATCTTACCATTGGTAATGAAACCTGGATATTCTATTTGAAGAATGGCCCAAAAATATGAGAGTAAGGACACAATGCTGGAAAACAAAATAAAATAATGAAAACCAATCAACAAAACAAAGAAAAAGCATAGGTATCATCTAAGGTAAATACACTGGGGAAAAATATCTAATTGTGTGTGGGGGGGAGGGGTGTTGCTATGGGTGTAATTCCAAATTTAATAATTTACTTGCTATAATAATATTTGAATTACACTATTTTTGATAAAATTTTTCTGGTCATTATGACATTGTAAACAATCAATTTACCCTTAAAGAAACTTTCAATCAAAACTGACACTTAATATGGACATTTGATAATCCTATAAGAAGTGGTGGCTTTGGCCTCCACACTCTATGGCTAATTCAGAGAACAATCTGTGAAGTCATAGAAGTAATATATGTTTATTATAAGATTATATATTTGTTATTTCATCCTAAAAACACTACAAAAACATGCATGATCTATTACTTTTAAAAGGATGAAGTTAGGAATATGCAGATCAACAATTCAATGAAAGATTCTTGAATTCAAATTTGAGGCTTGTATTCTTAATACAATATATCCAGTCACTATAAATCTATTTATTAGTTCAGGAAATAATGAGGGACTGGTTTGTGTCAGAAACTGTTCTAGGTGCACTGTTGACTATAATAGACAAAAATCATTGCCCTAGTGGAAGCTGCATTATGGAAAGTGGAACAGGCAATGAACACTCAATGCATGAGTAAATTATATAATATGTTGGATGGTGAAAATGCTAGGGAAAACAAACAGTGGAGGGTAATAGGGGTTTGAAGTCCTTGGGGGTAAGCATGAAGATTTCAGGGAGTAAATAATTATAGGATCTTGGGTCATCATAAATCTGTGGGTTCTATATTTCATACTACTGCATATATAAAAGTGATTTTAATTGATTGAGGTTTGGAGGATTAGTGTGTATGCATATGTAGATCTTCTTCTGAGAAAATGATCTATTATTTTCATCACACTCTTAGAGATCATGTTCCTAAACAAAAAAATTCTTACATTCTCAGTACTATGTGTTTTCACAAAACTAGATAACATAGATATATATAAATAATTAGATATCTAGATAACTGGAACACTTTTTTCCTATTTATTATCTTTGCTTTTATGAAAAATAGTAACAGATAGACTTTTTGGAAAAGATGGTTGTTATTACACAAGTTGATATTAACTTTTATTCTGAAAACTGAAAATAATAAAGTTAATGATACAAATAATTCTGGTTTCTTCTTTAATTGCAGTCCTTTTCAATTTAGAGAGAAAATGAATTTATAAATATTGAATGTGATCATAATTACTGATCCCACCAATATATTGAATTTTTACATTTATACTACTTTTCTTTAAAAACAGCATCATCTAGAAAATGTTAAATACACTGTGAAACAATAATCTTCAATTCATTCTAAACAATTGTAATTTTATTCTATAAAAGATAGTATTGCACTGGTACTTTACATCTAAAGTGAAGATTATAATTCCTCTTTCAAAAGACTGTTATAGGAATTAAAAAAAAATTAAACAAAACAAAACAAAAGACTTGTAGGAATTAAATGATGTAATATATAAATAATTTCAACCTACATAATATTCCTTCTTTTTCTTTATAGGTAATGTGTAACTGTGATTTTTTTCATTATTACAAAAAAACATACAGACAAGGAATCTTTGTTATGTTTCTTTAATTCATTAAGATATGATAGGAACAACCTTGAAAATCAAATTACATTTATCAAGTTCAATTAAGGTTCAAGCTAAGGAAGGGTATATTCAGATTTTGTGAAGGGAATGTTTGTTCTTTGTAATTTAAATGATTCGTATATAAGAGAGATCAGTGAAACTATATCAATGTATTTGTATGTCTTTCTTAGAATGAATGCTGTTAAACCAAGATGTTCCAACATTTAGTCAAAGAAATCTTTCTAACTCTAAAAAAACTATGACAATTCATTATGTTCCATAAAGTGTTCTCGAACTGGTAATTTTGCACTGGTCCTTCCCATAATTACCATTACTATACTCATTTCCTCAAATCATATCTCCTTTTACACAGTTTATTATATTTAGAAATTTAAATCATGTCTGTACATATGAATGGCAAATTTTCAAGAGCATATGTTTGAAAAAGTTAAATATCCATTTCCATGCCAAAAACATTGACATTCCTGGTCTTTAATCACTTTTATTTTGCTCTCCAGTGTACTACCAAATGAACGTAGGCTAAGAGAGGATTTGGTGACAGAGAAATACTCATCATTCACAGAAAAATGCAGATTCCAGAAGAAACAGGAAGAACAAAAATGTAAGTCTATATCGAAAGGCAGATTTTACTACTTTCTTATAAACTTCACAATCTTGTTTTAATAAGATGTTGTCCCCGATGTGTAGGTAAAAATCTAATGGGCCAGAGTTTATTTTCAACTGTGAAATATACACTTGTAAACTCAGATTTTTAAAAATCTCTCCGAATAGAACTTTTGCAACATTGTATTATCATTTGGCAAAATATTTCCTTTCCTTTTGCCCAGTATTTTCACATAATTTGTACACTGGAACCTTACCATAACAACATCCTCAGTCTGTGGAAATTCCACAGTAGAGGATGTGCTTATACTACAGTACTTGCCACATTGAAATAAAGTTTAGAAAAATATTGTTGAGTGGTTATTATGTATTAAGTACTATGCCATGATTGTATAAAATGTTTAATATATATGAGATATTTAAAAATTTGTCTGAGATCTGTGTGGTCCCTGACCTGTATTATCTATGCCACTGGAAGCTGTGAACTCTTTACAATGGAAAATGTTAGGAAACAAGGCTAGCAAAGATCTGCAGCATCTACTCCTCCCTATATTGTCACTACCTTTTTAATACATTTTGGTATATTTGTGTTTGTGTGTGTGTGTTATGAAAAATCTTATTCCACACAAGCAATATTTACTACACCATATGATTTGCTAATGACCTAGAGGCAATAAGGAAACACTGCAAATGTATAATTAGGAAAATAATGTGATGAAATTTGTGTTTTGATCATAAATACAGAGAATGTACTGGAAGGAGTTGAAACTGGTGTCAGGAAGAACAGTTAGGAAGTATAGGCAATGATATAAGGGCAGGAACTATATGTGAAAATCCTTTGTAAACTTCAAAGTCCTTACAAATATTATTATTGGAGAGATTAATTCTTCTGGTAATTAAACCTCCCTGGACTAAGAGCAAGAATGAGCTACATTAGACAGATTTCCTGCCATAATGGGGCTTGTCATAATGAGACTCCTTTATGTTATAAGTAAAGGCCAAAGTGCAAAACTAAGCTGATGCCTGTTTTGCACTACAATGCCCAGCTGTCTATTTAAATAGCTCTTCTGCTAAAAAGGAATCTCTTGTTATATTAATGACTCTTGGTACTACAGAAAACCATCGAAAACTGTTCCACTAGACTGTTTTAAGAGCCGTCTTCCCATGATGATCCAGAATGAATTTTCCTAGATGTAACCTAATTTAAATGGCATATAAATCTCCAATTTGCCATTTGCTATGTAGATAACCATAAGCACTCTAATAAGAAAATGTAGGTGTCATTACACTTGGTCAAATTTACTATTAAATGACTAGCTAATAGACTTGGAAAATTTTACATCCTTTATCAATGGAGGTGTCATTAAAAACAGACCCTGGAGCTATGTCCTGAATTTCATTCTAAAATCAAAGCACATTATCATTATCTGGTCCTGTCTCATTATAATTAGTTTGGTCTCAATACAACAGCAATTTCTTTAAAGCTTATTGTATGATAGAATGAAATCTGGGAATTTTTTTAAACTACAAACAGCTTTCAATTATTTCCTCCCTCTATCCCTGCCTGCTTCTATATTCTCTATTACTAAATTGGTACATCATGTGGCTAGGATGAAGTTCCTCCACTATTTGGGAGGCTATGCTCCTGATAATATCTGGCAATTTTAGAAAAAAAAGCTATGAACTTAATATGTTAAGCTAAAGAGTTTCTGATCAGGATGGCTCAGTAGGTTTAGCATCCAAATCTTGGTTTCAGCCTAGATTATAATCTCAGAGTCTTGAGATTAGCCCCAAATCAGGCTCTGCACTCAGCTCTGAGTCTGCTTAAGATTCGCTCTTTCCCTCTCTACCCCTCTCCCACTCATGCACACGCACACACACTCTCTCTCTCTCTCAAATAAGTAAATAAAATATTTAAAAGTAGTTTCTGATCATAAAACTTTTAGTAAATGAGTCCTAAAACTACTGAATTTTAGCCTGCAGAAAGGGGCTTGTGTTATGTATTTATAATATCTATTCTGTGGGGGTAACACATATCCCCAAAAAGAAAGTGCTCTGACATCAGAAAAATTACTGAAATCCTTATTAAAACAGTAGATTGAGGTAACAAAGAAATTTCTTAAAGCCCCAGACAATAACTGATAGTCAAGCATACACAGAGTATGTTGAAGTATTCTCTAAGCACATAGATTATGCCATGGCATCCTCTGCAGGCTATATTTTTGAATGCTGTTCTTCAATGTCTAAGGCACACAGAACTATCTGGAAAGCTCATTTTGGTGGGGAGATCTGATTCCTTCACACTGCTATAAAGGATGTGTTTCTGCCATATTATAGGGCAGCATACAGCAGCACTAGTGATGTTGTGATAAGCATGGTTGCCTTTCATAGGGCAGCATAATTCAGAGGAATTTACCCTCAGAGGAAAACTCCCCAATGCAAAGCAGATGAGTGATAACACCCTGTATACAGACTGAATGTAATGATTTATTCACTTATGAATATTAAATACCTTTGAAATTAAAGGGTATCAGAATAGGCTGCCACAAAGTGTGTCACTTTGTACTGTGGACTGCTTTGAGCTGAAGGGAATCAAGATCCAACTGATTCAAAAAACTTTCCTCTCCCCCTTATTTGTCTCTGAGAATTCAGAGGATGTTTGGTCCTGGAAGAGAGGTACCACCAGAAATATCTACAAAGAGTATAAGCTAGGTGTGCCAAACTAAGAGGAACTCAGCTAGATATGTTTGTTTACTTTCCTCTGTTTCCCACTGTCTCTGCAGGTCATGACAAACATTTGTTTTCCAATTATTTGCTCTTATCATCTTTTCGTTAATTGTCTTCCTTCCTTTTGAAGCCCCAGATCCCTACCCCTAACTCCTTAACTCAGAATGGCATATAAGCCTCAATTGCCTGTCTTGAAGCTTTTCATGTCTTTGAGGAGCTCTCATAAGTACAAAATTAAATGTTAACCAATTTAATTAGTAGATCAGCCAAAAGAATCCAGTAAGTCAAGAAAAAAAAATCTTTCCTACAAAAGCAAACAGAAGAGTAGCAATATGGGGCACCTGGGTGGTGCAGTTGGTTAAGCATCCAACTCTTGGTTTTGGCTCAGGTCATGATCTCAGGGTCATGGTCTCCAGGTCATGAGATCGAGCCTCTTGTCAGGCTCTTTCTCCCTTTCCTTCTTCCCCTCTTTTCCACTTTCTCTTTCTCTTGCTCTCTCCCTCTTTCAAACAAATAAATACTTTTTTAAAAAGAAGAATTAGCAATATGATTTTAGATTTACAGCATAAATTAAATCACAGGTAATCCAATTGTATTTGAAGCTGGCCTCCATCTTCTCAGTTCAGATGAAAGAATGAGCAATAGAGGTCATAGCTGAACTGGCCAAGAAACCTGTAAGAATGCAACCCCACTAGCTTACAAATAGATACGATCACCAGATGTACTTAGTGAAAATTTTAGCATAAGGAATAAAGATGTTCTTCAGATTCCAAATCTCTTCCCACAGAAGACCGCTGTGGGACTTAATGAAAGGCACCAGAGCATCTGCTAGCATGACATCATGGGCCTCCAATCAACAGCGCCCACCTTCTCAGGAGTCCACTGCTCCAAATTTTGACCTTAAAAATCCTCACTTGCAAACCATGAGGGAGACAGGACTTTTGAGCAGTAGGTCCTGTTCTCATGGGTGAAACCACACCATTAACAGCTTATCTTTCAAAAGCTCAGTGTCAGTTTTTATTGGCTTGCTGTGCCTTAAGGGGACAAACTCTTGGTTCAGTTACAATTTGGTTAAATACAGGTAAATAAACCCTGCCAGGCTTGAAGCGAATGAGGGAGTTCTTGGGGTTTGTAGTGATCAGCTGCATCCTGCAGATTCCTCATTTGAATCAAAGGCAGGTTGGCAAAATGAATAGACTTTCCATTTTGAAGACTTGGACTAAGTATGGTTTAGAATCATATTTGACTGCCTACCAGGCAAATATCTCACCATAATGACACTCAAAGAGGTTAAGTTTACTACTTCCTGAATCAAACTGATCAGATTGAAATCCCAGCTCTGCCACTTACTCTATTTCCATATCTGAAAACAGATGTAACAATAGTAGCTCTAGAATGACAGAATGACAGAGATAAATTAATCAAGTCATGTGAGATACACAATATTTTTCTTGGCATATTGCTTACCAACAATTAGTTACTACTATTGCTATATTAAAATAATAATTTATATGAATTTTCAAAAATTGGTAACACATGCAATTTTATAGCATCTGGAGAATGGAATCTGAGCTTAGTAATACTTCCTCTTCATTAAAACTTTATCTAAAATATAGTACTAATGTTTTTGAATTAAAGTTGTCCAGTCATGGGCATTATTATTATTATTATTAAAGCTGGGTGGATTCTCAAGACAAACGTCTCTCTAAATATTTCCTTTCCCCATAAAGCAAACCGTGGTCTTTTGCAAGGGACATTCCTGTCAGAAGAGACTACTAATGGGGACACCATTTGAACCATATGGGTATTACACGAATAGAATGTAGATATGCAGAAAAACAAATGTAATCATTGAGGGTGTTGAGCTGAGCAAACACTGCTTCACAGTGTTAATGACCTGAAATTTTCCTCTACCTTCTGTGTTTTTGCCTTTGTATCTACTCAGAATTTCACCCCTGTCCTCTGGTGACAGCTGTGGCACATGAGCTCATAACACTGGATTTACTCTATGATTTCCTGCCAAGCACTTTATTAAGAGTTTTAGATTTATTAGATTCAATACAGTTTGCTTATGCATTGGAAGATTATTCTATACTTTATTTTGCAAAAATTACCCTCTTCTATGGTTTGATGCCTTGAGTTTATAGCCACTAAGACTTGGTTTATTGTTTGTTCTTGATTTGGAAACAAATAGGTTCCCTTTGTTCTGATTCTTTATTTTCCCTGTCTACTTTTGAGATGCTAGAACATTGTGATTGTACATAGCATTCAAAACTCAAGATTTATTATACATTGCATTTTCTTTAAAAAATTAGATTATAGATTTAAGAGTAAACAATGCTTAAGAAGCAAGAGACTGGATATATGATTTGTACACACACACTTAATTTCCATATATTCTTGTCATGATTATCCATGGCATTTATGAACCTATGTTGATTTATTATTAAATGAAAGATTAAAAAGCCTAACATTTTAAAAAGCAAGATGCACTTAAAATAATAAACTTTAAGTAGAATCATCTGATTGAAGATCAATAAATATGACAACAATTCAGGGTGAGGGTGTTTCTATACACTTATAAGGAAATCGTAAGTCTTTCTTTAAAGTTTTTCCCTATGCTATATTTAAAAAACAAAAATCAGAAACAGAAACAAAAAAGTATATCTCCAGAAGGTTATAACAAGTAACAATGTACAAGTTTCATAAATTTGAACTCTTCTAATTTGGAAACCAAATCCAGTTGGCTAGCCTGTTGTGTTTGGTTGATTGGTGTTTTATGTAATTGGGAAACTTTACATTTAAAAGTAGCTTTCTAATTTATTTAAAAAATCAGAAAATTTAGGCTAATACTCTTGATTGGCAAAATTAGCTGAAGCTGAATACTGGCTGTCCCTTGTACTCAAGGCCCATGTCCTCCAAAGACCTTGTTCCCCTTGTTCCCAACCTTCTCCATTCATTCATGTTGGTGGGCTAGTCTTTGTATACATTTGTGTTTGGGACCACTGACATAGAGATGTCAAGGGAAGATGTGCTAAAATCTGACAATCACAGTGTATAGCCTGGTAAAGGTAGGTTAGGAATCCATCAACAGGCTTTATAATGTAGCTTATTTCAATATAATAATAGTCATGGTGCAAATGAGAATAATTACCTACTTAGTACTTGAACAACTATAACATTATGCAGCCATTAACCGTGATATTTTCAAAAATATCAGACGCAAATGTAAAAGTGATTTGGTTAAATGACAAAATCACAGATCATATAGCCGTAGGTAAATTAGTATTGAGTTATGTTACAAAGAGAATTCAAACTAGACGTGCACGATCAAGGCACTACTCTAAATGGATAGATAATCACTCAGAATTACAGAGCTAAATTGGGCCAGGCAAACCAATTCCAGGACCAAAGATTCATATTTACATATTAATTGCAACTAATTACATTTTCATTGATTTTTTTTTTTCAGAACAAATTAGAGAGACCAGTATGCTTCTTTGGAATAGAGAAGAAAAAATTTAAAAAATATTATATGTGTATTGTCTGAAGTTAAAGTCCTGAGGGAGTGGTTGAATACTCGAAAAGGACTAAGGATTAGTTAGCACAAGTACTAACTAGTATTAAAGTACTAGTTAAGCAACATTTTAAGTAGTATAATAGTTTTTCTCATAGTTTTTTTTTGCATTTTTCAATATTTGCATTTTTGTTACAGTAAAAGTAACTCATTCTTCATGTAGGTGATTAGAAAAGGGGGAATGGAAGAAATAAAATATAACTCACCTACAATCTTACTATCAATATTTTACTATGAAAAGTTTCAATCCTTTTGTTTCTTGTCTTTTTTCCTTCTAAACCATTAGATGTATATGGATCAGGAGCCTCTATTCTGCTCACTTATAGATCCAAATACCTACACATGCTTACTAAAACAAAAAAAAAAAGGTAGGCACTTGGTGGATATTGACCGAACATGTGTGTTTAAAATTAGAGTTCTATTGCATTTTAAATTTATATTTTTAAAAAGGTTTTATTTATTTATTCATGAGAGACACAGAGAGAGAGAGGCAGAGACAGAGGCAAAGGGAGAAGCAGGTTCCATGCAGGGAGCCCGAAGTCAGACTTGATCCCGGGTCTCCAGGATCACGCCCTGGGCTGAAGGCGGTGCTAAACCGCTGAACCACCCGAGTTGCCCTGTGTTTTTATATTGTGTCTTTTCATTTGAGTTCATATTGTGAGCATTTTCCTGTCTTTAAGGGTTCTAACAAAGTACTTTTTTAAATGGCTAGATGTGCCATAATTTCTATTGTTGAATATTTAGGTTGTTTCCAAATTATCACTAACACCAAAATGCTTCTGCAAGCACTTTCCACATAAAACTGGTTAGTATAAATATCTGGTATACCAGACTCATGAACGGAGTTTTTATATTGATCATTATAATTTTTGAAAATTTTATAGGAAAAATAAATGGTATCTAATTGTTTTGATTTGTAGTTACTTGACAACTGTTAACATTATATATTTTTGTGTATGTCAATAAAATACCTTTAAATGGAAATATTATTGTTTACAAATTTAACAAAAATCCAATGTATAAAATATATGATCTCATCTAATCAGCATATATAGAAACATAAACACATATAGATTTTGCTATATAGTTACATTATTCATTGTACCTTAGGTAATCAACATTTCAAAATACATGCACATATGCACATACATGTGTATTAACTGTACATTCACTGACACATTCATATGTTTCTTATGTGATAACATGTGCATATTTATTGACTGATGTAGAATTAAAAAAATTTAAAGATTTTATTTATCTATTCATGGTAGACAGAGAGAGAGAGACAGAGAGAGAGAGAGAGAGGCAGAGACACAGGCAGAGGGAGAAGCAGGCTCCATGCAGGGAGCCTGACGTGGGACTGGATCCTGGGTCTCCAGGATCAGGTCCTGGGCTGAAGGCAGCGCTACACCACTGAGCCACCTGGGCTGCCCCCAGAATTTTTTAAGAATAAAAATACTAACATTGATATAATCATTTAAAGTATAGAATATTAAGTTCTAGTTTATCTTACACATCAAAATATTCATGTTTCATTCAAATATAAAAATATTGCCATTCTTTCTTTCTCATGCATATACACACACATACACACACACACACACACACATATTTGGAGCCGGCGGAACAGTATCTGCCTTAGTAATTCCAAATATGTAAAACTTGCCAAACATCCAATTGCTTCACTAAAACCTAAATATATTGTTTCTGAGAGCAAAATTGAAAAAAAAGAACTAAGACATTTATTGCAATATACTTTAAACTTTTGGTTTGGGGGGCATAATTTATGCCATTTTGGTGAATTTTATATATATAATATTATTAAAATGGGAATAAATATATAACAGTATGTGATAAAACTGAATATATGTTTATTTAAGGTCCTTTTTTTCCTTTTTTTTTTTTTTCAACTTGAAGAAAGGTGTTTAATTATACCTTCTTGCAGGAGGGGGAAAATCAGTTTTTAAGATTCTGAAATAAAGTTGGAAAAGCAGACTTGATTGAGTGCTCAGACGAAAATAGCACATCCTATAAGTATCCTTACTGTTCAAAGAAGCCCTCTGCCCTGCCACCCCAGGACACAAATCTGGTTACTGCTGGCCATCTTTCAAATTGAGAGTCATGTAACCAGTGGCAGATGTGTCTGTCTGCCACTGCGATGGGATCCATCTGCAGTTTGCACCTGTTGTTTTGCTGAGGCCAGAGTGGAGGTATGAATATAAAAATTCAAAGGGCAAGTTAACGGCAAAATCAAGGAAGTGGTTTTTCCTCTCATGATCTGTTTCTGTTCTTCTTTCTTTTCTTCCACCTCAAAGTTCAAGATGCTGATGGGATAATAACCCATGGTCAACATCAGCCAATTATCCTAAGTTGTAATTATCATAATTTTTCACTACAACATCTTTAAAAAAATAGGAAGATGATAAAAACAAATTTGAAAGCCAAAAAAAAAAAAAAGAAGAAGATAATATGTTCTTCAAAGGCAGCCTCTGTTTGGACAATTTTGGTTCATGCTGATAGAGGAAACACCTTGCTGTCAACATAAACACTGCTACTGTGTGATTACATATTCACCATTTCTTTTCTTTTTTTTTTTACAAAATATATTTGGTTTATACATACTTTTAAAGAACACCACTGAAGGATATTTTTTGGTGGGTTTTTCAAATCAGAGCTTCTTGGAAAGCAGTACTTTTGAAGTCTTAGAGTCCATATGAAACCATGCATTGTATTGTTTAAACGCAGATTCTGATTCAGAAGGTTTAGGTTGGAGCCTGAGATGAGCCTTTCTAACAGGTTCTTAGATGGTGCTGATGCTGTTAGTTGATGCACTACATTCTGAATAGCAAAGCTACAGATTTTATGTGTATGATTTCTTAACATGTAAAATGATTTTGAAAACTACAACTAGAAATCTTTCAACAAACATAAACAAGTATTAAAATGTTTATAAGTAGGGGTGCCTGGGTGGCTCAGTTGATTGAGCATCAGATTCTTGATTTTGGCTCAGGTCACAATCTCAGGGGTTGTCAGATGGAGCCTTGAAACCAGCTCCACACTGTGCATGGAACATGCTTAAGATTCTCTCCTTCTGCCTCTCCCACACCTTTCTCTCTAAAATAAATAAATAATTAATAAATTAATTAAATAAAAGTTTATAAGTAGATTTAAATAGACAATAGATGTAACTAAATTAGTGATAACTCAAATGTAACAGAAGTTATTTTTTAGTTATTAAATTGTCATGTTAAAACTTTAAGCATTCTCCCACCTTGAGAAAAAAAACTGCTTGAGTTCTAATGATAATTGTCTTCATGATTGTTATTCCTAGGTATGGTAGATAGTGTCCTTTCCTTTGTCAATATTTTTTTAAAAAGATTTTATTTATTCATTTATTTATGAGAGACACAGAGAGAGAGAGAGGCAGAGACACAGGCAGAGGGAGAAGCAGGCTCCTTGCAGGGAGCCCGACATAGGACTCCATCCTGGGTCTCCAGGATCACGCCCTGGGCTAAAGGCGGCGCTAAACCCTTTAGCCACCTGCAATGCCCATGTCAATTTTTTTTTTATTTGACTTTTAGACTTTGTTTTAGAATAGTCTTAGGCTCACAACAGAATTAAGAGGTAAGTATTGAGATTTCCATGTACATCATGCTCTACACAGGCAGAGTTTCTCTCTCATCAAAGTAATTCGTCAAGAGGTTTTTTTTAAAATAATAATTGTTATTAAATTAATATGAATATAAAATATATTTTTATTGTATTTGTATATTTATACTATAAATATAAATATAAATTATTATTTTTATTAGTTTTTGCCATGGATAAACCTACAGTAACACATCATAATCACCCAATGTCCATAGATTATATTATGGTCCACTCTTGATATTTACATTCTATGGGTTTGGACAAATTTACAATAACATCTATTCACTATTATAGTATCATAGCATATTTTCAGTGCCCTAACAGAAACAAACAAAAGAAAATGATTCATCTTCTCCCTATATTCCCTTTAACTATTCATCTTTTTATTGTGTCCACAGTTTTTTTTCTTTTCTGGAACATCATATAGTCAATGTTATATATAGTATGTGACCTTCTCACATTGGCTTCTTTCACTTAGTAATTTGCATTGAAGTTTCCTCCATGTGCTCCTATGGCTTGATAGCTCATTTTTATTTTAGTGTTGAATAATATTTCTTTGTTTGTATTTATCACATACACGTATTGAAAAACTTCTTGGTTTCTTCCAAGTCTTGGCAACTATAAATAAAAGCTGCTATAAACATTTATGTGCAGGTTTTTGTGTGAGCCTAAGTTTTCAAGTCCTTCAGATAAATGCCAAGGAGCTGAAATCTTCAAATTATCCAGATGTCACTAATATCTTTGTCTGTTCCAATCCCATTGCCACTTACGTTTTCTATGCCAAGTATGGTTTATCAACTAGTAATATCGGCACCAAATGAGAGCTTTTTTTGGAATCTCAAGTCTCACTCCAGACCTACTAAATTAGAGCTTGTATTTGATGAAAGTCCTCAGGCAATCGATGTGTACATGAAAGTTTGAGAAGCAGTGCCATCAATTCTAACACCTCTGATTATGAAATATAAATCTCCACTTTGACCTAGAGTTAGAAACATGCCTAAAATCAGTAGGAGCTTTTGAGACAGACAAAAAAAAATCTTCAAATCCCAGCCCTTCTGCTTCTGAAGTGATTCTCTTGAACACGTAATGCAACATTTCCCCTCACTTTCTCCATCGGAGCAGTGATGAAAATAAGACCTTGTTGCTGTATTAAAAAATGTTATATGCAACTGATGAATTATTGAAAACTACAGCTGAAACTAATAATGTACTATAAGTTAGCTAATTTAATTTAAATATAAAAAAAGAAGTGTGATAAAAATCAAAAGTACTCATCACAGTCTGGGGTATAATAAATGGTCAATTGTTAGTAAAAATTATTAGAGATAAATAAATTAGAGAAATAAAAGGAACAGTTCTTGAGGTTACAAAGTGGTTAGTGGTAAATTGTGAATTAAAGATAACCTGATAACTGATGGGACTTATTCCAATGCCATGCCACTTTGCTATAATAGCAATTCTTAGCAGTTCAACTAAGCTTATATTTTCAAGGATTTTTAGTTTTCTCCTGGAATTATGATCAACATAGTAATTTTTATATTATTTTTTCTGAGAAACATTTTTAGGTAATGGGGAAAAAAATGAGCCCTCTCTTAGAATATATAAAAGAAATATAAAAGACTGTTTAAAATATATTTCTTTGCAAAACATATTAAATGGATCATTATTTATATGAGATTTTTAAAACTCACTGTGGCTTATTGTGCAAACTTTAAACTGACATTGGATAGGTAAATTATGTTTAGGCAGTTTTCAAGAACTGGATTTTTGATTCAATAGACCATAGCAACTCTTCAATGTGCTATATTGCAATTCATTAAATTATCTTCTAGCACATGCAAAGCTATCATGATGCTAATAGGTATTCATATTTAAATTAAGAACTAAAGTTACCTTATACATATATATGCCAATTTTTCATATCAAAAAGCTTGGAACTGAAAGAACTATAGAGCAAAACACAGTATTTGAACACATTTTTATGGTGTTGTGATTTCTAGATTATCTCTGTATTAGTTAAGCCTATCTGTTGTGTCAGTTATCAATTCATTGCCTTTCATTTCCAAATGCACCTTCAATATGGTAAACAACAGAATTGGTTTAAGCATTTCTCTTTTAAAACGTACAATGTTAAAAAAATAAAAAATAAATCTACAATGTTAAGTTTCTCAGCAGAGGGCAGCAGGGGAGATTTTGCAGGAGGTAGAGAATTCCTCCAATTCACAACATTATCCAAGAGGATAGGCAGTGTGGGTTTGAGGACATCTGGTAAGAAACTACTTAGCGGTCACAAGCCCAGGATGTGGTCCTTTGATCTTTCAGCCTCATCCTGGCAATGATATTTCTACAGACAGCCTGGACTCCTCTGACAAGCCTAGCACAGCCTGCATAAAGCTACTTGTGTCCAGAAGGTCATACACCAAGTCAGTCCTTCTTCAAAGAGTAAGTTCTAACAACCTTTCACCCCTACTGGCACCTGGATTCCCACTACAGATCCAGCAACCATTTTCTTATCACCTGTTCTTTGTCTATACCTCAGGAGGTATCCTGTTGTTTGCACAGCAGTTCTGGCCTGGCCATACCAGTGGTCAGCTCTGCTCTCAAGGAGCCAAACTACATTTTCTCCAGTATTTGAACACATTTTTACAGTGTTGTGATTTCTAGATTATCTCTGTATCTGTTAATACCCTTTTCAAGTTTATCCTTTCTTAGGTATTCTCTCTCAGCCTTACCATATAGAATTTCTCTATATCTTATAGCTATGTTTGTCAGAGTCAATAATTCTTTGTATTAAACTGTTCTGCTTTAGCCTACTACGTGTTTTTGTTTGTTTGTTTTTTGTTTTGTTTTGTTTTTGTCTCCTGATTGGGTTCAGAGTGCTACTTTGGCTTTCTACAATTAGAAGTGAAACTTATTCAAGAGATCATTTTATTACAATAAGGGCTACTATTTATTGTGAACCATCTATGTGCCAGGATCTTCACAATTATGATCTCACTTCATCCTCATGGAAATCTTATGAAGTGGGTACTTCATTCTACTAATGAAGGATACAAGGCTTATAATTAAAGCAGTTTACTCAAGGTCAAATGACTGACTCAAGACTTAAAATGAGTCCTCTCTCAATACTATCATTGTGCTTATCACTCCTATCTTAACTCCTAAACCCCATAAAAGTCAAATAAAATGTCCACAAATATTTTACTTTTTTTGAATAATTGATAACATAATATCTTATGGGTTTATTATCCAGATAGAATGTAAAATACATATTTGGATATCATAGCTTTCCAGGTTATGCTTGAAGCCATGAATATAAATAGAATCACCCAAGGAGAATGGAGAAAAAAAAAAGAAAAAAAAGTTAGCAGGCTTGGAGAAGACCTGGAAAAACACTGCCATTTAAAGAACAGAGGAAAATAAACCTTTACAGAGAACTTACAATTTATAAATACTTTTTCTACCAAAGAGTAGAAAAAAAGCAAGTATAGTGTACTGGAAGCTGAGAGATTTTCAGAAACGAAACGCCACAAAGAAAACAAGAAGGACGATGAAAAATATGTGTTTTGGCTTTAGCAACATAGAGGTCAATGGTTAGAAGAGTGAAATTAGTGGGCCTAAATTTCATATTATACTGAGATGAATGCACAAAAAGTAAAGAAGTATAAACTTTGTGTAAAGCAACTCTTTAAAGATACTTGACAATGGAAAGAAGAGGACTTCTGTGAAGATATGTAGGGCTAAGGTGGTATTTTGGGGTATTTGCCATAAGATGAGAGAGACTTGAAAATGTTGAAGTTGCAACATTCTGAGAAGTTAATTTTTAAGATATAGAAGGGAAATAAATGATAAAATCCTCAAAGAGATAAGAAGTATAGGGAGCATATAAGGTGGGTGAATTAAAATAATTCTTAGTTTTAAAGATTTTTACATCAACTTTGACATTCACTGATTTTGACACTAATCTTACCTGAATCATACACATATAGAAAAGGGGGATGAGGAGGGGAAGAGATAGTTTGTTTTCAACAAATAGAGTTAGCATCATCAGCCTTGCATGGTTTTCCTTAATTTTAAAGTTCTTCTAGTAGAAAGCTCCATTTGTCTGGAAGCTATAAAGTCATCTTTTGGAATTTCAGATTCCTACTATGTGTGATATTCTCCAGTCCTCTAGGGAGAAGAAGCTGCTGAATTCATAGCCATGTTTAGACTAGTAAGGCCTACTGCAGAGAAAGAAGGATGTACATATTTCAAAACATAAAAAGACTGAAGTAGACTATAAGTCTCTTAAAGGGAAGAACTATGTCAAATCACTCTGTTGTCCATTAACTAACCTAATCTTTCACTTTGGGCAGGTACATAATTAGGATACTTAGATAACCATACTCATCCTTACGTAGTATATTGGGAGGTTTGGCTTCCATAACATCCTTTATAGAAAAGCTGTGTCTATCTAAACTGATTTCTTCCAATTTTAAACTAAGCAAAGTAAAATATTAAACCCTCTCTTGCTGTGGTGTATTCCAAGTGTCCCTATATGTCGCATTGTCTTTTAACAGTCTTTATTCTCATTCAATCAACTCCTCCCCGCCCCCCCATAGTTTTCCAATTTGACCTTTCCACATAATTCAAATGCTATGACCTAGCCCACACTGAAATAACTCTACAACACAATTTTGGCAAAATTAAAGTAGCTCTGTCTTTTGGAAAAAAAGTAATATATGTTAGCTCTTTATTTTCTTCTAATTTTTGAGATTCAAGTGATGCCATAGTGCTTTATCGTTAGCTACATCAGCAGTTAGATTTGCCAAGTGAGGTTGCTAGCTCTTCTAAATGCAAATTAAAAGAGAAAAGAAAAGAAAGGAGCAAAGCATTAGCAGGCAGCAAAGTAATATGGTACATGGCCAACAAGGTAATAGCCTTATGGTGAGCCAGTGCTGCAGAGAGGGAGGGTTATCTTGTCAATGGTATTAAACTTAAGACCCTGTTTCACTTGCACTGATGTCTGTGGAGGGAAGGGACCGGGATGCAGGAGGAGATTAAGAACTTCTCCCTAAATCAGTAATCAGTATCCTTCTAACAACTACAGAAAGGGTCTTAACATCTGTGAGAGTAGTCACTGTCCAGGCTGTGAGGAAACACAAGGAGAGGTGTGTAATGCTCATTGCTTCTAACTGTGAACACTTAACACTTCTGGCAACCAGAAAGGATCTGCAGTGCCCTCTTCATTCACAAAGGACACTATGACTATATATTATTGAAGAGTGGATATTAGAAGAACATCTCATCATTTTTTAGAGTTTTATTTCATGTTCATAAAAACATTTCCATTTTTCTCTTCCTGAAGAGAGCCTCTTGAACTGAAACTGCCAGTGACTTTCCACATCCCTCATCCTGTTTCATTACAGAAACACTCATAAAGACACAATTTTCTCCTATCAATAAATATGTTTGATGTTCCATAGAAGTTCTATGTAATACATGCAGAACAATGGAGTCAGACTCTAGGATAAATTATTGTCAAAACAACTTGAAGCGACGAGCCTGCCTCTGGATGCTCGGCGGTGGATGTGATGCGGGTGTTGTGGAAAAGCAGAATGAGCAATAAAGCCCATGAGTAATAATCATAAATCCCAAAGAGGCATCACCCTTTCTTAAGACATTTTTAAACTCCTTGAAAAAGAAGGCTATAAGGTGCAATCTGCTTTTAGAGGCATTATATCGTTCTAATACATTTAGTTTAAGTTTGAAGTGGAGCATGCCTGGACTGAGGAGCTTTTTCATGCATGGACTCAGCGGCAGCTCCACGTGGACTGCCAGGATGGGACGTGATGCTGATGGTGTTCTGAGCAGACTCTCAACATTTTCGTAACTTGAATTTGTTTTATTTTTACATCATATTTCTGTTAAAGGCTCCTAAAATCTCCTAGCCATCAAGTGTCTCAAAATACAGACTCTAAATGGAAAGTATCTGGGGACACAGAATAATTTAGTGTGCCTTATGTATAGGATAAAGGACAAAAGGACTGATGTTTCTCAAAACAGACCATTAGGTTGGCTGTATTCAATTCTGATTCTATATATTTAAGACTCATTGAATTCATAGTTCAGGGTACTTGCTGCCAAGATAAATAGGTTTGTTTTCTGCTTTTTGTATTTTCTCACCTGAAGACACACTCACCGAGAAATCAAGTAGCAATTTAAGAACTAGATACACTGTGTGGGAAACGTCATGTTGGATATATAGTCTAGATGAGCCCTTGATTAATATATAGAAGATTCACCTTTTTTCTTTCACTTCTCATTATTTGGAATCACATATCGGACAAACCAAACAATACTACCTCTCAAAGGGAAAAGTGTACGAAAGTGCTTGTCAACCAAAACTCCTAGTAATTTATCACAGAATTTTCAATGTGCTGTTTTCCATGAACCTCATGCAAGTTCAATGAGTATTATTGAAGTCCACTGTCATGTAAAGTTTAGATCTTGCAAGGATCCTAGGAAAAAAGTTCATACCCTCTACTCTGAATATTGGTAAAATACATGTATATTGCTCAAATAACAAGGATACAGTGAAGCAATTTTTAAGGCTTATCCTACCACAGTATTATTTTACATACTTAGTAAAGAGATAAACTCTGTTCAGGCATCTCAAGACAGGGGTTTTTATTACCTCCAGAAGTTGAAGTAATTATTTAATAGCTACTATAGTTTGTAAAACATTTTAAAGTTCAGTTTGCACGTCATTAGCATAGAGCCTCATTCCTGCAGATTTCATGCCTCAGAAACAGGCAACATATACTTCGTTTGAAGGAAATTCACATAGAGATATCTAATTCACTACCCTGTGGAGTAAGGAAGATAAGCTGAGGCATCTGGTCAACACACTCAATGGGGATGGGGAGACCTTGCTATCTTTATAAAGGGGGTAGAGATTTATAAATCTTATTATTTCCATATATATTGCCTTTCACAATTTACCAGCTTATTTTCACATAATTCATTTAATATAATAGTTATATAAAAGGTAAGACATTACTTTTTTTCTATTTTTATTGTTATAACTTCTCTGTACACTTATCACCTTAATAAAACCTAAATATTACCTTGAGATGACATTTTTAGTTTCTCAAAACCTTCACTATATTTCATGCTCTATGGAAGCATAGGGTATGCATAAAGTGCCTTTTTTAGTTATAGTGTCCATACATGTATTGTATCTATACACATACACAAATAATACTGTAAAGTTCAGTACATGATAGCCACTCATTGAGGGCTGAAACAATGAATCACTGAGTGAATAAAGGAACACCTCACATTGTCTCATTTCTCTTTAGCCCTTTTGATTATCCATTCAACTAATTTATTACTAAGTACCTAGCACTGTGCCACCCTGTAGGATATTAACAATACAGTAATCAATTAAAGGTTATTCCACAGTGTGGTCCAATGATCTACCTGCTGCCATAGGGATGCTTGTTAAAAACTCAAATTCCTGGGCCCAATCCCAGACTTACTGAATTAGAATCTCATGGATACTGAAGTCAGAAAAGCATTGCACAGTAAGTTGACAATCTTGTGAAAACAGGTCGATGGATTTTTAAAAAATCATATTCAAAAAACATCCTTTCTTTTAATCATTCTACAATATTTTCTCTATGCAATTTCTCTTAGTTATAGATTGGGTAAAACTAAAATTCAGGACAAATGGAAAACTAAGAACAACATGTAAATTAAAGTTCTAAGCCCAGGTAAATGGTGAACTAGTTTAGTGGGTCTAGGATTTCATTAAAAAAAAAAAAAAAAAAAAAGTCTTTCTGGGAACCCATCCTAGTGAAAAGCATTAACCATTAGAGAAAATCAGACAGGAATCAACAAATGACCTGGAGTCCTAAATCAAGGAACAGTTTTTATCCTCATTTAACCATGGTTATGTAGAATATGAAAATACATATTCCCAGTAGTGGAAAAACCAAGTCCTAGTCAATTAAATTATAGATTGCCACTGGCTTACATTTATGCTTAAAAATTATATATTATTTTCCTTTCCCATTTCTATTACTTGATATTCTCGCAACTCCTGTTTTTTTAAATATTATAACTGTTTTGTAACACAGAGTTCAGTTTACAAAGACCTAATCCAGAGGTAAAGAGCCCAGTTTCCTTGCTCTATCACCTCTGTCTCAGTGAGACTGAGTCAGTGCTACACTTGGGGCCTTCCTGCAGTCTCAGCCCTCAGAACTCTGATCATGTTTTAGGGTCAGTAGCTACAGGTAAACTGGATGGATTGGGCGGGGAAGGGGGAGTAGGGATTTTAAAGCTGGGAGGAGTGGATATTTATCCCAGCTCTGTTGGTAATCAGCAGTGTGGCCTTATTTACTTATTCTTTGCTTTTCTCTAAAATTTAGTCATGTAGTATTAAAGAATCATTGCAAGGAAGAAAGATAAATACTTGCCTATTTCCTGGTGATTAATAGAGCCAAGATATAACCGCTATTGTTAAATGACTATTAAATCCAGAGTGGTGATGTTTAGGCCTAGAAAAGTAAATCAAATTATTTGAAGTCACCCAGCTAATAGAGTGCAGTGTGTCTTGACTTGCATTTACGCAATTCTTGTCAGTATAATTTCCATTCTCAAACATTTCCTAAGTTTGTAGATGAGTTACAGTGGGGTTATAAACAGGACAGGGGTAACTGCCGAGAATATGGAAGTGGACAGGGAAGAAGGAGCACATGCTGTGGTTAATAGATCTCAGGCAGAACAAGAACAAGAGGCACCTGCTGGCCAGTGTCCAAGGTTCTGCTGAAATGTGAACGCACAGGACTATCTGAAGCCTGAAGGAGCCTGTCAGACTGGCCAGAAGTAGGCGGTGGCACTGCAGCAGGAGTGGCTGTCAGACCTTCAGCCAATTTTTTACCTTAGCAGCTCTGGCTCCCTGGTAGTCTCCATTACAGCATTACCCTCTGAATTAGTAGAGAGATTTTCTGACCAAATACTCTTTTAAAAGAAAACCTGTTTTTGAATCAGGAGAAATGTTAAAACAGTTAGAGTTCAAAGTCTGAGGTAGTCAGCATTTTGCATGACCACAGGAAATGTCTTAGTTTTGTATGCAGGGCATGGGCCACAGGAACTAAGAGAGGCTAAGAACTCACAAGGCCATCTGGGGAAGTTTCTTCAAAGGCAATGGCAGAGTAGGTTCTATTTGAAGAAAGATCAGAGCAAAGAACAGTTAATTGTAGTTAGAACAGAGTCAATTATATCATGTTGCTGGCTTGATTAGAGAGCCAGGACTGTGATGGACAGTGATGAAGAGATTTTTCTCTAAAGCAGGGGTCAAGAACCTTTTTTCTGTAAAGGGCTAGACAATAAATATTTTCAGTTTTGAATATTTTCAGTTTGACAAAACATAAGGTTTTGTCACAAGTACTCAGTTTGTCACTGTAGCACAAAAGCAGCCATAAATGACTGGCAAATGAATCAGTAAGGCTATGGTCCAATAGGATTTTGTTTGCTAAATGTGCAGAAAGCTAGATTAGGTCGACAAGCTATAGTTTATCCATCCACCTCTGCTCTGGAATAAAAACGTTTAAAATGAAAAAGAAACATTTGTGTTGTTTCTGGTGCCCCTATCCCACAGCCAGTGGGGAGACCTGAATTTTTCTTGAACCAAAACCTCTTCCATATAACACAGAAAATACCTTCATAGGTTATGAAGGTACAGTGCAGGTAAGTTGCTGATAGCAGTGGCCACATTCATAAAGAAGCTTGAAAAGCAGACTAAAACCTAAGGCTTCATCTGATTTTATACCCTGCTGTATCTCAGCACCTAGCATAGTACTTAACAACTGTGATAGGATTTCATAAATTTCTAATAAAGGAATCCATTCACATACATGCAAATTCATACTTAAAACAACTAGGAAAGAATTTATCTTAAATGGCTTCAAATATAAAACCTGTATTTGCAATTATAGCTGGATTATTTAATTAAAAAGTAAAAAAAATCCAAACAAAAAAACTGAATTAAGAGAGGAAGGAAGGAAGGAAGGAAGGAAGGAAGGAAGGAAGAAGGAAGGGAGGGAGGGAGAAAGGAAGGAAAAAAGATTTTTTTTTTTAAAGTTTCACATAGAGTTATATGCATTTAAAACTCATTGACGAGGACAACCCTCTCAGGTCCCCTCCTGAGCAGTACATGGGGGCTTCTCCCTCATTAATTTCCCAGATTAATGGCTATAACTGGAGCCAACTGTTGTTAGTCTACCTCAGGACAGAGACTTTAAGGAATATTTCCAAGCAGCCGCCAGAATTCCATTTGTTTTGGGTAAATTCCTTGTCTTCTCCAGCCTGACATGGGCTGCATATTTCCACTTTGGTGGAAAAATATGGCATCTACTCATCTGTCTGAGTTGACAAGTTTTAGAACTGGGAATGATTCTATCTAGGCTTGCTGAAGGTCAAGCAAGCTTGAGTTAAAATGGTAGTTAATATTGTCTGTATCAAATGTTTCATGGGTAATTGTTAAGAAAGTTTTATTTGGATGACAAATGGGATTACATCTAGGTCTTTTCCAAATAGGCTTCATGCCTGAGAGCCCCATACTTCTCTCTTAAGTAGAGATATTAACTCTCATATTGATAGCCCTTCGGGAGACTAGCAGTAGCCTCCCCTTAATAGAGGCTGATACTAATCCCTACCTCTGGGACTCAGGCTGAAGTGGGTCAGGCTGTAACAGCAGTGTCTGTTCCTATTCACCTTAAGGACCCCACAACTTTCCCTTGTTGGAAAGGATTTTGGGCATAGCAAGACACTGTCACTCATGGATCCCCAGACATGGAGAAACAACACATTCCCTCTATTGGTTGATCAAGGGCACTCAGAGTGGGTACCCATCTATTAGTGTGAGATCCAGAGTAAGAAAAAGCTTTTAAAAATCTCAAGAAGGCCTTGCTCAGTGCCCCAGCTTTAAGTCTTCCCACAGTGAGGGCTTACAACTTGTATGTGACAGAAAAGGAATGGCCTTGGGTATCCGAACCCACGCCTGGGACCAGCTCAACAGCAAATGAGATATTTAAGCAAAGATAGGGATCTGGTGGCTTGTGGCTGGCTGGCATGCCCTAGGGACAGTGGCAGCTGTCTGTTCCCTTGATTCCTGAAGCTATCAAACTACCTCTGAAACCGGAAAAAAATTACTCTGGGACAGGAAACACAAAGAATAACCCATTCTCCCATCAGCAAATCCTCAGAGGCATACAACACATAGGAAGTTACCCTGGGGAAGATTGGCAAATGAACTTCACGCATTCCTAAAATGGATGCGTACAGGTACCTCCTGGTTTGGGTAGATACCTTCATGCGCTGAGTTGAAGCCTTCCCCTGTAAAACTGAAAAAGGCTCAGAAGTAATAAAGACACTACTACTAGTAAATTAAACTATCCCTCGGTTTGGACTCCCCCAGTCCCTTCAGAGTGATAATGGCCCCTCCTTCAAGTCTCAAGTAACAGAGGGAGTATCCAAGGCTTTGGGAATTAATTATCGCTTACCCTGGGCCTGGAGACCTCAATCCTCAGGAAAAGTAGAAAGGACTAATGAAGTTATTAAAAGACACCTCAAAAGACTAGCACAAGAGACAAGTCAAAATAGAGTGCCTCTATTCCTTATTGCCTTACAAATTAGGAACACCCCATGAAAAGGGGGTTGAGTCCCTTTCAGATCTTATATGGGAGACCCTTCCTTGTAAATGACCTACTGCTAGACAAGGAAGTCTTTAATCTGATAAATCATGTTATTCTTTTTGAAAGGTTTCAACATGCTTTTCAGGAGCTTCCCAACTGCCAGCCCCAAATAACCAACCTGTCCCATTTAACCCCAGGGGACTAAGTGCTTCCTAAACTCTTTCTTCTTTATCCACTTCTCTAGAGGCCCCCCTCTGGGAAGGCCTGATACAGTATTTTAGCCACTTTAACAGCAGTCAAGATACCTGAATTTGAAGTCTGGATCCACCATTCCAGAGTTAAACCCTGGTACCCAATAAGGACTAACAACAAGGAAATGAAATACCTCTGTGAACCCAGAGAGGACTCTGGACTAGTCTTGAAGGGATAAAAAGACACAGATAAGTCTTCATAAATGTTCTTTTAACCTACTTTAACCTATTTTAACCTATTTCATAAATGTTATTTTAACCTAGTAAGGAAGAGAGGACTCTGGACTAGTCTTGAAGGGATAAAAAGACACAGATAAGTCTTCATAAATGTTATTTTAACCTACTTTGTATCTTCCATAAGAAAGGTCATTAAACTCCAAAAGGTGGAGCCTCATATGGAAGTCCAGCCAGACTTCTACAGGGGACCCTTTGATAGGCTGGAATGAGAGGAACCCTGAGTGCCACCCCATCCAATGCCCCGGGCCAGCAGGAATTAGCTTTGATGGGTTCGCCCTTTTTCTCTAACCGCAGTTAGGCTTACCTCTTGAGAGGGGGAACGATGAAGGATAGTTGGAAGTAAGGCAAGCAGGGACAAGGGGGCTAAGGCCTTAAGAGAAAGCCATCCTTAAAAGATTTTCCACTCACTCTGGAAAGAACCCTCCACCCTTTTCCACATGATAGATAGATGCCAAAAGCTTGACTGAATGACACAGGGAGAGTGTCATTTGATGGCAACCCTCTCAGGTCCCCTCTTTCCTCGGGAGCTTTGTACTATTACTTTGCTACCGCTCGATAAACCTTGCTTTGCTGGCCCACTCCAAAATAAATAAAATAAAACTCATTAATGAGAACCAAGTTTTTATAATTCTTAAGTACTCTCCATTTGATATTTCATTTAAAACTGAATCAAGCTCTGTGAGGTGGGGAACCCAATTTCTATTGTAACAGATTTTGAGGAGTAAAATGAAAAGACTTGTTCAAAATTAATTATCTAGTAAGTGCTCATATGGACACAAATTCAGACACTCTGACTATAGATCCATTTTGTCTCTCCATGAAATTAGAACTATATTGATGTTGGGCAGAAAAAGATGGAGGAATCAGTGAGAGAACCAAGTTGAATGACAAGGTTGTCAACATCAAGTAATAATTTAATATTAATTTTAGGATAATTTGAGAATGCAGTAAGACAGACTCAGAACTTTCCAGAATTCAAGGAGAATTCAATTCTCTTTAGAGAAGCAATGCCAAAACTTGTAGACTTTTAGTCAATTCTTCTGCCTGATTTGTTTGTATTCAATGTATTTGCTATTTATGTTAATAATTTATCATTTGCTACTGGTATGAGAAAGCTAGAGATAAATGAAATCAATTTAAATAAATTTGACAGGGCTTTCCTCTAGTTTTGCAACACTAGAATTTCACAGCTTATTCAGCTCTTCTCAGTAAGATGGGGCTAGAAGATGAGGTACTTACTAATAAAATGAAAGACAAATCTATTTTTACAAATAAGACTTCAATTGCTCTGTATAGTTAAATAACTTAAGCCCTTCTGTTTCCTTCAATAGAAACTACTGGGGACAGCAGGAGAAGGAGAGTTTTTGAAGACAGGTTGCAGAGGGAATGGGTGAACTGGAGAGGGAAATAATCACAGATTACCTTTTATTTATTCAAAAAACAAAGAAGACACCATTCATAAGATATAATAGAAGCAATCAAATCCTAGAAGATTATATTACCCAACAAGGTAAGAATACAGGCTGCCAGTTGACAGAGGTAGGTAGAGAAGAGAGGAAAATGCCTTTGGGGTGAAAATGAGTTGCTTTCACTACCAAATGCAGTCTTAGAGGAAGGGTGCTTTGGAGAGAATCACTCAAAACAGTTCATGGGGGCTTACAGGGCAATAGCATTCCATTTCTCAGCAAATGTCTGATCAGGGATCTTGTCTTCTCATGCAGCGAACAACAGGGCAAATGGAACCAGTGAGATCTGACCACGTGAGTGATGTGCAGGAAGAGGGCAGTGAAGGCTACTGCCTGACTTTAGTTTCTAGCTCTTGAGAAGTAAGGAAGATTGCTTGCATGTGTGCTCCTAGATCTGAGAGTTGTTCTAGGAGGTGACTGGGATTTGGGGCTGCAGTCTTTCTGGGAGACAAGGGCATCAGGGGAGATGCATCACCAGAAGGTCAGCCAGACATGGTAGCCTGCTCTCTTTCAGGACTCAAATTCTGAAGAGAACAGAGTTAAGGTGAGTTCCTCTTCTTGGGGACAGGTTGGGTGTTGGCACTCATTTTTATCTAGGTCATAGACAACTTGCTGGGCACTCATTTTATAATGAAGAAGAATTCATCCTTCCCAGTTACCTAAGAAGATAACTTGCTCTTTTCCTGATCTTTCTTCTTCTTCTGACATAGAAGACAATAGACCAATGGTGTCTGAGATACAGCCCAAGCTCCACATCCCTACATCTTCTTCTTCCAGTCACTGAAGCTAGAGTGCCAGCTTCCAGTGAGGAAAGGGAAAGAGAGAGAATGTGAATGCACCCTGAAATTTTAAAATGCACTGAGAGTAGGTTCAAATACTTGAATAAAAAACTTTTATTAACCCAAAGTGGCTAAAAATTTATGAAATCTGAGCAAAATATGTCATTAAAAGAGCTGTGGAAAATGAGGGAATCAGTCTGTAAAACCTGAGAGGAAGATAATGTCTGGAAACAAAGCACTTCACTGTCTTACTCCAAATAGTAGAGGCTTTTCAATAAACTGAGTTTACATTAGTCACATGTTGCATTTTATTATGCTTATTTGCATACATGTCTAATATCTCCAATAAGACTGTAAACTTTGTAAGCTCAGGAATTAGGCTTTTTACAGTTTTCCCTTATAAAGCCTAAAATATACTTGTATATACAAAGTGATCGATAAATATTTCTTGATTAGAAAAAGAAATTAAATGTGATTAGAAAATAAATTATGAAAGAGTAAAATGCAATAGATGAAATAGATGCAGAGTATAGAAATCCTTTTCATTTTCTATGTCTTTAACGAAAGGGGCAGCTGACTATAAAGAAGTATATATGATTTTGCCATCATTTTGAAGCAATAAAAGCCTATTACAGGATTTTAAGAATAGAGAATTTGTAATCACATGAACAAGGGGTTAATCTCCAGTACCACTACTTCTTAGCTATGTGGTCTTATATAAGTTGCCTTCTTTGTTTAAAATAATAATAATAATAATAAAAGAATAAAATCTAGTTACACTATAGTCTTTAATCATTCTCCCAATAATAAAATTCTACAAATCCAAGAAAATTAATATGCAGCAAGATGAAGCTGAAGGAATAAGCACAGTCCTAGCCCACAGAACCTATACAACAATTCCACTTGGCATGTGCCTAACACATGTAGAAAAATGACAAGAGTTATTCTTTCAAATGTTAACTTTGGCTCATTTGGGTTAAAAACAAGATGGAACAGTTTTCCTTGGCTCACTGAGTTCTCTGTAGTATTCCTTATTTTAAATAATAGGCTTTTTCTTCTTTTTTTTTTTTTTTTTTTTTCCTAAACACAGTCAGTAAGATTCAGCAGGTTTCAGGCTTGTGTTATGGAATTAAATGCAGACCAAGTATAATCAGCCTCCTCCCTAGCCCAGTGCAAACACAAGCAATGCCAGGTAACACAGGCAAAGGGGCAAATTGTCATCTGTGTATTCTGGGTGCATCTTCTATCTGTTGACACTAAACACAGCAAAGCATAAAAACAATCATCTAAAATTAGCAGGGAGCATCATCTTACAATAGAAAACCAATCAGAGCCTCATTTACACCACAAAAGCAAACAGCCAGACTCAGCCATTCACTGGGCAGTTAAAACAAACTTTTAATTATTGGAAAACATAAGTAATTGGGTAAGATAAATCATTGCACCTCAGTAACAGTATAATACTGACACTAATCCTCTGCAAGACGTTCATCAAAATAGTATAAAAACTAAAGTTGATAATGAAAATAGGGTTTAACAGTGAAATCATTCCACTACAGAATATATTAAGAACAAAGTAAGATGGCAAAAAGGATTTAATAAAATGTTGGCTTGTCTTATTTTTCTTATTAATAGAGCTCTCCAACCTCTATGCAGGATATAAACCCTGACCTCAAGGATGTCACCAAAGGGGCTCAAAAGAATGCCTGATAAACTATGCCAAAAATGAAATGGTCATACAGGCATACATACAATTAAAGATTATATGTGTAAGGATATAAATGTGCCTCTATAGGAGACCAGAAGTCTGTATAAGGCTTTCCAGAAGGTGTGATTTTGAGGCAGGAACTGATGAATGAGAAGGAATTGTTAGGTTTAAAGGATGGGAAAGATTTCATGGAAGGGGGAAGCAGAGCCAAGAAACAGAGTGAAACATGACAAGCTGACGAGCTGAGAAGGACAGGAGGAGGAATGGAAATTGGAGAGATATGTTATAGTCAGTGGGTAAGAGAAGTCAACATCACATTTGCTGAGGTTTCTGACCTTTATTCTGTAGACCCTAAGGTGTTACCAAAGTTCTCATCAAAATGTAGTTGCATGGGAGGAAAATTTCCCTTCCACACTCCTAGCTTCTATGGCTGGACCTAAGAATTAAACTGACCTAAAACAGATTAACAGGAGAAAAAGGTATACATTTTATTCAGGATTTTTATGTACACATGGGAGTTTTCAAAAAGAAAATGATGACCCAAAGAAGCTGTTAAGCCAAAAAGGTTATATTCTTTTTTAAACAAAGAATGATGAATTGTCATAATATGATAAGACAATGGGGCTTGGGCTAGGGGCAGCTAAATGTGGGACAGATGAGAAATATATGGGGGGAACTAATGGAAGATAAGTGTTATTTTAGCAGGGTTATTTGTACAAGTCCATCTGGTGTCTCTTCCTAGTCTTTGGTGATAAGAATGTTCTCCTCCTGGTAGAGGGAGAACATCTTTATCATGGGAAATTCTGTGAATCTTCTTTTCATTAAAAAGGGAAAGGTCGTGGAGACCTTCCTTTATTTGCAATTTCTCAAGTGCCCTCAGCTCAAAATAATCAATATGCCAAAGCAGCTGTTTTGGGGTAGCATATTCTGAACCCCTCATAATTCAAGTACTCCCAAGTATGCAGTTTCAAAATAACACATATATTAGTTCCTTCCATTGCCATTGCATATAGGATGTAGATGTTTCAAATATTTTAAGGTTTAAGGTAGATATTACTTATTTATGGCTATCAAAAGTAGGTAGTACTTGACACTTTCTTTTAAAAAAAATTATTTGAGAGGGAGAGAACAAGCCAGCAGTTTGGGGGGATGCAGAGGGGGAGAGAGAATCCTGAAGCAGACTCCCCATGGAGCACAGAGCCAGACTCAGAGCTCGATCCCAGGTGATCCTGACCTGAGCTGAAATCGAGAGTAAGCAGCTTAGCCAACTGAGCCACTTGACTCTTTCTTAATGAGAGATTTCATCCCTGCTCCCTGACTCTTTCTTAATGAGAGATTTCATCCCTGCTCCCTGAGAGGTTGATTGTGATCTCATAATCCATGCATTAAAAATAATGATAAAAATTAAAAACACAACCTGAAGATTGTGGGTTATCTCATGTATAGTGAAAGAGTAAGGCTTTCAAAACATGAGGAAATCTCTTACACAGACATATTTTTAGGTAAGACTATCTGCTTGAAATTTAGGAAGTTCCTTTCCCCTAAGAATCTTTTCAAAATAATTTTTGCTTAATAAATCTTTTCCAGTGAAATTATTAGCATAAATAGACTTTATGTACATGCATTTGCCACCCAAACAACCAGGTCTACAAATAGTACTGAGTCAAAATTGAAAGACTATATGGTTAACTTTTCTCTTTACCTGTCTCTGAAGAAAACATGTTATCTAAATATGAACCTTTATGAGGGACAATCTAATTACATCAAAATCATTTTTTATTTTATTTTTACTTATTTTAAGATTGCTAGGTATTACCAGCTAGTAATGTGTTCACCTTGATAAAAAACAGCTTTAATTACATAGCAGTAATGTCTAAATCATAAAAATAGGATGATGCTCCCTATGAAATTATCATGAGTCAAAACTCTGTTTGCATATAGATGATGCATCAGAAACCCAGGCTAATCATACTGAAATTTCTGTGGGTGTTACAGTACTTTAATATACCTAATATGATGTCTGATAAATACTAGCTAATCAATAAATGTTATTTTCTTAATTTTCTTGATATTGTTAATATAATTTATTATTTAACTAAAACGAATTTCTTCTACTTTTACATATCAGAGGTTCCATATTCTTGATATTGCCCATTTCCTTTAACTTTGTATGCATGTACACATGCACATGTGTATGATATAATGTGAAATTAGTTTCCTATAAACTCTACTAATGTAGAGATTTTTCCCCCCAGTTTTGTTCATTGCTGTATCCTCAGCGCCTAGAGTCTTGATGATTATGTACTTGCTCAATAAATACATGTTGAACAACTGAAACAAGGGCCCCAGGCACAAAAGTTGCTTGTTAGTTTTAGAGTTCAAAACTGCTTACAAATGAAACCTCCTAGAATATTACATTTAAGTGTTTGAAGAGATAAGAAAAAAAAAATGAGAACAAAGCTGTCTAGAATTCAGTATGGCTCCAGCATGGAAGAAAGGCACTACTATTTCATTTTTAAATGTTCCCAAACTCATTAAGCACAGTCATCCTTGTTTTGATGTCTCAATATATCTTTGATCTTCTTACAAGAAATGAGATAGGGAAGAGGGGGGTCATTAATTTCAGTTATAGAAATATCTATGCAACTCTAGGGCTTAAACAATAAGATGTGAACAATGGCAATAAAAGATATTGTGATCATAATAATAACCTCAAATGAGGGCATGTGTGTGTTTTTCTGTGAGGCCTATTTGATCAAATTGTTAAATACTTAAATTCACACAATCACATGTACCATAGGAGGAAAGAAGGAAGTGTTTGATCACATCTTCATCAGGTAAAATTCATGTTTCATTATACAACAACCAAACTATGAATACATAATAAAGTAATATCTTTCACAGCAGTAGTTTCTATCTGGTCAAAAGATGTAATCAAAAAAGCAGTCAATTCCAAAAGCTCAAAGATCAAGGTATCGTTTGAACGAGTATAAAGTGTATAACTTCCCACTGTGTTAATGGGAACTGCAAGTACCAGTTTCCACAAAGTGGGGCTTACATGTTACTTTTAAGTTAAGTACTTGTGCTATTTGGAATGTTAGCTACCTTGTGGGATGACTAGTTAGAGAGGTACGATTGTATAAAGCTATAGGATAAAAAGAGGAGATTTAAAATGAAATGAGGAAATGTTAAACACAGATGAATGGATGGATTAGACATTGCTTGATGTTACTAATAGATTGAGTGAATGACATTTTGTGTCCCAACGGAGAACACATTCTTACTACCATTTTTAAAAAGATGGATTAGACCAACTAAATAGTGTCCATCTATTTTTGGGCTCAGAATTACATCCATAGTCATGTAAACTGAAATACATTGTTGTTGTTTCTTTTGAAGATATAATAAGATCACAAACAGAATATAAGTGAAAAAATTCCTTATGATATATTTGAGGGGGTTATGCTTTCAGATTATATGGAGGGTTATTATTTGCAATGTATGTGCCTTTTAGCAATTTAGTAAGGGAGATTTTGTCCAATGATGAAATACTACTTTTTGTTTGTTTTTTTGGCCACTAGGAAGCTATTTTTTTCTTTATTTTTTCTTTTTATTTTTTGGCTAAGGGTGCCTCAGGGAGCCCATTCTGCCCACACTGAATACTCCCATACTTAATGATAAGGTCTTATGCTTTCCATGAAAACAGCTCCTGTCTGGGCACTTAATGATTTCATTTGGACCAAGAGGCATTATTCACCCAAATTCATTGAACTCTGGGGACTCTGATGAGTTACTTGGTTATGTTTTCACAGTGAAGGGCAGACATTTTTTAGGCTTTGGAGCCACTGACAGATTTAAGGATCATTAATGCAGCCTCTCTGTAACCTGTTATCCTTGTTGGCACATCTTTTCTGCTACTCTGTTATACTTCTTGCTGTACAATCTCAACATGAACCACTTCTCTTGACCAAGCCTGGAAACCCAAAAGCCATTGTTGGTCACCTACATTTCCTTGCTCCCTGAAACACTCCCTCAAACTATACCTGATTCATCAAGTCTTGTCAAGTTCTCCCTCTAACTAGACAGCAGTCCACTTTTCTACATTCTCACTGCCAATACTCAAAGAAAATATCATCACCCCCAAATTCTCATTTTTATCCCTTTGTTCATTTTGGCTCTCATTTACAGCAGAAGTAGTAATATTCCTATGATTCTCCATTGTTCTATGACTCTTCATTGTCCAGCCTTGGAACACTTTTCACACACTTTTCTTTCTGCTCAAAACTTTTCCCTCTCTGCTCTTTACTCATTCAAATGTTACTCATTTTCTTGCTCTCTGATTAAGCTTCCTCAGGAAAATCTTTCTAGATATCACACTTCCCTAGTAGAGGATTTCAAATATAGTATAGGACTTCACATTCATAATTTTTTGTTTCTGAAATTTATTAATGTCTGTGGCAGACATTTTGGTTCACTCTCAACATCCACATAATCCAGATACAGTTTAAGCCAGTCATAATAAACCCTTCCCTCTTCCCCAGTATGGATGCAAGGACTTTTATGTATCCTCAATATGGCCAATGAGATGTAAGAAAAAAATTGATGGAGGACTTCTGGGACTCTTGTCTTCACTTATGTGACGAAAATGAAAATAAAGACAGTCTTCTTTTTCTTCTAGTTATTTTGTATTTGGATCTAGTCTCTGAAACTGCAGTAAACAGTTTATAATCAGTTTGAGTATGAAGCCAACACTAATGCTGGCAGAGTAAAGAGAAAGTATCTGGGTATTTACTGATGTCAGTGAGCCATTTACATATTTAACCTCGATTTCTTTCCTACATGTACACTAACAGTTTTGAGTTAATAATTTTCTAATTATTAAACCACTTTGGTTTGGGGTCTGCAGGCAAAAACAGCTTAACAATGAAATATCTGGGCCAGCCCAGGTGGCTCAGGGGTTTAGTGCCGCCTTCAGCCCAGGGTGTGATCCTGGAGACCCGGGATCGAGTCCCATGTTGGGCTCCCTGCATCGAGCCTGCTTCTCCCTCTCTCTCTCTCTCTCTCTGTGGGTGTCTCTCATGAATAAACAAATTACAAAAAAATGGAATATCTGTTTGAGTCTTAAACTATAAGCTCTGTTCTAGCAGAGCCCAGGAGTTCTCATGTTAATACTAGTATCTAGCTCAGTGCCTGGTGCATAGTTTGCACTCACCAAATATTTCTTGAATAAATGGATAGATGAATTCTAGCAATTTTCTGAAATAACTCCTGAGATACTGTTTTGCCCCAACCCCTCCCCCCCCCAACCTTCTTCTAGTTTCTGGCTACTCTTGCTATCCATGCAGTCAGTTACTTCTGTTTCTCAAAGCATAGTTTCACTCTCGTCATTTCCCTATGAATAGGTTATATTTACCTCTGTACCTCTGAAATATGACAGTTAGTACAGGGTAAAGTTCTTTTGCTATTGTTTGTTCAGATAGAGAATAATAGATTATAATTTCCCTCCATCTACAAAGATCAATGGTTCATAAGTAAAATTGTGTGAGAATGTATGAGAATTGCTGTGAAGCTTTTAAAAAATACATATCCCTTATGCAGCATCCTCCCAAAGCCTGAGGTGGTAGATCTGGTGCAGCTTATCCCCAGGCATATTTACTTTTTAAGTGTTCTACGGAGTAATTCTGCTATGCCTCTAGGGATTAGAGTCATTGATCTGTATACTAAACTTCTAATATCTTAAATTTGCATAAAACTTAAGTGATCCTGTTGCATTAACTAGTGTTTCTAAATATATTGTATGCTGAAGAAAGAACATGGTTGTTGCTTCAAGAATTGACAGGTTGCAGAGAAAAGAGACATAGTTTTTTTTTTTTGTTTTTTTTTTGTTTTTTTTTTTTTATGGAGAGCACAAGGAATCAATTATGGATTAATGAGAGAAACCTCTAAGTAGGTAAATCTTGTTTGACTAAAGGACGGGATATTTTCATCATTTTCACTATTCTCGGTAACTTTCATTTCTTCTTAGAGACCGGTCTCAACTTTCAACTCTCAGCCCATATGGTAGGAGTAGGGATGATCAAACCTGATCCAAAGGCAGATATATGTGGTTTTCCAGATAAATGAGAACACCCCATTCCTTTCACCAGAATGATGGGCTTAGTGACAGGCATGTGATCTAAATACAGCCAGTGAAGTACAATGTGGACTTTACCACAAATGCTCACACAGTGGCTACCGGTGTTTCCCACAGCTTTTGAAACTGAGCCAATGTGAGATCCCAAGGCATGCAGCTATTTCATGAATTTGGGGGAGAAAACCTGTCTGTAAGCAATGAAGTGAAACTGAGAAACCATGAGAGAGGAACAAGAGTCCAATGACATTGTTTTTGATCTCTATATTCCACAGTGCCTGAAGCCTTTGCGCTTTTCATTTGGTCGGGACAATAAATCACCATTTCACTTAAGACACTAGATCAGGTTTTCTGTTACTTGGAGGAGAGTCATAACTGCTTATAACTGATACAATGAGGAAGAGCTTTTCAATTATTAAACATCCACACAGAGGGTAAATCCATAGGAAATTTCAAGTCCCTAACCATTAAAAGATTCATATTCTGACACTAGGCAATTACTCAAAAGGGATGATTTAAAATGGACCAAACGTCAGAATGGTGATTGGTCTTGATGACATTTATGGGGCTGGAAGCCGAGGGGTGATCCTTGGCAGCAATAAGTCAAAAAGGAGAAAGAAGAGAATGTTAAGGTGTTGTCCTTTGGCCCTGACCCATCTGTCTGATTCTGCTATTGCTGTGAGGATGTTGTAAATAATGGATACTTAAGGCAAGCACATTAGTTGCCAGGCATTGCTGGCACTAAGTGATTTGATTTAACTGATCTGATCTGAGTCAACTTAAGACCAAATCCAACTGGATCACTGCCAAAATTGCTCTATGTACCTAACAGGTTGTGATGTTTCACAGAGATCATGCTGGATCAGCAGAAATTATTAATGATTTTGGCAGCCAACAAGTTCTGTGAGGTATTAATGAAAACTACATCTTTAAATAGCTTGGTGAAATGGTGAAAAAATGCAATGGGGCAGAAGGGAATTGCAAAGGGCTCCCTGAAAGGTTCTGTTGATGTTACTGAGCAAATATAGCTCCTTGAGTTGTTTTTGTTTCATCAAAATCATGATACTCTTGAGTGTTGGCAAGGAAATATCAGGTAATGAGAATGCAGTGAACATGCCTTTCATCAGCTGAAAATCTTTAATTGTAATTGCAGCATGTAATGGTGTAATTAGTTGTCTAAGTGACAGGATAGGCTCAAATCTTTCCTGGTGTTTTGCAAAAAAAGACCATTACGTTTCCATAAACCTTTCTTCAAATGAGATGATGGACAGGCAAAGATGGGGAAGGGGTTCACATTTAACCCTATGAACTGAGCAGTCTCACAATTAGAAATGAGAAGAGAGTTTATGAAAGTAAAGAGAATAGATTATATAACTACTCAGATAACCATGGGTTCTTAAAAAAAAAAAAAAACAGAGTTTAAATAACAAGCACCATGTTTTAAACGTCTCTCACATGCTCGCTCTTTCTCTCTCTTTCTCTGTCTCTCTCTCTTTCTATCTACTCTATCTATTTATGTATCTATCTTTCTTTCACTCAGTAAGATCAAGGAATGTACTTAAGGTTGCATAGCTACCATACTGCGAGAGCACTCTGTGATTTCCTCTTAGGACAAAATCTTAGTTTGAGACTTTATAGTCCATTATCTTGTCCTTAGAATGAGCTGCCTTCAACTCTTCAAACCTTTAAAATGCTGGTTCTCAAATTTCTATATGTATAAGAATTATAGAGAAGCTTGCTAAAAGTGTGAATTCGCATCAGAGGGAGGTTTGTGTTGGTAGGTTATGGAGGCAACTAAGAAATGTGCAATGTAAACCAATTTTTCAGGGAATTTTGAGGCAGGCATTCTTCAGGGCACATAGTCTAGAATGTCTTTTACAGAACCCTGGTATGACAGAAGTCTGCAGATTTTTTATGCAGGGAAATCATGCAATGAGGATTCTAGTGGTATCTTGATGACAAAGGACAACATGTAAAATTACGGATTTATACTTAATCAAAACCAGTCACATACAAAGCTCTAGGCTTTGCAGAGTCACATTTAAAAAAAGAACATGGGGTCTCAATTACTAAACTCAAATTGCATTTGTAACTCCAGGACTGCTAGAAAAACAGCTTTTTCATCTGTACCTGTTACAGCAGTGAGGATTCTAGAATGAGCAGTTTGAATACAAGAACATATTTTTTCTTCACGAAGGAAGCAAATAATGCTCTAGGCAACTGTGGTTGATGGATGTGATAGTGAATCTTTTCTTTGTCTTCACCTTATAAAATTAATCTTATCCTCTCTTTTAAACATATTGTAGAAAATAGAAGAATAAAACCAAATCTATTTTTCTACATTAAAAAGCTTAAAAAGCCCCATTTCTTTGTCTGTCATAATGATATCATTGGATCACTGCCAAATCAGAAGCTATATAAATGATTGTTTTTAGATAATAGTCCCTTTTAGTAAAATATAAAGCTGCTTTTCCCAAAACTCATATCATGAGTTTCCAAACATAATAAATCCTAGTTTTCTGAAATAGGTGTTTTATTTTGGAGCCAATTTTACCTTAATTTTAACCATTGTCTGCTAAAGAATTATATCAATGAAACTCATATGCATTTCAATATTCTACAGCTATTACTATAGTGTAAAATCTACCATCTACTTAGGAATTTTGCTAAAGTCATTAAGTTTAACAGGAAGGTTTATGAATCGTAAGGCTGTGTTTTTGATAATGCTGGTACTTCAAAGTTGTTTTTTTCCTTCTAAAAACATGTAAGTATTCCATTGTACACAAGAAATATAATAAAAGTGTTGTTGATAATTACTTTTATTCATACAAATGCTTGTGTAGATACCTGTCTGGTACAGAAGAAAGTGTGCATTGTTATAGCCTTATTTGGCTCTCATGACATTTGCTTTACCTTGTGTAGAAGAGAGGTCTCAAGTTGGAGAAAGATGCTGCAGATGGGAAGACAGTGGAATCCGGCAACAGGAAAACTTCAAGCTTGTCTGGTTTTCTCAGTTAGTTGAATTTATTACAGTAAAAGTCTAGTATGTTCACTGATGACTGATAATACTAGTACAATCTCTGCCTCTGTGCTTAGGCTGTTCTACTCTCAGAATGAGCATTTACAAATTATTTGGTGTGACTAAAGATTTACGAGCCGTTAAAATGACTATCTTTCACTTCATCTGTGCTGTGATAAAAATAATGAATATAAGCTTTCTGTAGGGCTGGGTTTGCAACTTGGCTCTTCTACTGTGAGAACTTGGGCAAGTTACTTAACTTCTCTGAGCTTCAGTTTCCTTGTCTATAAAAATGGGAATAACAATATTTATTTCTAAGACTTGCTCTAGAGATAAAATGGTCTAAAATTTTAGAACACTTGTCTTTTTTTAATTTGAGAAGGCTAAAATAGGCACTGCTTTATTGTTGGTGATTTTCTTGTTGTTTGTGGTTTTTGTTTCTGTTTTTGTTTTGCATTATAGAAATTATCATGTTTTTCCACATTTTTAAAAGATTTTACTTATTTATTTGAGTGAGAAAGTGCAGGGGGAATAGCAGAATTGAGAGGGACAAACAGACTCTGTGCTGAGTGTAGAGCCCAACACAAGGCTCAATCTCAGGACCTTGAGATCATGACCTGAACTGAAATCAAGATTTGGATGCTCAACTGACTGAACCACCAAGGCACCTCCACATATTTTTTCTTTTTTTTGCTTAAATGAAGTATTGAATAATGAAAACATTTTTATTAACTTTTCAGTATTCTAGCTTAAGAATGAATGTAAGTTGTAATATATTCTAGGGTTTTGGGTCTCTTCAAAGGATGCTACAGAGACCATACATTTTAGAATCAGACCCACCTGGATTTCTCCTCTTTTTTTTCTTCTTTTGATTGATATTTTCTCTCCTTTTTCTTATTCCATTCCCTCCTCTATTTATTTGAAAATTATGTTCTCTGTGTTTAATATTTTCATGTCAATCTTTACTATTCTAACATTTATATCTTTGTTTTTCTCTTGAACAATATAAAGAAAATAGTTCAGTGGATGTTAATGGCTACTTTCCATCAAAATTACAAACGAGATTTATAAAGCATTTGCATCTCTAGTGCCCCCCACTCCCACTGATAAATGAGAGGTTGGCATTGTTCATGTGCTAGTTCAGAATCATTTCATGTTTATTTATGTTAAGACACACAGTTACAATCATCTTTACTTAACAGAATGCTTTCCATCTTAGATCTTCTATCTGGAGCTATATTTATTCTTGCCTAAGTTACATATTTAAAGTTTCATTTACTGAGGATCTGTTGATATTAACTTTAATTTTGTTTGTCTTTCAACGTCCTTCTTTCGTCTGTTCTTGAAGGAAATTTTTACTAGATCCTGTTAGAGTAGGCTGTTAGGTTCCCCCAGGACATCTGGAGGTCAGCCATGCGAAAGCCACAGCCAGCAATGGGGAAGCTCAGAGGCCTGTCTTGGCAGAATGCCATAAGGAGCCAGATCAAACCAGTTAGGCCCAAGATGGTAGGTGCCATGACAGGAAACCCCTGACCAAATGAGGAGAAAATAGCACCCAACCCTGCTTCCCGCCCCAGGTAATAAATATCCCTCCTCCTAGTTAACAACTGTCAATAAAAGTAGAAACCCAACCCCCAGGGTAGGTGGACCTCTCTCTTGAGCTGGCCCACTCTTCTCTTCAGGGTATACTTTTCACTTTAGTGAACTTTCCTGCCTGTGTGTCTGGTCTGCTGTGTTGCTGATCTCTCTCTGAATTCATTCTCATGACAAGACCTCAAACCTTAGATAACTCTTTCAGGCCAGGCTCAGGGAGGGTCAAAGCCACAGGACCTGGGGTCTTCTCAGTTCTCCTGGCAACAACACGATTAGGGCTTGGAATTCTAGGTTACCAATTTATGGGAGTGCATGCATTATGCTATGCCTGTTGCTTAGTACATTTAGGATACAATTCTTCAGTCTTCCAAATTCCGTTGTTGCAAAGTTTGACAAATCATTTAACAAAATAACTAAAAGTCATTTAAAAGAAATCTACAAGTTTCTTTTGGCTACTAGTAATACCTATTTTTCTGTTTTGCTTATGTGCCTGGACGTGGGTGCTACTTATCCATTTATTGAAACCACTGTGTTTGATTTTGCTTGTTTATTTTGAAGCCTGAGTTAAATATGTAATTCCCTCAAGAACATTTATACTTACTTTTGCCAATCTCATATGTATACCAGCAACATGAGACCACTTTAAATTATTTTCCATATAGATATAATGTAAATGTGAGCTAAAAATCAAATTGGGCTTTTGGTCATAAATTCTTATTGGAATCCTATCTCCCCCCTTCACCCAATGACAAAGTCAAGACATGTAACTTCCCTCATGGGAACTCCCTGAGTGATGGGTTCATTTCTTGTTTACCCTCATTGTCAGAGCTGACCTTTAATATTGGCTTTAGAGGACATTTCTTACTGGTCTTCACAACTTGGGGATGCCCTAGATTTTAAATTCTATCTCTCATTCCTGAGGAAGATTTAACTTACATTTAAACTGTAAAATTCAAATTAAAGGATCCTGAAACTCTAAGGTCAGAAGGTTTCTCTACACTCACTGTTGTTCTCAAGGCTCCTACATTTATCTCATATCCTCTGCATATTCCTTCTTTTGTTTCAACACAAAATATATTTTGTAATGATTTTTAAAATTATTTTTAAGCATAGTGATCTCTTAACCTCCTCAAGGTTTTGGGTTTTTTTTTTTTTTTTCCTGTCTTCTTTGCTTTCCTAGTAATGGGATTTCATTTTTTTTAATCTCCTCACCACTATGTTGATTTTCAGAAGAATTCTTTTTTTAAATAATAAATTTATTTTTTTATTGGTGTTCAATTTGCCAACATACAGAATAACACCCAGTGCTCATCCCATCAAGTGCCCCCCTCAGTGCCCATCACCCACTCACCCCCACCCCCCCGCCCTCCTCCCTTTCCACCACCCCTAGTTCGTTTCCCAGAGTTAGGAGTCTTTATGTTCTGACAGAAGAATTCTGTATTACTTTTAATACATATTTGAAAAGCTATTATATTTGTATTCATAAATAATTTCCTTGACTTATTTGAGTCTATATACAACTCTCTTACGGAAACGAATTGTCTCATGAAACACTGAGTTGCGGAAATGTAGAGGCAGGAAAACTTTTAGAGAGCATGCAGGCCTAACAATCTATGGGATGTGCAGCGATTTGCCTAATACTGCATCAGACCAGTTGGAACTTGAATCCAATATTGCTTGAATTTATTAATAAGGTCAATTTTATGTTTCATTTCTGTGTAAACCAAACCCCAAATATAAGGTCTGTTTGCTCTACTGTATTTTGCACTTATCTCTATTTCTAAAAAATAGAAAATACAAAAATTCAAATTAACTAAATAAATAGCTTAAATCTTCAAATAAACTGGAGGTGGGAAATAGAAACATGAAATCCCTGAGGGAGGTATTAGCTAAGGCAGCTACCAAGTAAGGAAAATTTAAGTAACAATAGCAAAGACCAGTAGCAGGGAAAAAACAGGTTCACAAATAGAACAAATATCACAGGGAGTGTCTGCATTTCTGACCAGCCAAGTACAGGGGCCTGGTTGACAAGGTCTGAATTTCCCAAGTTCCCAGCATGAGCCAGGGGAATTGGGCAAGACTTAGAGAGGCAGTAAACAAACCAAGACTGAACTATTACTCAGGACCTATAAATAATGACATTGCAAATGTGTACCATATAGCCATATATCATGAATTTTCTAGAAGACTCCTCATTTCATGAATTCAGATCCATTTTATATATTAGCAGAATACACTGGAAATTCCAATATTATATACAACTACTATATTGCCAAAACTGCTTCTACAATATGGATATTTCTTCTCACACTACATATTTCACTTTGAGGTTAAAACAAATGTGCACAGTATCTGTAAAATAACAAAATTTAGAGAAGAGCCTTTATGGCAGCAGTGATTGTAAACTTCTTAAGTTCAATGCTATTCACTTACCAGAAAACATATGGGAAGGAAAGTTAGGTGATTAATTATATACTCTAAAAGTGGGAGAGTCTTTATTTTTTTTTTAATTTTTAAAAATTTATTCATGAGAGACACAGAGAGGAAGAGAGGCAGAGATACAGGCAGAGGGAGAAGTAGGCTCCATGCAGGGAGCCTGACGTGGGACTTGATCATGGGTCCCCAGGATCACGCCCTGGGCTGAAGGCGGCACTAAACCACCAGGGCTGCCCAGGAGAGTTTTTAAAAGCAAAAACCATAAAAATGATTAGTCTGTATATTTAAAAAGAAATAAAAAATATATATATTCACCATAGTTTTAGTAACACTGAGTCCTAGCACAACCTTAGAGAACTAAAATATTTCTTACATTTTCATTATATCTGAAATTCCCGTAATTAAGAGTCATTCATTTTGTACTCATTAATGTGATACCACCTTAGAGTAGGATAATTTATTACTTTTCTGTTTTAACAAGCAATTATAAATATATTTACTGATTATCCTATCAATATTACTGTTAAAGTATAATATTCCAGATTTAATATGAAGGTGTTAGCTTTAAAAGTTAATAAAATACTTAGCATTCTATTCCATAACTAATATCTCTTCATATTTTTCTATTTTTAAGTAAAATTAATGTGTTAGAGTGCATGTAACCAGGTTTTAGAAACCTGCTTTTTCTTTTAGAAAAAGACTGAATGAGAAGTAGAGGGAATCAAAAATCAAAGCACATCTATTTTACCTTTTTTGGCTCAGCTCTGTGTATATTAAATTAGTATATTCACGTGGCTCTAAAAAAACAAATTCCTACACCTGGTACTCTATTTGCTAAACTATTCATTTGCTACCAGGTTATCCTGAAGAAGGTCTAGAAGTTAGTGTTAAAACACTTGTTAGCTCGATTCTACTCTATATAAGATTATACAGTATTGCCATGTTTTTCTTTCAAGAAAAATATTGTTTCAATCATAAATATTCACTATCTCTGTCAAAATGATTTTAAATACCATACAATAAATGCAATATATTCCACTGAAAAAATCAAAGAAATGCAAATTAACACAAGATGTAATTTTTCAGCTGTAATATTAGCAACAGAATCAGCAGGGATGCTCACAAACAGTCTTCTTTTAATCTTCCTGTGGGCTATGTTCTGGGCTATCTCCTCTTAATAAATTCTCTATAGAAACCTGATCTATTTTCCTATAGAATTTCTGCATTAGTTTTACATCTTTCATTCAGAACTAGCTAGCATATTTTGACTTTCAGTTGCCCTCAATGGAACTATTGCTTTACCCACAAACTCTTGGCTTCTCTCTTTCCATCAAACTCTACTTCAAATGTTAAGTCTGACTATCATTTGCATTTTCTTCCTTACTACCAACTTTGTGTAGGTCAGCATCTGTTTTCACAGAACAAGAGGAGTGATCAAAATACCATCTGAATTCAGTCATTTTCCTGCTAAAAGATCATTCCTCATCCTCTGCATGAACAATGCTCTCTAAACTCTTTTCAGTAGCCTACAAGATCCCTTCTTATTTCCATCAATTTTGTTCTTTCTCCCTCCACTCTAGCTACACTGTCTTCTTTCTTTGGTTCCTGATTTAAGACTTTTTTTTTCACACGTGTGACTGGAAACTCTTCCCTTCTCTTTCCATGGCCACTGAAGTCTCAGATTAAATTGTCACCTTATCAGAGAGAGTGGTTGTCTCTTCCTACCACTTATTTGTCTCCTTGTGATCTAATAACAAACACATCATGATTATCATACAGTGTGTTGATTCCCATGCTTTAGTTCCTCATTCTAACTAGGAGATGGAAGGAGCCATGTCTACCTTGTTTTTCAGCAAATTCTCAGAATTTAACATAATTAGGATCTCAGTAAATATTTGTTGAAATAAATACATGAAACACAATTCTATATAACCTTCCTATAAAGCTCATTAGCAAACTATTAAAAATATTTCAAAATAGAAACATAAATCAAGTACTGGGGAAGGGAGTGTGGGAGTTGCTGTTTCTACCTATAAATAAGTTTGTTATTACTATAAGCCTGTGTCACCAGAAGACTCTAAGACCCGACTTTTACTGCCCACCTGCTTGTACTCAGTGACCTTTGTCCCACAGTTTTCCTTAAGTTCTTTCCAGCTTGTCTTTTAACTCAGCCAGATGGAAACCAGTACCACTCCTCCTCAAATGATACCAACTGCCCTGCCATGACTTCCAGGCAGCCCAGACCACCTATAGCAGTTTGAGCTTAACCCTTGACTCACACCTGAGCAGATGGACCAGTGATCTGTAGAATGACCAACAACTACCTTTGCTTCATTATAATACTAAAATCTCTGCCCAAGGAGGAGCATAGACCTCATTTACATAACATACAATGTATGTATAGGCATGTTTCCTTAAGGCTTATGTGTGACCTTATGGCCACTTCTATATACGATGACAGGGATCCTCTTTTAAAATATTCTTCCTAACCTTAAGTAAAAGGAATCCATCCACCCTTGCTCAGAGAGTTACAGACTTGCAAGTTATTACTGGTGATCTTCTTATTTGCTGCAAATAAATTTTACTTTGTGCAACAACTCCACCTGGTGTAGTTTCTACCTGTAACTCACTAAGGAGGGAGGGAACTCACATTAGTTTGCTTTTTATTACAATCTTAATACTAAGATTTTTTTCTTCCAAAACTTTAATTTTTATTAACTTGTTTAAGGAGGATGTATGTACACCATTTTAACACCAATCATATAACTTCCTATGCTCTTACTCTCAGCTGCTATCACTTTAGACTTTTATGTTACTTGTCTGGAAGATTTTTCCACTATTGAATAGTTAATCCATTTAATCCAGCCATTCTAAGAATCAAATCTAAAAATAGCACCATCTGCTGAAAAAGATCTACACATAAAAATGTTTATCAAAGCACTATTTATGTTAATAAAAATTTTCAAATCTGAATTTCCAAAAGGTATGTTTGAAAACTTTATTATTATATTGAAAATGACTAATGGAATAAAAAGAAGCAGGTTAAAAATCATTACAATCACAACTAGTTTTCCAAAATACTCCTCAAAGAAAACTATTTTGAGGAAAAGTATGGAATAAAATATGTCAAAATGATAAGAGTGGTTTATCTCTGTGTGGTGGTTCTAGAAGTTATTTTTCTCACTTTTTTACTATATATATATGTATATTATATATTTAATGGTAAGAATGACTTAAATACATTTTAATGAATAATATCTATCTGCTTAATCTGAGGATTTTAATTATTTAATTACATTGCCTTATCTGTCAGACAGTGAAACAGAATTTTGTTAACATAATGTGAGCTTGGTCTTGAAGGATAAATAGTAATTTTTCAAGCCGATAATGAAGAAAGACTTCTCCAAAACTGGGTATTACACATGCAGAAACACATTAAACTTAAATTTAAAAGGTGTGTTCTTGTATTCTCACATATTGCTAGAAGATGTAAAATATGTGGAAGCAGTGATTTCCTAACATGGCAGAGCTATTTCTAACCTTCTACCTCTATCTAGGACTGGAATTAGAGTAACTAGACATGAGTTCTGGCTCTGCTGTATATCCACTGAATTGGTATGCAAATGCTGTGTAGAATCTCTAAAAATACTTTCAGCCTCAGTTGTAAACTGTGGATAATAATGGGAGATCTGTGTCACAAGAATCCAATAATATAGTAATATAACAATATTACAGATTTCTCTAGCATATCACATTTTTCAAAATCCAGTCATATATATACATATTTTGACACAAATTTATTAGAATGAATTAATGGAAATTGCATATAATTAACTAAGACATAAGTAATGTTTATGTTTACATTTGTAATGGATCATATACTATAGACAATATATCTTATTTAAAAATATAGTTATAATATTTTTCTACATAAAGATAATATATGTATACATTTGCATATAAATATGTAGTATATAATTATAAAGAGATTTCACTTATAAATTATTATTAAATATTTGTAAACATGAGTAAATTTTCTGTGTGTATAAATTATTTATGTGGGTGATATAGTTGAAATTATATAAATAATTCTTCTTCAAAAAATACTGTGAATTAAGGATTACTACTTCCTTTGTAAGGAAATTCAGTGAGGAAACAATCTAAAAGAAGGTTAAATAATATGCTCACGGTCATTCTTCTAATAATTGGGATAGTTGAGTCTTATATTTTTTCTATCACCAAGCCATTAACTCCTATGTAAAAGACACATTGGTACTATATGAGAATAAGCTTTGAAATTTATGCTTATACAGATTTCACATTATTTATAACAGCAATGATATATTGTTTTTCTAATCTTTAATTATACCTGCTTAAAGATTGCCTGCTTTATTACCAGTATTTCCTTGTCATACTATATACAGACTTCGTTTGAAGCCTTTTGTTCTCTTTCCACACTTCCTGTGTTTTAGGGATTTTTTTTTTTTTTTTTTTACTTCCCTGCTCTCACACCAATACTCTAGCCAATGATCTAAGACAAAATGTGCCAAACTGATCATTTTCCTGAGTATATGTAATGGTGGTTTCTTTTTAGATTTCAGAGACTTCTTTCAAGCTGTGTAATGAACTGCATCTCCTGTTAAAGTTAGAATATTTGTGGCTTATTGAAATGGCAGTCTGGGGAAGTTGACCACTGTAATCTCACTCACCTCCCTCTAACTCCTTTCCCTCTTGATAGAATGAGACAAATCCCCAACTCCTTATAGGTAAATTCAAGGTATTTTACTTTGTGTCTTAGCTCAGGCTACTGGAACAAGATACCATCGAGTAGATGGTTTATAAACAGCAGAAATTTATTTTTCACTATCTGGAGGCTGAAAGTCCAAGATCAGAATGCCAGCACTGTGGTTTCTGGTGAGAGCCCTCTTCTTGGTTGCAGAGAGCCAGCACCCTGCTGTATTCTCACATGGTGGAGAGCAGAGCAAGTCAACTCCTCATGACTCATGTGAGAATACTAACCTCTTTAATGATGGCTCTAACCCTGTAATGTCATCTAACCCTCATTACCACCAGAAGGCTCCCTTCCTAATAATTTCACACTCAGGGGTAGGGTTTCAACATAGGTATTTCAATATTTAGTGCATAACACTTTCTATCTTTGTGACCAGAAAAAAAAATGCCATTTTTAAGGCGCTCAAAACTTTTTTTTGCTTAGTCATACTCCTAGCCACAATTTCTCCTTTATTAGAAAATAAATGTTCATATTGAATATTTCTTTATTCTTTATTTTTTATTCTTTATTATTATTTATTATTTGCCTTTGCTTAAAAATTTCCCCATTCTTATTTTGTGCCTAAACACAAATAATAGTTTGTAGTTACTAAATATAAAATTAATTTCTTCAGTAGATTTAGAATTTTTTTCAAAATGCAAAAGAAAATCTCCCTCTCCCTCTGCCCCTCCCCCCACCTCTCTTGCTCTCAAATAAATAAATAAAGCTTTAAAAGCTTTGAAATGGTTTGCTGACAGAAACCAAGACCAGTGCTGGAACTTAGTGTTTTGGACATTATACCAACATTTTACTCTTTGATATACTTAACAGGATTTTTTTCTTCCCCTTAAGGGATTTGGTTTCGAAGGACTTTTAACTAAGGACACATGGTATTTGAAGTGATAAAAACAAACTAGACTTCTCCTGCTTCTTTATAAAAATCTTGAAATCTATTATTTTCATAGAAGACTTATTTAAATGGTGTTTTTGGTAATTTTTATTATATATGAACTTTTTTATTTTTGCTTTGATGTAGCTAAGATATTATAGACCTCACTTAGAACATGATGAAAGGAAGGTTAGGGTTACAAAATTGAAATCTTACAAGGCCACTGTCTTAGATCAAAGACTTCAGCTGAAAATAATGGGCTGGTTCTGATAATTCATTCTTATAAAGGAATACACTTTTTATCCAACTTCAGGCTACATTATAATGCTTCTTTGCAATATCATGTAAGTAGGCAGGTAATAGCATTGGAAGGTTTTTAATAACCCTATTGTCTTCCAATCTTAATATTTGTATTAAGAGTGAGAATTTATAAGAATACTAAAGTGTGGCATGTATAATTTCATGAAGGGGAGTAGCATGCATAATACTCTTCAAAAATGTTAATGCTTGAGATAAGTAATGATTTCAATATGAGCAATGTGTTAATTATATTTATACACATATGTCTAAGTATATACTTGCAAATAAATTATACACACAGATGCACAAAGCATAAGAAATTCATAATAACACCATATTTAACTGGTAATTACTTAACCGTTATAAACACTATTAAGAATACAGAAACAAAAAAATAGCACCTGAGTATTCCAAATAAATTGTGCAAAACTCTTTTGTTAATGATAACAAATATTTATAGCAAAGTTCTCCAACCTCAAGTTTAGTTATCTATCTTTTTACTCTTCAGCAGGTTAAGAAAATTCGATTATGGGGCTGGCTAGAGGCAGGTGCAATGTGAAAAGCAAGATTTTCAATTCAGATCTGCACACAAACAAATATGTAGCATGCACAAACACATCAAGCTTGTTGCTAAGTATAGAATAAATAACTCACCCCCCATAGTATCTAAAGGCATCCCTATAGTAAAGCGTAAGATAAAACTGATCATAGAACTGACTTAGAGAAATCCTTAAATGGTTTCATAAAGTTTGCTTTAAAATAAGGATATACACATATTTAAGAATAATGCTTTTGCATAAATAGTTAATTATTTTCTTAAAATACAGCTTGTGTATATCCTCCAGTTATCTGAAAAGTTTGCTTAGTCCCTCTGAGGTAGGGATATTAATTCAAAACTGACAAATTTTTCTTATCTTTAGAATGGGAATCATAATACTCACTTTATTGCATTGTTATAAAAACAAAATGATCAAGAGCCTGAGAAGACAAGCCACAAACAACGAAAAAATATTTGCAAAACACATATCTAATAGCAATTGTTATCCAAAATATACAAAGAAGTCTTAAAACTCAACATTAAGAAAATGAACAACACTATTAAAAATAGAGAAAGGATCTGAACAGACACTTTATCAAAGACGATAGACAGAAAAACAGGTGTATGAAAAGAAGTTCAACATCATGCGTCATTAAGGATTTGCAAGTTACAACAATTAGCTACCTCTACAAACCTATTAGATTGGTGAAAATACAAAACATCCTGATGAGGGTGTGGGGCAACTGGAATTTCTATTCATTGCAAATTCACAGTGGTACTGCCACTTCAAGAGATAATTTGTCAGTTGTTAACACAAAGAGACATATTCTTACCACAAGATCCAGTATCTGCACGCCTTACTATTTATTCAAATGAGTTGAAAACTGTATACATATATAAACCTGCATGGAAGTTTTGTTAATAATTGCTGAAATTTGGAAGCCACTGAGATGTCTTTTAGTAGGCGAATGGATGAATAAACTGTACATCCAGACAATGGGATATTCTCTAAAAAAATAAAGTCTGTTATATAAAAACATGACAACAGTATGCCAAAAATTTAGCACTATGTTTGGTGTCTGGTGTGCACTCAATAAATGATAGGGCTAATAATGCAGAATCCCAGAAACCTAGGAGAGCCTGAAACATAATAGGTACTTGGAAAATAATTTGACTGACCAAATTAAACATCTCACTTTCTGGCTATCTCATGACAATAGAAAAAATAATAATAAAATGAGATAAAGATGGTCAACAATATAATAAAAAATTGAGACATATTATCTACAATTTCAAAGTTTTGCACTTTGGAAAGTAACTAATCAAAGTTACAGTTTGCTGAGAACTTACTTCTTGTGTTTTTTTTTTTATTGGCTATTTTTTTTAAGATTTTATTTATTTATTCATAGAAACAGAGAGAGAGAGAGAGAGGCAGAGGGAGAAGCAGGCATCATACAGAGAGCCTGATGTGGGACTCGATCCAGGTTCTCCAGGATCACGCCCTGGGCTGCAGACTGCGCTAAACCACTGCGCCACCGGGGCTGCCCCTTGTTTTTCTTTTAACATACCACACTAGGACATTCAGAGCATACATTGACCTAAGACCCTAAGGCTTGTTACATTGCTACAAACCACAGGGCCATCATCTCCCCTTTGATAGTGGTTGCTGCAGCATGCTCTAAAGTAAGGCAAATCCACAAAACCTCCATAAAGCACTTAATTGGGCAGTGAACTATAAAAGGGTAGGGCATTTCTCCATGACCTAAAGAGAGGATGGGACCTGGTTTCTGTTACATATTTAATCCAGGCAAGTGGAACCCATTTGACTTTCATGCTTAATTTCCTTTTGAATCATGCTAAATTATTTGCTTCCAGAAGACTTCTAACATTATTTTTGTTTTCTTACATGTTACAGGTGTTGTTATCTTTTCATTTAATGACAGAATTATTTAAAGGGAACAGCCTACCCAACCGAATTAGAATGCCTCAGACAATGGAAGAACCTGGCTTCACCTGTTTATTTTTAAAAATATATTGCATTTTATGTTGCGCCTGAATGGCTCAGTCAGTTAGACATCTGTCTCTGGCTCAGGTCATGATCCAGGGTTCTGGGATGAAGCCTCCAGTCATCGAGCTTCCTGATCAGTGGGGAGCCTGATTCTCCCTCTGTCACTCCCCCTGTTTGTGCTCTCTCTCCCTCACAAATAAATAAATAAAATCTTAAAAAAATACATATATTGCATTTTAAATTAACATAGATGAGTATTTCCCTTTCATTTGTTTGGCCTGTTAAATGCTAACAACATGCTTGTATCTCAAAAAATTCCATGTAATTAATAACTGGACAAAGGGAGATAGCAGATAGATTAGAGACATACCTGAACGTAAGATCATAAAGGTTTGAGGATGTAGTCTCAGTGAGATTGGAAGCATTGGAGGTTTAGAGAGGAGAAGAGGCATAATCTAATTTAACAAGATCATCTAGTCTTTGTGGAGAGTAGACTGGAGGGAGTCAAGGATATAAGGAAAGATGCAAGGATGAAAACAGGTTAAAATGTTATTTCAGTATCTGAGCATAGGACGCCAGTGCCTTGGGTTGATGAGTAGTAGAAATGGTGTGAATAGTGGGATCCAGAAAATAATTTAACAGTATTTCTCCAGCACTAGACCTGAGTTGTGTTTGGGATGTGGGATCTAGGCAAAAAAGAACCCAAGGTGAATATGTAACTCTAGTACATATTATGTTTTCAGATACTGATAGTTACACTAATATGATCATATACATATAAGCATTCTAAGAAATGTAATTTCTTACTTCATCTGGGAGATGACAAATAACACTATCAAAATCTTTAAAAAATTCACAAGTTTCTTGGGTTTCAGATATTTGAGCAAAAAATAAAGTGATTTATAGCATTTCACTTGCTCCTATTCTGACATACATACAGATTATGCATAGAAAATGAACGATCTTAAAAAAAAAAAAAAAGAAAAGAAAATGAACGATCTTATTGGAAGAATAAATACTGTGAAAATGCCCATGTTACCAGGGCAATTTACACATTCAGTACAATCACTTCCAAAATACTATGGACTTTCTTCATAGAGTTATAACAAATACTCTTAAGATTTTAGTGGAATCAGAAAAGACCCCGAGTAGTCAGAGAAATATTGAAAAAGAAAACCAAAGCTGGGGGCATCACAATGCCGGATTTCAAGCTGTATTAAAAAGCTGTGATCATCAAGACTGTATGGTACTGCCACAAAAACAGACACATAGATCAATGGAACAGAAGAGAGAACCCAGATATAGGCCCTCAACTCTATGGTCAACTAATATTCAACAAAGCAGGAAAAACTACCCACTGGTAAAAGGACAGTCTCTTCAATAAATGGTGCTGGGAAAATTGGACAGCCACGTGCAGAAGAATGAAACTAGACCATTCTCTTATACCATAAACAAAGATAAAATCAAAATGGATGAAAGATTTAAATGTTAGACAAGAATCCATCAAAATTCTAGAGGAGAACAGGCAACACCCTTTTCAACTTGGCCACAGCAACTACTTGCAAGATACATCTATGGAGGCAAGAGAAATAAAATCAAAAGTGAACTATTGTGACTTAATCAAGATAAAAAGCTTCGCACAGCAAAGGAAACCGTCAACAAAACTAAAAGACAACCTACAGAATGGGAGAAGATATTTGCAAATGACATACCAGATAAAGAGCTAGTATCCAGAATCTATAAAGAACTTATCAAACTCAACAGCAAAGAAACAAACAATCCAATCATGAAATGGGCAAAAGACATGAACAGAAATTTCACCAAAGAAGATACAGACATGGCCAACAAGCACATGAGAAAATGCTCCACATCGCTTGCCATCAGGGAAATGCAAATCAAAACCACAATGATATACCACCTCACACCAGTGAGAATGGGGAAAATTAACAAGACAGGAAAAACAAATGTTGGAGAGGATGTGGAGAAGGGGGAACCCTCTTGCACTGGTGGTGGGAATGTGAACTGGTGCAGCCATTCTGGAAAACAGTGTGGAGGTTCCTCGAAGAGTTAAAAATGGAACTTCCCTACAACCCAGCAATAGCACTACTGGGGATTTACCCTAAAGATACAGATGTAGTGAAATTCCAGGACACCTGCACACCAATGTTCATAGCAGCAATGTCCACAGTAGCCAAACTGTGGAAGGAGCCATGATGTCCTTCGACAGATGAATGGATAAAGATTTGGTCTATGTATACAATGAAATATTACTCAGCCATCAGAAAAGATGAATACCCACCATATGCTTCAATGTGGATGGAACTGGAGGATATTATGCTGAGTGAAATAAGTCAAACAGAGAAGGGCAATCATCATATGGTTTCACTCATACATGGAATATAAAAAATGGTGAAAGATATTATAAGGGAAAAATTAGAGAGGGAGACAAACCATGAGAGACTCCTAACTCTGAGAAACAAACAAAGGGTTGCAGAGGGGAGGAGGGTTGGGGGAAGAGGCGATTGGGTGATGGACAGTGAGGAGGGCACTTGACAGGATGAGCACTGGGTGTTATATGTTGTCAAATTGAATTTAAATAAAAAATGGAAATTAAAAAGAAAAATTAACAATCTCAGCACAATTCAAAACCACTAACTGAAGGCTTTTCCTTCCTTTCCATTATAATAGTCAGAGCCTGGATTAGAAAATTCTACTTTTATCGAAGCCGGAATTCATTATCTTACAAACATTATGTTATATTTAAACAGTGACTTTCAATAACTAAGACTTAAAAATAACTTCATAAGCAGTTTCATATGGAAATTATGCTTAATTCAGTTAATTTTTTTAAGATTTTATTTATTCATGAGAGACACAGAGAGAGAGAGAGAGAGAGAGAGAGAGAGAGGTAGAGACACAGACAGAGAGAGAAGCAGGCTCCATACAGGGAGCCTGATTGATGTGGGACTCAATCCTGGGTCTCCAGGATCAGCCCTGGGCTGAAGGCGGCGCTAAACCTCTGAGCCACCAGGGCTGCCCTTATTCAGGTAATTATCTACGATCCAGTGTTATTGGTAAGCATCACCCTATAATGTTCCCTATAGAAATAGTTTCTTACTTTATTTATTTATTTATTTATTTTTTTAGTCTTACTTTAAAAAGAAAAATCCAAACACTAATATATTGAACAATTTTTCTGTATGTGGGGGTCTAAATTAAATGCTAAATGTATACTATATATTTTTAATGGGAGGCTGTCTAGATTTTTCTTTTTTTAAGAGAAAAAGAGAGAATGAGCACATGAATGGGGGTGTGGTGTGGGAGAAGAATGAAGGTGAGGGAGAGAGAGAAACCCAATCCAGATGTTTTATAACGAATCAAGATGAGCCAGTCTCTTTCTCATGTCTACATACTCCATTTTCTAATTAAGACTACATGTTACATAAGTAATAATTAAAACTAATTATGTAAAATTACTGTCCAGTAACCAAAAAAGTAGTTTTTTAAAACCCAGTGCTTCAAATAAATTAAACTAACTCTATCTTTTAAAACTGACACATTGTATGCAATCTTATCTTACTTTTTTCCAATGATTTTCAAAGCATATCTCTTTAATGTTTCAACGTAGAAGCAATCTCACTTTCTATGGACAAATAATGGCTACCATTTAGCAATTCTACTAAGCCACGGTATCATTAGATGTGTGGAATATACTTAAGGCTTACTCTATCAACACATAATACATATATATGGGTTTCTTTGTTTACATTTGTCTTCCCAGCACTGCAAACTCCATAATAACCAGAAAAACATGTCCAACTTGTTTAGCACTATTCATCTAGGGTCTTGCCAACAGTACTAGCCATACACTAAAGTTTGAAGGAGGGGAGTGATATGATCTGATTTATATTTTAAGCATCTAAGGAAAAAAGAAAGGAAGAAAGGGAAGAAAAGAAGGAGGGAACACAGAAGGTGGGAAGGATGAAGGAAGGAAAGGAGAGGGACTGAGAATCAGATCTGAATGTGTCACTCCGGGTATTAAACAGCTAATTTATTGCATCCTCTGATGCAATGGTGAATCTAACTGAACTCTTAAGTTCTTAGAGATTTTAAGTTTTTAACACTACCTAGCAATACACAAAAACATACACACAAATCATACAGAAAAACCCACATACAATTATATACGCAATACCCATATAATTCTTGACCTAATTTAAAGTATAACAATGCCTGATTTTACAAAGTAGTCAAACACAGCCATTCTACATAAGAAATTATAAAATAGTATTCTTCTATGTGAAAGGAAAGAATTGTAACATTCGTAATACTTCATGCAGTTATAAAATATCTTGAAAGCCTGGGAAAGTAGGGTCTCAGTTCCAGTATTTACATATATGATTACTGAACCACCTTATAGAGGATCAAAACAAACCTATTATCTAATTATCGTGAAAGTGACGTTCAACTCTATGTGTAGTAGAAAAATAAAAGTGCTCAAATATATACCTTAGGTAGTTAAATTGGAAAACTGCAGCTGCATTTCCCAAAGGAATGTAATCATGATTTTATTTGCACCACATTACTGCTACAACAGCAATAGGCTTCTCTTTAAGAGAAAACATTCTGTGCTAAAAATAAGCAATAACGTATGGAGAAAATCATCAACAAGTATATGAGAGCTGAGTTTTACTATGGTATTCCTTATTATTTTACACCATATGAAGCAATAGTGTTTTCTTCCTCTGTTAAAATATCTGCATAGTATCAGTGTGAAGAGGCTGGAAAAATATTTTCAATCAAGGCTTCAATGGATTCTTTATGTAAGGAAAATATGCTCCATACAAAGTAAGATTCCAAAAAACAGCAAAATGTCCATGCATGACTAGAATAAGAAGACTTGTTCTTTTTCAGAATTACATAAATCAATCCACAGATGGGAGTGCTCCAGAGCACTAAGCCCCTTGAATCTCGGTACCTTTCAAATATTCTTTTTTTTTTTATTTTTTAATTTATTTATGATAGTCACACAGGGAGAGAGAAAGAGGCAGAGACACAGGCAGAGGGAGAAGCAGGCCCCATGCACCGGGAGCCCGACGTGGGATCCGAGTCTCCAGGATCGCGCCCTGGGCCAAAGCCAAAGGCAGGCGCCAAACCTCTGCGCCACCCAGGGATCCCTCTCGGTACCTTTCATATGATGCTCATTGACTATCTTGTTCTGTAGTTTGCTGTCTACATGTTTTGTCTCTTGCTTGGTTGCAGAGTGCTTGAGAGCAAACTTTTAGTTGTGTTAATTTCTATTAAAGTTATTATCATAAGAATCAATAAATTTCATCCACTTTAACCAAGACAACAAATTTACTTTTTCTCTATTCATGAGTTTGACATTTTGTAAAAAACTCACATCCCATAATTCTATCTAATCTGGAGATAGATAAATAGCAAATTTTGATATTAAAAAAACAAAAGCTAAGGGATACCGGGGTGCCTCAGGGGTTGACCTTCTGTCTTTGGCTCAAGGCGTGATCTTCGAGTCCCGGGATTGAGTCCCATATCGGGCTTCCTGCAGGGGGCCTGCTTCTCTCACTCCCTATGTCTCTGACTCTCTCTCTCTCTCTCTCTCTGTCTCTCATGAATAAATAAATAAATAAAATCTTTAAAAAAAGAAAAGGAAAACAAAAGCTAACATGTGTATTTGTAAATGTAGGTATTATAATTAGCAATTATCATAATTGAAAGCTCAGAACTGGAGTTAAATGTTGTAGCGGGTTGGTATCATTAATCCACTGCTCTCTCTCCATCTCTGCAGTACTCAATAATATCACAGGAGGGAAATATTTATTTTGAAACAGGATTAGAAAATTATGCTAACTAACATATAAAAGTGTAATGCAACCACTTCAAGTATTTGTGAATGAACTTACTAGGTATATTAATAAACTTTATTTCATAGCAGTCTTAGTAAGGGCATATAGTTCAGTGTAAGCAAACAAAACAAAACAAAAGTGACAATATGATCTCAGTAAGATCTGTTTTAAAATAAAAATTCAGTCCAGCCTAGTAGAAACAATTATCCTTTTAACTTCTTTATCTGTCTTCTCATAGATAGCTCAAACATAAGCAAAGCAGAATTATACTTCTACCTCTAAAAAAAATCCCTCCACCAGCCTTACTATATTAATAAATGTCACCATTCAATCAGTTTGCTCAAGTAAAAAACAGAGGCATAATGACTGGACTATCTCTCCTGACTCTTTCATATCCAAATTGCCACAAAGACCTGGATTTTCTTTTTAATTTAGTCACTGGTAAAGTAACATAATAATGAATGCTTCACAGAATTGTATTAAGTGAGAATGTATATATAAATGATATATGCTTATATGTATGTAGTTATACATATTACCATTATCTTCTAATGGTTTTGATGAATTGTTATAATTGTTGATTGAATTCATACTCTAGATGTCAATAGCTAAATTTGATACAAAAAATTAAATTAATTTTGTTAATAGTGTAGTAGCTGGGTTTGGGTAAATTTTTTTTTTTTTTTTTTGGTTTGGGTAATTTTAAAGATGAAGTTTTATAAATTTTCTCACAGATCCTCATCGTTCACAGATGCTGTATCATGCATTTCAGTGACAGAGCTTTTATTTACATTACTTCTGATTAAATTAACTAAGAATTGATAAGTAGGCTGTATCTATGTATATGCATAAAAACATTTACTCACACGATTAATAAAAGGCAAACTATACATCTATGGAGAAGACAAGTTATGAATTGTTTGTAGACTTCCCTACACAGCCTGTGTTTAAAATTTTTTAAAAAATAGAAAATTATGTGAGTCCTAAAGGTTAGCATATGCAGAAATTACTGTTGGTAGTGATGACCATGTATGAACTTAATAACTGCTATTAAAGCATAATTATTGATACTGACATATAAGATCTTCTTCTAAAGAATAGAATGGGGAGAGGTGCCTGGGTGGCTCAGTCAGTTAATCATCTGCCTTTTACCTACTAGGGTCATGATCCCCGGGTCCTGGGGTCAGGCTTCTGGGCTCCCTGCACAGTGGGGAGCCTGCTTTCCCCTTTGCCTCTGCCTGCTGCTCCCCCTGCTTGTGCACTTTCAATCTCTCTCTCTCTCTCTCTCTCTCTCTCTCTCTGTCAAATGAACAAATAAAATCTTAAAAAAAGAATAGAGTAGAGAGAATCTACTTCTAATATTTCTTTAGCTTTTAAGAATCACTTCTCTTTTCATATATTAACCACATTTATGAGCTAAGCTAGAATTTAATGCTCCTAGGAAACCAGATTTGACATATCTGCTCGGACATGCAATTAGATCAGCTCTTTTCCCATTTTAATCCTAATACAAGGGCTTCTAAGTTAAGCATTCAAACCAAACTGAACCTATAAGGTCTGTCAATTTCATCCACAAAGCTTTTTTGTTAGACAGTTCCATCAAAATTTAGACAATTCATTTTACTAGGAAAAGAACTGATCAGTAGAAAAATAAATTGTATCCTTAATGCATGGACAGATCACTGGATTACTGCTAATCTATTACTAGTCAAGCAGAATCTCCTTTTGAAGGAGCCTCGCAGTCCATGTCATAAACTGATTAAAAATCAGTGAACAAGTACTTTCTACCTTTGTTGTATATTAATGAGAAACCTTCTATCTTAGAAAACTTTTCTAAACTAGTAACCTTTGGCTTCCTGAAATTAGAGCATATTAGAGCTGTGTAAGCACACAGACAAAAGTTTTCCCCATCAGTATTAAGAATAGAGAATTATATTTTAAAATAGAATTTATTTCAATTATTTAAAACTTATTTACTCGAATTCTTATACATGAGCAAGTAATCAAACAATGTCACTCTTCTCTTTGTGTGTGCATATTTGTTTCTATTAAGCAGATTATGCAAAAGAATGGGCATGTAGGAAAGAAAGAAAGAGTGAGGCTGGGAGGGAGGAAAAAAATGGAGGAAGGAAAAAGGAAAAATCTATTCCGAGTGGCAACTCTAGAAAATAGTGTTCTGACTCAAAGAAGAAGAGTAGCCAACTTTCCAGTTATGGGTAAAAACCTAGAGGGGGTTATTTAAAGTCCATAAATAAGTGATGGTCTTACAAATAAGATTTAAATATACAGTATTTGTCACTATTTCTACTACATCTTTTGTTTGAGCTGAATACACTTGTAAAATAGTTGCTAAACAAGATCATATGGGAATAGAACATTTTTAGTGAACATACAAAGTAGATTTTTTTTTTCATTTAGTATCAAAGAATATATAAATCATGACTGTGAGAGGTGCCTGGGTGGCTCAGTCAACTGAGCATCTGACTCTTGGTTTTAGCTCAGGTCATGATCTCAGGGTTGTGAGATGGAGCCCCACAGCTGACTCCATGCTCAGCAGGGAGTCTGCTGAGGATTCTCTCTCACCTTCCCTCTCTGCTCCTCCCTCTGCTCTCTTTGTCTCTCAAATAAATGAATAAATCTTTTTAAAAAAGTAATTATCACTGTAATAGAACATGGAAGAAAGAGGGACACCAGGCTGGCTCAGTTGGTAGGGCATGTGACTCTTGATCTCGGGGAGGTAGGTTCAAGTCCCAGGCTGGATGGAAAGATTACTTAAAAATAAAATCTTAAAAACATGGAAGAAGGAAAACTAACATTGATTGGATTCTTACCATCTTCTGGTACTCTGGTTTTCTGACATTGAGGAGATCCTATATATCCAGCTAGAGATACTGAGATTCTTACACAGAACCTCTCAGATACTGGATGTCACAAGGTTTCAAACCTAGGTCCAAGAGGCGTCAAGGCCCATTCTCTTTCAGCCACATCCCCACATCCCACATGTAAAACACCCAAAATAATACCCTTTGAATTTATCACTATCTTTTCCCTAGATTGCATTAAGGATATTTATTGAAAATCTTCAAATGACTGATTTTTAAAGGAAATTTCTTTCATAGTACTGAGGTAAACTAGGATTTGCCTGCCAAAATTCCAGGGAGCATATTACAGAGAATTTGATTGGTGATATGATTGAAGTGATATGCCATATTTCAAATATTTATTTTTTACTATTAGCCAAAGGATGGATATTAACTCCCAAAACAGGGAAGATATAAAGCATGAAGAGATCAAAATCATCCATCTTCTCACGTTTTAAAGAAGAGAGTGCTTGAGTATACAAACCGTAAGATGTTGTCGTCAATTACTTAGTATAAGTTTTGCAGAGTGAAGTTCTTCAGTAGTGATCCACATGTCAAAGGTGTACACTCTTTGGCACAAAAAATTTCACATCCAAGCATTTATACCAAAGAAATGTATGAGGTTGAATGAATACTGAACATTCCTCTATTCACAATATCAAAAAGAGAAGTAATAAAGTGTTCATTGGTAATGAACTAGCTAATTAAAAGGTTGTACCTGTGTAAAATGGCATACTGTATAATCACTCATAGGATATTAATACATTTTGACTGACACATGAATATGTCTGTGACACAATGTAGAGTGGTAAAAGTTGTATCAAAAACAACACATACAGTATGATTCCATTTCTGTAATTTGTATCATTTTTTCTATCTTTCATAGAAAGAATGTTCACCTTCTAGGATTCTATCTCTCTTTGACAGAAATTTGTGCTGTTTTGCTTTTTCTTTTTAAAAGTTACAATTTTAAAGTTACAGCTCAATTTTATAAAGATAATAACAATGGTTAAAAACACTAACAAGGGATGCTTGAGTGGCTCAGAGATTGAGCATCTGCCTTTGGCTCAGGGGGCGATCCTGGTCCTGGGATTGAGTCCCACAATGGGCTCCTCACAGGGCAGGGAGGAGGGGCTGTTTCTCCCTCTGCCTATGTCTCTGTCTCTCTGTGTCTCTCATGAATAAATAAATAAAATCTTAAAAACAAAAAACACTAACAAAATATTATTCCTGCTACTATCAGTGGGATGTGCATGCATTTTAAGCTATTGACCTTGTATTTAACAGTTTGCAAATTTTGTTGAGTCAGCCTCTACAAGTCTTAGTTTTTGTTTTCTATTATTATAGCTAAAGCTTTTATTTTATTTCAACTATACCACTGTGATAATTCCTCATTCTTGGATCTAATTTCTTCCCTCTTCACTGCATTCCATATATCATCATTTTAAAAGCAAGAGTTGATTGAGTTCTTCTATCATATTAACCTATCAGAATGATCTAAGTAGAATGTTGAGGCCAATATCAGATTCTCCTTCCATCCATTTTTTCCTTAATTCTTCCCCTACCTTTCCATGGATACATTGTTGCATACAAATTATCAATAAAAAGGCATGGGAAATTGAAGGACTGATACATAATTGTAATAGTATTATTAAAAAACAAACAGTACCCATCACTTTTTAAAAACATAGTCCATGTTTACCCACAAGTGCATTTGTGAATTTGGGACACAAATTCATTAGGCTGCTCTTTAAGATTACTTTATAGCTTGATTTCTTCACTCCCTTTTCTCTACATGATTCACTGACAATTAATTACTCAAGGTGGCAAACCCCACCTCACTTTTTCTTATGTTCATAATTTTTTTCTTATGCCATTTTTTCTTCTTGCACCAGTGCCTTCTTTAACCACTTATACCTCTGCCAAAGCTCCAAATATTTCTGTGCCCTGTTCAAATTATATTTTTCTCTATGCATTCTGAGATTATCATAATCATTATTAATCTCTCGCATCCTCACTTTCCAATTAGGAATTTTACCTTTCTGATAGTGCAAAACAGTATCTTAATAAAGTATTGAATGGGTCTGTTAGTATTGTGACCAAAACCAGTAAAACTGCCTCACCTTTACTTACTGGTTTCCACGAACGCCAGACGTAGTGTGTGTTAATGTGTTTTGTAAATTATACAGTGGCAAAATATGTAAGGAATTATTTTAAATATATTTAGTAGTAGTATTATCTACTCTTTTAAACTAGTTCTATCTTTAAAAGTGAATTCTTTTAATAGTCCAGAGATTTTTAGAAGGGATACAAGTCCTGGCAGTGAAGATCAAATCACCTAGAAGCAACAGCTGGACAATCAGCCAGTTTGGAGTAGCTGGCAAATGCTGACAGATGCCCAGAGAGCTGGCTGTCAAATATTAGCATGCTTCTGAATCATTTGTGGTGCTTATCAAAATGCAGATTTCCAGCATGTCAACCAGAAATATTTATTCAGAGGTCTGTGGGGTGGAGGACGAGTGGAAGTCTGCATTTTGTCAAGCATCCCATCTGACTTTGCTACAAGTAGTCTGGGGGGCCCACTTTACAAAACTTTTCCTAGAAATGGAACACTTGCAAATATTTCTAGATAAGAATTTATGGCCTGCATAGATTATTAGAATAACCTGTAGTGCAACAAAATTCTTGGGAAAATGGGCACATTATTTTCCATTTTCCAGTTCAGAATCAAAGCTACAATCCTAGATTCTCAAACCCAAATAATAGTTTGCTTTGTCAAAGCTATATGCCTTTGAATAATAAGCCCTCAGGTCTCACTCATGGAAAACGGAAGAAGCTCTTAAAACAAGAACTGATTATAAGCACGACTGATAAAGGAAATGAATTCCAGTGTCATTTTTTCCTTATGCAACACTATTGAATAACCATCTGGACCCGACAATTTATTTCCTGAACGGTCTTCAGCAAGACTTCACATTTCCTCTCAAGAAATAAAAAAAGAAATTTCAAAGGATTTTGCTTATTAGTAGAATTTTTTGCTAATTGCGGTCTTCAAAATCTAAATTAGGTCTGATTTGGTTACCCTGAGACATACAATATTAGAGTATATTGTATTAATCCTTAAATGCCTTCTTAATTACTACTGCCTTTTTAGTACATTGTTTATCTTTTTTATTCTAAATGGATCCAATTACATTTTGATTGGCTTTTTTTTCCTCCTGAAATTATAAACTAACTCTTATCTTCTTTGCTCTTAATAGATTTGTTCATTCAGCATAAAGTGAAATTCAGTGGTACTAATCATTTAAACTCTAAACTTGCCCCTGGCACTTGTTAACACTATAAGGTATTTGTATCTATTTACTTTTGTTATTATTATTATTATTATTATTATTATCATCATCATCATTATCATTATTTTAAACTCTTAATAACTGATTTTATTTTCTTCTTAGATTGATATGATTTTATAAATTCAGGACACCAAAGTCAGTAACAGCTCTCCTGAACCACCTTCACTTTCTCTTGCATCTCCTACCTCAAAAGAATCCACTCTTTGGGGCAATATCTCTTTGGGGACCAATCTTAAACTTAAGTTTTGGATGATATTTTGGTTCACAAATTCCTTTTAAGCTAACTTCTGATGTACTGCTCTAGTGCAAAATGGTAGTGAAATGGTAAATTAATAGCATATATGTTTGCTTTTCTTGATTTCTACAATAACAACAGGCGGTAATTTTAACTTTCACAGCTTTTGAGGTGGGAGGAACACAATATGCAGAGTTTCTATAGGTACAACTGATGGTACCAAAAGCTCCTGACTGGTATAGAATTAGTTCTGGCCCAAGCACAAGCAACCTACTTTGTATCACTAAGGAATTGACATTATAAAAAAAAAAAAAAAAAAAAAAAAGAGCCAAAAAAATCAAAGTGCTACATCGAGTGGAGTTCTTAAAACCGTATGTGAGTGCTAGGAAAGGAAGGAACACCACTTTTAAGATGCGACTTAAACAAATTTTGAAACTGGAATGTGATTCTAATGTGTTGTTTGAACTATTGAAAACCGAAGAGTTTTTAAGCTTGTTAAAATACATTTATTGAACTATCTGAAAATAAACAGTACTTCAGCTGGATATTTAAAAATCTATAAACTATATTTTTATTATGTTTGTGAGTTAAAACTTAAATTTTCTTAGAAACTTGGCCAATTTCAATTTACTTCAGTATTTTTCCATATGATTTTTATAATTCAAAATCATCCATCTAAAATGTTAAAACAGATATAACTTTTATGATAAGAATTCTGAACACCATATATATGTATATTCAAGTCATTATTGACAATTTAAATATTGACTATATATATTGATGATTATAGCCATGTGTCCATTAAGATATCTTGTAAGCCAATGATGTTATCAACCACAATATTATTAATTCATTCATCACTACCCTTCATAAATATTTTATTGGTCTTTTCATTTTGTTCTAGCTTATTTTTCAACATTTATTCAGATAGAAGAGACTAAAAACTTTAATCATCTGACAGTAAATTAGAGTAATATTTGACAGACTATTAGGAGTAATTTCTGTTGAACTAAAAATAAACATAATAAACTATAAAAAGTATGTTTAATGTGGAAGAAAAATAAGAAGACCAGAGCTGCTGACAGAAGAGAGGCTCAGAGTTGCCACAAATATGCCTGCATGAAACCTCCAAACCAAAGGAGACTATGATTAGGAAATTTTTATGAGATTTGATGGGAAGAATAAAAATTGCCACAGTACATTAAACCATCAGGACTTGTCAGGGATACATTTGAGAGGGTGAGCCAACCTTTACAGCCTGTGTACCTGCTGTGAAAAATGAATCACATGGAATGGATCACTATGGGGGAGAACATTCAATTATTAAGAAGGTTACAGGATAAAGCAAGAAGAATTTACTTATTTCAATATGTAAATAAAATAGGGTATCATTCTACATGATTCCATAGTATGACTACAGTGTAATTTTCTGAGTATAGTTGTAAGAAATCCAAGTAAATATAATTATTAGTAAATTCCATCATCTAGATTCTTAATAAATTGGAAAATATTGATGGATAATTTACAAACAGCAAAATATAAAAATAAAAAATAATTACATAGGTGAATTGATATATTATCTACATTTAGATAAAGTTTTATTTGTTCCTGATGCTATTTTATGTTTATTAAAGATTAACGCATTCAAAACAACCCTATGAAGAATACACTATTACTATTCTTATTTTCTATGAGGAATGGAATCATAGGGAGGTAAGTAACTTGCCTGATATCACACAGTCAATAAATAAATGGCAGAGATGGAATTCCAACCAGGTTAATCCTGGAGCTCATGATGAGAACACTTATAGATAGCTACCTCACAAAGAGAATGGGATTAAAAATACATTTAGAATTTTTAAAAAGATTTTATGTATTTATCTGACAGAGGGAGAAAGAGTATAAGCATGTGGAGTGGCAGACAGAAAGAGAGGGAGAGGCAGGCTCCCATCGAGCAGGGAGCCTGATGTGGGGCTTGAACCCAGGACCCTGGGATCATGACCTGAGCCCACGACAGAAGCTTAACTGACTGAGCCACCCAGATGCCCTTACATTTCAAATTCTTTCTATCCCCTCAATTTATCTTTATAGAAATACTGAGTGACAGTTATTATTTGTTCAATTTCATTGATGAAAATAGAGGCTTCAAAGATTTAGCAATGTAAGAGTAAAGCTCTTGTAAGTATAGTTTAGACAAACAACCTGAGTCTGCATAACTCCAATGTCTGAAGATGGAACAAGATTCTAAAAGTGCAAAGAACACATATATAGGTAGAAATATATTTGCATTTACACAATCTCAAATATTTGCTAACATCAGTTCTAAACTCAGTCTAAATAGGTAATAAGATCCCTGCTAACCAAGGGAAACATAAGAATGTATACGGAGATAACAATATAAAAACTGGAATGATTATATGAAACTATGAACAAATTCTCAAAACTGCAGAAGTTTGTTAAAAATAATGACTCAAATACTATTTCACACGATTGAAAAACAGTATCAATTTCAGATCTCATCCCATCATAAGAGCTGTCCATCATTATCCTTTTCACCATGCATTCTATTTTATTATTTTATTTTATTTTATTTTATTATTTTTTAAGATTTTTTTATTCATTTATTCATGAGAGACACAGAGAGAGACAGGCAGAAACACAGGCAGAGGTTATGTCTTGTTCATAACCTTTAAGCATATAAAATACTCTTAATAAATCATTTATTTACTATTTTTCTTGCTAATTTTTTAAAGACTTATTTGTTTATTTGTGGGTGGAGGGGCAGAGGGAGAGAGAGAATCCCAAGCAAACTTCCCACTGAGCACGGAGCCTGACAAGCCTAACGTGAGGCTCTATCCCAGGACCCTGAGATCATGACCTGAGCTGAAACCAAGAGGTGGGTGATCAACCAACTGAGCCACCCAGATGCCCTGCAAATGTTTTTATTCTACTTTCAGACTGTAAGCTCCAGAAAGGAAAAAAAAGAAATGGAAAGAAAAGAAAGAAAAGAAGAAAAGAAAAGAAAAGAAAAGAAAAGAAAAGAAAAGAAAAGAAAAGAAAAAAGAAAGGAAAGGAAAGGAAAGGAAAGGAAAGGAAAGGAAAGGAAAGGAAAGGAAAGGAAAGGAAAGGAAAGGAAAGGAAAGGAAAGAAGGAAAGGAAAGGAAAGGAAAGGAAAGGAAAGGAAAGGAAAGGAAAGGAAAGGAAAGGAAAGGAAAGGAAAGGAAAGAAAGGAAAGATCATGTCTGTTTCTCTAACCAAGATATACTTACAGCCCTATTAAATTGCTTAGTTCAGAAAAATTGCTCAAGACTAGTTAATGGATGTTGACATCCCTGAACTTATTACCAAATAGAACTTTTACTTTGAAGAGAACGGCATACTAAGTTTGCTGGGCTTACATGATGTTAAAAAAAAACCCTGCCAATACTATAGAAACAAAGATATATCCATAGTTATGAAAAGAAATTAGAATTGTGAACAGGGATTGTAAAGAAACACAAAAAGGAGGGTTATTTTGAGGGTAAGATTCAGTCTCAGTATGACTAGGAGTATGTGGAAGGAAATTTAATATGTATATGAAGGGAGGCCCAAAACTCCCAGTTTAAGTTCAGTGCTTTTCAGTGAACTAAGGGGATCTATGTCTGTAGTGTCCTCTGGCTCCTGGAAGAAACAAACCCAAATTATTTCGGGAGGGAAAAATCCTACTGATAAAAAAAAGCAAGAACTCAGGTTGTCTGCAAAGATCAATTGAATATGAATCCCTAGACAAAATGATATCCTATTTGAGAGACATACAAATATCATAAGCAGAGAGAAAGATTGAAACTGAGGGATATGAAAACAAGCCACTCAAATATATACCTTAAAATGCTAAGTTAACTACATTTATATTAGACAAATGAAACTTTAAGATTAAATGGATTTTCTACACAGAAAGTATCACTATGGTAAAAAGATTCCATTTTCTAAGAAGATATGATTCCAAATATGTTTTATATGCATCAAATAAAAAGACTTCGATACCTACAGAAGAAACACATGCTTCATATCACTGGTGGTTGGGGGAGTGGACTGGCAAATTTACCATTATAGTGAAAAATATGAACTCACATCTCTCAACTATTAGTTGGTCAGACAATAAAAAAAAATTAAGCTATAGAAGGTTTGAAAAATATAGTAAGTTTTATTTGGGGACAAATGACCTATGTAGAATCCTACATACAAAACTAGAGAAGGAATTCTTCTCTATCATACTAAACATTCACAGAAGTTGGCCACATTCCAGTCCATAAAACAAGTCTAAAAAATTTAAGAGTTTTTTGACAACCACACTGTGGTAATTAAAAGTCAATTATGAAAGATAAGAAAACAGAAAATCTCTATATATTCTCAACCTATGCACTTTAAAGTAGCTCATGAGTCCTCTTTTTCCTCCAAGTTTATATTTACATTCCAGTTAGTTAACATATAGTGTAATATTAATTTCAGGTGTAGGATTCAGTGATTCTTCACTTATGTATGACACCCAGTGCTCATCACCAGGGAAAAGCGTGAAAGAATGCACAACTTAACACGGTAGTCTTCAAAACACTAGAGTCAAAGCTGCAAAAGGGAGAGATGACTTTCAGCAATTAAGTGATGAAGTGGGAAAGAAACCAAAGGGGAAAAATTACTGATTAAACAAAAATCAAAAGATTACACAAAGATGGCTGGCTCATCTTTTCTCTCTCTTCTTCCATCTCTTTACTCCTTCCTCACTCGAACACACACACGCATAAACACACACACTTTGCTATATACAAAAGAAGACACCAACTGATCTAGGAATCTTGGAGTATATAGAAACATAAAATATAAGTAAAGATGACAAATTAATAATAAATAAATAAAAACTACTCCAGGAAGAAAAAAGCTTCTATAGCCCTAGCTCTAGCTATAACATGTAGTTATAAAATCTCTACAAAAATAGGGACCATGTGCCATCTCATGGAAGTATAGACTATCTCATTAATCTGGCTGAAAAATTGTAATCAAATGGATCAGTCTCTTTGATTAAGTAATAGTTTACAGAGAAATGTTTAACATCACAGGATGGCAACAGTAAATTCCAACTGCTGGGCACCTGGGCAGCTCAGTGGTTGAGTGTATGCCTTCAGCTCAGGTCATGATCCTGGAGTCCCGAGATCCAGTTCCACATCTGGCTCCCTCATGGATCCTTCTTCTCCTTCTGCCTGTGTCTCTGCCTTTCTCTCTCTGTGTCTCTCATGAATAAATAAATAAAATCTTTAAAAAAATTCCAGCTGCAAGAACTTTTATGAGGCAGGCACTCAACAAACATATGCCAAGCCAGACTAGTCAGGTATTGTGGATTCTCCAACCTTGTAAAGACTGACAGATTACTATAAAAAAATAAACAAACACACAAATGATAAAAAAAGAATAAAAGAATGAGTGAATTAATGAATGAACGAAGCAAGGAAAATAAACAAAATCAGGAAGTCCTGATCTGCCAGTTAAATTGTACTTCAGTACTCAAAGATGTTTTGATTAAAAACAAAATGAAGGTGTAAGAAATATTTATTTCTGCCAATCTTTCTTGAAATCCAGAGAATCTGTCAATAATTTTCAGAATAAATAATAGCACACGGGAGTGAAATAGTGCTTGCTCAAATAGCAAAATTGATATAAGATATGCAAAACTGTCACAAGATTATCTCAATACATCATTCACTTTTGAGTATAAAATAATCTATGTTTATTCCTGTTGAGAACAATATTTTTTAAAATAATATTTCCCTTTCAAATTTTCCCAAGATAAATAGGGATATCAGGAAAACAATGAATACTGCTAAGATTCACTTACATTTGACAGTTATATGACTCACAATAGCTTCTCAATCTTACAAAGATATTTTATTTCAAGCAATCCCGTCAAGGTAATTTTTCATCCCAGCTATTTTTCTACTTAAAATGATAAAAAGCCTTTATCTTCTATAATCTGCAAAAGGATAAATAAATTTCCTGATTTGCAGGATTGGAATGTTTCAAAACTAGACCTCCAAAATATCTAATTTAAATATATTGCTTTGAAAATTAGGAGATAAACAGAAAGGCTATTTTGGTATCATTTGTCCATCAAACCCAGAAATTATAGGATAGTCGTTTATTTTCACAAATTGATAGAATTATTGCTAGTACTCCTAGATTTATTTATTTTTTTTTTAAAGATTTTACTTATTTATTCATGAGAGACACAGAGAGAGAGAGGTAGAGACACAGGCAGAGGGAGAAGCGGGCTCCATGCAGGGAGCCCGACGCGGGACCCGATCCCGGGTCTCCAGGATCACGCCCCAGGCCGCAGGCGGTGCTAAACCGCTGCACCTAGATTTAAAATTTTATAACATAAATTGTTTTATTATAACCAGGTGGTAAACCTCTATTAATGAAAAATAATCTTATATTTAACCCCAAAAGTGATCAACTCAATAATAATTAGAAAGATATTTTATCACAAGATGTATATTATTTTTCTTGTTAAAAGGCTTTAATTTCTAAATTTACTTACTGATATTTATTTCATCTTTTATTCATAATCTTTGTAAAAAAATTATCTTAAATATTTTCTTGCTGTATATTAGTTTTAATCTGACAAGTTGAGAGTTTCTGGAAGAATCACTATAAAGGTGGCTTTTAGCTTATTAAAACTTCATCACAAACTGGCCAATTAAGTTGCTAGAATATAGTGTTAAAATAATCACCAAAAATCATTCAAAGCTAAAATGAAATTTGTCTTTTTTTTTGTCATTTGTAAACCTGATTTTCATCTGATTGGAGTTTACCAAAGCTAATAAATCAAAAGCAATTAACTTACATCTATAAAAAATATGCTCTTAAATAAATTTGATTTAAATATGTACAGGCAAAGGTAAAGGTAATGTGAGTTATTGGAAGGAGTTCCTGGGAAAAGGTGACTGGTCATTATGACTAAAATATTACTTGAAGTCCTAAATACTAAATATATTGATTTACTTCTACATCCCCTTCTGAGATCAAGAGGAAGGGTTGCAACTTCTTAACTATTGTAAATCAAATGCCATAGGAAGAAGAGAAAATAAAGCCTAATTTAATAAAAACATTTTCCCGCTAGTGCTGACCCCCTGCCAGACCACTCAGACTGGCCACCTATTCCTCTGGGTGAGCTGAAGGAGCGCTTGTCTTCTTCCATCAGGCTTCTGTGAGTGTTAATAGTGTGGTACCCTTTCTTGCTTCTTGCAGCCTTAATGTCCCATGCAATGTGGGTGGGAGGAAATGGTGTAGGATTTTCCACAAATGCATAGATACTTTCTGATTCCCCTGCTTGGACTTTGGAATCCTTCGATCCTCCAAGCTGAAGTCCTAGAAGCTACTGTGATCAGCTCTACTGGTTGGGTTTGCAGAGGTGGGACATTACAACTGTGAAAGTAATAGTTACTAAGTCAGATCCCTAGTAAGAGATCTCTAAGCTCTTTCCCAGACCTCAAATGCTGCAATTACATCTCTCAGATGACAGCTAATATTATGGGAAGGCTGAAAAAATTATAATGCTTTAAAGATAAAATCTATATAATCAACAAACCAGAGCCTAATGGATATTAAAAATAAAACAGGATACTGTGGCCTACTGCAGGCCATAATAGAAAGAGAATCAGGAAAAATTGCCTAAAAGCACTGTGTTAGATTGTGGTCTCCCCCACATAACAGCTGCATTGTTTTCGATAATTACTCAACTTTGAGCCTCAGTTTTGTCATCTATAAAATAGGAACACTAATAAGTCTTTGGTAAGTTTTTTGGTGTGGCAAAAAAAAAAATGAAGACTAGCACCTCAGAGCTGTGTGTGTGTGTGTGTGTGTGTGTGTGTATTCGGGTAATTGAACACTTAAGGTTACACACTACTGTATTCCAATGGAAATATACTTTTCAATGTTTCCCCAATTATCTCTTACTATTGGTGGTTCTAAGATACTATTCTTTCAGTGCTTCAGTACAGTCAAAGTGACAAAATTATACAAAACATTTATGTAGCCAGTGCTTACATGCTACTGGATGTTCATGTTCTCTCTGGTACATTTCAACGCCCCAGTCACAGAGTGCAAGAGCTATCCGTGTATCTCCCTTCCCCTTCAGCCACAATTTCTCTTTCTCTATCGTTTCAACAAAAAGAATCACAACATAAAGGTGACTTTACTCTGGGCTTAGGGAAGCTGATTCTAAATTTGTGACTTCAGAAAGTTTAAAAAAATGAGAAGCAATATAATGTGTGACATTATGTTCCACAATAATCGAGAAAATATTTTAAAGAAAATTATATATATATTTATATATGATATATTTTATTTTAAAATGTAAAATATAACCATATTTACCACCACTGAAAAAAGTTAACAGGACATTCTGCCAGAGAAGAATCATCTTTCAATTAACTAAATAAATCTTTATATATAAAGATCTATGCTGTTCTCATTTAGCTCTTTTATAGAGGACTAGTGAAAATTTTGCCACAAAGCAGCACTTGGGAACTACTGCTTTATTGTACTTTTCCAATTTATAATAGATATTTCAAAATAAACATATGTTGGAGAGACAAATACTTTTTAAAACTGTAAATACTGATCAAAGCTGATCTTCCGATCTACTTCAATCAGGAATATATATTTTTTTAATTAATGTAATGAAAACACATATTTTAAAGTGTCTCAAACTGAAACATAATGTTATTTCTATAGTGTGGCTTTAGGATGTAGAGGCTTGTTTTGATTAACAGATTGTTTACTTCATCAACTCTATATTCTTCCATTGGACTGAACCATTATCACGAATGTTTCAAGACATTATCACAAATGTTTTAGGACATTAAAACATCTGAGTGGATACTATTTTCTTTAGTTTTTTTTCTTTCATTATCTTCTTTTTGGTCTCTTAACAGCCCAGGTAAATACTGCCCCCATGCAATATTTGAGTAGTATCAAAACGGATGGTATATAAAGATATGATCTCAACACATAATCCTACTGAAAATAATATTGTCTAAACCCAGCATGCTACCACATGTGGGCCCCTACTGCTTCCCTGTGTGACCTTCTTTCACTTTGATATCTCTTTTAATCAGAACATCTGAAAAGAAGCAAACACCATATGAGGCTGGGAGAGATTACTTCCCCTCTCCTTGTATCTTTTATCTCCTTGAGGAAAATTAATCTGTTCCATGTTATCCCTATACAGCAAGCAAGTCATTTTAATAATAGAAAAGTGAATGTTGAGTTTAGCAGTTGTTTTAATTAAGAGGTGATCACCAAAGGGTTGGTTTCCTAGCTGGTTGTTGACTTACAACAGAAAATAATTGGCACATAAAAACCAGCAAGACAAACACCACTCAGGATATAGAAGCTGTAGACAGTAAGAAAGTAATAATGCAGTAAAATCATTTATGTTTATATAGGGCATGCTGTATTTATATCTATTCCTAGTTATTAACATTCCAGAGCTTAGCAAAGACATCACCTTGAACTTTCTTCCTTGTCATTACCCATTCTCTTTCTCTGACAGTTGATGAGCTTGACAACCTCGTTAAACTGCCAAATACATAATTTGCAGAGGCTTTAACTCGCCAGCCTCTGGATAACAGCAAAGTGATGGCTTAACACAAACCTGGCACTGATATTAATGAAAAATTTGTTTTATAAGCCAGGTCGCTAAGGTGTCATCCTCCTTGAAATCTGCACTAGCTCTGGGCAAAACTATAAAAGGTCAGGAATTAAGATCAGGTGAACACTTCTAACCTGGGTTCTTCTAGCCTCATAGTTGTATTGGATCCTTTTCTCCATACTCCTAATAGTACACTCTTTCTTTCTAATGACTCTCTCTGATATTTCCTTTATATATAGACAATACTCATATTTTCTATCAACTGTCATCAGCTAATAATTCAGGATTTTTGTTTAATATTTACAAGGTTTACTTCTAAAAAGCAAGAATATGAGAGGGTTTTTTTATGGTTGCAGTTGCTTGTTTTGTTTCTGAGAGGGAAGACTGATAACAAGTGTGTGAGGGATGTGGGTGAAAGGGAGTCTTAAGACTGAGGCAGGAGAAGAAAACAGGAAAGGAGGTTATCAGCTTGGAAATTGAACCTTGGAAGTGCTTGGGGAAGGGAAAGCACACTGCCTGGGCTCAGTGGTGATGACATTGTCTGGAAGCCACCTAGTCTTCCTTCCAGTAAAAACTTCAATTTACAATACCCAAAATCTTTTTTAGAAATTTTTGTACAAGCCCATAGCCCTGGGACTGTTCTGCATAAATACTGCCTATCAGTTCCATCATATTTTGCTTAATCCCATGAAAGGTCCGGAACCTCATAACCTTGCGGAGAGACTGATCTGGATCTCTAGTCAGGTGGTGATGGGGATGGCCTCTGGAAAGAACCTTAACTGATGAGCAAGATATAGACAGTCATCAGTGATAGCCTTACTACCATTTATACCTAAATCAACATAGCTATATTAAGGTTAGAATACCAAAATCACACATTTTTAAGACCAGAAACTTGAAAGAAATACAATGTTCTGAACAGCAAGCTTTCGGATAAGATCTTGGATTCCCTTTTGATAATAGTTACTCTTCCCTGCCATTTGGTGGAAAAATTTGAAACATTAATTAGCTAGTCACTGAAATTATAAAAGTTATATTCAAAAAGTTAAATGAACTGTTGTTAATTAAGAAGTTGAACATGTAATATAAGTGCTTCCCAACTGAAGGGGGACAAGGGAAAATTATCAGACATTTAGAAGTAAATTGATTTTTTTTTGGAAGCCTAAAAAAAGCAGGCTGTTGGCAACACAGGACTCTGTCAAGTAAATAGCATGGTTTCTGACTCAAGGGTGAGATTTGGGGACACATTCCAGACCCTGGTGAAATGGACTACTGAGGACAGATAACAATCTAGGAAAAACAACCAACCAAAACTCAGAATCAAAGCAATAATATAGGGCAGCCCAGGTGGCTCAGCAGTTTGGCACAGCCTTCAGCCCAGGGCATGATCCTGAAGACCCAGGATCGAGTCCCACGTCGGGCTCCCTGCATGGAGCCTGCTTCTCCCTCTGCCTGTGTCTCTGCCTCTGTGTGTGTGTGTCTCTCATGAATAAATAAAATCTTAAAAAAAAAAAAGCAAAAAGATATGTGCTATTTTCCTTCTTATCAGAGTAATTCAAGAAGCAACAATGCATGTAAAAGAGAAGTCTGGTTTATCTTTGGAAAAACTAAGAGAGCTATTAATACTTTCAGTGAAAAACATTTTAACTGATAGGAAAGAAAGTCTTTACAATGATATATAAATACTAATATATTGTTCTTGTACATGTTTTCCTGCCCATAAGTTTAAGAGCAAACACAGAAAAATAAAAGCACAGATTGTGAGCTTCAAGGTAGTAAGCTTTATTTGCTTGCTGCATTTTAGCATTAGACTTTAATAATCATATGATAACAGGAGTTTATCATGAAAGATGAAATAGCACATAAAGCACAAGATAAGAATGCACCTAGTGTTTTTTAAGATAGTAGTGTAAGATATAATTATGTAATGTATCATCTCATTTGCATGAAAATCACAACAGAAAAGGTAGAAAATTCAAAGATGATTAGTCATTTTAGCGCATTAATATTTATAATCACAAGGTCATCTTTCTTAAGAATCTAGATTAGCTTAGGTTCTAAGATAAAGACTATTGTAATTTTAATAGGAATTCTATGATTCCAGCAGCCTATCATGGCAGAAGCAAGCATGATGAACATTAATGTTCTTAAATATAAAAAACATGCTCTGAAAATGAGAAGAAGAGCTTCTTATTTGTAGCTTAAAGGGTATTTTTAGACCGCTAGGAATTGTTTTCTCAATCTCACTATCAAAAAAAGGTCTGATTACCAACTCATAATTGAAAACAGCACTTGCTCCATGTTCAACAAGAGGGCAGCTTGAATATTTAATATTAGATGTGCAGGGTTAACCGTGAAAGACCACCTAACATCTTATGTTACTCAAGGAATGGAGTCTTCTTTCAAATAGCAAGGATAATTCAAAATGCTGCCTCCAAGTGATCTAACATGACAATAATATGTGAAATGTTGTCACTTTCCAGCTCTCAGATGATACCACTACTGGGCGCATTTTCACTCAGAACCTTTTGACTGAAAGCATTTTGAACATCAGATGCTAACTTCTTAGAGCATTTCAGTCCGAAAAACATCAGGATATCTTGTTCTCTGTGGCCTTGGCTAGATTCTTCTTTGCCATTCAATTTCCCCTGAAGAAAGATTTTCCTTCTACCTTGGGAGAGTTGCTTACCTTTAGGTGGCAGTAGAGTAAAAATGCTCGGGATGTGGCAAAGTAGGTATGCAGGAAATTATTTAAATAGTCAATAAATGTATATTAAGACCTTTTTCTTTAACAATAGATAAATTTTCTAGAAGTTATTTCTATGTGTATTTAAATTTTAGGTCAATATTTGTAGGGTTATTTTACCTAGGTTGGGTTATATGTTCTACTTCAGGCATTTCAAAAGTGCTATCGTCTTTAGAGCGGAACAAAAGGAATGATTATGATTATAGAATGTAAAGTCACACTACTTAGACTCCAATCTTTTCTCTGTCATTTATTAGCTATTGATCCTAGACATGTTATTTAAACTCAGTGTATTAGTTTCTTCCTCTTTAACACAAGAATGGACTATATTTCATAATGTTAAGAAACTTACTTGAGTTGCTAACTTTAAGCCTATGTCCTTGGAATACAGTGAGCACTTAAGAACTGCTCCCTATTATTGTTCAGAAAAAAAAAATTACTTTTAATTTTTACAAATGGATTTTTTCTTTTTTCTTTTTACAAATGGATTTTTAAAGAAAACACGAGAGCTTAACTTAAGGTTATATAATTCTATCTGCATTTGGTTTTCAAGTATGCTGATCACAGTTCTTACCAACTTACAAGAAAAAAATGTGAAAATAAAACCAGTTTCCAGTTCATAAGCACACAAGATCCTTAAATAAGTGACTATTTTTATACGATAAATATATAGTTTCTAGTATATCTCACTTTTTTAGAAGAATGCAAATGTAATCCACACATACACATACGTATACACTTAAAACAAGAGATTACTTACCAAATGCAGGTTCAGTGTTTACACAAGTTTACAGGATTTAAAACTGAAAACAAACGTATTTTATTTTAGGAAAACTACTATTTCACATTCCATGATTTATGTCTTGAAATGTAGAACTCCTCTGTTATTTTAAATATAAATACATACATACATATATACATACATACATATTTCCTCCTGATATGTTTCAAAACATACAATAATATCCAAATCAAAATATGCAAGCACCTTCATTGAACTAAAGAAAGAAGGAAAAGTATGTTGCATATCTACTGATACTTAGCTCATTTTCAGATTGGAATGGTGCATTTAAATTATGTAATTTTTCATTTTTGCCTCAGGAGAAAAATATTAGCAAAGTAGATCAGAATACTTAAGCAAAAACTTTTATAGGTAATTCTGGGAGGATGATGGATACTATTTTTTAAGTATACCATTTTTAAATTTCAATGGGTACAACTATCCAGTTCTTCATTATCATCTGTCAGTCAGTAACATTCTTTTCTCTTTCTCAAAAAGACTAAGCTTTACATTTGTTTTATCTGATCAATCAAAAAATATTTACCTCTTGATTACAGGTAAAAATTTAACTCATTTTAAAAGCATTGAAATGTTTTAAAAAGTGCTGTTGACTAATACTACATTTGAAGTGAACTATCTTGAAAAACAACTTAAATAAAATCTTGAAATAAGGGGATCCCTGGGTGGTTCTGCGGTTTGGCGCCTGCCTTTGGCCCAGGGCGCGATCCTGGAGTCCCGGGATCGAGTCCCACGTCGGGCTCCCTGCATGGAGCCTGCTTCTCCCTCTGCCTGTGTCTCTGCCTCTCTTTCTCTCTCTCTGTTTATCATAAATAAATCTTTAAAAAAAAAATCTTGAAAGAAAAAAATGCTGTTGGAAATCTGGAATTCTTAAAATACTTTTGGGAGAACATGAAGGAATTTAAAGCAGAAATATATATGAAATTATTTATTTTCAGGCAAACTTTAATTAATTTACTTAATTTTCAAGCAAAACATTCTCCAAAGTTTTGCATTTACAAAGCTAGGTATTCCACTCATATTGGACTTTTTTCTCTTCCTTTTGTTTTCATTGTTGAAATGACTATTTTGTTGTTTTTAAATAATGTATTTTACTATTTTGTCTTTCTTAAAATTTCTTCTCTTGGATGATGTGGTACTGTATGCTACCAATTTTACTCTAACCTCAGTTAATCCTCTATCATACCATTTTTTGAGATGTGCATATATGTATGGATTATTTTTATTTCTACATTTGAACTTGTTTATCTACTAACATTTCAATGTTTCAATTCACCTACTATTTACTGATTAGATTTACATTTTTCAAGTGCCACTCTGATTCTATTAGAATATATTATGTGTGATTCTACAGATATATCATCTATCTAGAATAGACAATATTATTATCTATGAACAGATATCTATCTAGAAGAGATAATAATCTTTGCTGACAGAAGTCCAAACAATGGTGGTTGCCTTTGGAGTGAGGCAACAAATATAAGGGAGCAAGAGAGAGCGGCTTCTGGGGTGCTATATATATTTTTTATCTTGAAATCTATATTAACTTTGTAAAGATTCACAAATCTATACATTTAACATTTACTATATGATACTCTTTGAAGTCCTCACATGTAAGAACTCTGAGAACACAAATATAACTTTGAGAGAACGGTTTATTTTCTTTTGAAAGAAATGCTTCTTTTTTTTTTTAAGACTTTATTTATTTATTCATGAGAGAAACAGAGGCAGAGGCAGAGACACAGGCAGAGGGAGAAGCAGGCTCCATGCGGGAGCCCAAGGTGGGACTCGATCCAGAGTCTCCAGGATCACAACCTGAGCTGAAGGCGGCGCTAAACCACTGAGCCACCCGGCCTGCCAGGAATGTTTCTTAATCAACAAATATATACTCTTTTATTCCAATTTGCCTGGCTTTCTCTTTGGTGCTATATGAAACAGAGAAAAATAAAATATGCTGTCTTCCAAGAACTTCTATTTTGATATTAAGTCATGAACTGAGTTCAGGATGTATTATTAATCTCTGTATCCTAACACCTAACAGTTCAGTGTTCAAAACAGATATCAGTAAATATGTAATGAATGATCCAGTGGAAAGAAAGGAAGGATGGGACAATTACATAAACACATGCAGATCTGCACAGCATATCATTAACAATATAGTAAGATTTACAAGTTCCCAGGAAAGAGGGAGAAGCTATGTTTAAACACTTGAGACCCTTGTCTACATAAATATCCCCAAAATACAGAACTTGCTAAAATGAGGAAATGTAATTTACTAAAATAAACCTTACACAGGTGGAAGAGAAAACCTGCTTAGATGACAGGATAAGTGGAATTCCTTTGTGGGAGCTCACATTGAAAAGATTTATTCTCTGGAGGAGATGTGTTTCACTGGGCTCCTGAAGGGTAAATAACTTTAAGCTGTCTACAGGAATGGTGGTTCTCAAATGCTGGACACTGGCTTTGTGTTCTCTGATCTCCAGTGAATTTTAAAAATGTGGACAACAGGGAAAATTTCATAAAGTTTAATGTACTTAGCTGAAAAAACAATTATTTTAATGATTATGAAGCCTATATGGTTATATAAAAGGAAAAAAAAAAAAAAAAGAAACTCTTCCCACAGGTTTTGCACACAGGCTGTAAACTTTCTAAGTTCCAGAGACATTTTATCCAATAGGTGCTTTAGAAATAGGGCTAAAGAGTTATGTCTGAACTGATGTTATGTCTGATGCTATATCCTAAATATTGATAGAATGATGGGTGGATGGCTGGCTAAATACTTGATAGGAAGACAGATTGGCAAATAGATATAAACAGATTCATACATACATTACAAAAATAAAACAACAAAGTTAAAAATAATAAATATTAAATATATATAAACATAAACTAGTCAACTGCAGCTCTTTTGTGGTAAAAATAAATCTTATATTTAAAGTATATGTGTGTTTCTATCCTTTTCTGTTTAAGTCTCTTGAATATCAGTTGTATAGTGACAGACTGCACAGCTTCAGATCTCCATTTCCTTAACCAGCTATAACTCATCTAACCTTTCTTTCTGTCTTCCTCCCCTCATCGGTAAAATGAGCAAACTATCACCACATATTAAGTGAAATACAGTATTTTCTTTAAAAATCTTGTGTTACATTAATCATTTTGATGACAGATGTCTGGAATGTGGAATTAATGTCAATGAGATACATTTACTTTTTAGAATTTCGTTTAATTTCTATTAACATATAATGTATTATTAGTTTCATAGGTAGAGGTCAGTGAATCATTAGTCTTATGTAATACCCAGTGCTCATTACATCACATGCCCTCCTTAACATCTGTTACCCAGTTACCCAATCTCCCTCATACCCTTCACCTCCAGCAACCCTGTTTATTTCCTATGATTGAGAATCTCTTCTGGTTAGTCTTCCTCTATGATTTTGTCTTGTTTTATTTTTTCCTCTCTTCCCCTATGATCCTCTCTTTTGTTTCCTAAGTTTCAAATGTGAATGAGATCATATGATAATTGTCTTTCTCTGATTGACTTATTTTGCTTAGCTTAATACCCTATAGTTCCATCCACATTGATGCAAATGGCAAGATTTCATTTTTTGATTTCATTTTTTGAGTAGTAGTCATATATATAATATATATATACAACATATTCTTTATCCACTCATCTGTCGATGGGCATCTGGGCCCTTTTCATAGTTTGGCTATTGCAGACATTGCTGCTATAAATATTGGGGTGCAGTGCCCCTTCAGCTCACAATGTTTGTAACTTTGGGGTAAATACTCAGTAGTGCAATTGTTGAGTCATGGAGTAGCTCTATTTCCAACTTTTTGAGGAATCTCCATACTGTTTTCAAGTGTGACTGCACCAGCTTGTATGCTCAACAACAGTGTAAGAGGGTTCCATTTTCTTTGTACTCTAACCATCTGTCATTTTCTGACTTGTTGATTTTAGCCATTCTGAACGGCATGAGGTGGTATCTCATTGTAGTTTTGATTTGTATTTCCCTGATGCTGAGTGATGCTGAGCATTTCTTCATGTTTCTGTTGGTATGTCTTCTTTGGAAAAATGTCTGTTCATATCTTCTGCTCATTTCTTGATTGGATTAATTGTTCTTTGGGTGTTGAGTTTGATAAGCTCATTATAAATTTTGGATACTAGCCCTTTATCAGAAAAGACATTCGCAAATATCTTCTCCCATTCTGTAGGTTGTTTTTTAGCTTTGTCAACTCTTTCTTTTGCTGTACAAAAGCTTTTTTATCTTGATGAAGTCCCAGTAGTTCATTTTTGCCTTTGTTTCCCTTGCCTTTGGAGATGTGTCTAGCAAGAAGTTGCTTCATTTGAGGTCAGAGAGGTTGCTGTCTGTGTTCTCCTCTAGGATTTTAATGGATTCCTGTCTCACATTTAGGTCATTATCCATTTTGAGCTTCTTTTTGTGTATAGCAAAGGAAATGGTCGAGTTTCATTCTTATTCATTTGTTAAAAAGACTGTATTTTTTCAATTAGATATTCTCTCCTGCTTTGTAGAAGATTAGTTGACCACAGAGTTTATGGTCTATGTCTGGGTTCTAGTTTGTTCAATTGAGAATGTGTCTGTTTCTGTGCCAGTAATATAGTGTCTTGATGATTACAGCTTTGTTATAGAGCTTGAAGTCCAGGATCATGATGCCATCAGTTTTGGTTTTATTTTTCAACATTCCTTTGGCCATTTGGGGTCTTTTAGGATTATTTGTTTCAGCTTTATGAAACAAAAAAAGTTGATGGTATTTTGGTAGGGATTACATTGAATGTATAGATTGCTCTAGATAGCATAGACATTTTAACAATATTTGTTCTTCCAATCCATGAGCATGGCACATTCTTCCATTTCTTTGTGTCTTCCTCAATTTCTTTCATCAGTGTTCTATAGTTTTCTGAGTATAGATCCTTTTCCTCTTTGGTTAGATTTATTCCTAGGTATCTTCTAATTTTGGTGCAATTGTAAATGTGACTGATTCCTTAATTTCTCTTTCTTCTGTTTCATAATTAGTATATAGAAATGCAACTGTTTTCTGTGCATCAATTTTATATCCTACCACTTTGCTGAATTGCTGTATGAGTTCTAGCAATTTTGGGGTAGAGTCTCTTGGGTTTTCCACTTACAGTATCATGTCATATGCAAAGAGTGAGAGTTTGACTTCTTTTTTGCTGGTTTAGATGTCTTTTATTTATTCTTTTTGTCTGATTGCTGAGGCTAGACTTCTAGTACTATGTTGAACAACAGTGGTGACAGTAGACATCACTGCTGTGATCCTGACCTTAGAGGAAAAGCTCTCAGTTTTTCCCCATTAAGAATGATATATGTTGTGGGCTTTTCATATATGGCTTTTATAATATTGATTTCTGTTCCCTCTATCCCTACACCACGAAGAGTTTTAACCAAGAAAAGGATGCTATTCTTTTTCAAATGCTCTTTCTGCATCTATTGAGTGGATCAGATGATTCATGTCCTTTCTTTTATTTGTGTGATGTATTGCATTGTTTGATTTGCAGATGTTGAACCACTCTTGCAGCCCAGGAATAAATCCCACTTGGTCATGGTGAATAATCCTTTTAAAGTACTGTTGGGGGATACCTGGTGGCTCAGTGGTTGAGCATCTGCCTTTGACTCAAGGGTATGATCCCAGAATCCTGGGTCAAGTCCCCCATTGGGCTTCCCAAGGAGCCTGCTTCTCCCTCTGCCTATGTCTCTGCCTCTCTCTCTCTCTATATTATAAATAAATAAAATCTTTAAAAAATAATAAAAAATAAAGTACTGTTGGATCCTATTGGCTAGTAATTTGGTGAGAATTTTGGCATCCATGTTCATCAGGGATATTGGTCCGTTATTCTCCTTTAACTTTGGTTTTGAACCAAGGTAATGCTGGTCTTATAGAAAGAGTTTGGACGTTTTCCCTCAATTTCTATTTTTTGAAACAGCTTCAGAAGAATAAGTATCAGTTCTTCTTTAAATGTTTAACAGAAGTTCCCAGGGAAGCCATCCAGCCCCGGACTCTTGTTTGTTAGAAGATGTTTGATGACTGCTTCAATTTCCTTGCTGGTTATGGGTCTGTTCAGGTTTTCTATTTCTTCCTATTTCAGTTTTGGTAGTTTATATTTGTCTGGGTATGCATTCATTTCCTCTAGATTGCCCAATTTGTTGGCATACAGTTGCACATAATATGTTCTTATAATTGTTTGTATTTTTTTTTTTTTTGGTGTTGGTTGTGATCTCTCTTCTTTCATTTGTGATTTTATTTATTTGGGTCCTTTTTCTTTTATTTTTGGTAAGTCTGGCCAAGGGTTTATCTATCTTATTAAGTCTTTTAAAGAACCAGCTCCCAGTTTTGTTGATCTATTCTACTGTACTTTTGGTTTCTATTTCATTGATTTCTGCTCTAATCTTTATTAATTATTTTCTCCTGCTGGGTTTAGGCTTTATTTGCTCTTCTTTCTCCAGCTCCTTTAGGTGTAAGGTTAGGTTGTGTATTTGAAACCTTTCTTCTTTCTTAAGAAAGGCTTGTGCTGCTATATGCTTTCCTCTTAGGACTGACTTCACTGCATCTCAAAGGTTTTGAACAGTTGTGTTTTCATTGTATTTGTTTCCATGAATTTTTAAAATTCTTCTTTAATTTCCTGGTTGACCTATTCATTCTCACTAGGATCCTCTTTAGCCTCCGTGTATTTGAGTTCTTTCCAAATTTCCTCTTGTGATTGAGTTCCAGTTTCAAAGCACTGTGGTCCAAAAATATGCAGGGAATGATCCCAATCTTTTGATATTGGTTGAGACCTGACTTGTGACACAGTATGTGATCTATTCTTGAGAGTTTTCCATGTGCACTCAAGAATATGTATTCTGTTACTTTAAGATGGAATGCTCTGAATATATCTGTGAAGTGCATCTGGTCCAGGGTGTCATTCAAAGCCCTTGTTTCCGGGACACCTGGGTGGCTCAGTGGTTGAGCGTCTGCCTTTGGCCCAGGGCGTGATCCTGGAGTCTCGAGATCAAGTCCCATATCAGGCTCCTCACAGGGAACCTGCTTTTCCCTCTGCCTGTGTCTCTGCCTCTCTCTGTGTGTGTCTCTCATGAATAAATAAATAAAATCTTAAAAAAAAAAAAAAAAAGCCCTTGTTTCCTTGTTGAACTTTTGCTTAGATGATCTGTCCATTGCAATGAGTGGAGTGTTAAAGTCTCACACTATTACTGTATTATAATCAATATGTTTCTTTAATTTTGTTATTAATTATCTTATATAGCTCCCATGTTAGGGTCATAAATATTTACAATTTTTAGATTTCTTCTTGGATAGACCCTTTAAGTATGATATAGTGTCCATACTCATCTCTTATTACAGTCTTTGGTTTACAGTCTAATTTGTCTGTTTTAAGGATTGCCACCCCACTTTTCTTTTGATTTCCATTAGCATGATCAATGGTTTTCCACCCCCACACTTTCAATATGGAAGTATCTTTGAGCCTAAAATGAGTGTCTTTCAGACAGCATACCAATGGGTCTTGCTTTATTTTTTTATCCAATCTGATACCCTGTGTCTTTTAATTGGGGGCATTTGGCCCATTTATATTCAGAGTAACTACTGAAAGATGTGAATTTAGTGCCATTGTATTACCTATAAAGGCACTGTTTCTGTATATCATCTCTATTCCTTTCTAATCTATGTTACTTTTGGGTTGTCTCTTCCCTTAAAGGATCTCTTTTAATATTTCTTACAGGGCTGGTTTGATATCACAAATTCTTTTAGTTTCTGTTTGTCCTAAGAGCTTTTTATCTCTCCTTCTATTTTGAATGACATTCTAGCTGCATAAAGTATTCTTAGCTGCAAAGCTGCATACTTTTCTCATTTAGCACCCTGAATATATCATGCCAGTCCTTTCTAGCCTGCCAGGTGTCTGTGGATAAGTCTGCTGCCAGTCTAATGCTTCTAGCCCTGTAGGTTACGGGCCTCTTGTTCCAAGCTGCTTACAGAATTTTCTCTTTGTCTCTGAGATTTGTAAGTCTCACTATTATATGTCGGGGTATTTACCTATTTTTATTGATTTTTTTTGGTGGGGGGCGGGGGCGGTTCAAAGCCTGGTTCCTTTCCCAGATTAGGGAGGTCCTCTGCTATAATTTGCTTCAATATAACTTCTGCCACTCTCTTTCCTCTTCTTCCAGGATCCCAATTATTCTAATATTGTTTCACTTTATGGTATGGCTTATCTCTCAAATTCTCCCCTTGTGATCCAGTAGTTGTTTATCTCTCTTTTTCTCAGTTTACTTATTCTCCATCATGTTGTCTTAAATATCACTAATTCTCTCTTCTGCTTCATTTATTCTAGCAGTTACAGCCTCTAGTTTTTTAAAGATTTAATTTATTTATTCAAGGGAGACAGAGAGAGAGAGAGAGAGGCAGAGACATAGGCAGAGGGAGAAGCAGGCTCTATTCAGGGAGCCCGATGTGGGACTCCAGGATCACACCCTGAACTGAAGGCAGGCACTAAACCACTGAGCCACCCAGGAGTCCCACAGCCTCTATGTTTTATTGCATCTCATTAATAGCCTTTTTGATTTTGACTTGATTTTCATCCTTTTATTTCTTATTCAATCTTTTATTTCAAAGAGATTCTCTAATGTCTTCTATATTTTTTTCAAGGCCAACTAATATCTTTATAATCATTATTCTGAACTCTATTACTTATGTCCAAACTGATCAGGTTCCTGGCAGTCAATACTGTCTCTTGTTCTCTTTTTTGAGGCAATCTTTTCCATCTTTTCATTCTGTCTAGAGAATAGGTCAATGAGAGAACAAAATACTAAAATACAAATGACCCCAGAGAAATATACACTAAACAAATCAGAAGAAACTCAAAATAGAAAAAAAAATTGAAAAAATAATATAATCAGGTGAAAAGAATAGAGCAAAATACACTAGATCCTGTATGTATTTTCATCTATTTATTAGAAAACTAGATTCCAAAATTATAAAGAAAGAAAAACTTGTATATATGTAAAAATAAGATTAAATATGATAAAAATATAGAATGTAACTAAAAAATGAAAATTAAAAGGGGGAAAAAAAGAAGGAATATAAACAGATAGAACAAAAGAGAGCAATACACTATTTCCTGAGTGTATTTTGTTTGGTTTGTTAAAAGAAACTACATCTCAAAATTGTACAGTAAAAGCTTATATATATATAATATATATATTTTATATATATATAATATATACATATATACACACACACAAATAAAATTAAAACATTAAACTGTAATGATAAAAATTTTTAAAAGATTTTAAGAAAAGAAGAAAAAAGAGGTAAGGAAATAAACCACAAGAGAATATAATCAGACAGGTGATGAGAACAGAGCCATACATCTGATTCTGGTTGTATTTTGGTCTGTTAGGAGAAAATGCATTCCAAAATTGTAAAGAAAGAAAAAATTATATATAATAAAATCATAAATATAAAATATAATAAAATTATATATATAAAATAAAATTAAATACAATGAAAGGATAGAATGCAAGTGTAAAAATGAAAATTAAAAAAGAGTTGATAAAATAAAAAACTGGTTAAAAAAGGAAAGAGGAAAAAAAAGTAAAATTGAAAGACTGAAGAATTGTGGGGAAAAACCCATGAATTCTCTGCTATATTTCCTTAGTGCTGGAGTTGGCAGTACTCAGTGATTGGTAAATTTGGTCTTGGCTGGACATTCCTGCTGATCTCTGGGGGAGGAGCCTGTTGCATTGTTTTTGGCTGTCTTTGCCTCAGGTGGAACTGCACCACCCTCGTGAGGAGGGGAGCAGGGGTAAGGTACTAACTAATCTGCTCCAGATTGTGCTATGTGGCTTCTGTTCCCTGAAGGTTTTCCACACAGTTTTAGAGGACAAAAGTGAAAATAGTGGTCTCCCAAATCTCCAGCCCCCGCAATGGAAAGCTTGGGGCCCCACTCCTCAGTGTGCTCTCAGGGAAAGCAGTCAGTCACTCATCTCCCTGGTCTCAGTCCTTACTCCATGCTCACCCAGACTGTGACTAAGGATTTCTGTCTCAGGCATGTAACCCTATTTTGAGTCCCTAAACCCTGCAGATACCTGCAGCACTCCCGAGCTTCTCCTTCTGGGGGAGGATGGAGGATTTCACTGGTTCTATCATTTGTTGGGCCCCTGCTTGGAGAGTAGCCACCTGACTTTGCTGTGGTTGGTGGTTTATGGCAACTCTGAGCTGAGAACTCCTTCCTGGCTCTGATATTGGGAATTCTGCTGAACTCAGGCACCCCTTGGGCTTCCTGTGGTCCTGAGGATCCTGAGACCACACTGTCTCACCTAGGATTCCACCCCTGCTGTGCCACCTGAGCAACTTTCAGGGAGGGATGTCCCTCACTAGAGCAGACATGTAAAAAGTCTCCATTTGCTTTTAACAAGCCTAAGGAGTGATGTATTAGAAAGACAAATTTGAACCATGAGGCCAAACAAGTAGGAAAAACAACCTAAGATGAAATTCAAATTATGATTGTTATTTGTAATCTAACTTTATTCCATTTATTTAACTGTTTTAAATTTCTGAAAAAAAGTATTAATCAAACAAGTGATTAAAATTTGGCAATTCACTGCTAGGCATGTCTGCCTTTTTATTTAAAAAGTTATTTTTAGGATGACTTTCACTTTGCTACTATGAAATTTTCCAATTGCTCCTACTTGTCATTATTAGCTGAGAAAAGGGCTACAAGATAATTCCTTTAGTTAAAAAGAATCCATTTTGTATTTTGAGAAAGAACGTATAATTGGATAGTTTGGCTGTGGTTATCATGCTAGCAGTAATGTTTAGTTTTGAAATTTGCATTCTAGGCAACCTGCTTGTCTGGAATACAACCAAGTGACATTTTTGTTCTACATTATGGATTCTATAGAGTCGTGTGTTTTTCAGCACAAGGACATATTGTTAAGAATTTGCTAATAATAAAGCTTGAAATAATCCATTTTGTTTCTGAATTACTAACTGCCATTGATTTATCTTTTAATATAATACTTAAAAATTTTGTTGATTCTGGGGCATCTGGGTGGCTCAGTCAGTTGGGCATCTGCTTTCAGCTCAGGTCATGATTCTGGGGTCCTGGGATCAAGCCCTGGATTGGGCTCCCTGCTCAGCTTCTCCTTCCCTCTCCCTCAGCCACTTGTGCCCCCCCCTCAAATAATTAAATAAAATCTATAAAAAATAAAAGTACAATCTTGTTGATTTATGCTTAATCTGTATTTACTTTTCCTTCTTAAGAATGGAATGACTGAGACATCATCAGTACATAACAAATTATATGCTTTGATGGCTTAACTAACAGTTAAATTAAATTAGAACTTTTTAAAGAAGTCTTCTGTAAAAGTGCTTTTTTCCCAATATATCAGCAACCTAAAATATCTCATTTTCAAAAATGCTCACTTAGAAGAATCTAAGTTTTCTTTTGACCAACTAAGTGCCATGGAAAGGTCACAACAGCAGGGCTTCTATTTGCTAACAGTCTTGTTTCTTATATTTATTGAAGTCAGAGGGACAATTAAAGTTTCAGCAGGAGAAAATTATCCATTAATTAGAAATAGAAGCAAGAAGCCATGAAGTACAGGTGATAACCATATATCAAAACAATTAGTCTGTCTAGAAAATCAACATGATCAAATCAGTCACTATACCAGCTGCTCATTTAATCTAGGGTTGCAATGTTTTTCCACTCCTTGTGAGATAACAGTGAAGGAGCTTAGATCTGACATGTACACATCCTAGAGAATTTTCATTACTTCAAGGAGGTGTTGGTATGCTGATGGTTTGTCATTTTAATAGAAACTTGAATTTGAAGAGAACAAAAGTGATATTCAAAATGGGAAATTCCCTATTTATAATGTCACATTTTAACCTATGATAAATATAACACTTAAATTGAAAAAGATATTGAATTACATATTTATTTCTTGCAATTGGTATTGATTGATACCAATTTATTATGCATGTATTGTAATATTGTTGTTATACTGGTTTTGGGGAATACATTAAACTGCTACATGTAAGTGGAATTATTTTATAATGAAAGAAATTCTAATATTTCTCTAAATTATTACTTGAAACCTTTTTTTTTTAATTTTCCCAGAGATTCCAATGTACTTTTAAGAAAATAAGAATTTTAAATGCATACATAATGAATAATAGCAATGTACAAGAACAACATTATGTAATAATACTGTACCTTTCTGTAATATGGTAATTTATTACCCAGTATTTCTAGAGTTTAGATGTACAAGGGACTCTATAGGGCTTTGGAAGGGTACATATAACCAGACTCTTGCTCTCAGAAACATTATGTTTGTAGGGGTGCATGGGTGGCTCAGCTGGTTAAGGCTCTCACTCTTGATTTTGGCATAAGGTCATGAGATCAAGCCTCAGGTCAGGCTCTGTGCTCAGCTTAGAGTCTGCTTGAGATTCTACCTCTTACCCTCCCCTGCTCACACACACTCTCTCTCTCAAGTAAATAAATAAATAAAATATTTTTAAAAATATGTTTGTAGAGAAAATGAGATGTTTACATAAACAACAATAATATAAGGTTAAAAGTGATAGGTAACTTTAGAGAGACAATAAAAAGCAAGAGAGAGATCAGAAAATGTTAGTAATTCAATTCAATATACATATTGAATTTAAACTATAAATATTAATTTCTTATTGGATATATAGTATATGAAAATTACTTATTATATGTATATATGGTACTACCATCATTATGAAAATATGTTATTTTCTGACCTTAACTAAGTTTTATAGGTTATCTCCTATTAAAACTTCCAGTAGATTTTAATCAGTGTCCTACAGCTCTTGGAATGCACAGATGACTAAGGTATGGTTCTGCCACCAAATAACTCACGATCTAACAGAGAGTTAAAGGTGTACACAAGCAATTAAAATACTGAGTACTGATAGCAAAATAGGAATCTATACAAAGACCTGTGGGAATTCATAAGAAAGGGAACTCAATTCCCCTAGGAAAAGTCAGAAAAGCTTTCTAAACACTTTGTATTAACATTTGAAAAATTAATAGCATTTTCAAGGTGGAATAGCTTGGAGAAGTAAGAAATATACAACATCTCATATACAGATATTGAAAAACTTGTACTACGTATTCTGTGAGAGGTAGAGATTTAGTATAGTCAAAACCTAGATAGGCAGTGAAGAAATTAAGAGATGAGCCCCCAAACATAGAGTTAAAAAATAACATTTTATAATATGATGGTATTTACACCTTATATACAATAAGAAACCATTTCAAAATCTAAAATAATTGAGTGTGAAAATAGAATTACATTTTAGAAAAATCACCCTAACAATTCATGGAGTGTATGAAAACCAAGAGACTGTAAATAGAGACCAATTAGGTTGGAGGTGTAAGTGAACAATCTAGATACCATGGGAAAATCTGAGTTGTAATAAAGTGCAAATGATCAGGTTTTAAATGTTTCAGAAATCAAATTTATTACATCAGAGATCTTGTTGTATTTGTTATTTGTAGAGACTTGTCTATACTTAATGAGTTAGCAACAAAAGAGGAATGTATAAAGAGAAGGACAAGATAGAGAAAGCTGACAAAAATAGAGTTATCAAGAACCCAAAGAAGCACAGAGTTTCACAGTGGGCTTCTTTTGGATCAATGTTCTAAAAATGTCAATCAGATTAAGGAAACTCTCATCTTTTTAATTTTTTTAAGATTTTACTTATTTATTTTAGAGAAAGAGAGCACAAGTGAGAGGGGCAGTGGAAGAGGGCGAAAGAATCACAAGTACACTCTGCACTGAGCATGGAGCCCAACATGGGGATCCATCTCATGACTCTGAGATCATGACCTGAGCCAAAACCAAGAATCAGATGTTTAACTGACTGTGCAACCCAAGCACTCCAGGAAAACTCTCCCCTTTGATGACTACAGGTTAGTATTAGCCATCTTCTAAGAAAGTAGTTTCATTACATAGGCTGGAGTGGGACTCTGGGAAGCAGATCCCAGGTGAAGACTTAATGGAGAGAAGAAAATGGAGTTAGTAAATTCAAGCCATTTTCAGAGACAACTAGTGATCAGAAATTGAAGAGAACAAGAGAACAAGATATTTCAGAAAAAAATTGTTCCTTGCAGTAGAATGCTCATAATATAAAGGGGAAGTAGGAAAAACAGCTTACTTGGAAGTATTAGTAACCAATTAACTATAAGAGTGGAGTATGAGGAAAGAAGAATCTAGGTGACATTGATTAGTACACCTAATGGCTAGCTTCTTGAAAGATTTACAAGAAAAAAGTGAGAGGGGCAATGAGATTGAAGAATGGCAGGAACTCAGTCTCCAACTCAATTTTGGTATACACCATAAAGCCAATCTAGTACTATCCTCTTTTTAAACAGAATGCATTACATCATCCAAACCCTAACTATAATTATATCCTACATCTTTTTGTCTCAGTATCATTTTATCACTTAAAACCTTAGTATTCTAAGTGTGGTTCATATACCAGAAGGATTAACATCATCTAACAGCTTGCTGGAAATGCAGAAAATTAGGTTCCACTCCAGATGTACTGAGATATCATCTGCATTTAAAATGTATCTTCAGGCAATTAGTATGCATGTTAAATTATGAGAAATGTTGACTTAAAATATTAAGGTAAATATTACTATTTGCATATATGTGGCTGTTGATTATATAAAATACAGTCTGCCTGTTTAAAAAAAAAAGTTGGTTAGAAAAAAGTTTTTGCTTATAACCAACACATATTTAATTTGTTTTTAAAAGTCAGAAAGATTAAAAACACAGTAAAATAGTCTTAAGAGTTAAAGTAAGTTGCAACAAAAATATCTGATATCACATTTTAAAGCAATATTACAAATAAATATAGAATGTAGGAATTTGCATTAAAAATAATTACTTGATTAATTTTAGTTTTTATTAAATGGCTCTGCAAAATTACTAAAACCAGACAACTTATTTTCTTATTTTTTGTAATATTTATTTACTTATTTTAGAGAGAGAGAGTGAGAGAGCAAGCACATGAGCAGGAGAGGCAGAGGGAGAAAGAATCTCAATCAGACTCCACACTGAACGTGTAGCACAATGTAGGACTCAGTCTCATGACCCTGAGATCACAACCTGAGCTGAAACCAAGAGTCAGACACTTAACCAACTTTACCATCCAGGTGCCCCAAATAAGACAACTTTTTAAAATGTAAGTTTCAATTATCTGGACATTATGTTGCAACCTTGCTTTTGCTGGATCCCTTCAAAGTCAAGTGTGGGACATCCCCAAACATTCTTAACAGATTAGTACCTATGATTCAGATAATCAAATAGCACTCTGGAATAAGCAGCTCAAAAAAAAAAAAAAAATCCTACTCCTTGTCTCTGCTTACTCAGATTTTTAAAAAGACATTTAAATCCACCTGATATAGGGACTCCTGGGTGGCTTAGTGGTTGAGTGTCTGCCTTCCCCTCAGGGTGTGGCCCCGGGGTCCTGAGATCGAGTCCCTCATCAGGCTCCTTGCATGAAGCCTGCTTCTCCCTCTGCCTGGGTCTCTGCCTCTCTCTGTGCATATCTCATGAATAATTAAAATCTTTAAGAATCAATCTATCAATCCACCTCATATATTTTGTTAAATAATTAATCTGTGTCCTCTGAGTCTATAGCTAAAACAAATCAAAAGACAAAAAGAAAACAATGGAAGAGAATCTGGTTTGCAATGCCCCATTCATGGTGCAAGAAAGGTACTCACAAATTCTTTGACGATTTTCCAGTTGAAAGGTTGAGTATATTTCCTCTTACATTAAATGTGGACTAGAATCAGTGACTTATTTGAACAAATTAATGAAGTCAAAATGAAATTCTGGGACTTCCAAGGCTAGCACATAAGAACTCTTGCAGCTTCTGCTTGGATTTCTTGGATTACTGTCTTTGGAAGCCTTAATCCATCATGTAGGAAACCTGACTGCCTGATGGAAAGTCCACATGATGATGTTCTTATTGACAGTCCCTGCTAAGTCCAGCTGACTAGCATACCTATCAAAGCACCAGATATAAGTGAAATCATCTTATACACTCCAGGTCAGTCATTTCCTACCAAATATCACTGAGTGGCCTCTGTTGATGCCACATGAAACAGAAGAATCACCCAACCAAGCCCTGCCCAGATTCTTGACCCTCAAACTCATAAGATAAAGTAAAATGATTATTGTTTTGGGGTAGTTTGTTAGATAGCAATAGATAAATGAGTTATGATTCCTCAAGCTTCATGTTTAATATATGCCATCTCTCTCACTCTTTCTTTTTTTTCTTTATTTAATGGAATAAATGTGAGCAATTTTTAATGCTACACAGAGCACTTCATGTGGAGCTAGAAATTCATCTTACATACTTGGTTGCATTTTAGGTCAAGTACTATTCAGTAAACATTCACAGAATTGCATATGACAGGTAATATTTCATAGTGGTTTCTCCATTCTCATGCTGGTGATTTTGTGCTGAATTACTATAAATGAATTAGGATTTGAGAAGAATTTTGAAATGTAGACCTACATTTTCCATTATGATTCATTTAATTAGATGTAGAATTAAACTAAGAAAGTATCCATAGTCTGAAATCCAATATTTTGAAATATGATTAAATAGAGATAAAAATTAAATTTTCTTTTTTATATTAAAACACTCTCAAGTGGTATTAATATAACAAAGTGTTTTTATATTTTATTTTACATTTGCCAAGAATGAGATTACTCCACCTATCTAAAATAAAAACTGCTCTCTCAAACCCTTGAGATCTTTGCTTTCTATGGTATTAGATGCACATAATAAAATATTAATGATAGTGTATGAGGATTAAACTATCAATTGTCTCAGCTAATAAAAGTATTTTTATATTAAAACATTTTAAGAGGGAGGCACTTGGGTGGCTCTGTAGTTGAGCATGTCTTTGGCTCAGGTTGTGATCCCAGGGTCCTAGGATCAGGCTTGATTAAGTCCCATATCAGGCTCCCCACAGGAGCCTGCTTCTCCTTCTGTCTACGTCTCTGCCTGTCTATGGATGTTTTTTGAATAGATAAGTAAAATCTTTAAAAAAAAAACTTTTTAAGAGGAACATACCTACTTACAATATTAAAAGTTAAAACCTTAACCAGCTTTGTAGTACATACTAATGTATTAAAAGATCAAAGAAATTTTATCTTTTTTTATCTTTGTGGAATGATTTTTCAATTAAATTATTTTTATCAGCCTGTCCCATTCTGAAAAAGTCAAACTGTAAGATATAGAGCCTCATATTTATTCAATAATTTTAAAATGTATTGGGCTTTCTGTTAGTAATGTCAGATAGGACAGAGAGGGAGCCTCACTTAGTGGAGAATGTCCTAGGCTTAGAAGTGCACTAGACCATGGTTTGCCCAGTTCTTGGGCCAATTACTTAATATCTTCTTAGAGTAGTTTCCTCGGTTACAAAATGAGTATAATAATACCTCCTATGAAGTCTATGTGAGGATTAAGTCCAATAACCTAAGTAAAACACATCACACAATTAGCAGCACATGGATATTGAATAAATGACAGCTACTTATTATTATGAAACTACCTCTTCTCTTATAACTACTCTGATTACCAAGCAGTGTGGTTGAATTACTCACTAATCTGGAGAAATGTGCAGTTCAAGCATTTTTAAAAAAACCCAACAGATTGTTCCATTTGATATCTCTTATTTATTAATATTCATATATTATATTTTGAATAAAAACTTTCCAAATGAACTTGATTATTCCAAAATATTTCACTGACATGATCAGGCCTCTTGTATACACTGACTTACTTCTTATAAAGATTTTCTTCCCGTTGATTGTCAAATACCAAAAGAGGTGAAAGTTACATTAAATTGTTACTTATAATATCCTTCACATCACCACACATTTGCTAATTGTTAAAAACTCAAGTGTGTATCCAAATATTCTGTCACAGAGAAATCTAACATGAGATGCATAAGAACAAAAGCCTTTCAGGGCACCTGGGTGGCTCAGTTGGTTAAACATCAGACTCTTGATTTTGGCTCATGATCTCAGGGTTGTGAGACCGAGCACCACATCAGGTTCTGTGCTGGGCATAGAGCCTACTCAAGATTCTCTCTCTCTCCCTCTCCTTTCACCCTCTTCCCCAAACCCTCTTTAAAAAAAAGAAAAAAAAGAAAAAAAAGCCTTTCTTCAGCTGGGTGTGAAGGGAAGAGACATGTATTACATAGAGAGAATACATGTTTTATATAGAATGAAACAAATAATAAATAGAAACAATAGACGAATTTAAAAATCTAAACATCATGCATCCATTCAAAAGATCATTTAAAAATACCTACTGAAATAGGTATCAGCAAAAATAAAGTGATAGAACTAGTTAAAAGAACTGAAAGAGATACTGCTCAACATTGATAATCTATGATTACAGATAAATTAACATCTAAGCTTTAAAGCTTAATTGTACTTGGGGATCCCTGGGTGGCGCAGCGGTTTAGCGCCTGCCTTTGGCCCAGGGCGCAATCCTGGAGACCCGGGATTGAATCCCACATCGGGCTCCCGGTGCGTGGAGCCTGCTTCTCCCTCTGCCTATGTCTCTGCCTCTCTCTCTGTGTGTGACTATCATAAATAAATAAAAATTTAAAAAAAATAAAAAATAAAAAAAAAAAATAAAGCTTAATTGTACTTAAATACAATTACCAGCTATGAAAGTAACAATGACATATGTATATTTGAATAAAACTTCTGAAATATCATAAGGAATTGTATAAATCTAATGTTTTTCTAATTTTTAAAATATATACGATACAGTATTTTGAAGGCAAATTAAATGGCATTTATGTACACAAAGTATATTCTGGAAATTATGATGTTACTGTTAATTAAAACTAATGTATTTTATTTATTCTATGCTGGAATCTTTAGAGATCATATACTTGTGAAAAGAAATATCATTATCCACTATTCAGCCTATACAAGGCACAAATCATTATGTCATGGGTAAGATATACCTACTTTGTTTTCAATCCATTTCTAATAGAAATCAATTTAGAAAAATTGTTGAGAATGCTTTTTTTGAGAGGAAATGGCATTTGACGTAATAGAATTGGTATAAGTAAGTCATTTCTAAACAATGCTGGCCTACTAATTAGAATAGCACTATTATTGTTCAAATTATCCATTATGCCATTTCTAAAATAATTAACCCACATTTTTCTGCAATTATCATAGAAAAAAGAATTTCACAAATGAATTATCAAAAAGTAAGTTTTTCCTTTCAAATATAATTTTCATTAAATATGCTAAATGTTTAACTTCTCTCTTTTACAGGTACATGGTACAAGTTCATCTTATTTTTGATGATGTGCTAGCAGTTCTACTATTCTACTGAAGTGCAATCTGTTATATAAAAAACTATTGAAATCTAGAGTTTATGTCCACACAATCAAGTTTCCCCATAGCTATGCTTTGAAATTTCTTATGCTTATTAGTTTCTCTCTCATTTTCATTCTGTCATTGCCAGTTTTTACCTCCCAGGGACATATGCTTACCTGTAGAATTCTCTTGCTCATCTTTAATGTGTTTTAATTAGTGATAGGAGAGAAAACTATATGACCAAGTGTATAAAAATCTGCTCAACAGTAAGAACAAAGAGATTTTAAATGACACCCAAAGAGATTTTTCTATAAGAACTGGTACTATTAATGTGAGGAATTATAGTGTTTGTTTTAGCTATAGAGTTCTGCCTACTTTAAGATTTGTGATTTAGTTAGTGATGATTAAAATAATATAATGGATTTCTGGGGAAACGTGCATACGGAAAGTTCTGTAATTATTGGGCCCAATTTTATTAATCTTAGGAAATCTGTGACCGATTGATTCAGATAGGTATTTACTCTTTCTCTCTACTTGGGGAGTCTCCTCCCAGTCACGATTCTCTTCTTTTCTACTTCTGCTGGTAGAAGTCATTCAGGGTGAGAGAAAGGGAAAAGCTGCCTTCAAATAACCATTTATTGTGCAAATTCACTTAACAATATGGTAGAAATTTGTATAATACCTGGATTTGTAAAAACCTAATTCAGGATACTACTGAAAACACAACATGATGCATTTTCTGTAGTCCTATTTAGTAGAAATCTCATTGTAAATTAATGAAAAATACAACTCTTAAAAGTATGATTTCATTAAAATGAATTTTTTCCTCCATTTTGCCAATCCTAGAAGATCTTCTTTGGACTCCCCATGTTGCACAACATCAATTACACCATGAGCCTCTTGATGGCAGTAATTATATTTTTAACATCTATAGTCTTAATTTCATGAGCAAATAAATGTCAAAAATTTTAAACCTCATGAAATATTTTTTATTCTGAATAAGTTGGCATAAAAGTTGTAAGGCAAGAACATATGGTTTTTTAGACATTCAAATACTAAAACAGAACAGTATAAAGAAAAAGATGTTTATTCATAAATACATCATTTTCTCTTATAGTTCTTTGATTCGTGTTGTATTTCTACTTATATTTTAGGTGATATTGTCCTTTTGAAACATTTTTCTTCATTATTTATAAAATATCAAAATTTGACTAAATGTCATTGTTAAGTAGTCCTCAATTAGTATAACTTTCTCCAACGTTCTCAATAATATCTGTCACGCATCTGTGATGACAAGATACTATTTCTGCACTCTTTTGTTGTGGTAAAGGCATACACGTAACCAAATTTTACAGGGAGGCCTGCACTCAGATAGTAACCACAGACCTGAACAATAATAATAATAAAAAAAAAACCTAAAAATAAAACTGATAAATTACTATAAAACAAGAAATGCATAATGAGCTATCTTGATTTATAGTATCCACTTCCATTTCACATAAGCAATCTATCTTAATACATACTATAAAACCTTGCGTCTGCTTTATTAAGTAGTACATTTCACATTTGCCTGTTCTAAAAGGAAAAGGCAGTATCTGGGTAATGTAGCAGATCATTTCTGTTTAGCAGAAGGCAAACTTTAAACAAACTTTAAAGGGTCAAAAAGAAAAGTACCGTTTGTTTTGCATTACTGCCATTAAGTAGTAATCACAATTTATATAGTAGCAGTCATGTAATCATACTTTGGAGATTTAGAAAAATGTGGTCTACAGAGGTTGATTTATCCATGTTTATGTATGTAGTAATATTCTTTTTCCAGAAACCTAATTACTAAATCCAATTAATATTATTCTCTGCATTTCATATAGGCTTATGAAAATATTTATGAAATTATCTGCTAATCTAGAGACACTATAATTCAGTAGAAAGTAATTCTTTTGATCACATCCAACAAATATAAGCTTTTCCAGCTAGATTTTGTTACTTCTCTTGTAAAAAAGTTTAGATCTCTAGCGTCACTACTACAAATGCCATTTTCCTATTAGCACATCTATCAGAATGAGCTGAATTTATCTGTACAGCAAATACACTTTAGTGCTTATAGTTTAATGCCTTATCCGATCTTTGATACAAAGGTGTAAAGTAAGTAAGAAGGCATGTTACTCCAGTTTTCCTTATGAAAGCTAAAGCTCAAATAAGTACCTCAGCTCATTTAAATAGTTAATTAGTAGCAGAAAGAGGGCAAGAACTCAGAACTCTAAATTTAAGTCTTTAGCTGTTTCCAGACCCCAAGGGATAATTATAAGGGAAGGATAATTAAGAAAGTTACTAAAGATTTAGGCCTACAATAATCTAATTCGATTCTTAGTAAATAAAGACAGAAACTTCAGCGGCTTTATCTCAAGTACTTGATTTCTAATTATGTATTGGGAAGCAGCTTACAGTGAATTTAAAGGATTGCTTCATTTCAGGTCATTCTGACTTCATTCAAAGACTTGTATTGTCAATCCTAATAAGGTTTTTTGTATTGTTTTGATTGTTAATTTAAAAATCCCATAAGAGAACTGAAAAGTTTTATTTACCAAGGAGAAATTTTAGCTGAATCTTATTTTATTATGAAATCCTTATTTTAAATTAAGCAACACTACACCATTTTAACCTGAGATCATTCAGAAAATTGTCAATAAGTTATTATCGTGATTTGATGCCAATCAGAACATATATCAATAAGTAGGTGTAGGTATAGATGGAGATGTAAATATAGATTTGTTGATATGTATAGATTGCTTGATATCTATAAAGAGATATTAATTGATATATGTGTATTAGCTGAAAATGCAAGAGCTTTATTTCTATCTACTTTTTAACTCTCATTAGATAAACCTGTAAGTTAGCAAAAATAACAAAGCTAAAAATAAAATGATATGCTAAATAACAACTTACAGCACTGATCTTATTTTAAGGGCTGATTCTCAGAAAGGGAGCACATAGAATACAGGATTTTTATCAGTGTTACATCTATTTTATTTGAGTGGTTCTCAACAAAGGGGTATTTCAGCATCCATGTGTCTGTGGTAATGTCTAGAGATATTTCTTGTCAGAACTGGTGGGTTGGTACTGCATGTAGTAGATAGAAGCCAGAGATGCTGCTAAATATCCCATAATACGCTTGACAGCCTTAAATGTCAATAGTGTGGAGGTTGAGAAACCCTGATCTATTCAAATAGTTATTGTGGGTTACAAGTGAGAAGGTTTCACACAACCTAAATAATCAGACAGGTCTGCTTCAGAGCCATGTCATGACTTCCAAGCTAAACAGCTGTACCCAACTATATACAAAGTTGTTCAATGGGAAAATAAACCAGTAACAGTTCCCTTGGCACAATTACTGTCATTTTGATGCATGAATGTACATGATTTTTGTTTTAGGATTCAATCCAACACTAGTGATTTGAGATCTTGCACCAGCTTAGCAAAACAAAAGCCAAACAAGCTTTTCATTGATTTTAACCTGCAGAACTTAATTCCGAGTTTCTATGTCATTTGAAACCAAACACATAATAATAATAATAAAATACCCATTGAAATATTTTCCTCTCTTACTTCTTATTTCTTTTATTAGTGAACATGAAAATAGTAGCCATCTGGACTGAAAAAGGAAATAACAGCATTTCCTATTTCTAAAAGAAATAAGCAATAACCAGAAGCCTGAAGAAATAAAATTCATCAGATTTTCTCCCCTATTACTTGAGCCTAGGGAAACACTGACAGGCTGACAAGTCTGAGATATGAACATAAACTTTGATGGTGATTTAATAATAATAAAAAAAACATTTTATTTTACTTTTTACTTCAGTTCATTAATATTTTTAATTTGCACACTGCCAAAAGCATGATGCTCTCTTTCAGTCAAAAACAAATTAAACCCACAGGGAAGGAGAAATACTACCCCATGAGAAAAGGTTCCTTCCTCAGCTTGTCAAAAAGGCATTCCAAACTACTGGAATGGCTGACAGCAAATCTCTGCTAGATAACACACCTATTCTGTGATGCATCACCACTTTTTTTTAATATATATGCATCCATCAGACACTACAGTGGATTATGACATAAATTAGGCTAACAATATTTTTTAGTTTAGTTTATCCAGTTGGTCCCAGAATGAAGCAAATGTTCTGCTCCATCTGAACACTTGAAACCCAGTAATATACCAAAAGACACTACAAATGCATTAAAAATAGTCTATTACCTAATTTAACTTTAAAAATCTTTAAACATTGCTTTATGGTACTTATTGTTTTTCACAAAAGGTTACGTGACTGCTGTAATGACACAAAGAACTGAAAAGATGAGGTCTATGATGGATGAAGAATATACAATATTCTAATGAAACATTTATTTGCTAAATTAGCCACTAATCTTCTTGTCCAACTTGACTTGTTCAGGTCCTTGAAAAATAATCCTAATGGTCATCACTCATTAAGCCATGCACAAATTTTTCAATAAAATAGTTGTAAATGGGCAAGATTTTTCTACTTGGTAAATTACTCATGCCACATTTGGCACTTTAGAAATGAAATATTCATATCCTTACAGAGTATTTCTGCCAGATAGTATTAGACATAAACCATTTATTATTCTGTTTATTTTTGTCATTCTTTGTTTAAGAACAAAGCATAAAACATAAATTCTTTTTGCATGGTACTGAAATGAGACAGAATCAAACACCAAGAAAACATAGGGGGGAAAGGAGATTGTAGTTCTGATCAATCAGGAATAATGAGACAAGATGGACCAAAACATCACTAGTCCTTTTAAATCTCTAGACTTTATGATACACATTATGAAGGACAGCAAGAAATGTGAGTCGAACTGCTGTCCTTGGTTATCTAGAGAGTAGAAGATTATCATAAGCAACCAGGCAAAAAATTATTAACAACAGATTATGCCAAATGCAAAGTGTAGCATCCAAACTATATTTAAATTAATGATATTTAAGGCCAGAATAGATGAATGACTTTTTAAGGCACTGAAGAAGAAATAATATTAAGCTGGTCCATGTAAGGATGGGTCACTATAGAAAAATCAGTGCAGAGCTTCCTAAAATACTGTTTCTAGAGAGATGAAGATATTATATAAACTATTCCATTCATGATGCTTTTTCTTCTTTTTAATATTATTTTTAAGGACAGGTTTTCCATAGAAAAATAATTCATTTATCTTGCATTCTATACAGTCTTCAGGAATTCTGTTATGCAAACCATTGGTATAAAGTGGGATTCTGGTACTTTCTGCTGCCCTGGGAGCCACTGTGAAAGTTTGTGTTGGACTTGGGTTCTTTATTGACAGAGGCAGCAGCTGTGGATGTTCTACATTTAAATACAGCAGGACAAGTAGTAGAACTTTGAAAGGAAAAGCAGCATATGGCAGAGGCAACAGAGGTGTCACAGTGGGCTTGCCATAACCACCATCTTACTGAGGCACATTCATGCACTTTTCATCTCAGGAACAGAAAGAAACACAAGTAGAGAATATTGGAAGAAGAGATCTTCTGTAAGATGTAGAAAGGTTTTACTAAAATTATGGCTACTTGTCTCCATCTTTATAAATTAGAGCTTTGCTAAGGCTTAGTTTCATAGACTTCCTCATTAATCAGGGGATCTCATCTCCAAAGTTGTATCTCTACAATACAAGTGCTGGGACACTCAAAAGAATGTCCTGGAAGATTGATTACTTTCCCTACTTCTAGCAACCAGGAAAGTTTAACTTTTAATTGTCTAGGTTTCGCATTTAAAATAGAATGTCTTGTGCCTGAAGTAGCATTTGCGGATATATAATGGTATAATAGAACAAATATATCTTTTAAAACAGGTGGCCCATTTGAAAAAAAATACTGAATACACATTACTAAATATAAAAATAAGGGTGACAGATTTGCCTCACTGGAGCTTCCTTTCAAATGTTAAGATGAAGTTACCTTTTTTACCCCTAATTGGTAAGACTGCTACCCTTACTAAAGGGCTATAGCATATTTTCTCTTGTAACAACTTTCTCAGAGGAATATTATTGAGTTAATATATTTTTGCATAGTAATAGGAAAAAACTGCTGTGCTAAATCATTGTAATACTAAATGCTATTGCAAAATCAAAACTAAATGTTGCAAGGACTGACTTGGGTTCCATCCAGAGCCATACAATTCTGGGGAAATGTGAAATAACTTTTAGAGCTCTTATTATAGGCATGAAACATATTTTGGCATATAAATATTTTAAAAAAGGAAATTCTAATGACAATAAGAATACTATTTCATTAGTTCAAATCAGTGAGTGAAATATCAATTGCTCAGTAATGGAATTGAGACCATTAGCTAATTCTTTGCCAAAAAATTAAAGCTGTATTTTTTGGCATGCTCTGCAGCAAAACTAATTCAGATTAATTTAAAATAAAATTGAAATAAATAAACACTCTAAAAATACCAAAAGAGAATAAAGTGAGTTAGTATAGAATTTTGAAATGGGAAAGTCTTTTAAACATGATATGAAAACTAAAAACCATAAAGAAAAGAAAACAGCTGGTAAATTTAACTACATAAAAATTCTTAGTGGTGGCAAAACATATTATGAATGCAGTTGAAAATAAGACATAAATCCCCAAATATTTTTAAACATTTTAATATACTACAGCTTTAATGACTCAATAAGAATTTTATAAAAAATTATATTGAAAATGGGCAAGAAACATGAACAATTCATACATACGCAGATACCTTTCAAAGTTTAAAATTATATATGACCTATTTCCAGCAATCCCACTTTTTAAGATTCATTTCTATAAAAATATTTTTTGTCGGAGTAACTAAACATATAAAGCAAATATTAACAGAATGAAAGGGAGAAATAGATGGCAAAATACTAATAATAGTGGACTTTAGTGTCATGCTTTCATTAGTGGGTAGATAATTCAGACAGACAATAAGGAAACATGAACTTTAAATGACATATCAGACCAGAAGATATAGATATCTGTATCTATATCTGTATCTGTATCCATATCTACATCTATATCTATGTCTGTAACTCTATCTATCTATATATCTATATCTGTATCTATATCTATCTATATATCTATATCTATTTATCTATCTATCTATCTATCTATCTATCTATCTATCTATCTATATAGTTTCAAGTGCTCAAGTAACTTCTCCAGAATAGAACATATGTTAGGCCACAAAACATGTCTTTTTTAAATTTAAGATGAAAATTGTATCAAGTAACTTTTCCAACCACAATGGCATGAAACTAGAAATCAATTACAAGAGGAAAACTAGAAAAATCACAAAGATGTGGAGGGTAAACAACAAGCTGTTCAATGTTTGTAAACCAATCAACATCATACACCACATTAACAAAATGCAGGATAAAAATCATATAATCATCTCAATAGATGCAGAAAAGCATTTTACAAATTTCAACACCCATTTATGATAAAATCTCTCAACAAAGTAGGTACAGAGGGAATGTACCTCTACATATTAACAACATACATATATAACAAGCCTACAGTTAACATCATACCCTAAGTAAAAAACTGAAACCTTTCCTCTAAGATCAGGAAAAAGACAAGAATGCCCACTCTTGCCACTATTATTCAATACAGTATTGGAAGTCCTAGCCAGAGAAATTAGGCAAGAAAAAGAAATGAAAAGCACCAAAAGCAGAATAGAAGTAAAACTGTCACTATTTGCAGATGACTATTAATATTAGAAAACCCTAAAGACTGCCACAGTACTGTTCAAACTAATCAATGAATTTAGTAAAGTTGCAGGATACAATATCAATATGCAAAGTATGTTGCATCTCTATACACTAATAATGAACTATCAGAAAGATTAAGAAAACAATCTCATTTACAATGGCATTAAAAAGAATAAAATACTTAGGAATAAAATTAACAGAGGTGAATGACTTGTACCCTGAAAATTACAAGACATTGATGAAAGAAATTGAAGACAACACAAACACCTGGAAAAAATTTTGTGTTCATAGATTGGAAGAATCAATGCCATTAAAATGCCCATACCACTTAGGCAATCTACAGATTCAATGCAATCTTTATCAAAATTCTAATGGCATTTTCCACAGAAATAGAGTAAACAATCCTAAAATTTGTATGGTACCATGAAAAACTCCAAATAGTCAAAGCAATCTTAAGAAACAAGAGCAAAGCTGGAGGCATCATACTATCTGATTTCAAGCTGTATTACAAATATTTAGTCATCAAAACAGCATGATATTTACATAAAAATAGACACATAGATAAATGGAAAGTATAAAGAATCCAGAAATAAACTCATGCATATATGGTTAATTTATGACAAAAGAGACAAGTATATACCATGAATGATGCCTCTTAAAAACCATTCAGTGATGACGGGAAAACTGGATAGCCACATGTAAAAGAATAAAACTGTACCACTCTCTTACATCATGCATTCAAAATGAATTAAAGATTCAAATGTATGACTTGAAACCATAAAACTCCTGTAAGAAAACATAGGTGGTAAACTTCTTGCCATCAGTCTTGGTGATGACTTTTGGATTTGATACCAAAAGCAAAAGCAATAAAAGCAAAGATACATACAGGAGACTCTAAGAAACCAAAAAGCTTTTGCACGGTAAAGGCAACCACGGTAAAGGCAACCACAACCTATCAAATGGGATATAATAATTGCAAATCATCAGAGCTAATATCTAATTTATATAAAGAACTCATACAACTCAATAGTAAAATGAACAACCCAATTTAAAAATGGGCCAAACACCTGAATAGACAGTTTTCCTAAGATGACATAGATGGCCAACAGGTAAATCAAAAATGTACTCAGTATAACTAATCATCAGGAAAATGCAAATCAAAACCACAATGAGGTATCACTTCATAACTGTTAGAATGGCTATTACAAAAAAGAGAAGAAATGACAGATGTTGGCAAGGATGTGGAGAAAAGGGAACCTTTGTGCACTGCTGGCAGGAATGTATATTGGTACAGCCATAATGGAGGTTCCTCAAAAATTTAAAAACCAGAACTACCATATGAAATACCATATAATCCAGCAATTCCACTTTTGGTGTTTTTTTTTTTTTTGATTGATTGATTGATTGATTGATTGATTTGAGAGAGAATGAGCACACAAAGAGAGAGAGAGGGAGAAGTAGACTTCCTACTGAGCAGAGAGCCCTATGCAGGCTTCAATCCCAGAACCCCAGGATCAAACCGAGCTGAAGGCAGATGCTCAACCGACTGATCTCATTCCTGTATGCAATCTTAAAAAAAAGTGAGTTCATAGATGAAGATAATAGAATGGTGGTTTCTAGAGGTGGGGCAGGGATAGAGAAATGGCTGAAGAAGGTCAAAAGATACAAACTTCCGGTTATAAATCACAGGAAGGTTATATATAACATGATGACTATAGTTAATACTGTATTGCATATTGTAAAATCGCTGAGACTATATTATAAAAGTTCTCATCAAAAAGAAAAAAAATTTATGTATGGTGACAGACATTAATTAGACTTACTGTATTGATCACTTTGTAATATATACAAATGCCCAATTATTATGTTGTACACCTGAAAGTAATACAAAGTTATGTCAATTATACCCAAATTAATTTTTTCAAGGACATGTAGATTACGTAAAATTTTCTTTTTTTTAAGTTTTTATTTATTCACGAGAGACACAGAGAGAGAGGCAGAGACACAGAGGGAGAAGCAGGCTCCATGCAGGGAGCCCGACACAGGACTTGATCCCAGGTCTCCAGGATCACACTGGGCTGAAGGTGGCACTAAACCACTGAGCCACCAGGGCTGCCCGTAAAATTATTTTCTGTAAATATTATTAATAATAGTAAAATTAGGCAGCATACTATGATAGACTGTAGTACTGTTTATTAAGTGCTTTATGTGGTATCTGGGAGGAAGCATGTAGCTAAAGAGACATTTGAGAAATCTCCAGATATGGAAGACCTGAAGAATGATTGAATCCAGGGATGCCTGGGTGGCTCAGTGGTTGGTCTGCCTTTGGCTCAGGGTGTGATCCTGGAGTCCCAGGTTCGAGTCCCACATTGGGCTTCCTGCATGGAGCCAGCTTCTCCCTCTTCCTGTGTCTCTGCCTCTCTCTCTCTCTGTCTCTCATGAATAAAGAAATAAAATCCTAAAAAAAAAAAAAAAAAAAAGAATGATTGAATCCAATAGCTATAAGAAGTCTTCCAGGTTGAGGTTAGTGGGGGTGGTTGAAAGATCTAAAGGTAAACACTTTCAGGCAACAATGTGACTGGTGAGTTTAACAGATGCCATCTAGCAGAGGAGATGATTAATATATGTTAATATAAAAATGGTGATGTGTTGGGATGCCTGAGTGGCTAAGTCCAGTAGACTTCCGACTATTGATTTCAGCTCAGGACATGGACTCAGGGTCTTGAGATGGAGCCCCTCTTGGGCTCCACTCTCTGTGGGGAGTCTGCCTCAGATTTTTTACCTCTCCCTCCTCCCTTCCCTCTGCTCTCTCTCTCTCTTTCAAATAAATAAATAAATCTTTTTTTTTTAATGGCAATGTAGTGATAATAGGAGATGGATTGAGCATAAGGCAGGAATAGGAGTATTTAGTACATTGCAATTTTAATTGTTGGTATGTATACATAACTGCTGTGATTTCTGTGTGTGTGTGTGTGTGTGTGTGTGTGTGCCGCTTCTAAGAGAAAGATGAAAGTACAGGAAACACTAATTCACTTTCTACAGGACTTAGTTATTGATCAATCGAGAAGAAATTAGAACACCTTGAGTTTATTCTGAATCTTCATTCTAATACCTGTGTGACTTTGGGCAGATTACTTTGTCTCTGAACTTTAGCTTCTTTATAGTAAAAAATGGGATTTTTAAAATTATATTCTTCTATAGTATTTTACTATACTATAATTTATGGGTTGTTTTCCATACTATACTGTTGGCAGTTTGAAGGAAGGCAGTATATTTTTCAACTGTAAACCCTCTAAATTTGACACTGTTTGGCACAAAATAAAAACTCTATAAATGTTTGTTGAATTGCCTTATGCTGATTATCTGACTTCTAAGTCCTTGAACAAATGACATATTACTAGTGATGTCTCTATAATTCCATAACATTAATGATGAAAAGTCATACTAATGCTTTGGTTGGAGTTGTAAAATAAAACATGACAAATATATTTTAGACAAAAAATAGAATGAATGAACAATTTTGGTTCATTTCTAGAATCAAAGGACAAACACTTGTTTCTGATAAAGCTAAAAAGATAGAATACACCATAATTAAATCCATGTAAATCCTCAACTTCAAAAAGAATCTAGATACAAATTCTGGCTATATAGACGGAGAAAAGAAGACATCACAATATTAAGAGTATGTATTCATTTATAACAATGAGCTCTTTCACCTCAGTATGAAAAGAAACATATTTTTAAAACCCTACTCCAAAACAAAAAGACATTAAAGGCATTCAAATTGGCAAAGAAGAAGTCAAACTCTCCCTCTTCGCCGATGACATGATACTCTACATAGAAAACCCAAAAGCCTCCACCCCAAGATTGCTAGAACTCATACAGCAATTTGGTAGCGTGGCAGGATACAAAATCAATGCCCAGAAGTCAGTGGCATTTCTATACACTAACAATGAGACTGAAGAAAGAGAAATTAAGGCGTCAATCCCATTTACAATTGCACCCAAAAGCATAAGATACCTAGGAATAAAACTATCCAAAGAGGTAAAGGATCTATACCCTAAGAACTATAGAACACTTCTGAAAGAAATTGAGGAAGACACAAAGAGATGGAAAAATATTCCATGCTCATGGATTGGCAGAATTAATATTGTGAAAATGTCAATGCTACCCAGGCAATTTACACGTTTAATGCAATCCCTATCAAAATACCATGGACTTTCTTCAGAGAGTTAGAACAAATTATTTTAAGATTTGTGTGGAATCGAAAAGACCCGGAATAGCCAGGGGAATTAAAAAAAAAACATATCTGGGGGCATCACAATGCCAGATTTCAGGTTGTACTACAAAGCTGTGGTCATCAAGACAGTGTGGTACTGGCACAAAAACAGACACATAGATCAGTGGAACAGAATAGAGAACCCAGAAGTGGACCCTGAACTTTATGGTCACTAATATTTGATAAAGGAGGAAAGACTATCCATTGGAAGAAAGACAGTCTCTTCAATAAATGGTGCTGGGAAAATTGGACATCCACGTGCAGAAGAATGAAACTAGACCACTCTCTTGCACCAGACACAAAGATAAACTCAAAATGGATGAAAGATCTAAATGTGAGACAAGATTCCATTAAAATCCTAGAAGAGAACACAGGCAACACCCTTTTTGAACTCAGCCACAGTAGCTTCTTGCAAGATACATCCACGAAGGCAAAAGAAACAAAAGCAAAAATGAACTATTGGGACTTCATCAAGATAAGAAGCTTTTGCACAGCAAAGTATACAGTCAACAAAACTAAAAGACAACCTACTGAATGGGAGAAGATATTTGCAAATGACGTATCAGATAAAGGGCTAGTTTCCAAGATCTATAAAGAATTTATTAAACTCAACAGCAAAGAAACAAACAATCCAATAATGAAATGGGCAAAAGACATGGAGAGAAATCTCACAGAGGAAGACATAGACATGGCCAACATGCACATGAGAAAATGCTCTGCATCTTTGCCATCAGGGAAATACAAATCAAAACCACAATGAGATACCACCTCACACCAGTGAGAATGGGGAAAATTAACAAGGCAGGAAACCACAAATGTTGGAGAGGATGGGGAGAAAAGGGAACCCTCTTACACTGTTGGTGGGAATGTGAACTGGTGTAGCCACTCTGGAAAACTGTGTGGAGGTTCCTCAAAGAGTTAAAAATAGACCTGCCCTACGACCCAGCAATTGCACTGCTGGGGATTTACCCCAAAGATACAGATGCAATGAAACGCCGGGACACCTGCACCCCGATGTTTCTAGCAGCAATGTCCACAATAGCCAATTGTGGAAGAAGCCTCGGTGTCCATCGAAAGATGAATGGATAAAGAAGATGTGGTTTTTGTATACAATGGAATATTCCTCAGCCATTAGAAACGACAAATACCCACCATTTGCTTCAACGTGGATGGAACTGGAGGGTATTATGCTGAGTGAGGTATGTCAATCGGAGAAGGACAAACATTATATGTTCTCATTCATTTGGGGAATATAAATAATAGTGAAAGGGAATATAAGAGAAGGGAGAAGAAATATGTGGGAAATATCAAAAGGGAGACAGAACATAAAGACTCCTAACTCTGGGATTCGAACTAGGGGTGGTGGAAGGGGAGGAGGGAGGAGGGTGGGGGTGAATGGGTGACGGGCACTGAGGGGGGCACTTGACGGGATGAGCACTGGGTGTTATTCTGCATGTTGGTAAATTGAACACCAATAAAACATAAATTTATTATAAAAAAATAAAAATAAAAAAAACCCTACTCCAAACAGATGTGAAACAAAGAACTGAAAGGCTGAAGAATGTTCTTTCTAAACAGTGATTTTCACAAAATTTGTAATTCTACGTAAAATTAGCTACTTAATAGTCAAATGAGTACTAATAAAAGTTTTAATGAGCTCACCTTTCAAAATAAAAATGTATAAAACTCACTCATTTTGTTTATATTACTTTTGTGGCCATTTCAACCAAGATCTTATAAGTTTAGTTCTGAAAACAACAGAAATGGAAGGAGTAATTTAGAGCTGAGGTGCCTTGTAATCCCAAGGGAAAGTTTTACCATGAATATAATCAGCACTTATTCCTTAACTGGAGACCTGCAAACCTTGGGCAGTTTAAGGGAAAATAGGAAACGGTAACGAGCCAGTTTTCTGTACAGTAGATAGATGGAAGCAATTAATCTTGGCATGGTAAACTCTTCCTTTTGGATTATCAGGCACTCTATTTATAAAAAGACTATGGGAACATATGAACTGCGTGATACTTCCATCTGTAATACTCCCATAAGAAATACATAAGTATGTACAGTAGGATTCAGACTAAAATAGTAATGGAAAGATTGAATCCAAAAAATCCAATTTTTTTCTAAGTAAATTTTGAATATAAATTCTAATCATCTTTAACTTCCTAGAAAATACCTTTTTCATAAGATTCCCTTATGATTTAAGCATTGGTGCCAGTTCAAGAAACTCTGCCTTTTGCTATTATGAAAAAAGAGAAGAAAATAGTACACATTTTATGGGAAAAATGCTATTTGAGTCTCTCAAGAAATAGGTATAAATACATGATAAATAATTGAGTTATCCACTGCCATTCTTTAAAGAAGGCACACCAACATATTTTATTTTCTAAGAGAAAATAACATTGCAAACCTGCGTATGAAACAAGATCAACATTCAAGACAAGACGACATCATGCTGTTGGGATTTTCATGTTCAGTTCTGCATGAACTTTGGTGCAAATTTAAGAAGACATAACTCTTTACCTAAATACAAAGATGGAGAAGAGGTGAAACTTTTCATCCAAAATAGATTACCAGAGTTGGAAATAATTTATAGACAGATTCATTTCACAAATGAGAAAACTGAGACCTGGAGTTTTTTTTTTTTTTTTTTTAAGATTTTATTTTTTATTTTATTTTATTTTATTTATTTTATCTTATTTTATTTTATTTTATTATTTTATTTTATTTTATTTTATTTTATTTTATTTTATTTTATTTATTTTATTTTATTTTATTTTGCTTGAGAGAGAGCATGAGCAGAGGGGAAGGGCAGAGGTAGAAGCAGACTCCCTGCTGAGCAGGGAGCCCAATGTAAGGCTCCATCTCAGGTCCATGAGATCATGACCTGAGGTGAAGGCAGACACTTAACCCAACTGATCCACCCAGATGCCCAAGACCTAGAGATTTAAATTGTTTGTCCTAAGTCACACACGAGAAGTCAATAGTAGAACCAGCCTACAAACCAATCTCAAGGAGCATGAAGATGTTCCTGGAGCACAATATTGTTTCCATGGGTATTTATTTTTTTCAAACCAATAATAAGTCATTTGTTCTTTTAAATTCTTACTTATTGAGTAGCCCAGGTGGCTTAGCGGTTTAGTGCTGCCTTCAGTCTGGGGTGTGATCCTGCAGACCCGGGATCGAGTCTCACGTCGGGCCACCTGCATGGAGCCTGCTTCTCTCTCTGCCTCTCTCTCTCTCTCTGTGTGTCTCTCATGAATAAATAAATAAAATCTTATAAAAAATAAAATAAATTCTTATTTATTTAAGGATATGAAGGTAAAAATCTGAAATCAAGATCACATTGGAAATTTGGGCAATGTACTGAACATATATAGAATAACTGTGCATTGCTTTGAAATAAAAGTTATCAGAATAATTCCCAAAGAAGATATTTAAAGTTTACTTAATATATTTTAAAATTATAAAGTAGGGATCCCTGGGTGGCGCAGCGGTTTAGCGCCTGCCTTTGGCCCAGGGCGCAATCCTGGAGATCCGGGATCGAATCCCACATCGGGCTCCCGGTGCCTGGAGCCTGCTTCTCCCTCTGCCTATGTCTCTGCCTCTCTCTCTCTCTCTCTCTCTCTCTGTGACATAAATAAATAAAAATAAAATAAAATAAAATAAAATTATAAAGTATAGGAGCCTGGGTGGCTCAGTTAGTTAAGCCTCGGCCTTTGCCTCAGGTCATGATCTCAGGGTCCTGGGATGGAGTCTCAAGTTGGGCTTCTGGCTCAGTACGGACTCTGCTTTTCCCTTTGCCTCTCACCCCACTTGTGTGCTCTCTCTCTTTCTCTCACAAATAAATAAACAATAATCTTTAAAAAATAAAATAAAATTATAAAGTATATGCTAACGTCCTGCTACATGGTAAAAATAAATAGTGTAAAATAATAACAGCATAAGTGTAGCCCCCAAAATAATGCTCTTAAATGTGACAACTGGAAAAGACAGGATAAGACTACACTATTTTTAGTGAGCAAAAGTTAGTTTTACTTTTTAATAGGAATTAGTTAGAACAAAACCATGCCACAATAAAATTGAACTTTGTGTCTTTATTCTACAAGGAATACATGTTTGACCACAAGAAATGTGATCTGTCTTCTATCAGAAGAGAACTTTTTACCTTAATATCTGAGGCTTGGCAATAGAAAAAGACTATTTTGCTAAAAAGGAGTGATATTACTATAGAAGTTAAATGTAAAACTTCAGTAATGTCTTTAAGGGCTGACTTTAGGATTCTGGAATGATGACTTCATGCATTTTAAAAATTCAATTATAGTTGACATATCAATAATGTCACACATTTCAATGAGAACTTCAATTCTCTTCAGTAGAATTTTTTAAAGATTTTATTTATTTATTTATTCATTCATTCATTCATGATAGACGCAAAGAGAGAGAGAGAGAGAGAGAGAGAGAGAGGCAGAGACACAGGCAGAAGGAGAAGCAGGCTCCATGCAGGGAGCCCAATGTGGGACTCGATCCCAGGACTCCAGGATCACGCCCTGGGCCAAAGGCAGGCACTAAATCACTGAGCCACCCCGGGATCCCCTCTTCAGTAGAATTTTTAAAGAAATAGACATGGGTGGTATAATTTCTTGCCAAAACCTCAGTTGTTTTCTGCTCAGATCATTTCTGTGTTCATTGGAAGAGTACATTAATCAAATTAACACAAGAATTATAGTACTGAACCTTTTTAATGCACTGGAATGCAGACTGAACAGTCACAATCAAAGACACAGAGAACAACTAAAATCTGAGCTTCTCTATAAAAATGCAAGCTGTGAATACCAATCAAGACTTTTGTACATACAATTTGAAAAATGGTTTTCCTCATTCCTAAAGGAAGGTTTGCAGGAATATTAGTGAGGGAGGCTTATCAGTAGTTATTTCCTTAAATTTGAATATAGTCTCTTGACTCAGGTTTCTTGATTTTCTTTTCAGTATAGAAAATATTTGTAATTATTTAGATACATGTTGATACAACAAAATGTCCAAATTTTCTTTTTTTAGGGAAGAAATGTTTGAGTTTTTGAGACAAATATTTTTGACAAGTTATAGTACTTCAGGAAGATACAGTAACATTTTTATAAGAACTATTCTCTCAAAATAACACTTGGAAATGAAACTTGATCATACATGTAATCATTGGAAGTACTCTTTTAAGTCTTTCTTGGCAGGAGATTTCTTTTAAAAAAGCAGACGACCTCAGGGCAGCACGGGTGGCTCAGCGGTTTAGAGCCGCCTTCAGCCCAGGGCCTGATCCTGGAGACCTGGGATCGACTCTCACATCAGGCTTCCTGCATGGAGGCTGCTTGTTCCTCTGCTTGTGTCTCTGTCTCTGTCTGTCTCTCTTTCTCCCTCATGAATAAATAAATGAAATCTTAAAAAAAAAGAAAAGCAGATGACTAAAGGGAATCCTACAAAAGTAGAGATAGAATCCAACCAATTCAGTATTTTGAGTAATACAGCAACTACACAGCTACCTAATTATGAAACATGATTTATTTGACTTGGTAGAGTTTTAGGTCAGAAAAAGAAATCCTACACTATGGTTTATGGACAACTTGTATGTCTGTTTAACAGAGTATTGGTGTGTCATATAATACCAAGAAAACTTAATTCCAGAATAAATCCTCCATATGATCTTTCTCAGAAATCTCCTTGGTTATATTCATTTAATCTTACACCAAAAACATCCCCCCTTTCAGAGATCCATATGAGAATACTGCCATTGTCACACATATGTGTCAAGTCTCTGCATTCCATATGTAGGAACCGGTACACATGTCCAAGTTATAATGGATATCTCAAAAGCAAAGATAGAGGTTGAAGTCAGATTCTCACTCTCAAGTAGGTAGCCATTGGCAGGACAATGTAAAATCCTCCTTATTTATTCCTATTAGCCTAGCCCCATTCTCCTAAAGCCTGCCCACCTTGCCACTTACTATTATTGCTCAGTATCTTCAGCAAAAAAATGTGATATTCTTTACGGATTTTTAAAAATCATTGTAAGTATCTATATGACTATTGTAAAATTTTACTTAATAAAAAGCATATTTTAAAAAGATCAAATACAAGGTCAAAGCAGTTTTGGTGGTTGTGGAAAAAGTAAACTATATATACGTTAAAAACACAAATGCATACGCATGATATCATACATGGCTGAAAATAAGTGGTCATTTGGAGATTCTGCTTTCAGTTAGTTATTCACAGAACTACATTATATGGTAGAAAAACTATTTAAATGAATAAGTAAAGTATACATATTTGAGGACTAATTTAGAAATAGCAAGATATAGAGAAAATGATACATTCTATGTCAATGAAACAATTGAACAGGGAAAAGGTATTTACTTGACAATGGATCAATACCTACATGACAAACAAAAGCATACAGGATCAGTAACAAAACTCCATGCTTACATTTTTTTTCAGGGAAATTAAACATATTGTACAATATTGCCTTTCTTTAATCTCATTTTTATTATCTTTTTATGTTTCCCTGTTCTTCCTCCATTTCTGAAATTGTGAAAAACATCTCTTACCATCTATCTCCCACTTACAATAAAACCAATTCAGCAACACTAGAAAATAATAGTGACACATGCAAAGACCTTTTCATGTGCCTCAATATGTCTATGGGAAACTTTTCAAAGTATGTTTTTCTAATACAACAGTTTGTATCGCAGAAGTGGTTTTCAGGCTGGGGCAAACTGAAAATGATTGTTTTAGCATCTCTCTCAAAAACCAAGGGAGAGAGATGAGAACTTGACAGGGCATCAGCTGCAAATCATAGAGCATCCCTGGTATCACATGATATTTATCGGACCATAAGTCCAGTGTTCTGAGTACTCAAAATAGAGGAAATAACAATGCAAACACAGAGAATAATAAACATATCTATATTAAGCCTATTATGATAATATTTTCATTTCGGTGAACACCTGGAGAAGTACTACTTGAGTTAGGACAACAGGCAAAAAATCAAGCAGGGGACATTGTGCTTAATTAACCACAAAATATTCTTTCCATGTATTAGTACTAAGACAGAGAAGATAACACCAGTAGATCTATTGGAATCCTTATTTAAATTGTTTTCATAAAAGTCTTTATTAATATTCTATGTCAGATGAGAGTGCTTGAAAAGTAGATAAGCTAACTTTCCAGTAAAAGGACAGTTAACCATATAGTCTGATTATCGACACTACAAGCATTCAACTGAGTAAAGGTTGTTTTTTGCAAGTATGTGAGTCCTATGCCACCCTGAGGAGCAAACTATTCATATGAAATAAATTTGTTCAGTGCTAAGGAAAAATGTTTAAAAACTAATAGTCTCACCAAAATGAATTGTGCTGCCCTACAAAGATTTCCTGAACTCCATTCTGAGGTGAAATTAGGTGAGAGGAGCAAGTAGACACAGTTAATACAAATTGTTGAAAGGATGTAACACCAAAGTCAGGCTGAATTTCAAATGTAATAATAGCTCTGATTCTTAAAAGTTGAATAAAATTTTTAGAGGTAAATTTAAATGTCCCACAACTATTTTAAAGGCTATTAATGATTGGCATGAAATACTTCAAGAGGCATAATTTGCTGTGCCCCCTTCCATTGTGGTATATTTAAATTCTTTCAATTCTAGGTAATTGTATACAATTATTTTTGCTCTCCAGTCCTGTGTGTAAAAAAAAATAAGTTATGTTTAATTAATTAATTAATAAGTTATGTTTAATTAATTAGCTGTTGTAGAAATGATGCTGGAGGGCATGTTGGTGGCATTTAAATGAGTACATCTCTTAAGTAAAAATGAGAAAGCATATGGAGACTTCTACTATAAAAGTCAAAAGAAGAAGAAGAAGACATAAGGGGGGGCTGTTGCTTTAGAACCTTTCAAAAAAAGAAAGAGCTAAACATAGATTACTCTGAGCACCACACCTCAATAAAATCATCTAAGACATAGAGAATCTTTTTAATTTAAGAAAAAGGAAAACATTGTCATATGGGTTTTCTATCCCTAATGCCAGATATGATTAAAGAGCTAAAAGTATTATTATTACAAGAAAGTTGGTCATACTTCAACTGAGGTGTACTATTTAAAGATTAGATATATGTCTTATATTTTTCCCTATTTCATGTTGTTTGGTTCATCTAAAGATATTTGTTAAGGAAATAATAGCTGATTTTATTAAATATTTTGGTATATATTTTCTCGAGACTACAATTTGGGGGCCAGTGTTACCTGCTTTGCCAAGGAAAAAAATACTTAGTGAAAAGAGAGAACTATTTTAAAGTAAAAAATAATTGTTGAAATAATACCTTTACAAACAGACTCTGGATTTTAGAATTACCCAAACACTACCATGACCATTTTTCCAGAACAATTTGATTAGATTGGATAGACATAGTGTTGCTATAACAAAACCAAAGAAAACAACAGTAACAACAACAAACCCAAACCCAAAAACACCTTAGTGGTTTAAGACAAAAAATACGTCTTAGACTTCTCAATTGACTATGGAACTGAAGGACTTGCCACAGCAGCTGTCTTTCATCAGTAAGTCAAGCATTCAGGATGATCTACTCTAATGGCTCCATTATTTCAAGGTGATACATCTTGTGCAGAGGCAGAAAGCCTACAAAAGCACACTTCCACTTTTCCTTAGCTAGAAGTAACCCCATAGCCCCACAAAACTGGAAGGTGGAAATATAATTTCCTTCACACTCAAGAGTGAAAGGAAACCTAGATACTGATATGCACTACCAACATTTCTCATACTAACCACATGGTTCCCAATAACCTGCTATCCCAGTAACATAAAGGGATACAATGCAAAGCCTAAAACAAAAGCTCAGAATTTTAAACAATACCAGTTTTCAAAAAGAAAAAAAAAGTAAAAGAATAATTATACAGAACACATAAAATGATGATCCCTGAAGTCTGTGTCATGTCATATTGTTTTTATATCACCCAACCTCTATCAGACTGCTTGATAAGTTACTCGATAAATTGTAAGGCAATGCATGGAGAAATGAATTGGCATGAGTATGAATCCTTCCTTTGGTCTCTTAACATATGACTTATGTTCACATTATGCCAATTCACATCAGAATAGCATGCTAACACTAAACAATTTTAGTAATTATATCGCTTTGAAATTTATGGAATATTTTGATATACTAATTCAAAACAATGAGGTAGACATATGTGTGTGGTTCCTTTCCGTTTTCACATGCAACCTAAGAAACTCACAAAACATAAAATATTTTAACATCAAACATTTAATTTTCAAGGGGTGGGGTATTTTACAGCATCAAACACTTTGGCATATGTCCAAGAAATATTTTTAAACCATCTATATTGAAGACAGTATTCAATTCCTGGAAGATGCAGTACTCCAGTTGAATAATTTATACTAATTCAAAGAAATTCCATGAGTAATGCTAAGCACATGAGTGTAATTTGCAGGTTGTCTGTAATACAGTTAAAAAAAAATGAGGATGGCCAAATTTACATAAAATTTGCATTAAAACTTGAGAACATGAATGAGAGAATAAAGTATCCATTAATCACCATTGTCTAAATGCAGAAAGATTATGTGGCTTTCCATAGATTTTACTTTTGTAATTAATGACACATAATGGTTTATGTATGCATATTTCTATCATATACATACATATTTATGACAGATTTCTATCATATATATGATAGATACAGCTAGATATAAATGACATAAAATATGTATGACATAAGAGATATATATCATATAAAAGATACCCACACAATTTGGGCACGATCTGTGAAAATTTTTCCCCCTTGGATTGATTGATTGATTGATTGATTGATTTTTAAAATTTTATTTATTTATTCATGAGAGACACAGAGAGAGAGGCAGAGACATAGGCAGAGGGAGAAGCAGGCTCCCCACAGGGAGCCCAAGGTGAGACTCAATCCCAGAACTCTGGGATCACGCTCTGAGCCCAAGTCAGACGCTCAACCACTGAGCCACCCAGGTGTCCTCCCAGGCTTGGATTTAAACTAAGCAAGCTTTCTATCTTCTCAAATAACTATACAAGTACAATGATTAAATCTCTCTTTAACCACTTATGTATCAACTTTCTAAAGATCAGGGTTATTGCTCCAATACATGGATAATTAGGTTTTATTAAAACCTTACTGGGATACATTTTCTTTGGGAATGCCTAATAGCAGAGTCGCCAGAGTCCTAGGAATAAATTGAAATCTCAGTATCTTTAATTTACTAAGTGATTACACATTAAATAATTAACCTCTCTAACCCTTAGTATCCTTAGCTCTAAAATGGTGGCTAAAACACATGACTCAGATTATGATTGGAAGGTTTCAATGAGACTATGTCAAAAAAGCACCTAGCCTAGTATCTGATATACAATGAGTGCTTAAAAATATGAATTCCCTTCAACCGTACGTAATTGTGCATATGTTATTCTGACCTCTTAAAAGGTCCAAACTCCAGGTGCAGAAAGTAAAATTTATGAATTGGAACAGATTGCTGCAATTGCACACACAGATACAAAATTCAGTGAATTGTAAGAATTAAACACATTATCTTATATAAGTGAAAAAATGCTGCAATATGATTTTCTGTAAATATTTTCAACATCAACATAGCAATGTTAGCTCTTCTGTACTGAACTGAATTTTTATTGCTGGCATTTAGTTCCAGGGTAACTATTATTTTTTTTAGTTTGAGAGTTATCATAACTGAATAGGGTATATTTTAATTTATTTACATTGTAATAGTTTACATATTATCATTTATATTTCTGTACTATTCTGATTTGACTTTCTCATTTATTTTATATTCTTTGAATTATATTCTAAAAAGAATTTTCTAGAGTGTATCCTATAATGCAGAATTTGTTTCAGGTAATACTATTAATCTTCCTCTATATTCTTATTGTTCTTTTCTTTAAAATAATAATTGGATAGAAGCAAACAAATATAGAAATTAAATTTTAGGTTTGGTCTTTATAAATGTAGGTGAGATCTTAAATAAATTAGTCAATTGAAATATTTCTTGGAAAACTATGAAACACAGATAAATGTGTTAGGTAAACCATAGTAAACAACACAAAATGGCATTGTTACCTCATTTATAGGCTTGCAAAACTGCTGAGTAAAAAATACATTAAAAAATAACTTAGAGCTTATGACACTATAAGGTAAAGTGTTGAACTCTGTGATCGTGAAAACAGAGTTTGGAAAGGGAAGATCAAACTACAATATTTTTTTAAATGAAGGCTCCCAGGAGAAAATGGGAGTTGAACTACACATTGAGGGATGAATGAATGAATAGAAAGCAGGTGTGTGGGCAGATAGGGAGGATCACTGTCTTGACAGGAGCCGGTGACAATGGGGGATGAGAGAGGAAAGAATTGAGCAATGCAACCCGCTCTGAGTTTCCTGGTTTGCACTCAAGGAAGACTGCTTTTGAATATGTGTGGAGGGACTCCCTTATATCTTACACAACAGATAGGGAGGGGGGAATGTTAATAGGAAACATGGTGGAATATACACAACTGAGAGTGTTGTTTTAGAATGAATCATCTGTCTGTCTTATGAGACATGGATTAGAAATGAGATGAACTACAAGACAGAAGAAAACCCAGAAGACAGGGCAGCCCAGGTGGCTCATGAGGTTTGGTGTAGCGCCGTCTTCAGCCCAGGGCTTGATCCTGGAGACCCAGGATCTAGTCCCATGTCAGGCTCCCTGCATGGAGCCTGCTTCTTCCTCTGCCTGTGTCTCTGCCTCTCTGCTCTCTTTCTCTCTCTCTATCTCTCTCCCTCTCTCTCTCTCTCTCTGTCTCTCATGAATAAATAAATAAATAAATAAATAAATAAATAAATAATAATGCATTGTGATGATCAGAATTGGAATACTGCACTGCCAGTATAAATAAGGGAGGAAGGTGGAATTAAGATAAAAGATAATTACAGGAGGAAGTTCCAATTACACTAATATAAATAAGAAAAGGTTTATGGGTGGAAAAAATCCAGAAACTCTGGGATTTTTAATGCTGGACATGGAGACATCAAATTTCTGCTGTCTGTGAGAGCCTGCAAGTCTCTGCACCTTCCCAACAAATGCTTAAGCAAAGTTTCCCATTAGTACCAAGTACTGGAGGGTTAGGAGGCTAACCCTCATTCTCATCCTGAGAATAACTAGTGGCTGAGCATGTGATCAGGACTTGTAAAAATTGCTAAGGAAAAATACAAACTTCAAATTTCTGCTGCTCCTATTTATGACTAAATATGGAACCCTGAGTTTCTTTGTTGGGAGCAGTTTCAACATAATCCTATCTGCAGGTAATGCAATATCCCACTCACGTCTAGAAACATATGTACAATAAAGAGAAACTGGTCTTTGTAGGCTGGGTAAAATGCTGGCAGACTATTATAACATTAACATATCTACTAACTGGCTGGACTCAAATATAAGGAACACCAAAGCAGATCCTGATGGGAGGGATGTGCACCCGCACAATACAATGGAGTGCTGGTCCTGAGGAAGAATTGAGAAGGCTATCCTCTTTGGGAATGCATATCCAGTGGTTTCAGCAGTAGGACTGGATAGAAGTGTAAGTTTCCCCTTTTCTGTGCTGTGATTTTGTTAGCTTAACCTCAATTCTTCTATAGTCGTTTTTTTTTTTTAAGATTTATTTATTTATTTATTTATTTATTTATTTATTTATGAGAGAGAGAATGAGAGAGAGAGAGAGAGAGGCAGAGATACAGGAGGAGAAGCAGACTCCATGCCGGGAGCCTGACCTGGGATTCGATCCCGGGACTCCAGGATCGCACCCTGGGCCAAAAGCAGGCGCTAAACCACTGAGCCACCCAGGGATCCCCTATAGTCGTTTTTAAATATGACAGTTTACTATCAACTTTGCTACTGTCTGGCAGAAGGTGTAGACTGGGATAGCTTGAAGCTGCACAGAAAAGTCATGAGAAGATGGCCAGAAGGTACTCACTGAGAAACCAGGAAAAGCATTTGGGAGCAAGAGCCAATACACAATAAAAAGGCATGCTGAACTCTCACCACCCTCCCATTCCAACCAAGCAATAACCAGTTATTAGTATATAATGGTGTGTAAGAAGGCTGTAATCCACACTCTGCCAAGATGGAATTTCCTATTACTCTCAGCTGGGTATACAGAAAAGGCAATCCTAAGAACTTTAAAAAATGTAATGGGGGTGCTCCCAGGCTAATAAACAAGAATAAAAATCCAAGATAGAATATTTTTTAGAAAATTAGGGACGCCTGGGTGGTTCAGTGGTTGAGCTGAGCTTCTGCCTTCAGCTCAGGGCGTGATCCCCACATCTGGCTCCCTGCGGGGAGACTGCTTCTCCCTCTGCCTCTGTCTCTGCCTCTTTCTGTGTCTCTCATGAATAAATAAAGGAACCTTAAAAAAAAAAGACTCACCTAGAAAATTAAATAAGAGAATATGAGATAAAATGGTTTATAATCTTACAGAGATTCAGAACATAGTAGGATCTCACCATACGAATTTGAATGTTATCAAACTTTCAATAATATTTGGAGGAATAAAAGGACTGGGTAGATTCTAAGATGAATAAAAAGCTGTTGTTTGTAAAAATATAATTTAATAGAAAAAATTCTACCTTAACATCATCTTTTTAATTAAACAATATATCTTTCCCATGTCTATAATGTATGTATCAGGCAAATGCCATAAGAAATTTTAGAGTTTCCATGGCAAAAGGAACAGTGTCTTCAGTGTGTTTCTAGTTTTATATTATGTAAGCTATAATACCAACATTTTAGCAATGAAAAAAATTTTAAATACAGTCATCATACTTAGCCCCCATGGTTTTTATGCAAAATGCAACTGTCACATTTGATATTAAAAGAAAATTTTTCCAATTAATACTTTCTACATTTTACCCAAAATAATCGTCTTTTCTAGGGCAGAATCTTTCCATGGTAAGTTTTGATCCTTGAGGAACAAATGCTCCTGCTTTTTGGAATAATTTCCTGACCCATGAAATTGAATCTGAAAGTAGTATCTGGCCTTTCAGATCATTTTACATGTGCTAAGATGCAACTGATCTTCTTCTATTGGCCTTCTGAGATTCAACCTCAGGTGATGGAAATGAGGATGGAATTAGGAAAATGGATTAAGCTTGAGAGAGGAGAAAAAAAAAAAAAAGAAACACCCTCCAAAGATTTGTGGCAAGGAAACAAAAATATTGATAATACTACATAACAAAAAATGTCTTACCAGATACTTGAAGTCACCAGATGATCCAGGAATCCAAGCCTAATAAAAATAAGAAAAAAGAAAGTGGGAGGGGGATGCTTTAGTTTTCTATTTAAAAAAATGACATGCAATAAAATTTTATAATTCTGTAAAATCATCTAAAATATTATAAACTGATGAGAATACTTTAGGAAATCATTTGCATAGGTGAAAAAATGTTTTTCATTTAAATTAATGTGTTTATTTGATTTCCTATTATGCCATTAAAACAAAGAAAAGGAATGTAGTCTTGATTCTAAAACTCTATTTCCAATTATTCAGGTGACCATAATATTCAGTTTTATTCTTTAAGTTCTCAATGGAAGAGGGAATATCATTATTAAATGTACTTGAAATTCTCTATTTATTACTTGCATTTAATTTTCCTGTGGGTGAGGCAAAACCAAAGCTTCATTTTTAAAAGCTTTTCCAATTTTTCTGCCTCTGCTAGCTATCAGATAGCAATTAGTTTGGGCTTTGATTCATTTTAGAAAAGTAAATCCATGGAAGATATTATAATGATAAAAAATAAAAGAGTTTTAATTTCCAAATTATATTGAAATGCAGCTTCTATTTTTTGAAGGTTTTTGAAGTTTAAATGAAAGACAATGTCTGAACAGCAGAAATCCCCAAGAGAAGACCTAGCACCTGCCACGGGATGCAAAGGTTTTATAAATGTTGTCTTGTGGAAAGGCAATGGCAAACATTGTGAGGCCTTTTGTAAATATGACTGCCTTTCTCTGTGTTTGAGCAGAAATATTGAACTTCTAACCACTATTATTATAAAATAAAGGGTTTTTTTTTAAACATTTGAAGATTGCCTTTTATTTTTGCCTTGGGAATCAAGTTGGAAATAACATATTGTACAAGTGTTGAAACACATATCTTTCTTTGAAAGGGAGTAGAAAATACAATAAATGTGAAAAAGAATTGACACTATATCTAGGGTTTTGTGTGCATATGAGTATGTGTTTTCCTGTATTCTCAGAGCGCTTAAATTAGATTCTCTGGTCAGAATTATATTTATAATGCTGGATCACTAACTGGTAACAAATCATCCGGAATAAATCTACTAAAAATTACTTCTCAAGGACGTTGAATCAGTTGAGGAGACCAGAACTTCACTGGAGAAGAGCAAATAATGGGTTTTGTTGTATTATGAGAGTGTTCTTTGAATTCCCATCCTGCCTTCACGAGTGTAGAATGGATACTGTCTCCTGGAAGCCTCTGTTCTAAGATCTTAGTTCTAAGCCTAGGAGCCAGTTTTTATTCCTTTCCATATTTTAAATTATGTATTTGTTGTCAGTTGAAAACCACAAGAAACTTGCAAAAGTATAAAGCTTAATAAATTATCACAAAATAAACATTCATGTAATCAGCACACAGATCAAGAACTAGAGCATGACTGACACTAGAAACCTGAAGCTTTTTGTCACAATGTGTATACGTATAGACACATATATACACACATACACACAGCATACACACATAAATATATACACATACTTATATACACACAGTCTACACAAATATATGAGCATAGTGTGCACAGTATACACGCACACGAACAGTTTGAACCCACTTGATTATTTCTTGTAGGTTATGCTGAAGCACAGGTTCAAATGAGAATACAAACCACCTGAGGCAACACAGATGTATATGTGGGGATTTGTGGAAGTGCAGCATGGATATCACATACTGATCATAAATAGCAGAATATATGGATTCTGCATTGCCAGAGAGGGGCAACCCTTTGAACAGATCCTGTAATGTCATTGAATGCATTGTGTATTGTAATCTCAATAAACTATTTATGATATGTATCTGCCTATGTATCCAGAGGTTTTGGTCATCCTATAGTTTTATTTTTCCTTAGTTTTAAACTTTATACAATTGGAATCAAACACTATATTTTCTTCTATGTCTAGTTTCTTTTCTTTAGCACCACATTTGTGAAATTCACCTGTCTTGTGGCTTGCGGCTATAATTTATTTGCATTAATCTGTAATGTTCCATTGGACAAATATTATGCAATCTGTGTATTCAATTCTTTTTTAGAAGATACAAAGTTTCTACTTTTTTGTTATTATGAGCAATTCTATGAGCATCTTTTAAAAATACGTACATGTACTTCTTTTTCTAAAGATTTTATTCATTTATTCATGAGAGACACAGAGAGAGAGGCAGAGACACAGGCAGAGGGAGAAGCAGGCTCCCCATCAGAAGCCTGATGTAAGACTCAATCCCCAGACCCAGGATCATGCTCTGAGCTGAAGGCAGATGCTCAACCACTGAACCACTCAGGCATCCCAACATATTCATGTACTTATGTAGGATATTTCCTAGGAGTAAATTACTATGTCAGAAAATGTGCATATGTTCTACTTTAGAAGATCTTGCCAAATAATTATGAGATGAGTTGCTATTGTTTCACAAATTCACCCAAAAATATTTATTCTGCTTGATTTTAGTCATTAGTTTACTGTGTAGTAGAATATAATTTTACATTTCTTGATTACTAATGAGTTTTAATGCATTTCTATGCATTAGTCATGTATATATGTGTTGGTTCATATATAGAGAAGATATTTTCAATTTTCTTTCCATTTTCTTTGGGTCTTCTCCATATTGATTTGTAGAAGTGTTTTACGTCTTCTAGTTATGAGCCCTTTCCTGGTTATATGTGGTGAAAATACATTTCCTACTCATGGCTTACCCTTCTATTATTCACTTATTGTGACTTTTGTTGAACATTAATTCTTAATTTTACTGCAGTCAAATTTAACAATCTCACTATTTTAATTTATTTTTGTGTCCTGCTAATTACACAAAATGATCATATATAATCTTCTCTATTTTCTCCTGAAAGTTTTCTTATGTTACTATTCTTTTGCATCTTGTGTATAATCAAAAAACCTATCTGAAATAAATGTTTGTTCAATGTGAGTTGGGAAATAGCTTAGTTATTTTACAAATTGATTCAACTAGGATGCCTGGGTGGCTCAACGGTTAAGCGTCTACCTTCAGTTCAGGACATGATCCTGGAGTCCCAGGATCGAGATCCACATCAAGCTCCCTGCATGGGGCCTGCTTCTCCCTCCACCTATGTCTTTGCCTCTCTCTGTGTGTGTCTGTCATGAATAAATAAATAAAATCTTTTAGAAAAACCAAATTGATTCAATAAAATTTATTGAAAATAACTTTTCTTACTGCTCTCCAATGCTAGTTTTGTCATGAGTTAAGTGCCCACAGATGCTTGACTTTGTTCTAGATGTCAATGCATTGCACTAAACTATTTGTCTATATCATACTATCTCACACAATGTAACCTTATAATATACTGTGGTATCTGGTAGAACAGGTCTCTCTTCCATTCCTTATGAGTTTGTTAACCTTTTTAAAAGATAATTCGCATAAGATTCACAATTTTAAATTGCAGAATTTAGTGGTTTGTGGGATATTCACAGTATTATGCAAGCATCACCACTAATTCCATAACATTTCCAATACCTTAAAAGGAAACCCTTTCAACAACCAATCTAGTTCTCCCCTACCCGCTTCCCCAGGCAGTCTCTAATCTATCTCTATAGATCTGATGATTTTGGATATTTCACACAAATGGAATCATATATCATATGGACATTTTTGTCTAGTTTATTTCACTTAGCATAATGTTTTCAAAACCCAGCTATATTATAGCACATAGCAACATCCCCTACCTTTTTATTGCTTAATAATATTCCATTGAATGGCTATGATATTTTATTATTGATTCATTAACAGAGAGATAGTTTAGCTGTTTTCACTTACTGGCTACTATGAATAATGCTCTTATAAACATTTATGTACAAGTTATTTTGTAAAAATATGTTTTCAGTTCTCTTGGGTATATATTTAGGGGTGGAATTTCTGGGTCATATGCTAATTCTATGATTAACTGTTTGAGAAGCTGCCAAATTATTTTCCACAGTAAGTACATCATTTTACATTCCCACCAGCAAAGCATAAGGGTTACAATTTCTCCACATACTTTTCAACACTTATTATCTCCCATTAAAAAACAAATTATGGCCATTATAGACAGTGAGGGTGATGCTATCTTACTGTGGTTCTGATTTGCATTTCCCTAATGACTAATGATGTTGAATACTTTTTGAATACTTTTTTTTTTTTTTTTAATGTGGCTACTGGCTATTTGTAGAACTTTGGAGAAATAACTATTCAAATCTTCTGTCCACTTTTTAATTGGGCTGTTTGTCTATTTTCTGTTGCACTCTCACTGTTCTTTTTACATTCTGGACATTAATTCTTTATCAGCTATATGATTTGAGAACATTTTCTCCCATTCCAAGGATTGCCCTTTTCATTCTGTTGTTTTAATTAATTTATCTCAATAAATTAAAAAAAAATTAATTTATCTCAGTAATGTAGCCCTTTCTATGTAGAAGTTTTATACCTTTCAATAGATTGATTTTTTTAAGTTTTTATTTAAATTCCAGTTAGTTAACATACAGTGTAATATTAGTTTAAGGTGTACAATATGGTGATTCAACACTTCCATCCATCACTTGGTGCTCATCACAAACATGTGCACTCCTTAATCCCCATCTCCAGTTTTCCCTGTTATCCCACTCCTCTTCCCCTCCGGGGACCATCAGTTTCTTCTCTATATTAAGAGTCTGTTTCTTGATTTGCCTCTCTCCCCTCTCCTCGTTGCTTGTTTTGTTTCTTTAAATTCCACATATGAGTGAAATCATACAGTATTTGTCTTTCTCTGACTGATTAATTTGCTTAGCATAGTACTCTATAGCTCCACCCACATTATTGTGTTTTTTAAATTTTTTTCTTTCATTTATTATTTATGATAGTCACAGAGAGAGAGAGCGAGAGAGAGGCAGAGACATAGGCAGAGGGAGAAGCAGGCTCCATGCACCGGGAGCCCGACGTGGGACTCGATACCAGGTCTCCAGGATCGTGCCCTGGGCCAAAGGCAGGCGCCAAACCGCTGTGCCACCCAGGGATCCCAAGATTTCATTCTTTTTATGGCTTTATCCATACATCAATTGACGTGTGGATCTTCTTCACCCATACATTAATCAATAGACACTTGGGCTGTTTCCATAGTTTGGCTATTGTAGAAAATGCTGCTATAAACATCAGGGTGCATGTGTCCTTTTAATTTAGTGTTTTTGTATTCTCTGGGTAAATACCTAGTAGTGCAATTGCTGGATCATACGGTAGTTCTATTTTTAACTTTTAAAGGAACCTCCATACTGTTTCCAGGAGTGACTCCACGAGTTTGCCATCTCACCAACCAAGCACTTTTATTTTTTTACTTTTACTAATTTTTAGTGGTTAATATTTCTTAACATGAAAGTAATTGAAAAATATTTAATTAAAGAGTAAAACACTGGGATGCATGGCTGGCTCAGCGGTTGAGTGTCTGCCTTTGGCCCAGGGCGTGACCTGGAGTCCTGGGATCAAGTCCCACATCAGGCTCCCTGCGAGGAGCCTGCTTCTCCCTCTGCCTGTGTCTCTGCCTCTCTCTTTGTGTCTTTTATGAATAAATAAATTTAAAAATCTTTTTAAAAAGGTTTTAATATTTTAAATATGTCAAAATTAGAATTTATTACAATTTCACTTTACTGGTTTTACCTATTTGATATTTTAATTTTATTAGATGTAGTACTTTTATTTGCTATTTATCATTTGTATATAGAAATGCAATTGATTGTTAATGGGCCTTATGTTGAGTAACCTTGGCAGAATCATACATTACAATTGACAATTTAGCTGTATATTATTTTCAACTTACTAGCTCCACTCTTACATCATATACAAATAATGTGAGTTTTGTATGTTCCATTTAAATCCTTGAACTCTAAAAAATGTGTTTATATGTATGCATGCATGTTTACATGTATGCACACAGGCATGTGTACATGCATGTCTGTATATATTTTTATTTTTGTACTTACTAGGACTACCAGGACAATAGTGAATAGAAGTAGTGATACTGGGAGATGCCTGAATGACTCAGTGGTTGAGTATCTGCCTTTGGCTCAGGGTGTAATCACCGGTGAGGGCATGATCCCTGGTGAGGGATCAAGTCCCGCATCAGACTCCTCACAGGGATCCTGCTTCTCCCTCTGCCTATACCTTTCTCTCTCTCTCTCTTTCTGTGCCTCTCACGAATAAATTAAATACTAAAAAAAAAAAAAAAAAAAAAAGTGGTGATACTGGGCATCTGTCTTTTGATTTCAAGGAGAAACTTTTTAACCCTTAAGCCCAGTATTTGCCATAGGTGTTAGGTAGATATACTTTATCATATTGAGAAAGATTCCTTCTATATCTGTCTACTAAGAGTTTTAGGTATACAGACTTTTGATTATTCATTACATTAATAAGTGTAGGATTATTTAGATTGCCATGTTCTTTCTCTTGTCAGTTTTAAATTGTACTTTACTAAAAATGTACTGCTTTAAAATTTTCAATTAAAAAAACAGTTTTGAACAGCTTCTCAATCAATGTCTTTTTAATATCTTCAGGATTTATAGAGATTTGACTTTTTATCCAACTCTACCCCTCACACTTTTTTTAACTTGGTCAATCATGTTAATATCACCAACTTTTATCAGTTTATTCAAAGAACCAATTTTGGTTTGTTGATCCTCTCCATTGTATGTTTGGTACAATGTACATAGTAATATTTTTCATTATATTACCTCCTGATTTTCATTATTTCTCCTCTTCACTATATTTGGGTTAAATGTATTATTTTCTCCCAACTTCTGGAGATGATGCTTATGACTGATTTTCTGCCTTATTCTTTCCTTATATGTGTATTTAAAATACACTTTCACATCTAACATTGGCTTTAGTTTTGTTACATAGCATTTTAGCTTTTATCTTTTTGTAAATGTCTTCAAGTTGATTTTTTTATACTCAAGAGGTATTTCAAAAATATATTTTTTTATTTTCCTAATTATTTGGAGAATTTCTGGTTCAAATTAATTTGTGCACAAAGCACTTAAGCTATATGATATAAATCCTGTTCAGTATTGAGGCTCGGTTTATAATTCAGCATCTGGTGAACTTTTACAAATGTTCTATGTGCTAAAAGCCACATATACGCTACAATTGTGTGCATGGTTCTATAGAGATAAATTAAATTAAATGTGTTAATCATACTGGAAGAAGCATACTATAATCTCCCACTATAATTTGGAGTTTGACTTTTTTACTTTCCTATTTGTCTTTGTTAGGCTACCTTAAGAAATGCATGCAAATTTAGAAATTGTATAACCTTCTGTCCAATAGAAACTTATAATGTGATTCCATTTTATCTCTAGTACTACTGTTGTTTCTAAATTGATTTTTTTTTTGAAATTAGTAAAAATTTAACAGCATTTACATTGAAGTCTCTCAAAATAAATGGAAATGGATATTAAAGTTAAAACATAGGGTCAACTCAGTAATGAAAGTTGCCAGGTCTTCCAGGGAGAGTCAAAGAAAGTTTTAACTTGGGTGAATACATATTCCAAATCAGAAACATAGTGTATATAACAACATGGATGGCAGTAATTTCTACGTAGCAGAGCTCTGAGGTATGTGATGGAAAGAGATATTTGAAGACGCAATTTAAGAGCAAAACCAAAGGGCTAGATAACAGCAAGACTTTGGTAGTTAACTAAAACTTTGAAGACACGACAGAAAAGATTTTGTAGTAGGGTGATAGTGCCCTTAACTAAAATGAAGCAATCTGAAGATGTAGTAAAGATATGTGGAAAGTAAAACTTTAATGTATGAGTTTTGGAATCCTGTAGTTTCTCTAGGTGGTAATTTTAGTAATTGACTAGGTATAAATTGGAAGTTCAAAAGAAAGTTATAGGGGGCAGCCCGGGTGGCTCAGCAATTTAGCGCCGCCTTCAGCCCAGGGCGTGATCCTGGGGCCTCGGATCGAGTCCCGCGTCAGGCTCCTCGCATGGAGCCTGCTTCTCCCTCTGCCTGTTTCTCTGTTTCTCTGTCTCTCTGTCTCTCTCTCTCTCTCTCTGTGTGTCTCTCATGAATAAATAAATACAATCTTAAAAAAAGAAAGAAAGTTATAGGGACTCCTGGGTGGCTCAGCGGTTAAGCATCTGCCTTTGGCTCAGGGCATGATTCTGGAGTCCCCAGCTCCCTGCATGGAGCCTGCTTCTCCCTCTGCCTACGTCTTTGCCTCTCTATCTCTCTCTCTCACTCTGTGTCTCTCATGAACACATAAATAAAATCTTCAAAAAAAAAAAAAAAGAAAATTGTAAACTGGAGATTCAGATTTGGAATGTATCAGTTTTTTAGTGATAGATGAAGTATAGGGAAAAAAGGAGGACACAAAATTATGACCAATAATGGATACTTGGAGAACATCAACATTTCTGGAAGAGGTAGCAAAAATGCAACAAGAAAAATTGGCTGAGAATCTTAAGAGATATAGGAGCAAGGAGCCAAGAACAAAGGGTCAGGAATACAAAATGTTCTTCAGAGTGGTCCAAGATGATGAAACAGGAATTTGGCCTTCATATTTGCTTTAGTAGAATAATTTAAGCAAAATGTTGAGATTAGAAGCTTAACACTTTAGGTGATGAATGGTAACTTAAAGATATATAGTTAATTGAATATATAATTTTCTTTTTTGAATTTTGATAAAAAAGGAAAGAAAAGGCAGAAACAAGGTTTGTATGTAATGATGGAGTTAGAGAAATGCAGCTTTTATTTATGTACAAGTTTTCTTAAACATTTTAAATCAAAGAATCTCACTCATAATCTTAGTTAGCCTTAAAAAATATATGACAGACATACAAGGAAATTGTCCCTGTTCCTCCTTTTCTTCTCACATATATATGTATCATGACGCTTTTACTTTAGACTATTAAGGGGCACCTGGGTAGCTCAGTCTGTTAAGCATTTGCCTTCAGCTAAGTCAGGTCAGAATCCTGGGATTGAGGTCAGCTTTGGGCTTCCTGCTCACTAAGGGGTCTGCTTCTCCCTCTCCCTTTGCCCCCTCCCCACTTATGCTCTCTCTCTCTCTCTCTCTGTTTCTCTGAAATAAATAAATAATGTTTTAGACTCTTAAGTTTCCATTTGGATATGTCCCTTAAGAATGTAAACTCTTTTCTCTTCTACTAGCTTCTTTTATCAAAGTATGTACTTCGAATAATAGTCACTGGTGCCTGTGGGATTATATTCAACTATATTTGCCAAAATTTCAAGTTTCTTTTTTATGTTACACATACACATTATACTGGTATACAGGGACACAAAATCAATTCTATTGTTACTCTTTCTTTAGTTTCTTCCTGATAATTATGGAGCATAATCATACCTCTGTCAATGTCACCCAATTATTCCAAATGATGTCCATTTTTGTCCTTTTATTTAAATAATTTATCTTTTCCTTTCATTTAAGCTCTTCAGGACACTTCCCACTGATGTATCTCTCTCTATCTTCTGCATAGTCTCATGCTCAGAAAACCTCAGAGGGTGTTTGTTAAATGAATAAATAAATATGAATAAAAAAGTGAATGCATGAATGAATAAAACCACTTTATGTAAGTGGAAAGTCACCTGCCAACTGCATACTTCAGATCCCTCAGAGGAAAGCAGCCATGTTAATAGATCAGAGTTTGTTTTCTGACCTCAATGCTCTTGAGTTTTATTAATTTAGATAATTTGTCTAAACTTCAGTTACCTTATCAATAAACAGGAGATCTTTAGATGCATTTTTTATAGGATTGTTAAAAGAATTAAATAGGCTACTCCTATAAAAATACCTAGCACCTGTGGCTGAGTGAGGGCTCATAAGTTTAGATAAATCTTGATCTGAAATGCAGTATGAAAGAGCCCATTTCTTTGATACCATAAACAATAATCTCTTCCTTGACACCGTCTGAGTAGTTGAGTGTTCACAGTCCACGTCCTCTTCCCTTTCAAAAGTCATGACTTTTAACTGAAAGAAGAGATCAAATGCTCTTCCGCACCTCAGGTCTTACTGATTATCACCCACAACTTCATTCATATAGAATAAATGCATATTTTGGGATTCCTCTGACTTGGTAAATTGCTCTCACAAAAATTAAGAGGAGGTATGATGAGTTTTCTTTTAGGGTTCAATTAGGCCTTGATTTTTTTTCTGAGAAGATAAAACACAGGCTAATTGATTAGAGAAGTCTGTATGATTCAACTACTCTCCTCACATTAATAGTCACAGTAACAATCAACATCTTCCAGCTTTCTAATGTCTATGTGTTCCATGTAATTTATCTGACTGGACAGAATGTCAATAAGGTCATGTCATTTAACCTCTTATGTATGTTTCTTTGACTTACTAGATTTTTTAAAGCTTAATACTAACTTCTACAAATACTAACAGAAATGCTAACTTCTACCATTCTAAATTTGAATTTTAACTCAGTTGGGGTTAGTTATTTAATTCAACCCTCCAAATTACTGCACTCCTCAAATGAGTAATAATTTATCATGAATTATAAAGGTGGTTCACACAATTATCTTCATGTCTCCTGATTGGAAGAATTTTTTTACATTTTGTTTGTTTTAAGGAAACCAGATTTGTTCTTAGAAATACAAAGCAGAATAGCTGTATTGAATAAATATATTTTATAGATTTTTTATGTAGATGTTGAAAAAAATATATACATACATATATATACACACACACATATATATGATCAATTTTATTATTTAAACTGCATGACTGAATTTGAAGAATTGCTGATGAGTTGACATATTTTCTCCAATAGTTTAAATATCTCTAATTTATGAAATATATGGTAGCTATTTGAGTACCCAAAATCTTAGCAATGATTTCAACTTATGATATTAATTGACACTTTCTAAATATTTCTTTGAAACAAATGCTGCTTTCACAGACATTTTGTGGAAAAAATTCTATTCCTGCATCCACCTCTTAGTATCCAATATGCACATTAACAAACAGAACTATTAGGTGGTGTGTAATAGATTTAATTTGCAGTACGATTTTTTTTTTTTTTTTTTTAGATTTTATTTATTTATTCATGAGAGACACACAGAGAGAGAGGCAGAGACACAGGCAGAGGGAGAAGCAGGCTCCATGCAGGGAGCCCGACCTGGGACTTGATCAGGGTTCTCCAGGATCAGGCCCTGGGCTGAAGGTGGCGCCAAACCCCTGAGCCACCTGGGCTGCCCTGCCTTATGATGTTTTAAACCAAAATTCATCACATTTATTTAAACCATGGAAAGACTTTTTCACATGTCTTACATTTACAACCCCGTGACTCAAAGCTGCTAATGTTGAAGTGAATGTGATAGCCTGTAATAGTAAATGTAGTTTGAAGCAGGAATAATTGACTTCAACATATTTCAATATTCCTTCTAGTTTTTTCCTGTCTTATCTCATGTTACAAGGATCTATATATCCATTCAGCAAGAAATTATGAATCAGAAACAAATATGACTAAGACTCAACTTTGCTTTTAAAAGGTTCATGTTAACAGTGAAAACTGAAGTAAATAAATAATTACCAGGCATGACAAATGCTGTAATGAGGGTTTTTACATAGAGCCACGAACTAATTACATGAACTAATGATATGAACATGCTCTGAGATATTAGTACTATAGATAAAATTTTCCAAGTTGTCAACATTAATACTTTTTTCTGGGCTCACATGGCTCCTGCATGCCAACTCCTTTTGCTAGTGGGATCAATGATAGCAGCATCCTAATTCACCCCTATCCTCAATTTTGGACAATCCTAAAGACTAAGTAACTGGGGAGAAAAGGTAAAGGGGTTTTCTGTAGGTATGTTTCCCAAGGATACTATGTTCTTTTTGTAGGAGTCAGTTTCTGTCTACCACTAGAAAGTCAACTGCATTCATTTTGTCTGTCATACTTCTACTGCATACCTATAATTCTAGAGTCTAGAATTTAGCACTTCGAAAGTACTAAATAAGATTTCTTGAATCAATTACTTTGGCATGCTTAGTTTTTAGTACTCCTAGTACCTGTGGTGTCTACTCATGAACTCACCACCTTTACACTTCAGACACTCTGTTTCACAAAATTCCAGCTTTATCCACAGTACTATGGAGGAAAGGTAAACTCTCCAAACATGTCTCCCAGAGTTAAAAACTATGAAAACCATATCACTTTTTTTTCTAATCTAGAAATGTGGATGGAACCAGTTAGAAATGTTTCACAAGATCCTTCTCACTGCACTTAGGAAGGTTAAGTCCTTAAGTTCAATAATCCTGCAAAAAAATAAAATAAAAAACCCAAAACAAAACAAGAACAACTCTATTTTTTTTTTAAGCTCTGCCAAAGCACTAAGCCTGAAATACCATTTTCTAGGACCTAAATTTGATTCTGACACTTTTAGCTAAAGTAACCATATCCCTATCTTCACAGTTTGTTTCCTTGTTACCAACTACTTGTGATTTATCCTGACTGGCCACCCCTACCCTGCATTTAGTTCCATTTGGTAAAGATGCCCTAGTAAATTCCTCAAACATTTAACTGTTTGCCATGTTTTACCAGGTGATTCCACTTTCTGCTAGCTTATCATCTTTCCACTAGTTGGCTGGTCATGTTCCTCCATGTCTAACATTGCACCCTAAGACCAGTTCAAATCTCACATTTAATTATCTAGAGTGGATTTTCACTGTGATTGAGTCTCATTATCACTTGCTTGAAACCATACTGTATGAAAAATAACATGGGGGAAAACTGTATGTTCATTTGTTTTATATATTCAAGAATACATTTGGGAGGATGAATACTCCCTTTTGCCATTTCATGAATTACTTTCTTGCAAATGAAATCTTTTATCTTTCAACAGAATAAAGTGCAAAGGCAGGTGTTTGGAGAAACTAGGTACATGGAGAAAAATCACTGAAGCTTTTGGTGTTCACAGCTAGTCTGGAAGACAGTGTTATACAAACTGATTTATAAATGCCTAAATGAGACGCAAACAATTTTCAGTTAGTTGGTGTTCATGGTGTCTCAGATAGCAGGTGATGAAGCATGGAAATTGCTTCAAAGAACACTGTACGTTTGCAACATTAACCTACTGTTTTCTTGAGTGATTCCTGAGGAGATAATTTTTCTAGTTCCTGTTTTTAACAAGGGGATAGCATGGTAAACAGAACCAGTTCTATTTCGTATGTATTTTCCTTATACATGTTAGATTAAAAAAAATAATGTAAAGAGATTTCAAATCAATCTTGAGGGGGAAAAAACATTTTTTTTTTTTGTCTTAGCGTGCTTGCTTTCCCCACGCCTAAGTCTGGGAAATAAGTTGTTTGGGGTAATAATAAGCTTAAAGGAAAGACATGTAATTCTGATCCTCAGGCTTCAAATGATGATCATTAGTTTTTGTTGCTGTTGTTGTTGTTGTTGTTGTTGTTGTTTGAAAAGTGGCTTAAGGAACTAGATTTGATAAAATTTGCATCCACAAATGGAACTTTCATCAGAGTGGGGTACATATTTGTTCATTACTTGTCACTTACAGAAGCCTCACTATGGGCCAAGTCTGCTCTATTATACACACCAATTCATTGGATATTTATAACAGCCTTAGCAGGTACATGTGATTATCATCAACTCCATTTTATAAAAAGGATACTTAGGTACAGAATTGTTAAACACTCTTCTGGTCACACAGCTAGTAAATAACAGAGCCAAGATTGCACCCCAGCAATATACTTCCACATTCTGTGCTCTTAACCATTATATGATACTTTTCCTCATGTAACCTAATGAGAGGTAACAAATGAAATATTTTACTATATGATAAATATGGAGATAAGTCACAAAGAAAATTACTTATACCCAAATAAATCTAGCAGAAGAAGAAAGGCAAGATTGCATAAAGAGACTAAACTATCTTCTTTGGAGAAAATGCTTATGCATCTCCTTGAAGGGTGGGAGGAGATCCAAAGGTAGACTCAATAACTAGCACTATTGGAAAACTACTTCTTGAAGCCTTGTTTTATTAGACCAATTCACATGTGAAAATCTGGAACAGGATTGAGAGGAAAAACACCAGGGAGATTGGCATTGGATTCTTAAAACTTCATAAAGTTAGTTTCATAAATTAGTATTCACTAGGTTTACATAATTTGTAATAGATTGAGATATGTGCTCCTTAGCCATTAGGGATTCTGTTTGAGAAGTTAGACGAGAAATAGAATAAGAGAAGGCACAGAAAAGATGAAACATAGTAATCAAGAAAGCCTAGCAAGCAATAATATGTTTAATACAGGCCCCAGTTACATGGTCTGTAGGAGTGTACATTTTGGATTCACCTTCAAGAGGTAAAGCTAGACAAGATAAATTTGAAAAGCACTTCCTTTTGACAGATACAGTACTCATTTAATTTTTAACTCTTGTAAGACAAAAAAAATCTAGAGAAGTATACTGTCAAAGCAAATTCCTGGACAACAAAACAAAGTGGCAGAAGAAGAAACCAGAACATTCTGAACCTGCAAACAGTACTAGTCCTATATGTGTTAAAAAGTTTTAACAGATTGAACAGTTAAAAACTCAGCTGAGTCTCCCTCCCAAAAATGTGTAAGAGAACAGCAGCAAGAAATAGAACACTAGCAACATCTCCATTGCTACAGAAAAAGGTATTACAAAAATAAAGAAGTTTCTAACATCTGTAAAGGGGTAGACATTTTTCAAAGTCTGGAAAAGATCAAGGGGGCATTCTAGGAAGTATCTTATCATAGAGGTAATGGGCTTGACCAGACCACTGGGGGCACATGCTTCAGGAATATCAACAGCTTCAGATCAAGTTGATTTTCCAGATGAAACACATGTAAAATTAAAGGATGAACCCTTTCTAGAAGGCATGTTTCATAGGCTTAGGCATTTCCACATCTAGAGTTTGTGGTAGCATTTGGCACAGCACAGAACTTAACATGCGTGCTCACATGATATGCGTGCACACACAAGAGAGTGTATGAGCCATGCAACAAGACAGAATCCACATTCAATACAGCAGTGGAACTCCAGAGATCCAGGACTAAATGCAAAATGGAAATTAAAGGGTTTTGAATATGCCATTTGGGAAAGAAGTCACCTCAGTTTATAAGAAGTACTACTAAGTAGTAACTGAGTCTGCCATCTTTATAAGTTTCTAAATTTAGCAAAATGGCTAGAAAATTTCAAATCCTGAGAAAAGATTGTATGCGCAGATAGAGTTCCTCCAAAATGTGGTCAGTATAGTTTCATTATTTGGTTTATGAGGAAAAAATATATTGCGTGAGTTCACAGGTCTTGGAACATAGATAACTGGCATGGACAGACTGGCATCATGGAAGGCTGATCTTATCATGATGTTCCTAGAATATCTCCCCTCCTCCTTGAGTTTCCAGTCAAACTCCAGTTCACTGCTGCAGGATATGGGGTTGCTGTGTTTTCTAAATTTGATACATATAAAGCATATGCTCTAACAATATTGTGTATTCTATTAATTCACTGTACTTTTTAAAAAATAAAATACCAAACTAAAAGAATCCTTGAATACTTGCATGAATATTCACATCAGCATTTTCATTAAGAACAAGAACAATAAAAAGGAGCAATGATCCAAGGAAGTGATAAATAAATTGTGGCATATGCTGTCAATGAACTACAGCTACACACATTAAAAGAGATACAGAACCAAGACTAGCAAAAAAAAAGGAAGACAAAAGATTATGTCGAACATGATTCAATTTCCTTAATGTTCAAAAACTAACCAAACTAATCATTAATTTTAAGGGATATATACTTAATAAAAACTACAGGAAGAATGAAGAGTGCTTCTGAAATTATGAAGGAACTACAGATAATTTTACTGAATGACAGCCACTGAAGTCACTCACAACTAGGATACCAGAAAAGTTACCACTGGCTGGCTGAACAAATCTTTGATTTTGGACTTAATTCTCTGGACCTAACTAAGCAATTTTGGATTTTTACAGAGCAAAGTGATTTAATTATGGGAATTTTAATCAATATCTAGGAATTCATTCTCTGGACTTAACTAAGCAATTTTGGATTTTTACAGAGAAAAGTTATTTAATTATGGGAATTTTAATCAATATCTAAGAATTCAATAATGGAAACATTATAGTTTCCATATTTGATGCTTCTTATATCAGAGACATTCTATTATTATCTGTATACTGATATTCTTTTTTCACGTAATGTTTAAAATATTTTATTTATTTATTCATGAGAGACATGCCAAGAGAGGCAAAGACATAGACAGAGGGAAAAGCAGGCTATCTGCAGGGAGTCTGATGTGGGACTCGATCCCAGGACCCTGGGATCACGACCTGAGCCAAAGGCAGACACTCAATCACTGACTGAGCCACCCAGGTGACCCCATATAATATTTTAATGTGTAATTGACAACATGGAAAATAATAATTTGTGATGAAAGAAATGAGTAGCATGAGAAAGCCTACTCGATACAGGATGTTGAGTAAACTTTTTCCTCTTCCCTTTGCCTCTTGTCTCCATTAGAGCAACGCACCAGGCTTTCTCCTAGCTCCACTGTTCCCAAAGTTTGCCAGAAGGCATGGAGCACCCCTAGCTCAGTACCCTCTGGTCTCTTGCCTCTTTCAATACTTCTTGATCTTCATATCTCAGTCAATTTCTCAGATGCCATGCAACAAATTGAAAAGGGCCAACTTGGCCCTGCGGAGGAGGAATTTGGTTGTTCAGATACACCAATGACTAAACTGGAAAGTCTGCTTAACTGGAATAGTGAGGCAATTCACCTACACATTTAAAACCACATTTTCTAATTATGTTTATAAGAAAATTGGTTACTTGACCTCCATTTGTATGTCTCCTGGGCCTTAATTCTGAATTGATTTTAAGCTCAGGAGGGGAATAACAGGGTATTATTTATTGATCCTCTAAACCCTAAGAGCAGTGAATATAATAAACCACTGGATGACATTACAAATATTTATTACTATTAGATCAATCATTGTTTAACAGTCTTAATTCCTTTCAAGACTCCATAACAAGACAATATTCTATGTAGAATCAACAGTGTGTATGCACCTCAGGTCAGTGAGGAGATGTGATTTTTTAATAATAAATCATTTGTGTGTTTTAATTTTTTTCTGAGGAAGAAACGCCTCAGGAAGGGATTTATATTAAGAGGCTGAGCTTAAGACAAAAGTTAAGAGCATAGTTATTAGAACTGCTCTTAGTTTAGTAATTCTTCCTCCTTCAATTTCTCATCCATTAAGAGGAGGAGGAGAAGAGGGGAAATAGGTAGAGTAGGATTCTTTTAGTCAGATTCAGCTAAAGTCACTTCAGATAACCAGCAACCATTTTTATTACCTACGTAAAATAATAAAGTGTACTGATATGTTGACTACTATGTAGGAAACGACATGCACAGCACTTCATAAGAAGCAGCTATGGGATTTTGGAAATTAGTATTTTAATTGATATCAACTGTGAAAAATCACCCTTTGTATGATTAATGTAAATCTGTTTCACTTAGCATTACCCCTGGTTTATCAACCATTACTAAAACAAATTGCAAAAATTTTGCCATTATGTCAACTCCTTCATTCATCTTCCCAATGCATATTCTTAGTGCAATTAAAGATAATAATTATTTAGACATTTAAATTTATTCTAACAATTATGTATTCCATGTATCTATTATAGAAATCTTCATAAATGAAATATTAATAGCTTTCATACCAAAAAATATTTTTGCTTTTTTCTTCAGTTATAAAGCAAACCAAAAATAGATTATAAATCTAGTTTATAACAATGATGCAAAAAGATAGCCATACAAAAACCAAAATGTCTCCACCATAAACTCTCTTCGTTGCATAAACACATTTCCAAACTATTTATCTCTTCCTTTTCCCCACTCACGCATCAAGACTTCAACTTATTTCACTGTAACTAATCTCAGTGAGTGTTCTTTAAAGCAAAGGCTGACATAATTCATATAAATTATGAATAACTAATGTCCCTTTAACCTCCCCCAATTTTTCAACTATAAAAAATAAGTAATTCCTCATATAGCAGAATATATCATATTGTCCAACCACTGTCAATATATCTTAAGGTGAGGGGTTGTTTTGGTAAATTATTAGAAAAATAATATTATTTGTTGGAGGAACCTGAGGACTCCAGAGACTCAAGGACCTAATAGAAACTTTCCTACTCACCCTAATCACTCCATTCATGTATTCCCTCCCCTAGTTCCTGGAGCTCTTCTGCTCCCTCCAAATTCCCAAGGTTCTATCTCATCCACTTACATGCAGAATAGTAAATAAAGGCACTCAGGGCAGAGCCAAGTTTCACAAGCACCAAGTTTAATGGGCAGCCATTCAAAAAAAAAAAAAATGGGCAGCCATTCAGTTTAATAAGCACTAATCTCTTAAGAGCAATAAAGCAAAATAGGGGGAAATATCAGAAATGTGATGACAGTTAACTTTGATCTACCAATGCAACTTCTTATATAACTGCAGAATGTTAATTGTCCCTTTCCTGACATAAGAGAGTGGCTCTTAAATGAAATACACACACACACACACACACACACACACACACACACATGTATGCTGAAACAAAATAATGCTGCTAAGTGCTGTTTACCGATTCCGCATTAAGTAAATACTGAACACTTTTTTCCCACTCTCACCACTATATTCAATATAGTATTGAAGTCCCAGCCGGAGCAGTTAGGCAAGAAAAAGAAGTTAAAGACATCTAAACTGGAAAGGTAGATGTAAAACTATCAGTATCTTCAGATGACATAATTCTTTTTTTTTTTTTTTTTAATTTTTTATTCATTTATGATAGTCACAGAGAGAGCGAGAGAGAGAGGCAGAGAGAGAAGCAGGCTCCATGCACTGGGAGCCTGATGTGGGATTCGATCCTGGATCTCCAGGATCGCGCCCTGGGCCAAAGGCAGGCGCCAAACCGCTGCGCCACCCAGGGATCCCCAGATGACATAATTCTATGTATGGAAAACCCTAAGACTCCACCAAAAAAACTGTTAGAATAAGCAAATTCGGTAAATTTGCAGGGTACAAAATCAATATACAAGAATCTGTTGCATTTTTATGACAAGTTTTCCAAAAAGAGAAATTAGAAAACAATCCCTTTTATAATTGTTCAAAAAGAATAAAATACTTAGGAATAAATTTAATCAAGGAGGTAAAAACTTGTAACTATAAGACATTATTCTTCTTATAAGAACCATAAGACATGGATGAGAGAAATTGAAAGCAATGTGAATAAATGGAAAGATATTTCATGCTCATAGATTGGAAGACTTTTTTTTAATGTCCATATCTCCCAAAGCAATCTATAGATTCAATGCAAAATAATAATAATAAAAATATTATTTTTAAAAGATTATTCATTTATTTATTCATGAGAGACACAGAGAGAGAGAGAGAGAGAGGCAGAGACATAGGCAGACGGAGAAGCAGGCTCCATGCAGGGACTTTGGGATCACGCCCTGAGTCAAAGGCAGATGCTCAACCGCTGAGCCACCCAGGCATCCCTAATAATAAAAATAGTATGATCTTTGTGTAAAAACAGATACATAGATCCATAGAACAGAATAGAAAGTCCAGAAATAAATACAAGCACATATGATCAGTTAACTTATGACAGAGGAAGCAAGATTATACAATAGGGGAAAAGCCTCTGCAATAAATGATGTTGGGTAAACTGGACAGCCACATGCATAAGATTGAAACTGGACCATTATCTGACAACATCTACAAAAACGGACTCAAGATGCATTAAGGATTCGGGGTGTCTCCATGGCTCAGTCAGTTACGTGTCCGACTCTTGATTTAGGCTCAGGTCGTGATGTCAGAATCATGGTGTCAGAGTAATGAGATGGAGTGCTGTGGCCTGCCCTGGGACCTGAGATGGATCGGCATTCATCAGGGAGTTTGCTTCTCTCCCTCTGCCTCTGCCCCCACTTGCATTCTCACTCTCTCAAATAAATAAATCCTTAAAAATGGATTAAAGTTTTTAAATGCTTGATCAGAAACCATAAAACTAGAAGAAAACAGACAGTAAGATCTTTGGCATTACTCTTGCCAATATCTTTTCACATCAGACTCCAAAAGCAATGGCAACAAAAGCAAAAAACGAATGAAACTGCATCAAAGAAAAAAGCTTCTGCAAAGCAAAAGAAACTACCAGCAAAATAAACAGGCCACTTACTGAAGGGGAGAAAATATTTGCAAATCGTATATCCAATAAGGGATTAATATCCAAAATATATAAAGAATTCCTACAGTTCAATTACAACAAAAACAATCCAATTAAAAAGTGGGGACAGGATTTAAATAGATACTTTTCCAAAGAAGACATACAAATGGCCAAAAGACACACAAAAAGATGCTCAACATCAGTAATCATCAGAAATTGCAAATCAAAATAATGAGATACCACATAATACTTGTCAGAATGGCTATTATCAAAAGGACAAGAAGTAACAAGCACTGGTGAGGATATGGAGTATAGGAAACCCTTGTGCACTATTATTGAGAAAATAAATTAGTGCAGCCACTAGGGAAAACAGTGTGGAGATTCCTCAAAAAATTAAAAATAGAACTACCCTATGATCCAGCAATTCCACTTCTGGGTATTTATCCAAAGAAAACAAAGCACTAAATCAAAAAGATATATGCATCCCTATGTTCATTTCAGCATTATTTACAATACTGAGATATGGAAACAACCTAAGTGCCCATTGATGCATGAATGGATAAAGATGATGTGATTACATATACATGTGTGTGTATAATATATATATAATGTATATATACATTTATATATACATTATATATATAAATATATATAATGGTATATATATACATTATATATATAAATATATATATAATGGAATTATGATTCAGTCAAAAAAAGAATAAGTCTTTCCATTTGCAACACCATGGATGGACCTTTAAGGTATTATGCTAAGTGAAGTAAGTCAGACAGGAAAGATAAATGCTGTATAATTTTACTTATATGTGGAATCTAAAAAACAAAGCAAATTAACAAACAAAACAAAATTCACATAGATACAGAGAACACATTGGTAGTCACCAAGGGGGAGGGTGCAAGGAAGTGGGTAAAATGGGTTAGATCATTTTACAAGTGTTTTGCTTGAACAAGAGGTAGAAATCTTGAGTTACAAAAACATAGGTCATGACTATAATATGGTAACCATAGTCAATAACATTATATTGCAAATTTGAAAGTTGCTAAGAAAGTAAATCTTAAAGGTTCTCATCACAAAAAAATATTATAACTTTGTACGGAGAGAGATGATAACTAGACTTATGGCGATCACTTTGTAATGTGTACAAATGTCAATTATGTTGTACACTTGAAACAAATGTTGAATATCAATTATACTTCATTAGAAAATCTTTTTTGCAACAAAATCCATCCTTAGATTTCTCAGGTTTATTATATATGGATCCACCTGAAGATGACTTGAGGTCCAGGCTTTTTTTTTTTTTTTCTTTCTTTTTTTCATGCCAGGTTTGGAGACCTTTCTTAAGAATCAATTCTGACCAAGTGCAGAGTGAGCCTTGGTTTCATCAAAGAATCTTGGATGTTGGTCAATGTTATTGAATCCTCTGCAAAACCGAAATTATCCAAAAGATTATGTTCAATATTCTTAGTCCTGGGAGACTAAATCCTGGGAGACAGAACTTTTATTTTTGAGTACCCAGATAATTTGCTAAACAATAAATGAAATCAACACATGTAGATGTGAATCCCAGCTCCACCATTAACTGGTTTTGTGGCCTTGGGAAAATTAATCCAACTCTGTAACCTTATCTACCTTATCTACAAAGTAAGAATAATACTTACCTGTTATGGATAAAGGACATATTTGAAGTTCTAACTCCCAGTACATCCAAATGTAACCTTATTTGGAAACAGTGTCTTTTACAGAGGTAATCCAGTTTTTTAAAAGTCACATTTGAGTAGGATGGGCTCCTAATCCAATATGAACGGTGTCCTTATGAAAATAACACCATGTGAAAGACAGACAGAGAGATCTGCATATGAAGATGAAAGCAGAGACCAGCTGGACACATCTACAAGTCAGAATACCCAAAAATTGCCCCCAAAATGCATCAGAAGCTAGGAAAGAGGCTTGAAATTGTTTCCCCATCACAGCCCTCAGACGAGACCAGTCCTGCTGACACCTTGATTTCAGACTTCTAGCCTCCAGAACTGTGAAACCATAAATTCCTTGTTGTTAAAGACACTCAGCTTGCGGCAGTTGATAATGGCAGCCCTAGGAAACTAACAGACTACCTAACAAGGTGATCATGGGGTTTAAATAAAGTTATTTGTAATATGCCTGACATAGGATAAGCCTTATATAAATTGTCATTAATAGTAACAGTGTTGGGATACTTTGAACCATAACTGATAGGTAGTCATACAACAGCTATACTTGATTTACTCCTCATTTCTATTTTTGGAAATTTAGATATCAAAATTTCCTGGTGGTAAGGCAACAGGGAAGGCCGGAATTATAAAGGAGATAAATCTCATGCCAGTGTGTGCTAATTGTTTGAATCCCCTCTAAATGGTTTGGCAGGAAAAGAGGCTGGAACACTTAGCTAAATTGAAGTTTGGGGATTATCTGTGAATTTAAAGTATCCATGCCATTTTGGCCCCTATTAGCACAAGTAATTGAGAGGAAAATCTTGCCATTTATGCTTTTCCATGAGGCTTAATGTAGACTTCAATATTTAAGTAATTCATTAGCAGGTTTAAATGGTGCTACGGAACAACATTAAAGGATGCAAAAAGGTAATCTGTGACCTTCATTTTAGAGATGAGCAAATTGAGGCCCATCAAGGTAACAATGAACTCAAGGTTGTAGAGTTCACATTGGAAAAGCTGATGCTAGAATCTTGTCTCCTAATTTCCTGATGAAAATTAAGTGTGTCTTTAAGGATCTGTGTTATTATCTGAATTCTGTGGAGCTTTTCTAATTGTCAGAACCCCAAGTCTGCACAAGGAATCTTAAGACCAAGGTTGGGAGGATTCAAATTGAGAGAGGGAAGAAAGTGACATTATAACATTTTCAATAAAAAGCCTCAAAAATTGCATTTGGGGAAGGGAGCAGTAATGGAGACAGTGGACAGTTATAAAAATTGTAATAAGCTGTATAACACATTTAAAGAACTCTTTTTACGTTGTTTAGAAGATCCATTAAACATGGCCTGGCAGGACCTTTCTAGGACAAGTCATTAAAGCCCTAAATGGTATTTGGAAATGTAGTTACCTCAGATTGAAGTCATTTGCATTATATTAGAAAATACATAGGACACTTTAGCCATCAAGATCACTGGGATGGCTGAACTCTGGCCCACCACATGATTTCACAAATATGGAGTATACTCCTAACCTGTTTAACAACTAACCCCACTTAAAGTAAGCTGCCCTTCTTCACCTCTGGTGTGCTCAGCTTTTAAGTAGATTTGTGGGAAGAAATATTAGACTTAATACAACAAACTTTGTTTCATTGTTTGTTTTCACTTTGGTTTATTATTCTATATTTCCAGTCTTTGTAGGACATTTCCATGTTGCCTGCCCTGAGGATAGCACTACTGTAATTGAGAGGCCCCATTCGAAACTATTTCAGAGAGAATCATTCAGTTTCATTTTATGGCTTCATAGCCCAGAACCAGAACTTTTCAAAAGACACTCAATAACACCAATGCAGGGACCCCTCTGGACAACATATCAATTTGTATTATGAAGTGAATTATGGCTGTACCCACCAGAGCTGGTATAGTTAAGTGTCTGTCAGTGTTTCCATTATATTTTGAGGGCTTCTTACTTGGTTGCAAAAATACCCTTCAGGCTGAAGCATACAAGGCCAGCCTAGGAAGTGAGTGCACACTTTGTTTAGTTTTACCATTTAAAAACACTAGCTATCTTTTGTGTTTGTTTGTAGACATTTTATAACAAAGAGAAATCTTGTTTTCTAAATCAATATGGCTGCCAGAGAGATAATGGTTTTAATGGGGAAAGCTCATGGTGTTAAATGCCATTTCTCTGACCTTTCTGAGCCACATTGTTCTCCTTGAAGATGCCAGATTCCGAAAACGAGGATTCCAATTTGGTGCAAATGCCCTCCAAAAATTACAAATGTATTTTATTGGGTCTCTGAATTTTGAATCCAGAAATCTGCACTTATATTTTAGATGGGATATGACTACATCATGTTTAAAGTTCTCCTCTGTTTCCCCTGACCATGCCCCTATCCTTATATTGAATCCATGTAGATTCTTGCCCTTCTTTCAAATCCTAGCTCAAATATCCTAATTTCTAAGAAAATAGACTCAGAGATTCATCCCCTAAGCCATTTTGCACATAATACCTAGCTCCAAGAGAGCAACTGTTAGATCATACCACTTGTATATGTGTCTGTTTCTTTATCTGACTGCAGAAACTCAGTACAAGGATAATGTCCTATTTATTAGCACAGTGCTAGACATATTACATATGTTCAGTAAATATCAGCCCCTTGACTGAGTGAATAAGTGAATGAATAAATGAAGTATTCTGTGAAATAGGAATAGTGGCAAGGACACTTAAAGGACTTACAAAAAAAGTTATTTTTGAAAAGTAAGGACTTTTCTGCTTCTAAGTTTTGACTTTCTGGAAGGTACAAATTCTCATCTGTCCATATGCAGAATCTCTCAGGAAATTGAATGACTTGCAAACTCTTACAGGAAGAGATATATGCAACAGGATTTGTTGAGAAAATTACTGATCAAGGAGTTAGAAGATGAAGTATTTGTTCTGACTTAGTTACTGACTCTGTGACCCTCTTCAAGTTACTTAATAGCTCAGTGATTCAATCTCTCTGCAATTGGTGATAAATAATAGCAGTTCTTATCTGCTTCTCAGAGATGTTTAGGGTAAAAGGTGTTAGGACATCTGAGATTGTTTAAAGAAAAATCCTAAACTATAGATATTATATAAATTAAATACTATATTGCTACTGCATACTGCATACTAAATAATTTATTATAAACATGACTATTTTAATGAAATAACAACAATCTAATAATAATGAACAATCTAACAATTAACAACAATCTAATAATAATTTGAAGATTTGACTCTTTCACTTGTCATAAGTAATTGGATTATATTTATTCTATAAAGAAATGGAATGAAAAGTAGATTGTTCGATCATTTCTGCATGTGGCATTTGGGGACGGTCCATATGATTATTATGATAGATAAGCTGCCATGTTCTACCTGATAGGCACATTCTCAAGGAGAGGAGCTGAAAAGAATTACAGATGCTTTTAGAAGAAAAATTACTGGAAGAAATGATTTTTTTAAAAAATCATAGGCTTGCAAATAGGTTAACCATTGAGGAAGCTACATAAAGCTTCCAGAGTTTCTCAAAGTACTGTAATCCATTAATCGCATGCCTCAGTATCATCTTGACTATTGCAACTTGCAGATTCCCAGACCTCATTCTCAAGAATAAGAAACTCTCCGGTGAGAGCCAAGAATCTGTGTGTTTAACAAAGTCTCCAGATGATTCCTATACAGACATTCAAGTTTGAGAACCACTGCAAGAGCTTATATCCTTTGGTTCAGGAGGCAAATGAAGAAAGTACAGACTGAGGAAGGTCAGGAACAGAAAATAAAACTTGTTTGTGTAGTGAAGAGTGATAAACTCTTCTTTTCCTTTAAAATCACTGAGTGTGGGCAGCCCAGGTGGCCCAGTGGTTTAGCGCCGGCTTCAGCCCAGGGTGTGATCCTGGAGACCCAGGATTCAATCCCAAGTCAGGCTCCCTGCATGAAGCCTGCTTCTCCCTCTGCCTGTGTCTCTGCCTCTCTCTCTCTCTCTCTCTCTCTCTGTCATGAATAAATAAATAAAATCTTTTAAAAAATAAAATAAAATCACTGAGTGTATCTTCTTTCGTAGAATTTGTAAAGATATTATAAATCAGTGCTATAATCATTTTTGGGGGGAAAGGAATTTTTTTAATTTGTATAGATTGAACTAGAAAGAGACAAAGGAGAAATTGAGAGCTCCAGTTTGGGGTATATTATCAGGGTTCAAGAATAATTTGTATTTATGGGAGAAAGGAGGGTTCCACAAATTCCTTTATTCTTTCTTCTGTCTCTACCTGGAACTAAGTAAACCTGTTTCAGGCTCAGAATCATTTTGACATTTAAGGGTTTGCCTTCCAGTAATTATCAAGACAAGTCAGGTAAAAATATCAAACAAGTTTTGGTTGTAATGTGTCTCCATTATTAAATGGAGATAGCATTATTGCTTTGTTTCTGTTAGTAAGATAGCATATAGTCATATAGAAAATTTCAAATTACAGAGGCAAATGAAAAAGACCTGAATTTCTGATACAGCATGGCAATTACTGCTCTCATTTCAGTGAAAATTCTTCTAGAGCTCGACACTCACTGTAGAATATGATTCCATTTATATAAAATTATACCTATAATTAAATTTGCATATATTTACATAAATATAAATATATGCTTATACATAGTTTTATATTTTTACATGTTTCTTTGGCACTTTAAAAAAATCTCATAATCATGAATGCCTATGGAATCAGCTGGAAAATAATTAGACTTAGATTATTGCTGGTGTCAGCTGTTTCATCTCCTCCATTCATGTCATAATTCCTAGGGACTTCCATCCCTCTCTTAACACCTCTCTCTCTATCTTCTACCTCTAAACCACTTTTGCCATAAACATATGGAGACACAAAGACAAACCTGGATGCTAATTCTCAGTTTTCTGGAGAACTAGAGTGCCATGTGAAATTCATTAGCACCTAAAGGATCCTTGGTCTAATGCTTCTTAGAGATCTTTCCCTGTTCTATAGACTTCTATCAGCATTTGTTATAAAGTACTTGCGCAAACAATTGTTCCATGGATGCTAAAGAGGACCAAGTAAGTTTAACATGTAATCAAACATGTATTTAATACTTGAAGTATCCTAAGTACACCATATGGATTATTTTATTTCAGTGAATCCTTACACCTACCATATAAGGTAAAAGCCATTCCTGTCTTTATAGAAATACTGAGAAAAACTGAGTCTCAAAGAGGGCAAGTAGATATTATCACAATGTCAAAGTGGAGCAGGAGATAGAGGAACAGGGAGCAACTACTTCAGGAGTACAGGGTTCTTTCTGGAGTTATATAAATGTTTTAGAACTAGATAGAGGTCATGAATTATTGCTAATATACTAAATACCACTGAATGATTCCCTTTACATGGTAAGTTTATATTATGTCAATTTTACCCCAAATAAAAAAGAATAGAGCATTGAACCAAACCCAGTTTGACTCCAGAGACCACACTCTTGAACACTGCAAAATACCACTTCCCACATGGCTATATTGGCTTCAAGTTTCTTCTTTTCCTTTACAGATTGATTGATTGATTGATTGATTGATTGACTGATTTGACAGAAAGAGATAGCAAGAGAGAGCACAAGCAGGAGAGAGAGAGAGAAGCAGGCTTCACACTGAGCAGGGAGCGTGATGCAGCACAGGATTCCAGGACCCAGGGATCGTGACCTGGGCCGAAGGCAGTCGCTAAACTGGCTGAGCCACCTAGGCGCCCTAACTTCAGGTTTTTTCTAGATCAAACAAAATGAATAGCTTTTGCTGCAGAAATATTCAGTGTCTCCCGCTGATAAACATGCTAAATCTCCCACTGAATGATTTGGTACACAAAGGTGTGGTGAGTAGTGTTTCTCAAATTACTTTTTTCATGGAACCCATCACCTGGAATGTTTCTACAAGGATGTGTTTCATAAAACACCTTTATGGAATAACTATTTTCTTCAAAGCTCTGAAAATAATGTTTATTACAGAATTATTTTCACTTGGATGATCTACTTAGTATATCAGCAAAACTTCACAGGAATTCAGGCAATATAATAAAAACAGAACAGTTCCTGGAATTCCCTTTGTGATCATTTCCTTAGCACTTGTTCATAATAGAGTAAGAGTGCAAAGGAAACTAAGCAATTGTACCTTTTACATTCTATTTGAAACATTTAGTATTTACTTTTTGGTTAAATTTCATGCAAACGATAGCTCCAAGTGCACATATAACTATTTAAATTTTATGATAAAACACAAAATATATAGAGGAGTGTAGATTTGACATTCTGCAATTTTTAGCATGGCAGCTTCTGGGCTTAAACAAGTCTTTCAAAAACAACAGAACACTAACTTTCTGAATTTGAAAAAAAAAAAGATGTTTTATATAAATCTTGTGAGGTTTTCTTCGTTTAGTTGTCTTTCTCAGTAGAGAAAACAAAACCATTTCTAAAGTGTTTAGAAATTGAGAATAAGGGCAGCCTCGGTGGCCCAGAGGTTTAGCACCGACTTCAGTCTGCGGTGTGATCCTGGAGACCTGGGATTGGGTCCCACATCAGGCTCCCTGCATGGAGCCTGCTTCTCCCTCTGCCTGTCTCTCTCTCTCTCTCTCTCTCTCTCTCTGTCATAAATAAATAAATAAATAAATAAATAAATAAATAAATAAAATCTTAAAAAAAAAGAAATTGAGAATAAGGGGAAGCCTGGGTGGCTCAACAGTTGAGCATCTGCTTTTGGCCCAGGGCTGATCCTGGGGTCCTGGGATCAAGCCTGCATCAGGCTCCCTGCATAGGCTTCTCCCCCTGCCTATGTCTCTGCCTCTCTCTTTTTGTGTCTCTCATGAATAAATAAATAAAATGTTAAAAAAAGAAATTGAGAACAAGGATTTATTATAAGATAATTATTTCCTCTGATCAAACTCGGCTTAGAACTCAATCCTTCTATTCTAATTTTCTATATTAGCTATTATAATTTCATATAAAGATTGTGGAATTTGGAATCAGTCCAAATGAATTTTGCCTGTCACATATTTACTTATGTGCTTTATGACTCTGCTTCCCCACATAAATATGGATATGGATATTTCTACTTTGCAGAATTTTCATAAGGAGTACATGAGATATAGATGTTAACCTACCCTTCAAAATACGTATATGTTCCTGACTATTCTGTTCATCACAGCCAAGAAACTCTCCTATTTTCTGCAAGCCTGTCATCATTATTTTGGCTTCACTTCTCTCCTTACACAGTCTGGAGCACATGTGAAACCATTTCCTGAATGTTCTTAATGGCACCCTACAATTACTAATCTCTTTGAATTATAATTATTATCAACTTGGTAAAGTTTACATTGGATAATCCCGATTGTCATTTCTGTGGGTGAACCTCTAGCACTGCTGGGGAAAATTCCCCAAATAATCCTGGTTAGGTGCATTGCAAACACAGCCTAATGCTTTTAGACTATATTTGAAGTACTCAGCTCTCATCTCAAGAGAAAGCTGGAAAAATTTAAAAATCATTTCTTATACACACACTATACACACACACACACACACACACACACAAACACACACATTTACGTCTATTTCAGTCTCCTGCACCAGATTTAATTTTCCCACTTAAAGAAAATACCGCCATTCCTTTCCCTATCTAAAAAAATAAATAAATAAAAATAAAAAGGCATCATCCAGTGTAGGCTCTCTTCTGTTCAATTGACTTCTGTGTATTTTAATTAATGTTTACTTTTAGCTTAAGGCAATTCTTATGTCATCAAGAGCAACAGGGAACCACACACCTTTTCATATGTGAAGTCTGTGATGTGGCCACATATGGAGCCTGATGGGAGGTGAGGAGGGGTAGAAAGAGGCTGAATCTCAGCCAGGTCTGGTACATGAGGTAACTGTATAGGAGTGGCCCTTATGAGGTGTTCTGAAGTACATCAAAAGCAATTTTGTTGAAGAAGTGGACTCCAGGTTCATAGAAAGCACTCAAGGCCAAAGATACTGTAGCAGTAACAACCAGTGGAGAGTGGGATAGCCACTTGTCCGAGAACAGTTACATATGAGAGTTTTGTGTTCCTTCTACTTCCCGTATTCCAACCCAAACAAATAACAGGAAAGGAGGAAGAGACGTGAGGAATTGGGGCATTTGGCATCCTCTTCCTATTCCTTCACTGCCACTCATCCCCATAACCTACTACCCCAAACATATTCAGAATTTGAACATCAAGTCTAGTCTGCATCCAAGTGAAGCAAGAATCTCTGAATTAAATATGAGGCTGAAACATTAAAATAATCAGAATTCTTAACAAGATATATAAGACATTTCACAGCAAAAAGTGGCTGAAAAGCTATGGGATCCCCAAATGTGATGAAGGTAGCAATCATATGAACCAAGAGGAAGTAGGTTTGCCAGAGCATGGCAGAAAGTGTTTAGTGAAAAAAAAATCATATTTTATAACTTCAGTATTTCAGACTCTTCTATCAAGTCAATTTTCATAATCTCCATAGTAAAATAATTTTCAAAAGTAATCCTTCTACCAGTTTCTATCTCAAGCAGTTTCCTTACTCTTTTTCTTTAGTCATTTTATTCCTAGCCCACTCCACTGACACCCTCTGCTCATAGGCATACAGTCCAGGCTGTATTTGGCCAGTCTATTTGGGTACTGGCTGAACTGTTTTTTGTTTTTTTTTTTTTAATAAAGAACTTAGACACAAACTGCTAAACAGGCACTGACTCAAACTCCCTCTTTCCTATTGCCCTTGCTGTCTTGGCCTCTCCTCTAGAAGCCCCTCAACCTCGCAACTAAAGAGATCACATTAGTACAGTGGGAGAGCTTGGTCCCTGCTCATTTGAGTGGACTTATGTTTGGTTTATATCAGCACCAAATTAATTTCCGATTTTGAGTATAAACCCAGTCTACTACAAATATCAGCAATAAGGCAGATATCTTCAAATAGTTAATGTGTTTCTTGAATGATGAGTGGTTACTTTGCCAGTGAATACCCTCAATTGACCAACATGCTCTGGTCTTTCTAGACATCAGATATTACTTCCTTTTCTTCTTCTCTCACTAGCGTTGTACGTTGGCTTAAGATAAACTACCAAACTACCCTGCTTTACTGGACTGCCATGGATGTATCGCCACACTTCTCAGATTGACTTTTGAACTGAACTTTCTTACAGTATCTAGAGAAAGAACTCTTTACAAATTATCTACCCTATTTCTGTAGATAATCTGAGTTCCAGATCTTAGCTTGAACAAAGTAAGCCTTTCTTTTCTTCACGTGTCTATGCCATACACCAAAAGTTAAATTTAGTTTTTCCACTGGAAAATTTCATATCTTCTTGAAACTATTCAAATACTGGTAGTACTAAAGACCTATAATAAATGAGAAAATCTTAGTATTTTGTATAAAATTTCAAGTCCAGGGAATGAAAGAACTTTCATTTATTAAAAGACAGTAAAATTTTTGAGGCTAAGGAATCGTTCTGTGCTTTTGGGAAATACAAGGGTTTGAAGTTATTGTCCTCCAAGATGTATTCCAACACCATCCTATCACATCCTTATAATCTTTATTTATATCCTTGGTCTTTCCCTCCACCCCCTCCCAGGCTTCAGCTCCTCACCTTCTCCATCAGCCAGTATGTATATACCTTCAATACATTATTCATAAGAGCTCTCAAAACTCAATGGTTTAGAAACAATCCAGTTAAAAAGTAGACTATGCGGACAGACATTTCATCAATGAAGATATACAGATGCCACACAAGCAACATGAAAATATGTTAAAAATCATTAGCTGGGGAATATAAATAATAGTGAAAGGGAATATAAGGGAAGGGGGAAGAAATGTGAGGGAAATATCAGAAAGGGAGACAGAACATAAAGACTGCTAACTCTGGGAAACGAACTAGGGGTGGTAGAAGGGGAGGAGGGCGGGGGGTGGGGGTGAATGGGTGACGGGCACTGGGGGTTATTCTGTATGTTAGTAAATTGAACACCAATAAAAAATAAATTAAAAAAATAAAATAAAATAAAAATAAAAAATAAAAAAAAAAAGGAGGAAAGACTATCCATTGGAAGAAAGACAGTCTCTTCAATAAATGGTGCTGGGAAAATTGGACATCCACATGCAGAAGAATGAAACTAGACCACTCTCTTTCACCACAGACAAAGATAAACTCAAAATGGATGAAAGGTCTAAATGTGAGACAAGATTCCATCAAAATCCTAGAGAAGAACACAGGCAACACCCTTTTTGAACTCGGCCACAATAACTTCTTGCAAGATACATCCACGAAGGCAAAAGAAACAAAAGCAAAAATGAACTATTGGGACTTCATCAAGATAAGAAGCTTTTGCACAGCAAAGGATACAGTCAACAAAACTCAAAGACAACCTACAGAATGGGAGAAGATATTTGCAAATGACATATCAGATAAAGGGCTAGTTTCCAAGATCTATAAAGAACTTATTAAACTCAACACCAAAGAAACAAACAATCCAATCATGAAATGGGCAAAAGACATGAACAGAAATCTCACAGAGGAAGACATAGACATGGCCAACATGCACATGAGAAAATGCTCTGCATCACTTGCCATCAGGGAAATACAAATCAAAACTACAATGAGATACCACCTCACACCAGTGAGAATGGGGAAAATTAACAAGGCAGGAAACAACAAATGTTGGAGAGGATGTGGAGAAAAGGGAACCCTCTTACACTGTTGGTGGGAATGTGAACTGGTGCAGCCACTCTGGAAAACTGTGTGGAGGCTCCTCAAAGAGTTAAAAATAGACCTGCCCCATGACCCAGCAATTGCACTGTTGGGGGTTTACCCCAAAGATACGGATGCAATGAAACCCCGGGACACCTGCACCCCGATGTTTATAGCAACAATGGCCACAATAGCCAAACTGTGGAAGGAGCCTCGGTGTCCATCAAAAGATGAGTGGATAAAGAAGATGTGGTTTATGTATACAATGGAATATTACTCAGCTATTAGAAATGACAAATACCCACCATTTGCTTCAATGTGGATGGAACTGGAGGGTATTATGCTGAGTGAAGTAAGTCAGTCGGAGAAGGACAAACATTATATGTTCTTATTCATGTGGGGAATATAAATAATAGTGAAAGGGAATATAAGGGAAGGGAGAAGAAATGTGTGGGAAATATCAGAAAGGGAGACATAAGGTAAAGACTGCTAACTCTGGGAAACGAACTAAGGGTGGTAGAAGGGGAGGAGGGCGGGGGGTGGGAGTGATTGGGTGATGGGCACTGGGGGTTATTCTGTATTTTTGTAAATTGAACACCAATAAAAAAATGAAATATAAAAAAAAATCATTAGCTGTTAGAAAAAAAATGAAAATTAAAACTACAATGAGATATCATTACACACCTATCAGAATTGTACACATCTCTGTGTAACGTATGCTGTTGATAAGAAGCAAGTCAGAGGTTCTGTCCACACTCAAGGTCTGAACATCAGGAGGCAGGACGCATGGGAGCCACAACAGAGTATGCTCACCACGTTTGCCATATAAAATGTAAGACACATTTCAAAGTTTCAATAAAAGCAAAAATCACACATATAGCTAGGTATACTACATAGAGTTAATCATTGTTAATGATGCTTACTGGGTTTCTTCGCAGTCCTCTATGTGTTCTTCTTGAAGACTATACCCCAAAAATGGGCATTATATATATAATTATTTGAATATTTGTCTTTTGTGTAAATATATGTATAAAAGCATCTGTACAAAAGAGGTATGGTATTATAAGACTACTTTACAATTTGTCTTTTTAAGAACATATCTTCCTTAAATAATCTCCAAAACTATAAATCTTAGAAGCTTCAAAGTATCTTCTCCTAAATATTATAATTTATGTCACAGTTTCCCTATTATTTAATAGTTTGTTTCCTATTAGCATGTTATAAATATCACTATGATAAATATCATTATACATAAATCTTAGTCCTATAAAAACAGCCTCCTAAATATATCTTAAATATATACCTTCAAGAACTAAGTGGGAGGATTTCACTTCCTAATTTCAAGTCTATACCTTTTTTACTACCATCACTGTTTTAATCCTATTTTTTTATCTCTTTCCACCCTCCTGCTTCTGTATTTAACTGATATCTGACTAGTTTGCCATCACCTTTCAAGATACTTGAAGTGTCCACTCCTCCAGGAAGTCAGATGGATTGAAATGACTTTTCTAAATAGCCCCTCATTGGTACCTCTCCTTTGTACTGTTACCATATTGTTTTAAAATGATGGAGTGGGGGGCACAGTCTTTGGAGCCCTGTGTGGTTGGGCTTCCTGCTCAGCAGGGAGTCAGCTTCTCCCTCTCCATCTGTCTACTCTTCCCTTTGGCTCATGCTCTCGCTCTCTCTCAAATAAATAAATAAAAATCTTTTAAAAAACAATTATTTTTTAAAACAATTAATTAATTAAACAATTTATTTACAAGTCTTTTCTCTTCTAGGACTGTAATATCCTTGTCAGGCAGAGAACATATCTCTTTCTTCTTTGCACCTTTAGCATCTAGCACAGTGCATAGAACACATAATAATTTCTCAGTAAGGAATTTGAATTGAGCTACTAAACTAAGATAGTGTGGGTATACTATGGAGGTATAGTTTTATTAAGCCATCTATATTTTATAGTGTGTTTTTCTATCCTTGAGTACACTAACAGAACCTAAAATTAAATGAAGGAGATTTAAAACACTCTTATGCAACATAAAGACCCTTTGTATCACATGCAACTCTAAAAAAAGGAAACAAATATAAAAAAAATCAAGAAATTTGCAACAACTCTTCCTTCACCAGAGTGTCTACTCAAAACTGAAGACAAATATTATTGTACATGTTTACCATCCCCGAAACTTAAAAATGTATATTAGAATCATTCCTCTTGCATTCATAATATGATTAAGATGATTATTAAGAAGTCTAATACAAAACCCACCCATTATAAAAATAGGAAAGAGTAAAATAGCATTTAGTTATGTAACAGGTAGAATTGGTGCTTTAGGACAATCGTAATTTTAATACCCATGCAATCTCCATGCTAAGTATTAGTAAATTCATTTTATATCTGAAATAGCCTGCCCGGGATTTCATGACTAGAAAGTGACAGAGACACACTTCAAAGAGAGGAAGGTCCGATTTCAAAGCCATAATCTTCCCATTTCTCTGCATTATGAGAGCACCAGGAAATACCATAGTTTTCCAGTTATTACCAGAAATGTTCCCAAAAATATCAAGGGAAAGAGTGGTAATGGCTAACAGCAGGCTTGTGGTTGAGGATGCATATCAACAGGAAACCATGATTATTTGCGTTGTGCTGTGTGTGATTTAGTTCCCTGCCAAATGTCATGCCAAAACCTTGACACAACAGAGATCTGTGCCTGGAGCCATTCGTTCTCTGTCTGGCAGAGCACATGCTGGCATATTTTAAATGGATATTCTCAAGTCACATCAGCTCCCAGTAGAGATTGAAAGTGACTACGAGAAAAAATATATGAAAAATAGAGTCAAGAGCCATATTCCAAAAAAACCCCAAGAAACCTGGAATTATGTTTCAATTTTTAAATCTCAGACAATTATTAATATATGTGTATTTATATGCTGATAGCAGTTTATTTTTCAACCAGAAGTAACATGGCAGGGTGCATACAGTATATTTAGAGCCAAATTTAAAATAAAAGATGAGCCTATAAGTGTATTTCCCCAACTATTATGTTTGCATAAAATAGGATATCAATCATTATTAAGGATATCATATATATATATATATATATATATATATATACATTTTACCACAAACCAATTTTCAACTCTCTTTTAAATTCAAAATTACTTTATCACACAGAAAAAGAAAAGAACTGTCTCACCCATTTCATTGTGGGGTGGAAGGGCCCCAAATAGGGTAAATGATCTAGGGAAGCTTTAGAGAAACTATAAGCAGACATTTGTGAACCCATTCATTATTTAAATACCTCCAAAAAAATGACAAACCTTTCAATACTTTATACTAGAACTCACATAGCTTATGTGCTACTTTAAGCAATTTTCTCTTCCTACTTCTTCCATAGACAAGGCCTGGTTTTCACAGCTTCTGTATGCGAGATTTGTTTCCATTTCCTTCATCTTTCTCCAATACAGTACCTAAGAATCTTAGTTCCTTTGTCTTCACTCCTGGAGTTTACACTATATACTTTTTGATTCATCATATATATTTTTTTTCAGCTCCTTCTCAGCATTCAAAATTATTACAATTCATGATATTTATAATTTTCTTTGTCCACATGGTTTTTAAAATAACATTCCATTTTGAAATCAAAGGGATCCTGTACTGGCCTTGTGCTCTCATCCTTATCTATCCTGTAGTTCATTTATATACTTCTATACCTAGCTCTATTTATTTTGCTGTTTGCATCTTCTCAAATTGACTTAAAATTTTAAACTAATTTCACTACCTGGTCCCGCAAAACCTAGACATTCCTAGGTAGTTCTTGACTGATAATTAACTTGCAGATATCCTACAGTAATTTAATCATCAGAGTTATTAAAGACTATGTTTTTAAAAACTTCCATCAAGTAGAATAGTTCCATTATTTTACTCTCAAGGGCATTAGTGATGAAAGTTCTTTGAATATATGTTGTATGAATTAAGGGTTTCTGTGATCAGGAAATGATATATATTTAATGATTAGATTTTCAATTCTAATGTTTTCTCACTTGTATATTTTATCAGATGAAAAAATGTTTATCTTATACATGAACATGTAGTATAATTCCATATATAAGCACATTACAGTGATATAATTATTATAACATTATTTTACTATTATAACATTTATATTTATATGCTTTACTTATGGAGAATATTGGAAATCTATTTTAAACATGCATACCTTTGTCCAAGGCACATCCTGCTGTGGTCTCAGGACAGGAACCTATTGTAAAAAAAAAAAATGTATATATATATTCTCATTAACATACTTAGTATAACAAACAGATTGAAAAATATCCATATATAAAATTTAAAAAATAGTTTAAACCTCAACCATTGTTCAATTAGTATCTGCCCATTAACTTCAAAAAATATTCTTTTTTTTTTTTTTTTTGCTTTAGCTTATTAAGAAAAAAAGGACAAGGTACAAATATTCTGATATATCTCCTAATCTGAATCTCTAAAGGAACTTTGTTTTTTTATATCTTAAAATAAATATTTATTTTTTCCTAGAAAGAAACATATAGACATATTAAGCTCCTGATACACAAAAGTCAATTTCAGGCAAAAATTCAGACAATAGTTTTCAAAAATGCTAAATGAATTATTATGTTCCAAATAAGAAGATGAGAAAGCAGGTTAAACAGGTTTTATGTTAATAAAAGTCCCATAATATTTGCTCATCAAAAAGTGGCGGTGGAACACTAGTTAAGAGAATCATTTTTACAGTAATAATGTTTCAAATTTTCCGGCAGTGAAACTAGAATGTATGTGCAGATAATAGATTTAAATATGTTCAAATAAACTTGAATACTTTAAAAATCAAAAGAGAAAACTGGATCATGTATTGCTGCATTAAGACCAATATTTCCATCATTTCCTTCTAATTTATTATTCTATTAGACACAGTGTCACATTTCCAAATACATGGACACCCAACCCATATAAAGCACAGATCTAAGTCTAAGAACTTTGATCGCAAATGTGACAATGCTTATTACAAGAACTTCAATTAAATGTAAAATCAAAGACGTCTGGGTGACTCAGCAGTTGAGCTTCTGCCTTTGGCTCAGGGCAGGATCCCAGAGTCCTGGGATTGAGTCCTGCATCCGGCTACCTGTGAAGAGCCTGTTTCACCCTCTGCCTGTGTCTTTGCCGCTCTTGCTGTATCTCTCATGAATAAATAAATAAAATCTTTTTTAAAATAAATAAATAAATAAATAAACAAACAAACAAACAAACAAACATAAAATCAAAGAACCATTCACTTTGTTCATATTTTTTGGTATTCTATCTGCTTGAAATTTCAGATGTGGGAGAGAAACCAGAAGAAATAAATTTCCTTTGTGATCACTACCAGTATGTTGGAATAAAAGTTTTACCATGAATAAATTTAAAAAATAAATAAATAACATCCATAAAGTAAAAATAAAAGTATGTTTTTCTTCCATATTTAAAGTTCAGAAACCCAAAGAATTTCAGTTCTAGAAGGCATCTGAGTGGATAACCAAGTAAATTGAATTCAAACTGTGAATTAAGGGATTCTCATTGAAATGCCTCAAGAGTCCCTGGATAATATAAGGGAACTGATCCTTTAGGCCACCCATAACTTTCCCTCAGCCACTATTCAAGCATAGCAGATATGTGCACAAATTCAAGCACACACATGCATGCATGTACATACATACACACACACACATACATAAAGTTAGGCCATCTTCTTTACTCTATGACTAAACCTAGAACCTCACATTTCTTAGAGTTGAACTTGACCCTTGGATTACTAGCTACACTGGACTTTAGATAATTTACATAACCTTCTCTGAGTCTCAATTTTTTTTTTACTTACAGTGAAGTTGTTGTAAAGATTAAACAAATTAATACAAATAAATTCCTTAAAACCCTGCCTAGGACATAGTAAGTAGCCAATAAATGTCACTATTAAAAACTACAAAGTATTTTTAAAAAAGAAATTTTTCAAAAATAGGGACACCTAGGTGGCTCAGTGGTTGAGCATCTGCCTTTGGCTCAGGTCAGATCCCAGGGTCCTGGGATCGAGTCCTACATCGGGATCCCTAAGGGGCGCCTGCTTCACCCTCTGCCTATGTCCCTGCCTCTCTTTCTGTGTCTGTCATGAATGAAATAAATACAATCTTTAAAAAAATTCTTCAAAAACATTAAATAATTTGGATATTTAAAAATATTTCAAGTGATATTGCTAGTCTGCTAATCAGCTCTCAAGTATGAAAATCTCCATTGTATATCTTACATTTTAATAGAATTATATTTATATTGAGAAATATAACTATGCATGGCAAACTTTATTCATGAAAGAATTATAAAAGACACAAATTAAAAGTGGTATCTTTTTTCAATGAGGCATTTTAAATGGTTAGTTAACAGCTGTAATTCTATGCTTTGTGTTTTACTTGTGGTCTGGCATGACTACAGGAACAGAAAATCTTCTTAAATGACAGGGAGGTACTTAAAGTTTTCCACAGGTCAAGCAAGAATCCAATTATCTAATATCCATGGGAGCAGAAGTATGTGTTGAAGAGAAAGTACAAAACTGGAGACCCGAGTTACTGCCAGGCTATAATAAATTTATCACAGAAAGACATGGTATCAACAAAGTCAGAGTTGGACTCACAAAGCAGCTATTAAAATCTCCATGTCTCTGGCCATTAAGAATAGTCAGGGCCTTACAAATAGGATTAAGCTTGTTTGCTATGATTTTTCTGATCAGAACATGCATTCCTATAAATAGGAATAAGATGCAAGAGGAAAGGGAGAAAACAGAATTTTAAAAGACTGATTTAACCCAGTGTAGGGTAAAATTAGAAGGGGGGGAAAAGACTTGATAAGAGGAAATGAACATAGTAACAAAGGGAAGAAGAAAAGAACAACTATAGCCTCAATAAGGAGAGTACTAAATGCCAAACTGGAAAGGTAGACAATATATTTGGTAAAGTATTTTTTGATCAGAAGCTATTTTTACAGATCTGGTGGTGGAATTGAAGAAGAGGTGCTGACCTATTCACATCATTTTACTATTTTAACTCAGGAATTTTCTACCAAGGCTAAATTCCTCCTCCCATCCCCATGACCAGGGACATATAACACTTTCTGCAGACATTTTTTGGTTGTCATAGCTGGAGGTAGGATGCTACCCTACTAGCATCTAGTAGGCAGAGGCCATGGAGTTGATAAACAATTGATAGTTCACAGGACAGCCCCACATGAGAAAGATTCATGCTACCCAAAAGATCAACCATGGGCCAAGGTTGAGAAACCTTGTCTGTCTGAGCAGAGGAGGTAGGGCCTCCTCCTACCTCAGTGCTTCAAACCCTCCCAAATCATTTATACAGAGTGAATCTTCCAGGAGAAAGAGAACTAATCTTGGTCAAGGTTCTTGATAGAGGATATTTTAGTTGCAAGTAATCTATTTAAACATTGCTAATCTAGCATTTAATGTAGCCATGTATGAAACTCAGGTTGATCAGATACTAGTAATCAAGTATTTTACACTATACCAATCTGAACCCTGTATGTAATGATATTCCCATTCCTTTTCTCAAATGTTATTCAACATCAGAAAATATCTTAGTGAATTATTTGATTTTCTTATTTTAAAAAACACTAATTTCAAACTTTCAGACTTTATGACATTTGAAATAATTTAGTTTAAGAGAGAAGTTATTTACCTTATTATTTGAAATTTGATAATCCATCATAATTCAATAATTAATCAAAATCATTTTTAAGGAAAATAAAGTGGTTTAATATTATTTTATTTTTACTTTACACCAAAATAACAACTACTTTAAGCAAAACTAAGATATGTTTCTATTGATTATTAACATAAAGATACAATATACATGATAATGTGAACTAAAACTAATGTTTAAAACAGGATGATTATTACTATTTAATATAAACTAGTGTGTAATTTCACACTGTTCTCATATGGCTCATTTGATAATACATCATTACTATCATGTTGCTCAAAGTATTTAACCTGTAAAGTATAATGTTTCTTTGATATTAATTTAGTAACATTTACAACCTATAAAACATGCCGTGTTTCACTTTGTTGATTTCCTTCAAGGGTCTCTGCAAATGCCAAGTATCTGAGTTGGTGGGGGGAGGGGATCCTTAAAATCTTTTATCAACTACAGATGAATTTCTACAGCTAAAAGCTGTATTGAGGAAATGGGAAAGGAAAAGATAGGAAGTTTCATTTATGTTCTATTAGGTAATTCAAAAGAAAAGTCCATTCAGATGGGTTTAACAGACATATTCAGAACATTCCACCTTAAAGCAGTAGAATACACTTTTTTCTTTTTTTCAAGTGCACATGGGACATTCTCCAGAACAAATCATATATTAGGCCCCCAAACAAGTCTCAACAAATTCCAAAAGATCAAAGTTGTACCATGCATCTTTTCTGACCACAACACTATGAAACCAGAAATCAACCATAGGAAAAAATCTGTATTATGTTGAGTGAAATAAGTCAATCGGAGAAGGACAAACATTATATGGTCTCATTCATTTGGGGAATATAAAAATAGTGAAAGGGAATAAAGGGGAAAGGAGAAAAAATGAGTGGGAAATATCAGAAAAGGAGACAGAACATGAGAGACTCCTAACTCTGGGAAACGAACTAGGGGTGGTGGAAGGGGAGGTGGGTGGGGGGTGGGGGTGACTGGATGACGGGCACTGAGGTGGGCACTTGATGGGATGAGCACTGGGTGTTATTCTATATGTTGGCAAATTGAACACCAATAAAAAATAAATTTATAAAAAAAAGAAAGAGAAAAAAAAGAAAAAATCTGTAAAGACCACAAATACATGGAAGTTACATAACATGCTACTAAATTATAAATGAGTCAACCAAGAAATAAAAAATTACATGGAAAAAAATGAAAATGGAAACACAATGGTCGAACACTTTTTGGATACAGCCAAAGTAGTTCTATGAGGGAAGATTAGAGTAATATATGCCTATATCAAGAAGCAAGAAAAATCTTAAATACACAACCTAGCCTTCCACCTAAAGGGCATAGAAAAAATAGAACAAACAAAATCCAACCCAGTAAAAGGAAGGAAATAATAAAGATTAGAGCAGAAATAAATGATACAGGAATTAAACAACAACAAAACAAAAACAAAATGAGCAGAACAGATCAATGAAACCAGGAGCTGGTTCTTTGGAAAGATCAACAAAATTGATAAACCTTGGGACACTTAGGTGGTTCAGTGGTTTAGTGTCTGCCTTTGGTTCAGGGGATGATCCTGTGATCCTGGGATTGAGTCCCGCATCGTGCTCCCCACAGGGAGCCTGCTTCTCCCTCTCCCTATGTCTCTGCCTCTCTCTATGTCCCTCATGAATAAATTAATAAAATTTAAAAATTGATAAACCCCCAGCTAGACTCATCAAGAAAAAAAAGAGAGAGGACAGAAATAAACAAACGCACTAATGAAATATAAGAAATAAAAGTCAACACTACAGAAATACAATTATAATAGAATATTATGCAAAACAATATGCCAACTAATTGGACAAGTTAGAAGAAATGGATAAAGTCCTAGAAACACATAACCTACCAAAACTAAAGCAAGAAGAAATAGAAAATTTGAACTGGCCAATTATCAGCAATGGAACTGAATCAGTAATCAAAAATTCCCAAAAAACAAAAGTCCAGGACCAGATTTCACAGGCAATTCTACCAAACACTTAAGGAAGAGTTAATTCATATTCTTCTCAAACTATTCCAAAAAATAGGACAGGAAGGAAACTTTCAAATTCATTCTATGAGGCCAGTATCACCCTGTTATAAAACCAGAGAAAGACACTACCAAAAAAAAAAAAAAAAATGGCCTATAGGCCAATATCTCTCACAAATATAGAGGCAAAAGTCCTCAACAAAATATTAGCAGACTGAATCCAACAATATATTAAAAATACCATACACCATAATCGAATGTGATTTATTCCCATGATACAAAGACAGTCAACATTTGCAAAATAGTCAACATGATCTAGAAGAGAAAGGATAAAAACATATGATTATTTCAAAAGTCTCAGAAAAAGTATTTGACAAAATACAGTATCTATTCATGATAAAAATAATCTACAGGGATCCCTGGGTGGCGCAGCGGTTTGGCGCCTGCCTTTGGCCCAGGGCGCGATCCTGGAGACCCGGGATGGAATCCCACATCGGGCTCCCGGTGCATGGAGCCTGCTTCTTCCTCTGCCTGTGTCTCTGCCTCTCTCTCTCTCTCTCTCTCTCTCTCTCTGTGACTATCATTAAAAAAAAAAAAAATCCTCTACAAAGTAGGTCTAGGAGGAACATATCTCAACATAATAAATGTCTTATGAAAAACCCACAGCCAATATCATATTCAACAGTGAAAAACTGAGAGCTTCTTTCCCAAGGCCAGAACAGACAAGGATATCCACTCTCACCACTTTTATTCAACATAGTACTGGACATCCTAGTCACAGCAATCATAAAAGAGAAAAGAATAAAAGGCATCCAAATTGGTAATGAAGTAAAACTTTCATGATTTGCAAATGACATGATAGTATATGTAGAAAACCCTAAAGACTCCACACACACACACACACACACACACACACACACAAAAACCAAACTACTAGAACTGATAAATGAACTTACACACACACACATATAAAGAAGTGGAATGGAATGCTATTCAGCCATAAAAAGAATGAAATCTTGCCATTTGCAACAACATGGATAGAGCTAGAGAGTATAATGCTAAGTGAAATCAGTCAGAAAAAACAAATACCATCTGATCTCATATGTGGAATTTAAGAAACAAAATCAATAAACAGGGATCCCTGGGTGGCGCAGCGGTTTGGCGCCTGCCTTTGGCCCAGGGCACGATTCTGGGGACTTGGGATCGAATCCCACGTCGGGCTCCTGGTGCATGGAGCCTGCTTCTCCCTCTGCCTGTGTCTCTGCCTCTCTCTCTCTCTGTGTGTGACTATCACAAATAAATAAAAATTAAATAAATAAATAAAACATTTAAAAAAACAAAAAAACAAAATCAATGAACAGAGGAAAAAGAGAAAGATCTTGACTCTTTCTATGAGGGAAAAGAAAAAGACTCTTAACTATAGAGAATAAACTAATGGTTACCAGTAGGAGGTGAGTGGGGAGGAAGCATGAAATAGATGATGAGTATTCAAGAGTACACTTATGATGATGAAAATAAATAAAAAATTTAAAATGTCAAAACTAAAAAATAGGCTCATACTTAGAGGAAACTTAGAAATGGTCATATATGCATAGCAATGCAATGCCACAGACCTACACATTCTTCCTATGTTTTGAGCACAATAAGAGGTGTTCTTGCAAAAGGACATTTACATCAACAACCACTTCCCCAAATCAGAATCACTAATTTACTCCAAAGTAAACCATCAGCATGATGATCAATGCCTCTTATGCCCAATATAAATGCTTCAGAATTGGTTGAGTTTCTGTTACTTGTCCTTTTATTAACTATTTATTAGTATTCAATACATTTGTTTATACAATTTATATAATTTCTATATATATGAATATATATATATATATATATATATATATATATATATATATATTCCTTAAAATCACTTCCCTTTTCCACCTATCTCAAGATTTTTATGTCCTTACTGAAGAATGATCCAATTTCAGGAACAAGTTCAATAGATATGCTACATTCCAATGAAAGTGCTATACATGTTATGCAAACCGAACTCAAGAGATTAAGTACAATTATTACTAAATCTGATTTCTTTGTATATGTTTATTATCAAACCAGATGTGCTTCTGTACATAATTCAAATTCAGAATGATCCCAGGGTATAACATATTTTTCTCTCATAAGAGATGGCAATACTGCCATGATCATTAGAAAATAAAGGGATAGATATCAAGAATAGTGTACTATGCATAGTATAAGGACAAACCAAAAATTTTAATATATTGGTGTTACAGGCTGAACTGTGTACCCTCAAAATTCTTAGGTTGAAATCCTAGGGGTGCCTGGGTGGCTCAGTCCATTAAGCATCCAAGTCTTGGTTTTGCACAGGTCATGATCCCATGGGTCTTGAGATTGAGCCCTGCATCAGGCTCCATACTCAGTGTGGAGTCTATTTGAGATTCTCTCCCTGTACCACTCCCCACACTCATGCTCACATTCTCTCTCTCTCTCTCTCTCACACACACACACACACACATTCAAATAAAGAAATAAATCTTTTAAAAAATTAAAAAAAAAACCCTAAGCATCATTAACTCTGAATGTGACTATATTTGGAGAGAATGACTTTAAAAAGGTAAATAGATTTAAATGAGTTCATTAGGGTGCACCCTAATCCATTGTGACTGGTGTCCTTATAAGAATAGATTAGGACACAGAAACAGGAAAGACCATGTACAGACTCAGAGAAATGGTGGCCATCTACAAGCCAAGGAGAAAACCCCTCTGAGGAGAGTAACCCTGCAGACACCTTGATCTCACACATCTCACTTCAGAATCATGAGGACAAAATTCTGTTGTATAAGCTCTGTCTGTGGTTTTCTGTTATGGCAGCCCTAAAACAGTGATAGAATTTGAAATTTCCAAAGTTAGAGTATACCTCTACACAAACATGTGACAAGAGGTAAATTTTATCTTCAGTGTTCTCCCATTTCCCATGTAATACTTGTCTTTCTCTTTCACTGGCCTCTTGCATAAATGATACTCTTGATGTTCCCAGGATACAAGGGGTTGTCTCTCAGGGGACACAGCTTCTCTTTCTTGCTCTTTAAATGTATTCTCAAAGTGATCTTCTCCTGACCTCAAGAAACAGCCTATCACAAAGACTCTAATTACTAAGAACAGCTTGGCCTATATCTGTATTTGAGGGTATTTGTCTGCCAAAAAGTAAATAAAACCTTTTTTATAAAGTAAGCCTTTTGTGTTATTTTATTTTGTTTTGTTAGTAATGAATAGGTGTGATGAAATTACCATCTTCATTCATTGCTGGTGGTAGTATGAATTGGAAAGCAATTTGCCAGCATGTACCAAAGTCTCAAAAATATTTGTTCCCTTTCACCCAGTTATTTCTCTCCTGGGAATCTCTCAAAAGGACATATCAACAGATGACGGCAAACATTTATAAATTGATAATCCACTTCACCACTATTTCTACTAATTCTTCTCCTTCATAAAAGGAACCAAGCTATGTATCTTCTAACAGATTGGAGAAACGGAGTTTTTCCCCCAGATAAGGAACTATTGTGCTTTTATTTGTAACCTTGTTTCCAAAGACAATTTAATGGCATGGGAATATAAAGTGAATTTTATAGTTTTAGGTGACGAGATGAGGATACAATAGGATTCCATCATGTAAAACTAAGTTAACACTCCCAAATCAGGATTCTCTTAATTCTGCCTTTCTCTTCCCATTCCTTCACATAAAAAGTTGCCTTTATAAGTTAATAAAACCCCCAGAATTCCAAGAAGCAGACATGTGTCATAAGGATATCTCAGCAGAGTCCTCCATTATCTCAGGGAGCAGGAGAAAAAGGTTTCTACAGTTACAATCTGTTAGTACAACCTGGTAACTGCATCAGTATTCAAGTGACCTGCCTCCTCTTTTATATCCAAAATAACTGAACCTGATGACATCCAATTAAACATTCCTTTCTCATTTGGAAGATCAAGAGATAGTCTCTCTTTGTTCCCTAACAGAAGTATCACAAAGTATCTCATGACATAAGACATAAAAATTTAATTATAATTAAATTATAATGTACCTGCATTACTTTATTCCAACAATCTAAACCTTGTTGTACCATTGTTACCAAATGAGAGTTTAATAAATTCATATTTTCAGAAATTAAGAAAGCATCATCAATAGCACATGATTATAAATGCCAATTCATCCTGTTGAAGCAAGTTGTCACCAGGGTGCCTGGAACATTTTACCACTCAATTATTTCTATGAACTTTGAACAGACATATGTAGAGTCCTTTTGGTATACTATATACACAGAAGAACATGGGAAATATATATGAAAATGCTCTTGGTGTTTATTTCTGAGTGGTGATTTTCTGTTTAGCCCTCAGTGATCACTGAAACACTTGAAAGATGACTTACATTTCACCTTCCCAGAGAACTTTTTATATAAAATTCTGTTTCCAAAATTTGACTCTTCAGAGCTGGAACCATGTTGATACCTACATGCATTTCAGGAAATTACCCCACTTTAAGAATCACCCCACTGCTTAAACAATTGTATATTGGCCAAAGTACAAATTCAAATCTCTTTTGATACAATGGATATGGTGATATCTTGGGGAAAAGGTTGTAGGATTCAGGCACTAGTTCTGTCATTTATTAACCTGTGTTCTTGGGCAAATCACATCCTCACTGTGGTTTATGATTGTCTGAATAATCTCACTGGATATTATCAAGTTTAACAGCCAACTAAGACTACCCATCTGAATGAAGCTATGGACCTGTGAAGTGTTGTATCTCTATATGCATAACTAGTTCTATTTAGGCACTGAAATATTGAGCTTGAAGGAGCCAGTAACAAGCTGGGTGCCAAATTACACTTTTAAAGGTAATTTAGGCACTCTAATAGAGGTCTTGAGGAGGATTATTTCAAAATAAATAAATAAAAAGATTCTCTCCCATTATACCCTCAACATACTTTGAATTTATGAACATGTTGTGAATCTGGCCATCCGCAAGAAGGGTTAATCATAATATTCTTTCCCTGTCTGATTCATGATAGCACTTCATAAATGTCCAATTTTCAAAAGCTCAGACCCTAGAGGAACAGAAAACAAATAGTGGAATTAATGTGCAGCAAGAGCAGCCTGCCATTATGCTAGCTTGGCACATCATTATTCGGAACATGGCATTAGCACCTTGCAAGGAGGCAGGATAGAGGAAACAGGTCCCTCATTATTTCTGAGAGCAGGACTTGAGCACCAGTTTGGAGATTTGAATGCTCCATTATCATCAGTCTATAGCTGGCATTTATGGATCTGTCATCCCACTGGATCATCAACTAATTACATTAATAATCAGATCTCATTTTCCTTTGTCTTTTTAATTTTAACCACAGAGTTTTGTCCATGAAGGTCACTTGTTTTATGGTACTGCTAACACAGGCACATCATCATTAATACTTTAGCTAAAATGTTTCTGTGGAGCTGAAGGGCTGGTTCCTTGTGAATTTTAATCCATGTTTTTTTTTTTTTTTTTTTTTTTTTTAAGAAAGAGGAGCTCAGGGCCCCAAATTTCAGTTTTGTCAGAAACTCTCTGCCTTTGGGCAGATCATTTAACCTGTTTGACTTCAGTTTCTTCATTGTACAATGCAATAATTAGAATTGTGATCTATGGATTGACTTATTTTTGAGTATTTACTTTTATACCTAAACTTTCTTTTAGGAAGAAGAGTGTCAAATGGAAATTGTATGTAGAATCCAGAAGCTAGAATTTATTAATTATTTATTAATTAATCTCCCTGACGTTTTATCCTCATCTAATTCCTCTTCCATTCAATTGTGGGTTATTTTCCAAAGACAGCTTCTTGATTTGGCATTTCAGGAAGTAGCTCCTGTCTTGCTCAGCAATCTCTTCTCCCACCTTTAACCCATATCACCTTTCTGTTTCTGGAAAACAAACAAACAAACAACAACAACATCAACAACAAACACTTGCTGCTCCCTGAGTATATCATGTTCCCTTTCACTTCTGTGTTTTTCATATTCTGTTTCTAGTTTCTTCAAATTCTTATTTCTTCTTACTCTTCTTATTTCTCCTCCTGGCTAAGCCCCTCACTCAGGCTAAGTCCTTCAGAGCTCAGCTTATCCCACACCCCTTTCCATCCTTTGCCTGAGTTAAGTTATATGCTCCTAAAAGGTGTCTAACTAATGCCTTGCATTCCTATGTCATAACTCTGGACAGCAAGGTGTCCATTGGTGCTTTCAAGGTGTATCTGTTTCAAAACACTGGTCAGTTCCCAAAGAGAAGGGATTTTTTTTTTTTAATTTCTCTTTTCTGGCAGCATAATACCTGACACATAATGGTCACTCAGTAAACTTTTATTGAATGAATGGATAGAAAACTTACACATGCAAAAGATATCCAAAATATAGTCTATTCCCTGTTACCACACAACAGAAAACCGAACATACTAGCATAATAAACTAATCAGCCATAACATGTTAGAGATGGTGACTTTCACTAAACTTTTCCTTATCTTTAAAATTGCTTCTTTTCAAACCTTAATTTGAAAACAAAACTAAAAAAAAAGATCAATATCTTTTTATTGTAAAGCACCATTTATATCCTCTTTCCAACAACCACTCACTTCCACTTCATAGCACAGCAGACAGCAGAGCTTATTTCTTAACTAGTTAATAGCCAGCTAATTTTACACACACATTTGCCAAATAGTCAGTACATACGTTCTCCTATCCTCTAGGTTGAAAGGCATAAATTCAGAGAATCAATTTTCCAGTCATCCTCTAAAAATACTTTTTAAATTGAGCATCCATGTGAGTATAGTCTGGGTACCACTGAGTAGTTTTATAAATACACACCTTGCCATATACAAGCTCACATTATGAAACAGACACGCGCTCGTGATATCCTGTATTATACTAAGAGCCCTGGAACTTAAAGTAGGAAAACTAGATACATTCTTACCTCTGGGTTTCAGATCATCTATAAAATGAGATGATCAAAATTGATTTTTTTTTTAAGTTTAGAATTCTTATTTGGGAGGAGAAAAAGCCCATGAACTTCTGGTGCCAACACACATACAAACACACACATTTGTGATTATGCACACACAGCTAATGGCACGGTTGTCAATGAATAAATATATCTCCCAAAGAGAACAATATATAACTTTAGGAATGTGTCAATATTTTACAGTGACTTTAAAGAAAAGTTATACTATTCTTTGTAAAATGTATTGTAATGAATGAGATGCATCAATTGTACATATCTACAAAGAGAATTAGAGCACTATTTAGAGGACCAAAAAAACCCCAAATACGGTTCAACACAATTAGCCAAAAGGGGTTTGTTCAGGAGTCACGGTCTAAATAAACATAATAGAAGGAAGATGCTAGAAAAACTTGAAGAAAGAAAATATTCGAAGGGTAGAAGTACAGGCTAATGTGATTCATCAGTAAATGGCAAAGGTGAGATTAGAAGAACATTAAATCAATTAGATCAAAACTGATCATTATTAAGTAGTTGTGTAGTTGAAGTGTTACATGAGGCTCCCCTGGCTATACATACCCAGCTAACACAACGAGTCTAAAACACCAAACATCCTGCCTAAAGCACAGTATGTATTTACAAGTGTTAGTTTTCTTTCACAGAATTAGGTTAAAACTTACAAAGTTGAATTTAACCTTACTGAACTTTTAGACTTCTCAAAAGGACTATTCCCTCTGACCAAGAAGTCTTTTACCATTCCCTTTTACTAAGACATAACTTCCCCTTATTATCTGTTGGCTGACTTCTATTCATTATCAGATCTCCACTTAGATTTCTTTCTCCAGAAGTATTCCCCAACCCAGTTTTTGCGTGCTTCTTTCTCTAGAAATTTTCGTTGTACCCTGCATCTCCCCATCACAGAGCCCAGGTGTGTGTGTGAAGAGTAAACAGCAAACACATGCTGGATGTCATAAGACGTACTATCAGATGTATGTATCTTAAAGCCATCATTGAAGGTAGACTTGAAAAGGCAGGTAACATCTAAAAATTCCTAACCCCTTCAGGCCACAGCTGTCATTGTTCAGATGGATAGCCCATTGAGTGAAGGAGCACATTTACACCTTTCAAAAGACTGAAAAACACTGGACCTTTCAAATTTGAGATACGTTACAAATTTATTAAGTGAAGGAAATGGAAACAATTTTTCTAAACAATTCATTTAAGAGATAGTAGAACCTGGGTTGAGAGACGTTGAGGAACTTGACTAGTTGAGGAGCTTGCTGAGGCTTACGCAGGTAATCAGCAACAAAACTACGACTGGACCCCTCTCCTCAGAACTACTTGCCCGGTACCTCCTGTCTTTGATGAATAACTGCAATAAGCATAAAGAGCTCGAGTTATTCATGTGTACGATGAAAGGAGGACCCGAAAGATTGCTCCAGGAGTCTTACTTCCTTAATTGCACCATTCTATCAGAGCTTATGAGTTATTATCATAAAACTGCATTGTTTAACAAATAATTCTCAATTTGAAATCATAATGCTATACTGAGTACTCGAAATCTTCAAAATTAAAGGTCATTTTATTCTTTTGTGGTTAGTGCATCTGCTTCCTCTGAACTTGCCTAGTTTAATGCTATTCTTCTGGTAAGTAATTTATAAATATCTGTTGACAGACTTACATTGTATTTAGTTCACGATATCTGAGTAGACAAAACATAAAATATGACACCGTGTAATTTATATACATGACAGTAAATAACCCAATTGCCATGAAATTTATTATTATTCCTTTAAATTTATATTTAAGCATTTTGTTTCGATTCTTCCCAGGTTATAAGAGAGGAGTATCATTTTATTTATTTTATTTTATTTTAATTTTTTTAAAAGATTTTATTTATTTAATCATGAGAGACACACAGAGAGAGAGAGGCAGAGACACAAGCAGGGGGAGAAGCAGGCTCCATGCAGTGAGCCCGAGGACTCGATGCGGAGTCTCCAGGATCACCCCCTGGGCTGAAGGCGGTGCTAAACCGCTGAGCCACCGGGGCTGCCCAAGGAGTATCATTATTTTAAAATAAAAGGAACAATATTAAAAGCATTTTTTTCATGTAAAAACAATTCTTAAAAGTTATTTCTAGTAGCAAGATTGTTTCAGATTCTATCTCTATATTATCAAGTGCTATTTTTTTGTCCATTACAGGAGATATACATTTTATACATATTTTAGTTTCTTAAGTAAGCATATTGTACAATGCAATTAGAAATTGCCAATTCCTCTCTTGCATAAAATATCTGAGCTAATAATTTGACCTAGAAAAGTAGGATCTTTCTTTTCATTAAACCTCTCCTTTCAACAAAAGCTTTGTTAGTCTACTGAGTCATGACAAGTAATACTTTATATGCCAGGGTACACTGTTCTTCCTAGTGAACTAACAAATTAAAATGAAATGTGAAATGATGACACTGGGAATATTGAGGAATAGCCACTCATGTGGGAAGGAATCCATAATTAAACCGAGATGTACATTTTAATTATAATTTTATCAAACTGATAATATAAAATAAAGTGTATTTTGGAGGAGTCCAAGGAAACTATAATTGAGACCATAAGAAAGCCATGTCCTACCCCCTGTTTTCTCCCCTACCTTTCTGCTCTAGGGTCCTCCACTCACCTTTCACCCCTCAAAATTGTCATTTCATTATATCTTGCCAAGAATTAGGAAGCAGTTGAGTAATTTTTCACCACCTTCATCTCAAACTAAGGTAATCATTTCTCTAGTTTTTTGTTTTTTTGTTTTTTTGTTTTTTGTTTTTTTTTGCTTATTTTTTTCCCCCTTAAACTTGGTTTGCTCAAGAGTAAAATGAGCCACAGTACTTATCAGCTCATTGCATACACAATTGATACCAAAGGCAACTGACAGCAACTGAAGCCAGAGGTTAGCAGCAAATCCATTAGTGATTTTATACAGAATGGGGGAAATTCTTGGTGAGTTTGTGATAAAGCTGAACAACTACAGAAGTCACAAATAAGACAATGTAATTTGAATTAATGTGTCATCAGACAGATTCACAAAAAGCTTTAAAGAGTGCAAAAGGCTTCCTTTAAGGTAATCAAAGCTATATTTGCTGTTCGTATGCCTAAAAGTAAGATTTCTTATTCTTTGACACATAATGCATTTAGGCTAAGGGTCATATTCTAAGAATAGCTGTGCAGAGCAAGAAACTAACATATCCACAAAATATTCTTGCCAATTCTGAAGCACTCATATCAAAAAGATACTTAGAAATTAAGGTAAATTACAATTATACTGTAGAAAAATGTTATAGTGTATACTGGGGGAAACATTTAAGGACATTATTTTCATTTAAACTCACAAACTTAGCATGAATATTTTTGGTGTTAATATATTTTCAACCATAATAATCAAAATTTATATTTAAGGATAAACAAAATTTTAACATCTAATCTCACATTCTAGAATTACAAATCATTGTTCTATTTTCTTTGTTCCTCTTTTACAGATTTTCTTCCAAACCTATAGTGAACTTTCATAAAGGAGCTCTTAGGTCAGACACTTTATCATCATTAAAGCATCATGACACTTCTTTTTTTTTTTTTTCTGATCTTACTTGGGATTCCTTTTTAATTCCAGTATAATTAACATACAGTGTTATGTATTATACAATTATAATTAACATACAGTGTTATGTATGTAATTATTAGTTTCAGGTGTACAATATGGTTAATCCCCACTCTTTACATTATTCATTGCTCATCATGATAAGCGTATCTTAATCCCCTTCTGCTATTTCACCCATGCCCCCACCCACCTCCCTTCTGGCGACCATCAGTCTGTTCTCTATAAGTAAGAGTCCATCTCTTGGTTTGTCTCTTTTTCTCTTCATTCATTTGGTTTTTTTGTTTTGTTTTGTTTTGTTAAATTCCACATATGAGTGAAACCAATGGTATTTGTCTTTCTCTGACTTATTGCACTTAGCATTATACTCTCTAGATCCATCATGTTGCAAATGGCAAGGTTTCACTCTTTTATGGCTTGAGTAATATTCCATTATATGTATATACATATATGCACACACATATGCATACATACATATATGAAATGTCATCATGAAAAGATGCTCATATATAATGGAGTATTATTATATATTTTATATATAATGTCTATTATATATCCCATTATAATATTCATATATATGTATCCATATATATACCACCTCTTCTTTATCCATTCATCTATTAATAGACATTAGACTTTGCTCCCATAATTTGGCTTTTGTAAATAATGCTGCAACAAACATAGGGTGCATATATATTTTTGAAGTAGTGTTTTCATATTCTTTGAGTAAATACCCAGTAATGTAATGATTAGATCAAATAGTAGTTCTATTTTTAAGTTTTTGAGGATCCTTCATACTGTTTTCCATGGTGGCTTCACCAGTTTACATTCCCACCAACAGTACACAGGGTTCCTTTTTCTTTGCATCCTTGCCAACATTGTTGTTTCTTCTGTTTTTTATTTTAGCCATTCTGATGTGTGAGGAGATAATTCTCATGCTGGTTTTGATTTGCATTTCCCTGGTGATTAGTGATGTTGAACATCTTTTCATGATAACATTGCTTCAGACTTTTTTTTTTTTTAAATGAGAGAGCAGGGAGGAGACAGCAATGAGAAGGGGCAGAGGGAGAGGAAAAGAGAGAATCTTAACTAGACTCCACGTTCAGTGTGCAGCCCAATACAGGGCTCGATTCCATGACCCTGAGATTATGACCTGAACCTTGAGTTCATGACTTGAGCCAAAATCAAGAGTCAGAGGCTTAATGGACTGAGCCATCCAGGCACCCCTTATTTCAAGAAGTTTTAGTTAGCAGATCAATGACAAAATAGGTACCATATGGATTCATTCAAAGCAACTACAAGGCACTGGTTCTCTAATGGAGTTGTGCTAGTTGAAAACTGGAAGAAAATTTCAGTGAAACTATTACATAGCGTATACATATGTATATACATATACATATATACATATAATGGTATATATGTATACATATAATGTGTGTAACTATATTATGTACATATAGATTTATAGTATATTACATAAATATGTCACATATTTATGAAAGGATAAAGTGGGGTTTGGGTGAATATAACTCTTTGTATCAGCAAGCCTTAGCTAAAAACATGTTTTGGAGAAGGAACTCTAATCTAGTTAGTGTCTTTGGAAGTAATGCAAAATAATCCAAATTAATAAGTAGGAACAAAAATAAGAAAGAGCATGTTTTTGCTTACTACTAATGGCAAGTAATAATTAAGTAACAAAAAGCTTATTATATAATAATAGAGAAATAATAAGAGAAATACAAAATTACCATTAGGCAAACACCACTCTAATAATTGCTTCAGGAAAGATTCACCAACCAAGGCTTAAAATAATTGGGTGAAGCAGAATATTCATATAATCTCAGAGTATCTCTCCAAATATAGTTATTAGTTACAAAGGGAAGAATAGTAAATCTACAATGGAAAGACCCAACACACATTACCTTGATCAAGAATATCCCGAGAGAAAAAAAAATATATCATGTACTCCCTGATATGATACATTGTCAAGAACACAATGTCACTTCTGTGATATCGCCAAAAATGCATAACCTCAATCTAATCATGCCAAAAGGATCACATAAACCCAAAGTGAGAGGCATTCTTCAGAGCAACTGACCAGTACTCATCAAATATTTCAAGGTCATGAAGGACAAAGAAAGACTTAAATAACTGCCATAGTTTAGCAGAAACAAAGAAAATACCAACTAAATGCAATTTGGGATCCCAGTTTGGATTCTGGGACAGGAAAAAAAAAAATTTGGAAAACTGGTGAAATTTCAATAAGGGCTATAGATTACTCAATATTATTGTACCAGTTGCTAATCATACAATTGTATAAAAAATTTTATTATAGCTGCCAAATTAATACAATGTCACCATTCTGCTAAATTATACAGTTATTCACTGTCCTAGTTTTTTTATTCCAAATAAATTGAGCATGTATTACTCCTCCCTATGAAACCAACTGCTTAAGCCTATGTTTTCTAGAATCATTACATTTACCTATCCCTCAAATTATCTTTTCTATTATACTATCTCATCGAATTCACATATTTATTGATTGCCACCTTGTGCGGTGTACTCAAGAAGATATAAGATGATTACAATGTTTCTACCTGCATAGATTAACAAATCTAGAAAAACAGTTTATATAATTTATATTTTACATAACTACTATAACCTATTATCATGTAAATTAAAATTACTGTGAAATTTATTGATACATTTGCAACGCATTTAATGACTACATTACATTATTGGTTTAAAAATGATTACCATTACTGGTAGAAGATCAAGAACATCAAGAGTTTTAAAAAAAAAGATAGAGAGTGAGACAAACCAGAAAACAGACTCTTAACTAAAAGAACAGATGGTTACCAGATGGGAGAGGGGGAGGGCAATGGGTGAAATAGATGAAGGAGATTAAGAGCACACTTATCTTGATGAGCACTGAGTAATATATGGAATTGTTGAATCACTATTTTGTACACCTGAAATGAATATAGCACTGCATATTAACTGCACTGGAATTAAAATAAAAGAAGGGATCTCAGGAGTTTAACCATTATTAGATTTGTATGCAATGGTGTGAGTTTATACAGGCAGCAGAGATGAAATGAGTTACTATAAAATGAAAATTTGTAACATAAACTTGAAATTTCTGGAAGAGAATTTCAGAGGCACAATAGAATGTTGGAGGCACAAAAAGCACAGTGTAAAATCCCTGCCTGAGATTAGCAACAGGAGGCATATTTTTAAACCACTAGCATTTGAGCAGTAATTCTAGTTCTTATCTTAATGTCATAATTGTTTTTAACCATACATTTTCTATTTCCCCATGTTTTACTAAAATAAATTTTATAAAATATTTCATTTGAAAACAAGCACAAACACTACTGTATAATGTTGACATTGTTGGTAGTAAATGATTGGGTGGTAGAGAGTACCACTTTCCCAAGCTTAAAACGTTTGTTAGCTGCCAGGTTTAAGTCCAAATTCACTTATGAAATTGGAATTATGCTGTTGCTATATAATGACTGACACATTAGGCTACACTCAAGTTGAATCTAGTTTGTTGTGCCTTTTCTGCATCATGAGTAAACCACTGAAGACAATGGCAAATAAGCATTTAAATATATGTATCTAGGAATTATTTCAATTTAGTAAAAAATAGTCAAAACTTGTACTGTACAAAATTTAATTGATATATTTAGCTTACTCTGTCAATTTTCCTTAGATTTTTCTCTCCTAAACACAAACATTTTGTAAAGAAAAGAGAGAGTTCAATAAGATTCTGGAAAAAAGAAATTAGGTAAAAGAGACTGAAACAATATCAAGTAAAAGGGACTTGGGGCACCTAATGAGAATAAGAGAAAAGAAGACAAAATAATTGTATCACAAAAGGTCAAAGATCTGGGAAAGATCAAAGCTCCAAAGGAGATCAAATAAAGTAGCAAAAATTAAATTTTAGCAATGTATATAATTTATAATTAGCAGAAATTTATAACACCAAATACAAATAAACCATCAAGTTCCAATTTTTCTAATGATTTTTTCCTTTTATTCTTTTAAACATATCTCAATGTACAAAAGAATAGTACCTGGCAATATTTTCCCTTATGAAGAGTCATGCCATGAAAAATAATAAGGTATAAAAAACAGTTCTTTCATTAGGAGGCAGTAACAGATTTTAACTCCACAGACACAAAATAAAATATTAATTTTATATAACAGGAAAAACAGTTAAAGGGGGGGAGGGAAAAATAAAAGACCAAATAGCTACTGGGTAGGCTCCATGTGTTTATAACATTTTATTTTATTTTATTTTATTTTACTTTATTTTATTTTTAAGATTTTATTTATTTATTTGAGAGGGAGAGGAAGAGAAGGAGAGCTCATGAGCAGGGGGAGGGGCAGAGGGAGTAGCCGACTCCCCACTGAGTAGGGAGCCTGATGAGGAGCTGGATTCCAGGACCCCAAGATCATGACCTGACCTGAGGGCAGACACTTAACTGACTGAGCCACTCAGGCACCACAGTTTATTACATTTTAAAACACCCATAAAATTTTAATGGTCAAATTTTAATGAAGTGTAATTCTGGCCACCTGAGGTTGACATACAATAAACATGGGGAGACTCTTAACCACAAGAAACAAACTGAGGGTCCCTGGAGGGGAAGGGGGTGGGGGATGGGGTAACTGGGGGATGGGCATTGAGGAGGGTAGGTGATGTAATGAGCAACAGATGTTATATGCAACAGATGAACATCTGGACCCTACATCTGAAACTAATGATATGCTATGAGTTAACTAATTGAATTTAAATAAGTTAAAAGAAAAGAAAAGAAAAATAATAAACTATACTGGACATTCTGGGAGGTGAAGTTCATAGGATATAAATAGACTCAAATAATAAATTGTGTGCTCCAGAATATTTCATCCTGCATTGTTTGATCTCTCCACAAAGCCTTGACCCTTGAGTGAGGGGGCGGAGGGGAAGTCAGCACCTTATCCATAGGATTGAGCCTTTTAGTTCAAATTGGAACCTACCAAGACAAGTGGGAATAAAATTTAAGATGAACAAACCATCATGACAACTGAAACCTGTCGTTTAGTATTACCTCTGGATGAATTTCAGTGCTATTCTGGCCTTCAAACATGGAGTTTAAGTTCTTGAGTAGATATTTTATTTATATTTGTGGAATCACTTAAAGAACAGAGATAATTTCTCACTTCCACAAGATTAGAGGTGGTCTTCATAGTCTCCACTCTCTTTCCAATCTAATCTTCCTCTAATCCTAATGTAGAGGCAGGGTCTCCAGTAGGAAGCCTGACTCTGCTGTTCATCTGCTCTCTGTCCTTAAATTTGACTTAACTGAGTTTCAAGTTGCTCTTCCGTGAACTGTGGCTAATTTCATGGTTTACTGTATTGAACACTTTTTTTTAGAATGAGAAAATATTGAGCATACTAAAATAAAATACTTATCATAATCATCATTATCATCCTCTAATTTGTTCTTGCTTCCAAAACCTCTATAAACCTTCACTGAGGATAATATCTGTCTGTTCCAGCAGTTGTTTTTTGTTCTGTTGTTCATTGTTTCCTTTTCTCTCGAATCTTAAAATCTGACTAAAGCTTTGCTGCCCACTGCAGGAGGAAATGAGGATCCATCTTCTCCCTCTTGCCTAGATTCTTCAGTGACTTGACCCCTGGTGTTCTCCTGGTTATTCTGTGATTTATTACCTGAAGGACATTGCTTATAAATATTTTCATTCTGAGAACATTATACTAGTTCAATATCTATATAGATGAATTTGATTAACAGTTATGTTCATAACACCAAACTAAGGAAAGCCACAAGGGCTTAAATATTGCATATTAACAATTATTTTTGTTGTTAATTATAATGGCTATATAGTCACTCAAAAATGTTTGCCCTTCTAATTCACGTATTGTATTTTCTACTATTTTCCTGCTATATTTATTTACCAAATCTGTTCAAAATTTTTAGGCCATCTCAGTCACTATCTAGAACAGTACCAAGTATTATAATATGCAATAAATAAATTTTGAATGAAAAAATGAATGGATCTATACTACTACATGCAAAAATGCAAACTTGTTAAGTTTCTTAATAAGCACAGTAACTAATTAGTTTGAGCAGATCTTAGTGTATTTCAGAGGAAGAGTAAAGTTTAGTATCTACAATAAATTTATAAGGTGAACAGGAAAATGTGGTAGATGAATGCCTTGAGCCTTATTTTTAACAGTACAATGTATAGGGGAGCTTTCTTCATATTTTGTGCTATAGTAATATCTTATTAAAATGTTTTCCAGGGTGATAGAAAATGTTTTCTTAAACTGTCATTCTATTATGTTCCATATTACTATAAATATGTAGATTCTCCAATGAGGTTTATAAGTTTTGTTGTTGCTATACTAAAGTCTTCAGTTAATTATGCCAATTATAATGGGATTGCACCTTTAAAAATAAGAAAATGTGCTGGAGATCTTTGTAAAGTGTGCACCTATTTGGTCTATAAAAGATTTGTAAGATCATAGAATCATAGGTGTATTATTTAAAGCTAAAATGGACTTAAAAGATGATAAATTTATGGATTTTATTTTGAACTTGTGCAATTATAATAATGAACTTTAATTATTTCCTAATTGCCTAGATGGAACTAATTGGTTATTTCAATATGAGGCCTCATCTCGTTTAGAATTTTAAGAGTCTCTTCTTTCCTATAATGAGCTCTATCAAGCCAATTTATAATGTTCTGAAAGCATATTTTTAAGAGCCTTGACATTCACCCTGTATTGTCTTTCATCTTTCTTCCACATTATTTGCAGTGAAGAAGAATCCATTTTTGTTCCTTTGTAATTCCACTTTGGTCAAGCTATCATTTAGGTCTTCCTAAGAATCTCTTTTTAACATTATGTTTCCTTTATTGATAAAATTTTGCAATTGTATATCAGATACTATTTTCCAAAATCTGGAAACTGTTTCTCACTTGATAGAAGTTAAAAGCTATCAAATTTCTAAATAACTGCCATGCTGCCATCTTCTGGTTATCCTGTAAGAATTTTATTTTATTCTTGTTTATAAACTTTACTTTAAAGAATATCTCTTGCTGTACTTTGAAGTATGACCAAAAATATCTGTATTAAATCAAAGAAAATAGCTTGAATGATTAGAGTCACGGTATCTAGAGTTCTGTTGTCCTGAAATCCTACAAAACAATGATAGCATCTTATGTATTTAGTTATAAAATTTGAATAAGTTACTAAAGATCAGAAAAAAATTATGCTATGATTATTTATCTTGGAGACTGAAAATGGTTGACATTTTTCTATTATATTACGTTTTCTATAATTTTTCTCACAACTTCTCAGTGTGGCAGCAAGATAACTACCATCCTTTCAATGGCTGTGAAACTTTCCCAAATACATAATTCTTGTTATTGTTAATTAGTGATGCTATTTTAATAGTGCTGAAGGCAGCATTGAATCATTTTGCCAATTAAACTGCCTTATTTTGACTTTAAAAATCTGCCAGCACCTACAGTAGTAGCATAAGCCAAATGCCCACAATGGAGTGCTAGTGGGAAGCAAGCGTTTCACATTTTTAAGAGCTTTTGTATTTTTTAAGGGATCACTGAATCCTAAAGCACCGTCTTTCTTGTGTGTTAATCTAATTAATTAATTTATTTATTTATTTATTTATTTATTTATTTATTTATTTATGTGAAATTCACTCCGCTGATATTCTCATCTTAGTAGCCTTTGAGACAATTACATGTGAGATAAATTGATGTCTTACACTGAACAACAATTGTAAAATGTAAGATAGTACCTGCATAACTTCTAATTCAAATAAAGAATAATAACTTCACGTCCTGTGCTTTTTCAGATGAGTATATGAGAGTATAAATCATAATAGCTCATTGAAAAATCAGAATGCAAATGGCCCCAATAAATGTTTAGCAACAGAGAATTTTTGCAACTGTTTATTAAGTGCAATCCAAAATCTAAAGCAGCTGAAACAGGTGCTAATTTCATTCCTGTTATTAGTAATTAGTGATGAAATTTAATGGTGTTTGTAAGTAGCTCTCAAACATTTGCCATATTAAACAGGGTTTAAATATAAGGGGCCATTAAAATGTAGTTTTTAAGCTTAATAGACTTGGGCAAACAGGTATTTTGAATAATCAACACCTCTGAGAGCATGTGCCAAGTTTAAATGGCAAAATTGGCCCATTTATTCACAATAGTGGTCACAGAGATGACCTTGGAAGTGCTGGACACATTGTGCATGTATGTGGGTTGTGCCATACCCAGATGGTTGGGAACTGTTGTGCTTACTAAACTGTAAAGATCTGAAATTCCTGTTAGTTTGCCATAACAAAATTACCTTTTAGTCTCTTATATTCATAAAAGTTGCTTTTATCATACATTAATATATAGGTATCAATTGAATGGATGTTCTATCACTCCATAGTTTTACTATAAATGACACAAGCATCTCCATTTATAAAATGTGCTGTTTGATCCATCTGAGGTTTTTATATATTTTTTCTTTTCCCTAATAGTGAAAATAGAATCTTTCTTAACACCCACAAACAAAAACTAACATACTTACCTGTGTCAAACTTATAACTTTGTATTTATTAGCAGTAAACTAGCTGAACTAAATATATTAAAATACTTGCAATATGTATACAGTATAAATATAATCAGATAGATACATATGATTGTCAATATGCCTCTACTAAATCTCTTTTATGCTGTTAAGATTATCCTTATTAGGAAAATAAAATAAGTTTTATACTCAAAAATTCATTCCTCTGACACACATTCTAAAGCTAAGCCTAGAATGGGGAAACTAATTTTTTTTTTAATTCAGTGTTTTAAAAGTTTCAAATTTTACTTAGAACAAATAATTTTATTTTTTTAATAATAAATTTATTTTTTATTGGTGTTCAATTTGCCAACATACAGAATAACACCCAGTGCTCATCCCATCAAGTGCCCCCCTCAGTGCCCACCACCCAGTCACTCCCCCCCTCCCTCCTCCCCTTCCACCACCCCTAGTTCATTTCCCAGAGTTAGGAGTCTTTATGTTCTGTCTCGCTTTCTGATATTTCCTACCCATTTCTTCTCCCTTCCCCTCTATTCCCTTTCACTATTATTTATATTCCCCAAATGAATGAGACCATATAATGTTTCTAAAATAAAACAATGTAACAATAAAAAATACCTCATTTGTTCTTTCTCCTTATTAGTAGGGACTACTGGATTCCCATTAGATTAAATCCCAAATTCTAGTTCATTCCATATTCAGAAAATGAATATAAAGAAAAAAATAAATATTAAGATAAAAATTTTCACCACTATAGAGTTTGAGAACAAAATTGGCTTTTAGTTGTAGAATACTGAAAACATGTTTTGAAATACAACCTATCAGTACTTAAGAAGGTGAATAATCAAGAATAATCAAAAAGTGTAAGAAATACAGGAATTTATGTTCACTCCACTCACATGTATTGATCTCCAGCTCTAAGCCAGACAACTCTTCCAGGTTCAGAGAAACAACTATGTCTGGCACATTTCTTGCCATTGAGGTGTTCAGAGCTCCTCAAAGGAGTTAGGGAAACATCTAAAACAATATGATGAGCATTTGAATGCAGTGTTCTGAAATGCACAGCTTAGGGACCATTAACTGCCTGTGATGACCAAGAAACGACAAATGGACTCGGCTTTAAAGGATAATTAGATATTTGCTAGCTAAAGGAGTGGATATCTGGAAAAAGCAAGAGTGACATGGTTAAAGGTTTGGAGTCTTTAAAGTGGATGTATTTGGTGGGCAAGTAATAGGGACAGGAAGCTGGACTAGGAGGCTAAGGCAGAGAAGACATGTGGGACAATGTCAGAAACAAAAACAGAAAGGGAAATAAAGGACCTTGGATGCTAAGCTAATCAGACAAGACAGAAAATTAAAACTTTAAGGAGAGGATGTATCTTAACGATAATAAATAATATTACTCATCGGCTGTTTTATATGTGAAATCTAATCTGATCTTCACAGCAGTTTTAAGAAATAAGTATTATGTTCTTCCTTTCACAGAAACTAAAACCAAAGCTTACAGAGAGAATAAACATTTGTCTGAAATCCAGTAATTAGTAAGTGACTTAACCTGGATTTCTCTCTAGAGGTCATACTCCCCTACTCTGCTAAACTGCCAATTTTCAAGACTAGTGTTTTAAGAGAGAACTTGGTAGTTCTATGTGACAATAAATTAGAAGAGACACTTAAAGTAAAAAAGAACAGTTAAGAAGATGCTACAATAATCCAAACCAGAAATATCACATGTCTAAACAAAGGCAGGGAGTGACTGCATTAGAGGCAGCATTGCCTTGAAGCCAAAAAGTTTAAGCTCCAGGGTTCTCACTGGTACAGACTGCCAAGACCCTGGGAGAAGCCACAACAGGGCTTCTCATGGTCTTCTATGTTTGTAATATTTGAAATGCATTAACCACAAATGGTTAGGGCTGCTGTGTCTCTGAGCTCTGCCTTCCACTCTGTCACATTTTTGCTCCCATCCTATAGTGTTGGAAAGGTCATGTGTATTTGGCAATTTGGCTTAAAAAATATGAAAATAGTGGGATCTAGTTAAGGGTTTGCAATAATGTTCTTCTGTAAGTAAGCTATGGAAAACTGTTCCATTGTAGGAAAAGTTATCAGGAATACATAAAGTTGTAGGGCCATAGGTCTGATCACAATATGAAGACAGTCCATTGGTACTCAGCACAGGAAGTATATGGATAGTGGAGAAGAAACCAGTGGAGCCAGAAAGAAATCTGAAGAAAATTCTGATTCATCATACAAGCAAACAATAAACAGAGTATCACATTCTCATTGGTACTTACTCAAAACAGGCTATCAATGAGGAAACATACTGTACTAAGTAATGGATAACATACAATTGTAAACATACCATCATCTCTTCAAAAAGAATATTATGGCGGGGGGGTGCCCAGATGGTGCAGTCAATTGAGCATTAGACTCCCAGTTTCAGCTCAAGTCATGATCTCAGGGTTGTGAGATTGACCTCTGAGTTGGGCTCCCTGTGTGGAGTCTGCTTGAGATTCTCTCGCCCTCTGCACCCACCCTCTTTTTCTCTCTAAAATAAATAAGTAAATCTTTTAAAAAATGTATTTGGTGAGAATTAAATGAAATTGTTTGAGCAGTATTTCTACGTTGTATGGCCTAAACCTACAGCAGTACTTCAAATAACAAATCTTCCAGTTGATGAAGTTGCATGTTAAAACATAAATGTTTCTTATTGTATCAGATGAAACATCTGACAATGTCTGATGATTCCAGCCCAAGCAGCAAGTAAAACTGCCACTGACACAGCAAAATGATCAAACCATATTAAAGACAATTATGTTTCCATTTTCTTAAAAAAAAAAATATAGTACTCGATTGTTGTCATGAAGAGGTATTGATGAGTATGCAACGACAAAAATAAACAAAAACGCTTATTAGATCCACATCATTGGAATTCACATAGCATAAGAGCATAATAAAGACTACTGGAATTACTACAGAACTGAAACTTACGTATCTCACTTACAATTTTCAAAGCCATTGACCACAAATAAATTTCCTTTCACTGTATGTATCTATATTTAAAAATGATTTTCATTTAAGAAAAATAGGAGGAAGGATTGGTGTCAGGTTGAAGTGCCTGTTAAATACTTATAGATTATATTAGAGGGGGTAAATTTGGGGCAGAAAGTTAAACTTAAAAAAAATTAAAATTTAATAAAAATTTAAAAAAAGAAAGTTAAACTTAGAAATTAAATATTTTACATAGAAAGCCACTACAGAATGCAGTTCTCTCTGTGAGTTAATCAACAGGCTAGTGATGAAGACCATTGGAATTTGAGAGTCTTGAACACAGAATATCACACAGAGGATAATAAAGTTGCTTGTTCTCCATCTTCCGAAGGCATAAGGGTAGAAAGATACAGTGAAAATCCAGTACCAAAGACCTCCAAAAATAAAACAACCACATGAAAATCAGTAAATTTTGAAAAAAATAATACACTAGATTCTGTAGCCTGCAAAAGAGAAAGAGTCATAAAAATGGTAATTATTGCCTATCAATAGTCTACAAACACTAATGAGGACCAAGAAGAAGACAATTGTTGCTCAGGTCACATTCATAAGAAAACAAAAATTCTATTCAAAAAGAAGACAAAAGAGAAAAGGAAGGTATTAAAGGAAGTCTAGGCTTAGGTAAAATAACAAGTTTTAGTAATTGAGGAGAAAATAAGATTTCAATAAACATAAAAAGAGTTAAACATAAGAAGAAAGTTTGGGGCTTTAACAAAAGGACAAAGCAAGTAAGAATGAAGGACTAATATAAAGGGAGTTCAGCCCATGAAAGAGATTGTTTGGATAGAAGGCTTTCATTTTGAACTGCCATATTCTCAAAGACAAAAGAAAAACAGACTTAGAAACTTAGAGAGAAAGGACGCGGATTAAACCTGCTTTAACAGCACAAATAGAAACCTCTTATAGTCTGCAAATTTCCTTTCTTAACTGGTCCTAGAGGTTACCAGCCATTTGAAATTCACCAATTATACACATCAAGAAAAAAAAATTCCAGAGAAGATTTTGGTCAAAATTAGTTTATTTATTTAGTGTTTAAATAAACAATAAAATTTTCAAAGTAAAATATATTTGAGAAATTGAACATACTCTATCCCTTTTAAGATTATCACAATGCCTATTTGTGTCATAAAATATCTGAGATGTCCTCCACTTTAAGAAGAAAAAAGAATTAACTTGTTAGTTTTATTTAACGTTTCCGAAACTTTTATGAACTCAGAAACATTTGGAAAAAAAAGTAGAGTGACCCTGAATTGTAGATTCCTTGAGGGAAAACTGCAACAGCAAAGGGTCACTTGGTCAAATGATTTCAAAACACCTTGAAATGCTTTGTAACTATGAAATACAGAGCTGTAAATCAACAATGCATGATCCGAAATTAGATCGCTGAAGGAAGGAAGGACCATTGTCCATACATCATGGGCTTCTGGAATACAGAAACCACTTGTTTCATCTTTGTAGCTCAGTCCAGCACACAGCACATAATACATGTATTTTGGCTGACTGGGGGGTACTTCATTGGTATTCAGTGTTTAATTATTCTTTGCCCAGTTTATGTAAAATCAAAGGGCCATAGATACATCCTAAAGACCATGATCACTGATTAAACATCAATGAATATGCTCATCCACATTTCTAGCTGATGCTGATACACTTACCAATCAACTTAAAGCTTGCAAAATGATAGTCACTCAAAAATTTAATGAACATTTCTTAAGAGATGTGCAACATAGTATTTATATCTCTAATGCAAGAAGATAAAGGATAAGTAGAGCTTTTTGACAACTGCTCAGGCGTAATCTCTTGGTTCTATACTAAGAATTTAGAATGCATTTAAATAAGAAAGACTTATAAATGAAAGAACCACTTGACTGATTTTTTTTTTTTTTACATTTGAGAAGGAATAAAGAATCAGACACTTATTTAAAAGTCCTTTTCTATCAAGAGTAAATATTAGGCACTTCCATCATCTAACAACTTTGAATTTTAGAGGTCTTTTAGTGACAAATATTAATGGGAAATTTTTTAAGAGGTGAGTTCCCAGAATATATTCATAGAAAGGAAAACACTTTCATATATAGTAAGTCCTCTCTGATGAAGTAAAGCTACCAGCTTTAAGCCAGCTCTCTTTTCTCTATGCTGCATCAAGTCTAAGCAAGCTAAAGATGAAAGAATGAGAAAAAAAAGAGTCTTTTCAAATACAAAAGAAGAGTGAAAATGTACTGTACCTAAACTCCAAAGGGATTTTCTTTTGTCAAAGGCTGTCCTTGTATAATCTATGCTGTTTAAAAATCATGCTAATCTCACTGAAGCTCTTATTGTATTCCTTTGGTCGTCAATTTTAAATAATTTGTAGAAAGGAGAGTTTCTCTAAGTAAATAAAGGAAGCATCTTTGTGGCCTTTGGAGAGTAAGTCAACAAAACTTGTTGAATTAAGACAAGTAGTTTCATCTAGGATTCTAAAAATTCAGTTCTAGATTATTGACTGATTTGTCAAAAAATTATTTTAAGTTTACAATGTTTAAAGGTTAAACTCACAAAACATAGAAGAACTAACTGCCTCTCAGGAAATTAGCCAGGCCATTGCATGATTTGTTATAGAATTTTCTATAAATCAGAAGGATGTTCTTTATGCATTTTCAACAAAACATGTTTTGGTACAAAACTCAAGAAGATAGTACTCCCAATGAAAAATGCATGATGATAAGAGTTAGAGGTTATTGTTCTGTTTATGTAAAAATTGAGTGATCCTGGATAATTTTCATAATATAAGGATACAGAACAGTAAGTTAGATATTGAGGGGGGGAAATCTGTTTCCACTTTAGATTCTGAAGACTACCTCTTATAAGGCAATAATTTGCTCCTCAGTTTAGCATATAATCTAAACTTAATGTCTGGTCCAGCAGCGAAGAGTTTGTTGTTCTAATATTTGGGCTAGCTCTACTTATTTATACCTCTGTTCTAAAGCCTAGAGATTATTTGCATTTATATGTTTATGGACTATTTTTATGGGTAAGCCTAGCCATGTATTAACTCACTTTACTGAAAGATACAGCCCCAGAGATTAAGAATTGATTCCTTTATTCAACTGTGTTTCTCCAACATCCAGAACGGGGTCTGGTTTCTACTTGGTACTCAATCAAAATTTATTTTGTATCATGTTATATAATTTAGGTGGCTTTTAAGAGTATCAAATACTACACTGATTGCATTTAATCATTATAAACATGGCTAAATGATCAAATGTACTAATATTATACCACATGGATTTACTTAGGAAACCTAGCTCCATACGGTATTTTTATATAATCATGTGAAATATTTCAAAAACATAATTTGCTTCACATCCATTTGTTTGATTATTATAAATTCCAGAATCTAAGTAAATATGCTGCCAGACATCTAAGGATTATGCAAGTGGAAAAGATATGCCAAATTATTTGAAATGTCAGAGGGAATATTAAAGGAATGATTTGGGGGAGAATGCTAATGCTACTCTAGTCCTCACTTAAATGAGCTCTATGATAAACAAGGCAAGTCAGTAAAACATTCAGTGATAATTCTCACTGGTTTTTAAAAAAAAGTCAAACTCTTATAAGAGACACAAAAATTGTTCATCACTTTCAATATAATTGCAAACAGAAGAAACTGTATTTTTTCTTTAATGGGACATGACCTTCAACAAGAACTCACAATCTTTTTTCAAGATCTTTTCATTTCACATACAGTAGTGAAATTTTCACAACTCTTTGTTGTGACTTTCCAGACTAGATGAAGACACTTAACCAGCAAGGTTTAACACTGTTATAATTAGGCATCATACAATTAAACATAACTGATATCTTTATAATTTCTACGATCTCTGCTATACCAATAGTGACTACAGATAGGGGTGGAGCGGGGATGGGTAGGAACAGAATTTGTAATTCCCAAATGTAGGTTTGTTTTGTTTTTTACTTTTGGCTCTCTGGGAAGAGAATGTTTCCTCTTTTATTAATACTTGCTATTATTAGAAGTAAAACGACATAACAAGTCAGAAAAAAAGGAACTTATTATTTAAAGGGAAGTTCATGAATGTTCTGATAGCAAGCTTGAAGTATTCTAATATGATATGAGAAACAGCCTGACAGCAACTTTAAAATAAACTAAGACAAGAGATCTAGATTTTATTTAGTTTTACACCATCTCAGAAGAGGTTTTCAGGCACCTATCTTAACAGTTCTTTTATCTAAGCAATGGGAAAACACTTACAAATGCCTGACACACTCTAGTGTTACAATTTACATCATCAGAAATACAAAAAAAAAAATTTAATGTATAAAAATTATCTGACAGTTGTTTCTAATCAGCTTTCGAGACCAAGGAGAACTGTTTTGCCCTAATATTAAGTACCGCATTCTATGTTCAGTCCCACCCCTCTATATTCTTCTCTCTCACTCTCATAAAGCCATTTCAGCTGAAAGACATTTCATCTCTGGGACACAGTAAGAAAACTACATAACTGTACAATATTTCATAATATGACAATGCACTGCTCTGCATTACCTGCATCTAAAACCCAACTGTGGGAAAAAGGATCAACATCCCAAAGCCATTAGTACTATCCGAAGCATAGGTAACTGATTTTAAAAAAAAGTTTTTAAAAGGGGTAAATTGGATGTTAACTGATATTGTGAATTCATGAAGATATTCTAAAATTAGTATAATCCTCATATGGCTTTTATTTTATTTTTTTAAGATTTATGTATTTATTTGAGAGAGAGAGCATGAGTGGGAGGTGCAGAGGAAGAGAAAGAGAGAGAATCTGAAGCAGACTTCATGCGGAGCTCAGAGCCCAACTTGTGGCTCAATGTCATGACCCTGAGATCATGATCTAAGTGGAAACAAGAGTTGGACACAACCAACTATGCCACCTAGGCACCCCTCATATGGCTTTTAAATGACATCACAAATTTTCAATCAGAAGAGTACAATCATCCTGCTTTGACTCTATTTTGAGGAAGAGTCTCTCAATTTTCATTCCAGTCAGTGCTTGGCACAATACAGTTATTCAATAAATATGTGATAAATACATAAATTTTAAATGATTTGGGGGTATCACATTAAGAAAGTCATGAATAAAATGACGCAATCTTGTAAACAAGATTTAAGTTAACAAGAAGCTTTCTTCTTTAGTATGTTATGCATTTGAAAGAGGTAAATGGGGTGTATTTTTATTTATGAATTTTTAAAATAATAATTTGGTGACCCAAAATAAAATTTTAATCTTATATTTAATTTACCCACATTTTACATATACACATGAAATGTTTACCACATAGAAGAAACTCTGTGATCATTACAATAATTTTATATTGCTGTCCTAAAGGTTAAATGATGATTATGCAGATATTTCTAAATTAGTAATAGTAATACATTATATTTGTAATACATTGTATAGTTTATGTACTGCCATCATGTAATATCTAAACTGACCCTTCCAAAGATTTTACAGTTAAGTACAAATAATCCATTTGAATGAAGGGCAATAAATACTAGAGTGGTTAAAAGCACACATTCTGGGGCCAAGCTTACATGGTCAGCATCCTAATTCTGCCATTTACTCTGTGACCTTGAGCAAATTTCTCAACATCTCCAAGCCCCAAGTGAATGATGTCAACAACCCTACCTTTTCAATTTAAAATTGGAAAGTATAAGGCAAAAAGTGCTTAGTCCATGCTTTTCATTCAGCAAGTGTACAATAATGATTTAATTAATAGCAGTAGTCCTAGAGTGGTATTGCTATTAATGAGAGATTGAGCTGTTAGTTAAGTGACTTGTTAGGGAACCATAGTGGTGAAGAGTTGGAACTCAAGGCAGTCTGACTTCACAGATTTTATTGCTCACTGGTAATTCTACCAGCACATTTAAGTGAAAAATGAAAAGTAAAAATTTGCTACCTGGGAGCACCTGGGTGGCTCAGTGGTTGAGCATCTGCCTTTGGTTTAGGTCATGATTCTGGGATCCTGCGATCAAGTCCCATATCAGGCTCCTCACAGGGAACCTGCTTCTCCCTCTGCCTGTGTCTCTGGCTCTCTCTGTGTGTCTCTCATGAATAAATAAATAAAATCTTTTTTTTTTTTTTTTTTTTTTTTTTTTTGCTACCTGAAGGAACACTTTGGGATTAACTTTCACAAAGTAAAAACATGTAATTTGAGTATTTAAAAACCTTTTCATCTATTATAACTCAGGGTTTATATATATTGAGATTTCTTAAAGTACTACTCTTAAGCATTATTTGTGCTAGAAAAGCTATTCATCAGTAAAAACAAGATACTAACTTTCTCAGCTTAAAAAGGTATTGGGTTAAAATGGTACCTAATTACTCTAGTCACAAAGGAAGAATGGTCTTTCACATATGTGTTTATCAGCTTCTTGCTTCTGAATATTTATGTTTCTCTTGAATTAAAAAAAAATAATCTTTTATTTAGTGAAAAATAGAGTTTAGGAGAACCATCTAAATGGACTTTAGTAGAGGGAAATAGGAAGAAGAAAAGCCAAATAGGAAATATGAAAAAACAAACCTTAAAGTGAGCCAAATTAATATATTCACTCAAAAAATAGTGGAGTAACTTGAACAGAAGTAGCTCTCAGGGGGGACTGTGATCCTTACCCTAAAAAAAGGTACTATAGCCATTAGATTAAAAAAAAAAAAACACTGAGGAACAGATTAAAAGTAGATGAGGATAAATTCCTTAAGGCACAAGATGATAGGATGTATGATCTTATTTGAAAGGTTGTTGGAGTTAGTAAAGGTTTGGGGCAAGCAGGTAACAAAATTCAGTGGTGTCGTGGCAAACATCTTATACACATCCTTACAAAATATTCATTCCCTATTCCCTATCCTTCTCTTACTAACACATCTCCACTTTTGTTCAGATAAACACTGCAAATCCTCTGATGTCAAAGAGCAGGTGGACAAAATACACATATGGTTAACCAGACACAATGAGAAGTCTGCTGGGAGACTTATGTGAAGATCTGAGAGGAAAGCCAAGCGTAGTGTGAGAAGATAGATTGCTTGCTCTGACCTCTGCCCTCATCTCACCCCCAGCTAAAATAACACTGGAACCCATCTAGATTTATTTTTCACAGGACCATATAGATTCCTGTTTAAGCCACTCTGAATCAGATTCCCTATTTTTTATGTTTAAAATTGTTCACAAGTATTGTGTACTCCATAACTATTATGGATTAGAGGTTATGGAGATTAAAGTTTGATTGAGGAGGTGAATATGAAGCTAACTCTGATGTGTCTAACCAAGAAATCTGCCATTCTATCATCAGGAACAGAAATTCAGCAGGCAATATGGTGATTCTGATGTAGAATACACATTTGAGGTTGTAACGGAATTTTCAGAAAGTTGGAAATTATAAAATATGTACTAGAAGCAAATAAATTATGTTGTTATTTATATAGAATTTGGTAGCAGATTTTGAAATATCAACTGTGGAAATGGATAAAATAGAGAGGCAAAAGAAAATGGAGGGCAAATCACCATTTGGAGGCTGAATGGAGAAATGAGCTACACAACCAGAAAAATAGATTTGACATTGGACTATGGCTGCCAAATTATCAAGTACAGTCATATTTTGTGGAGACTAAATCATCAGGAATTATTTACAGTGGATGCACCATTCAATCTTTAAGAAACCAGTGGGAGAAAGTAGTGGTGCTAAGGATTTCTGTCAAAAGCATTTCTAGAGCCCTACAAAGGTCATGCTGTCTGCACCTAAAACAGCCTCCATTGTCTCTTATATTCACTTCCACTTACAGCCCCAACTATTAATGCCTCCATTCATTCTTCAGGCATTACTTGCAAAGTATACTCTTAATCTATCCCTTTGCAATACATGATTATACTTATTAGTATTAACAGTACATTAGTATAGTTTTATCTATTTACCCAATGGATATATAAACTCCTGAATGAAACAGGTTAATTTTGCTCACTACTGTATTCCTGAAGGAATGGTTTGAATAAAATTCTGATTAAGGGAGCTTATAACTTTGAAGTTACCACCACCTTCCTCCCCAACTTGTCTGCCTGCTTTGGGCTGAAGTAGTTTACAACACTGACATGGGAGACAGCATGAGATTGTACAGGAAGACCAGACTTTGAAGCAAAACAAATCACTTTATGATCCTGGTGTTCCACTCATTAGACTTTGGCCTTAGGAAAGTTACACACATATTTTAATCTCCTGGCTACTCTTCTATTAAAATAGAGACACTAGCTCCCCTCCTTTATTCTCTAGGATTACATTAGAAAAATACAGATTCTATATATATGAATGATAGCTGGCCTAAAACTGTGGCCAAAAGGGAGAAGTAGAAACTGGTGCTGTACAGTGATGTTGATCTTAACTTGTTCATCCTTACGTTGTCTACATAATTTCTACCTCTTGAGATAACACTTCTACCACTAAGATAATTTATTTCAAGGAATCATCTTTGTTGTAGAAGCATCATTACAGTGCTTATAAAAAGAATTAAAATATATGTTTCTTCAGCTACTACGAAAGACGCTAACAAATTTCATGTCTAATAATCAAACAAGTTTTATGCTAAACAAATTTCCCGTTAAAAAAACTAAACCAATACATTTAAATTTAGGAAATTGGTTTTCATAAAGACTTGTTAATGGATATTGCCACATTAAAACAAACAAAATTCATCTTTTATTGGAAACATCTTCATCCAAATCAACCACTTTACATATTTAATAAATAGCCTATGTTTTACCACAAATGAGCTACCTAATGTATCATAATAGCTAAAGTGCTTTCATACATTTATATAAATCTCACTATTTGGACAATATAATGTATTCCTATGAATATATTTAAAGGACTACTTCCAAAAAAAAATCCATTACTAGCTGAAAAAACAAAAAAGGAAAAGAAAGAAAAGAACTTTTGCATATTCTGAAGCAGCTAAATATGTTGCCTAAAGTGTTCTAGGATGTCCCATCCCAAGATATAACTATTGGTTAAACCGCCATCATTATTGCAATAATGGCTAACGTGCATATCTTCAATAAAAGCTAGTGAACTGGAAAAGAATCCTGCAACAAGAGGTGGATCTCCATTATCATATATGCATAAAATAATCACTGTAATGTTAAGGTGAGAAAAGTCACAAGATATTTTTTTAAGATTTATTTATTTATTCATGTGAGACAACAGACAGAGAGAGGCAGAGACACAGGCAGAGGGAGAAACAGGTTCCTCGCAGGGAGCCCAGTAAGGGACTCGATCCTGGATCCTGGGATCACGTCCTGAGCCAAAGGCAGAAGCTCAACCGCTGAGCCACCCAGGCATCCCTAGAGTCACAAGATATTAATGATAGTAATGAAGATTAAAGTTAGTTTGTTTTCTTAGTGGGACAATTAATGGGAAATAAGGATTTTTTTTAAGATTTTATTTCTTCATGAGAGACACAGAGAGAGGCAGAGACACAGGCAGAGAGAGAATAATTGCGGATTATTAGTTTATGTGAGTAACTGTGGCATTCAAAGACCTAATCAGGAAGCTGTAAATAAGCAAATTACCAGCTGTCAAAAAAATTATCACTATCAAATTAAATGAGCTTCCCCCAGGCAAGCTAGCATTGCTTTTGCCTGAAGGCCAGCTCAAAAAAATGAATCATGAGGGAGACAAGTCATATAAATATAATAGATTTTAAATTAATTCCCTGTGTAGACTAACTTGAAAAATAAACCTTAAAACTCATTTCCAAATTTTGCAATAAAGCAACTGCAGTGATGGCTTACTACTGTAGGCCAGATTAAGTATTCCCCAATGACCTCAGATTTCTTATTTTACATTAACATAAATATGATTATATAATCAAATCAGCTAATAAACGTGGTGAGCCCATAGGTCAGATTAAAAAGTGGTTTTTAAACATGAGAAATGGTAGATAAAGCAACATATGATTTATAGTATTCACTGTGCCAGAAGTCAACAGTTTAATGTTACCTATTTAATGCTAACTATTCCAAAAAATTGATTCAGGACTATGTTTAAAAGCCAGATATACAAGGCATATGTATTTTCTCATCCTGTCAAGTTTATTTGGGCTGCTATTTACACAGAAACATCCCTAACAAAATTGAAAGTAAAATGTTGGAAATTGTTTATTTTGCTTTACTTTCATCTAATTACTACAATATTTTAAGCTATCCATTATTCATAGACGGTTAAACAAGTGGCCTCGGGAGTGAGGGGACCTTCTGTGAAAATTATGGAAAGAAAAAAAAAGAAAAAGTGCCTCTATAGAAGGTGTCTGTAAAGCACATAGTTTACTATGTCAGTTAAAAAGTCAAGAGTTCTACCTGAAGATTAAACAAATTTAAAGTTAGTCATCTGTGTCTCAGGGAAATCAGGAAATCTGTGTCTGCCATCGTGGAGCTAGTTAGTTAACATAATCAATATGAAGGGTAATCTACCATCTTCAGGAATCTATGGGCACTTTAGGTTTGGACTTAAAATTTTGATCTATGGAATCATTTTTGGTTTAATTATAGGGGCTGACCATGGGGATAGAAGTTAATATTTACATTTAACTCTGGACCTCTCACAGTGTGCTATTGACTTGTCTTGGGACTCTGCTTATCTAATTTCCCCCTTAGCTGTTAATTTCATCAAGCTGCCCATTAAGTGTAATGGAAGTAGTGAATAGTAAACATTTAATAAAATATATTTTTAATTGAGAGCCACAGCAACATTTAGTGTCATATAGACCTAAAGAAATGGATCTTTAAAAGGTGGGATGCCCAGTATTGTGGTAGATAATGTACACTGTTCTTTGTCCCCCAGGAAATGTGGCAGAGCTGCCAACAAGTAAAATAGCACTCTCCAAAGCATGGTTAAAGAGCTCAGCTTTCTTGTCAGATGAGTTTTTAAGCCGCGTGTTTCACCTCCTTATTAATCAAGCCGGTACAGTAGGTCAGAGAACACAAGTCCTACATGGTCTATTTTCCACCTTAAATACAGAGATTTTTAAGAACATTATTTTCTCCAATATCAAATCATCAAGAAAAAATATATGTAGACTTGCAGATAGGGAAGGAGTATGGGAAGGAGAAAGTCAGTTTTGGGAGATGACATTATAATTATGACGATCATACTAGCAATGAAGCAGAAGAAAGCGGAAATCAAAGTATCAATCCCATTTACAATTGCACCCAAAACCAGAAAATACCTAGGAATAAAACTAATCAAAATGGTAAAGGATCTGTACTCTGAAAACTATACAACACTTATGAAAGAAATTGAAGAAGACACAAAGAAATGGAAAAACATTCCATGCTCATGGATTAGAAGAAAAAATATTGTTAAAATGACTATGCTACCCAGAGCAATCTACACATTTAATGCAATCCTTACCAAAATATCATCAGTATTTTTCACAGAGCTGGAACAAAAAATCTTAAAATTCGAATGGAACCAGAAAGGACCCAAATATACAAAGGAATGTTGAAAAAGAAAATCAAAGCTGAAGGCATCACAATTTCGAACTTCAAGCTGTATTACAAAGCTGTGATTATCAAGACAGTACAAAACTGGCACAAAAACAGACATAGATCAATGGAACAGAGAACCCAGAAATGGACCCACAATTCTATGGTCAGCTCATCTTGGACAAAGCAGGAAAGAATATCCAATGGGAAAAAGAAAGACAGTCTCCTCAACAAATGGTGTTGGGAAAATTGGACCATATGTAGAATGAAACTGGACCATTTTCTCATACTATACACTAAAATATATTCAAAATGGATGAAAAACCTAAATGTGAGAGAATCCATCAAAATCCTTGAGAATAACAGAGAGCAATCTCTTTTACCTCAGCTGCAGAAAATTCTTGTTAGACATGTCTTCAAAGGCAATGGAAATAAAGGCAAAAATGAACTAGTGGGACCTCATCAAGAAGAAAAAAGCTTTTGCATAGCAAAAGAAACAGTCAACAAAATCAAAAGACAACCTACGGATTGGATGACGATATTTGCAAATGGTGTATCAGATAAAGGGTTAGTTGTATCCCAAATCTCTAAAGAACTTATCAAACTCAACACCCAAGAACAAGATATCCAGTCAAGAAATGGGCAAAACTCTTGGGGATTTACCCCAAAGATACAGATGCAGTGAAACGGCAGGACACCTGCACTGCAATGTTTATAGCAGCAATGTCCACAATAGCCAAACTGTGGAAGGAGCCTCGGTGTCCATCAAAAGATGAATGGATAAAGAAGATGTGGTCTATGTATACAATGGAATATTACTCAGCCATTAGAAAGGACAAATACCTACCATTTGCTTCAATGTGGATGGAACTGGAGGGTATTATGCTGAGTAAAGTAGGTCAATTGGAGAAGGACAAATATTATATGGTCTCACTCATTTGGGGAATATAAAAAATAGTGAAAGGGAATAAAAGGGAAAGGAGAGAAAATGATTGGGAAATATCAGTGAGGGTGACAGAACATGGGAGACACCTAACTCTAGGAAACGAACAAGGGGTAGTAGAAGGGTAGTTGGTTGGGATTTGGGGTGACTGGGTGATGGGCACTGAGGGGGGCACTTGATGGGATGAGCACTGGGTGTTATGCTATATGTTGGCAAATCGAACTCCAATAAAAAACATACAAAAAAATGGGCAAAAGACATGATGAACAGGCATTTCTCCAAAGAAGACATACAGATGGCTAACAGACACGTGAAAAAAATGTTCAACATTACTCAGCATCAGGGAAATATAAGCCAAAACCACAATGAGATACCACCTCACCCCAGTGAAGGAGAGCCCTCCGACACTGTTATTGAGAATACAAACTGGTCCAGCTGCTCTGGAAACCAGTGTGGAGGTTCCTCAAAAAGTTAAAAATAGAGCCACCCTATGACCCAACAATCGCATTATTAGATATTTATCCAAAAGATACAGATCTATTGATTCAGAGGGGCACAGATCCAAATGTTTTATTGTCTAAGTGGTATATTTGGATGGAGTGCCAGGGATAGGTAGGGTAGGGCACTTCTCACATTGTTTTTTTCTAGCCAATTCATAGTCTACCTAAACCAGCACCATCACTGCATTTGGGAGGTTTGGAACTTCTCTGAATATTCCTTAGAGGTATAACTGTAAGGACATTTTCATGTTTGATATCTAGAATCAGAGAAGTTGAAGAAAATAATACCCACAATGTAATAATTGTAGAGAGACTCTCTGTTATGTTTTCTTTTTAGGCATAAAAATTACTAATATTAGTAAACATATGCATTTTTAAGGATTTTACATCCATTATTAAATGTCTAATTCTTTGAAATAGATTTTTATTATTGTCATTGTAATGACTGTGAGAGGTAATTACATAGCCCAGACCACACAGCTAGCAAGCAGTGAAGCAGGGATTTAAATTTAAATACAACCATGTTTTCATTCATCAATTACAAAAATAAAGGATACACATATGCATACATCTGTATGGATGTACATCCTGAAACAAGACAGAGTGATGAAAGCGGGCTCTGGAACCAGATGATCTGTATTTGAATCCTTACTCTAGTAGTTACTAGCTTTGAGATGTTGTATGATATAATTAAACATTCTGAGACTCTTTCCTTATTCATTGGGCAGCCATGGATGCTCAGCTCCTAAATCTAATACTTAATTTGTAGTTGCAAATGTAATAATCTAATCATGATCTTTGTATTATATTCATTTGCTGGTATAACTTTATAAGACGCTTCCTCTATTCTGTTATTTTGTTAACTAGTGGTGGGCAGAGTCTATATAGGAAATGCAAGAAAAATGGTTAATGCTTTTATTTCATTTACTAGTTTTCAAGAAGATTTGTTTATCATCCTCTGAAGAAGATCAATTTTTAAAATATCACTTTGAATTCACGGATTTGTATGTGTTTGGTAAATTTCAACTAATTGCAATGGCTGTATTTATTCATTACAAATTAACTTAGTAAAGAACTCTTAAAGTTGTTTTCTGCTTAACCTACTAAAGTATATTTGCTTTTGTGTTCTTCCTCGTTCAGTCCTCATATCTGAAGTGATTATTTCTTTTATTTTTAATACTTTACTAAACTTTATTACTTGATTTTTGAAATTTTCTAATTCTCATTAGTGTTTTCTACGTCTTTTATAACGTTCTTAATTTCTTGTAAATTATTTTGAATTAGGATGGCCTAGTTTTGAACCATTTTGTGGACATGTTTTACTGTCCTAATTTTAATTGTCTTAGAGTTATTTGATTATTCAATTAGCTAATTCAGGGAGAAGGTGAGTTACAAAATAATTTCTCAGAATTAATGAATAGAAATGTTTAGTCAATATTAAAAAGTCAATTATTGATTTGTCAATTGACCAATAGTCAATTATTGACTATTAGTCTATTGATCAATAGACCCATTGTTTACTCTATTGACCACTAGTCAATTACTGGTATAAAATGGTACAAAAGTATATGTATATGTATCCTTATTACTTGGTACTTACAGGATCCTTTGTCTTCTTAGTAGTGATATTCTATTGTAGAACTTTAGATAAAATGTGTAACTTGCAAACACTTTTAAAAAATCTTTTGCTACTTGAACTACTATTCAAAGGTCTAAGAAATTAGGCAGGATTTGGGTTTTGGGGTTTTTTTTGTCTTTCTTATTACTCTACTTCTCAGCAATCAATATAACAACTATTCAAAGTAGTGGTTATAGCACAATCCAATTATTAATGTCTAAAAATGTTTAGCGGGAGGAGGGGCAAGACGGCGGAAGAGCAGGGTCCCCAAATAACCTGTCCCCACCAAATTACCTAGAAAACCTTCAAATTACCCTGACAATCTATGAATTCGGCCTGAGAATTAAAGAGAGACCAGCTGGAATGCTACAGTGAGAAGAGTTCCCGCTTCTATCCAGGTAGGAAGACGGGGAAAAAGAAATAAAGAAACAAAAGGCCTCCAAGGGGGAGGGGCCCCGCCAGGAGCCGGGCTGAGGCCGGTGCGAGTGTCCCCAGGACAGGAGAGCCCCGTCCCGGAGGAGCAGGAGCTGCACCGACCTTCCCGGGCGGAAAGGGGCTCGCGGGGAGTTGGAGCAGGACCCAGGAGGGCGGGGATGCCCTCGGGCTCCCGGGGACAGTAACAGACACCTGCGCCCCGGGAGAGTGCGCCGAGCTCCCTAAGGGCTGCAGCGCGCACTGCGGGACCTGGAGCAGCTCGGAGGGGCTCGGGGCGGCTCCGCGGAGGGGGCTGCGGGGCGGGAGCGCGAATCCAACAGCGCAGGCCGGGAGCACAGGGCGCCGGGACACAGCCCAGGATCCGGCCTCCCCCCCGGGACAGGCAGAGGCCGGGAGGGCCCAGGACAGCAAGGACGCTCCTGCCCCAGCTGAGCAGATCAGCGGCCCCGCCCCGGAGCCTCCAGGCCCTGCAGACGGAGAGCTCCGGAGTTCCTGCGGGGGCTGAATCCAGGGCTCCAGAGATGGCCACCGCCACTGGGATTGTTCCTCCTGGGGCCTCACGGGGTAAACAACCCCCACTGAGCCCTGCACCAGGCGGGGGGCTGAGGAGCAACCCCAAGTGCTAACACCTGAAAATCAGCACAACAGGCCCCTCCCCCAGAAGACCAGCTAGACAGGCAAGTTCCAGGGGAAGCCAAGGGACTTAAAGTACACAGAATCAGAAGATACTCCCCCGTGGGATTTTGTTGTTTTGTTTTGTTTTGTTTTGCTTTTTGATTTGTTTGCTTCCCCCACCCTTTTTTTCCCTTTCTTTTTCTTTCTCTTTTTCTTTTTTTTCTTTTCTTCCTTTTTTTTCTCTTTCTCTTTTCTTTCCTTCTTTCTCTCCTCTCTTTTGCTCCTTTTCCCAATACAACTTGTTTTTGGCCACTCTGCACTGAGCAAAATGACTACAAGGAAAACCTCACCGCAAAAGAAAGAATCAGAAACCGTCTTCTCTCCCACAGAGTTACAAAATCTGGATTACAATTCAATGTCAGAAAGCCAATTCAGAAGCACTATTATACAGCTACTGGTGGCTCTAGAAAAAAGCACAAAGGACTCAAGAGACTTCATGACTACAGAATTTAGAGCTAATCAGGCAGAAATTAAAAATCAATTGAATGAGATGCAATCCAAACTAGAAGTCCTAAGGACGAGGGTTAACGAGGTGGAAGAACCAGTGAGTGACATAGAAGACAAGTTGATGGCAAAGAGGGAAACTGAGGAAAAAAGAGACAAACAATTAAAAGATCATGGAGTAGATTAAGGGAAATAAACAACAGCCTGAGGAAGAAAAACCTACATTTAATTGGTGTTCCCGAGGGCGCCGAAACGGATAGAGGGCCAGAATATGTGTTTGAACAAATTTTAGCTGAAAACTTTCCTAATCTGGGAAGGGAAACAGGCATTCAGATCCAGGAAATAGAGAGATCCCCCCTAAAATCAATAAAAACCGTTCAACACCTTGACATTTAATAGTGAAGCTTGCAAATTCCAAAGATAAAGAGAAGATCCTTAAAGCAGCAAGAGACAAGAAATCCCTGACTTTTATGGGGAGGAGTATTAGGGTAACAGCAGACCTCTCCACAGAGACCTGGCAGGCCAGAAAGGGCTGGCAGGATATATTCAGGGTCCTAAATGAGAAGAACATGCAACCAAGAATACTTTATCCAGCAAGGCTCTCATTCAGAATGGAAGGAGAGATAAAGAGCTTCCAAGACAGGCAGCAACTGAAAGAATATGTGACCTCCAAACCCGCTCTGCAAGAAATTTTAAGGGGTACTCTTAAAATTCCCCTTTAAGAAGAAGTTCAGTGGAACAATCCACAAAAACAAGGACTGAATAGATATCATGATGACACTAAACTCATATCTCTCAATAGTAACTCTGAATGTGAACGGGCTTAATGACCCCATCAAAAGGCGCAGGGTTTCAGACTGGATAAAAAAGCAGGATCCATCAATTTGCTGTCTACAAGAGACTCATTTTAGACAGAAGGAAACCTACAGCCTGAAAATAAAAGGTTGGAGAACCATTTACCATTAGAATGGTCCTCAAAAGAAAGCAGGGGTAGCCATCCTTATATCAGATAAACTAAAATTTACCCCAAAGACTATAGTGAGAGATGAAGAGGGATACTATCTCATACTTAAAGGATCTATCCAACAAGAGGACTTAACAATCCTAAATATATATGCCCCGAATGTGGGAGCTTCCAAATATATAAATCAATTTATAACCAACGTGAAGAAATACTTAGATAATAATACACTTATACTTGGTGACTTCAATCTAGCTCTTTCTATACTCGATAGGTCTTCTAAGCACAACATCTCCAAAGAAACGAGAGCTTTAATGATACACTGGACCAGATGGATTTCACAGATATCTACAGAACTTTACATGCAAACTCAACTGAATACACATTCTTCTCAAGTGCACATGGAACTTTCTCCAGAATAGACCACATACTGGGTCACAAATCCGGGCTGAACCGATACCAAAAGATTGGGATTGTCCCCTGCATATTCTCGGACCATAATGCCTTGAAATTAGAACTAAATCACAACAAAAAGTTTGGAAGGACCTCAAACACGTGGAGGTTAAGGACCATCCTGCTAAAAGATGAAAGGGTCAACCAGGAAATTAAGGAAGAATTAAAAAGATTCATGAAACTAATGAGAATGAAGATACAACCATTCAAAATCTTTGTGATGCAGCAAAAGCAGTCCTAAGGAGGAAATACATCACAATACAAGCATCCATTCAAAAACTGGAAAGAACTCAAATACAAAAGCTGACCTTACACATAAAGGAGCTAGAGAAAAAACAGCAGATAGATCCTACACCCAGGAGAAGATGAGAGTTAATAAAGATTCGAGCAGAACTCAATGAAATCAAGTCCAGAAAAACGGTGGAACAGATCAACAGAACCAGGAGTTGGTTCTTTGAAAGAATTAATAAGATACATAAACCATTAGCCAGCCTTATTAAAAGAAGAGAGAGAAGACTCAAATTAATAAAATCATGAATGAGAAAGGAGAGATCACTACCAACACCAAGGAAATCCAAACGATTTTAAAAACCTATTATGAACAGCTATACGCCAATAAATTAGGCAATCTAGAAGAAATGGACGCATTCCTGGAAAGCCACAAACTACCAAAACTGGAACAGGAAGAAATAGAAAACCTGAACAGGCCAATAACCAGGGAGGAAATTGAAGCAGTCATCAAAAACCTCCCAATACACAAGAGTCCAGGGCCAGATGGCTTCCCAGGGGAATTCTATCAAACGTTTAAAGAAGAAACATACCTATTCTTCTAAAGCTGTTTGGAAAGATAGAAAGAGATGGAGTACTTCCAAATTCGTTCTATGAGGCCAGCATCACCTTAATTCCAAAACCAGACAAAGACCCAACCAAAAAGGAGAATTACAGACCAATATCCCTGATGAACATGGATGCAAAAATTCTCAACAAGATACTGGCCAATAGGATCCAACAATACATTAAGAAAATTATTCACCATGACCAAGTAGGATTTATCCCTGGGACACAAGGCTGGTTCAACACCCATAAAACAATCAATGTGATTCATCATATCAACAAGAGAAAAACCAAGAACCATATGATCCTCTCATTAGATGCAGAGAAAGCATTTGACAAAATACAGCATCCATTTCTGATCAAAACTCTTCAGAGTGTAGGGATAGAGGGAACATTCCTCAACATCTTAAAAGCCATCTATGAAAAGCCCACAGGAAATATCATTCTCAATGGGGAGGCACTGGGAGCCTTTCCCCTAAGATCAGGAACAAGACAGGGATGTCCACTCTCACCACTGCTATTCAACATGGTACTAGAAGTCCTAGCCTCGGCAATCAGACAACAAAAAGACATTAAAGGCATTCAAATTGGCAAAGAAGAAGTCAAATTCTCCCTCTTTGCCGATGACATGATACTCTACATAGAAAACCCAAAAGTCTCCACCCCAAGATTGTTAGAACTCATACAGCAATTTGGTAGCATGGCAGGATACAAAATCAATGCCCAGAAATCAGTGGCATTTCTATACACTAACAATGAGACTGAAGAAAGAGAAATTAAGGAGTCAATCCCATTTACAATTGCACCCAAAAGCATAAGATACCTAGGAATAAACCTAACCAAAGAGGTAAAGGATCTATACCCTAAAAACTATAGAACACTTCTGAAAGAAATTGAGGAAGACACAAAGAGATGGAAAAATATTCCATGCTCATGGATTGGCAGAATTAATATTGTGAAAATGTCAATGTTACCCAGGGCAATAGACACGTTTAATGCAATCCCTATCAAAATACCATGGACTTTCTTCAGAGAGTTAGAAAAAATTATTTTAAGATTTGTGTGGAATCAGAAAAGACCCCGAATAGCCAGGGGAATTTTAAAAAAGAAAACCATATCTGGGGGCATCACAATGCCAGATTTCAGGTTGTACTACAAAGCTGTGGTCATCAAGACAGTGTGGTACTGGCACAAAAACAGACACATAGATCAAAAGAACAGAATAGAGAACCCAGAAGTGGACCCTGAACTTTATGGTCAACTAATATTCGATAAAGGAGGAAAGACTATCCATTGGAAGAAAGACAGTCTCTTCAATAAATGGTGCTGGGAAAATTGGACATCCACATGCAGAAGAATGAAACTAGACCACTCGCTTTCACCATACACAAAGATAAACTCAAAATGGATGAAAGATCTAAATGTGAGACAAGATTCCATCAAAATCCTAGAGAAGGGGATCCCTGGGTGGCGCAGCGGTTTGGCGCCTGCCTTTGGCCCAGGGCGCGATCCTGGAGACCCGGGATCGAATCCCACATCGGGCTCCCGGTGCATGGAGCCTGCTTCTCCCTCTGCCTATGTCTCTGCCTCTCTCTCTTTCTCTCTCTGTAACTATCATAAATAAATAAAAAAATTAAAAAAAAATCCTAGAGAAGAATACAGGCAACACCCTTTTTGAACTCAGCCACAGTAACTTCTTGCAAGATACATCCACGAAGGCAAAAGAAACAAAAGCAAAAATGAACTATTGGGACTTCATCAAGATAAGAAGCTTTTGCACAGCAAAGGATACAGTCAACAAAACTAAAAGACAACCTACAGAATGGGAGAAGATATTTGCAAATGACATATCAGATAAAGGGCTAGTATCCAAGATCTATAAAGAATTTATTAAACTCAACAGCAAAGAAACAAACAATCCAATCATGAAATGGGCAAAAGACATGAAGAGAAATTTCACAGAGGAAGACATAGACATGGCCAACATGCACATGAGAAAATGCTCTGCATCACTTGCCATCAGGGAAATACAAATCAAAACCACAATGAGCTACCACCTCACACCAGTGAGAATGGGGAAAACTAACAAGGCAGGAAACCACAAATATTGGAGAGGATGCGGAGAAAAGGGAACCCTCTTACACTGTTGGTGGGAATGTGAACTGGTGCAGCCACTCTGGAAAACTGTGTGGAGGTTCCTCAAAGAGTTAAAAATAGTCCTGCCCTACAACCCAGCAATTGCACTGTTGGGGATTTACCCCAAAGATACAGATGCAATGAAACGCCAGGACACCTGCACTCCAATGTTTATAGCAGTAATGGCCACAATAGCCAAGCTGTGGAAAGAGCCTCGGTGTCCATCGAAAGATGAATGGATAAAGAAGATGTGGTCTATGTATACAATGGAATATTACTCAGCTATTAGAAATGACAAATACCCACCATTTGCTTCAACGTGGATGGAACTGGAGGGTATTATGCTGAGTGAAGTAAGTCAATCGGAGAAGGACAAACATTATATGTTCTCATTTTTTTGGGGAATATAAATAATAGTGAAAGGGAATATAAGGGAAGGGAGAAGAAATGTGTGGGAAATATCAGAAAGGGAGACAGAACGTAAAGACTCCTAACTCTGGGAAACGAACTAGGGGTGGTAGAAGGGGAGGAGGGCGGGGGGTGGGAGTGAATGGTGACAGGCACTGGGTGTTATTCTGTAGGTTGGTAAATTGAACACCAATAAAAAATAAATTAAAAAAATAAATTTTAAAAACAAATAAATAATAAAATAAATAATAAAATAAAAATGTTTAGCTTCTAAAAAGGAGATAATGCAAAATTGTGCATATACACTTGCATATGTTTTAACTGTTTTCAGAAGCAATATGATGGAATCAATAGTTTTACTGTAAAATATAATGTGTTTACTTAGTAATGAAGGTATGAAAAATATTTCACCTAAATATTATATAAAACTTATTGGAGTATTTTACTGCTGATGCATTCAATAGTTTTTTTTTTTTAAGATTTATTTATTTATTTATTTATGATAGACACACAGAGAGAAGGGGGGGGTGCGCAGAGACACAGGCAGAGGGAGAAGCAGGCTCCATGCCTGGAGCCCGATGCGGGACTCTATCCCGAGACTCCAGGATCGCGCCCTAGGCCAAAGACAGGTGCCAAACCGGGGAGCCACCCAGGGATCCCCCATTCAATAGTTTAAAGGCATGAGGTAGAGTGGGGAGTAAAGTTTTAAAATATGTTGCATTCATCAAGGACATTGTCTTCATGTTTAGAAGGCACACAAAAGAATATCATATAGAGTATTGTATTAAAAATTAGAGAAATTCAATTCAAATTGGAGTTGACATTTTCTACACTGTACGTGTGTCTATAAACTGGTAGCATTTATTTACATAAAATACCTATAGTTATGTTCATTTTCAGAATATTTACAGCTAATCTAAAACAGACCAATCCTTTGATTTCTACTATGCATAATAACTGACCTATGCTAAATACAAGAAATAAAACAAGTGGATATTAAGCCTTTACAATAAAGTCTGTGATAAATATATAAAACCACAGGTGCTGTAGAGTTCATCTTGCTCTGCCTTTAAAATATTATTTCCTCTGGTTTAATGTGGCCAAGTGATGTTTCTAAAGAAGTCTCAGATGATTTATAAACTATTATCTAAAAAATACGATTTTTAATATAGAGAGGGCTATGTAGTTGTATGCTAGCTAATTTCTGACAGTAAATCAGCCAAGTTTCTTCACATTTACAATAACATGGAACAAACTCATTGCATTAAATGAGGCACTAAGATTTAGCGACTAAGTATTTAAGTGTAAGCCTGGTACAATTAAAATTTTCTTAACTCGGGAATTATGTCTGGCACACCACAGGCTTAGAAATTAATTTTAACTCTAGAAACCCACAATATCATCACTATAATTATTACTATTATCATTATTATCACCTTGAAGAAATTCATTGCTTTAAAAAACTATTCTGCTATCAGATCCTTGTTAGCATGTCCATTACATTTCTAAAAATTTAGAGTGCCTAAAAGTAATAATTAAAAGAACTCATAATCACTCGATAATATTTATTGAGCACCTATAATAAAGTAAATTTCATTTATTTTGTATAGTTATCTATTAAAATATAGTGTTTGGCTAATAGTCCCATACAGCATGAACTAGAAACCACCAATATGTTTTCTTTAATCTATAATTCTTGGCATTATAACATAAAAATAAAATTCAGTCTTACATTTACATTTCAAAAACCCACATAGGGGATCCCTGGATGGCTCAGTGGTTTAGTGCCTGCCTTTGCCCCAGGGCGTGGTCCTGGAGTCCCAGGATCCAATCCCACATCAGGCTCCCTGCATGGAGTCTCTGCCTGTGTCTCTGCCTCTCTCTCTGTGTGTGTCTCTCATGAATAAATAAATACAAAATCTTAAAAACAAAACAAAACCCCACATACACATCTTTACTTCAAAGCTTTGGAAATATTTCTGTGACTTTTGTGAATTCACAATAAAAAATTAAAATCAAAGTTTAAAAAACAAGTTTCATTACTTCTAACAGGATCTCTTAGATGTAAATTTGAATATATTGTTTTTCATTTGTCATGTTATTTGAGCATTTGACTTTTCTATTTCTTAGCTTAATTTTTATTTTGCAAATAATGATACAGATCACTATCAGTGTAGAAAATGCAACTTATATTTGTTAAGTATGGAGGAAAGGGAAAGTGGCTTATAAAACATTACAAAGTATGACCCTGTTATTTTTTATGTTTTTATTTAAATTCCAATGAATTAACACACAGTGTGATATTAGTTTCAGGTGGACAATACAGTGATTCAACACCCATACAACACCCAGTGCTCATCACAAGTACTCTCCTTAATCCCCAACACCTATTTCTCCGATCCCCCACCCACCTCTCCTCTGGTCACCACCAGATTGTTCTCTATAGTTAAGTGTCTGTTTCCTGGTTTGTGTGTCTCTCTTTTTTTTCCTCCCTTTGTTCGTATGTTTTGTTTCTTAAATTCCACAAGTGACTGATATCATATATTTGTCTTTCTCTAATATTTGACCTATTTTGATACACATCTCCATTTATTTTACTTTTATAGCTGCTAGCTTTCTAACACCTTCTACATTTCTTAATTTTCTTAATCTACTGAGAAGTAGAATCCATTTCCATCTTTGGAAGCCAGAAAGGGACAGAGCTTCTTCTTTCTGTGCGCTGGCGGCTGGAACACAAGCATGTTTAGATTTTCCTTCACAAACTTTGAATGTTGAAAGACTGACATGAACAAACCTGAACAATATGAAAATACAGTTTTGAAAGTCCAGTAGTGGAAATTCTGTGAGGTCCAGTGGCGTAGTATCAGCAGTACAGTCTTAATGACACTTTTGAAGCATGCCTTTAACTCTGTTTTCATGATTCTTTCAGTTGTACCCTTGCTGTCAAAATCTGTCCAATACATTCCTTGTCTTTTAAACTTTTCTTTTAAATATTTTGTTTTGTACTATTGCTGGCAACCAAAACAACAGAACAGAAAATGAACTGTATCAGAGGTATTAGTCCCTCAAGAAAATATAAGAACACTAGGATTGTTTAGCTAACTGCATTAGGACTGATGACAGGAAATTTTTTTTAGTATTTTGAGAAGAAATCCTAAATGGCATGCATTTTAGCATGAGACTTCAGTGTCTTATTCATCATAATCTGTGGTCACTCTTTGGAAGCAAAGGCTTAGGGTATAGTCCAGATGCAGTCATTTTTTTTAAAGATTTTATTTAATTTATTCATGAGAGACATACACAGAGAGAAGCAGAGACATAGGCATAGGAAGAAGCAGGCTCCATGCAGGGAGCCTGATGTGGTACTCGATTCTGGATCCTGAGATCACGCCCTGCGCCAAAGGCAGATGCCCAACCACTGAGCCACCCAGGCGTCCCAAGATGCAGTCATTAAGTACTAACTATGAAGGTTAAAAGGAATTCAGTGACTGCACAGTTAGGTACCTGCTTTAAAATGCACTGGATAGCATAAAGTGAATGACATTATCTTTATTTCTGAATTCTCAGCTACAGGAATACAGTAGTCCCCTCTTATCCATTGGGGATACATTCTAAGATCCCTGTGGATGCCTAAAAATGTGGCTAGTACGAAACTAAATATATACTCTTTTTTCCTATACACATATTCCTATGATCAAGGCTAACTTATAAATTAGACACAATAGAAGATTAACAATAATTAATAATGAAATAGAACAATTGTAATCATGTACTACAATAAAAGTTATGTGAATGTGTTCTCTCTATCAAAATATCTTACTGCATTGCACGTGCCCTTCTTGTGATATTGTGAGATGATAAAGTGGCTACGTGATGAGATGAAGTAAGGTAATTGGCTCAGGCATTGTGCTGCAGCATTAGGCTACAAATGACCTTCTGACCATGTCAGAAGGAGCATCATCTGCTTCTGGACTATGGCTGACCACAGATAACCAAAACCATAGAAAGTCAAGCCACAGGTAGGGAAGAACCACTGTATACTGAAACCCAGAGTCCCCTATCTCTCGTAGCCTCAGGCTAAAGGAACCAAACCTACTAAAGCAAAATAATTCTATGACTAATGGTTTCCAATATCAGTTCCACTCACAGGATTACATCTATGAGATGAATGAGACTATTGATCTGGAAAGAGTTATACTCAGAAATTGGAATGGGAATACCCCAAACATCTAAAGCTGCTGATCTTACCTTTCCTGCCAAGTAACTTTTCATAACTTGCCTGATAGGATTGTTCATTCCTAGATTGAAGGTGCTATTACTCTTTTTTCCTAAAGGAGTTAACTTTCAATAAAAAGCTAATTACCCACACACTTTCCACTCAGCCACCCCTCACTCTGTTCTCTTTATATATAGTGAGATTCCATCATGACTTGAAGGGTTGATGGCAGAATGAAACATTTTATTCCTGAAAAAACTTCAGAATTTTCCTTATTAATAAGTAATCAGAAAATTAGTAAATCAGTAGCTATTGATATTGTTTCAGCAAGATGAGGGGGAGCAAGTTTTTAGATCAGGCTGAAATTACAAATATGGATAAACTTGTCAGAGTTTCTATGTTCATTATGCTAACCTGGACTTCTGGGTTATTGAAGTAGTTCTCCTGCATGGCATATAAAAATGTGGACCCAATCATCACTTTCATCAAATCCATTGCAATGTCAGAAGTTAGTTGGCATATTAGAGAGTAAGGAATCCAAAAGATTTAATAAATGGAACTATTAGAGGCGATTTTTTAAAATTGTGAAACTGACCTAATTACTCCTTACAAAGACTCTTCTCTGCATGAAGGTAATCAGGTGACCAAAAATCTTGAGAAATGCAGAGGTGAGGGAGATCCCTGGGTGGCTCAGCGGTTTAGCACCTGCCTTTGGCCCAAGGAGCGATCCTGGAGTCCCGGGATCAAGTCCCACGTTGGGCTCCCAGCATGGAGCCTGCTTCTCCCTTTGCCTGTGTCTCTGCCTCTCTCTCTCTGTCTCTATGTCTATCATAAATAAATAAATAAAATCTTTAACAAAAAAAAAAAGAAAGAAAGAAATGCAGAGGTGAGTAGTGTCAGTTTCATGACATGTGCTGTTTATTTTTTTTAAGATTTATTTATTTATTTGAGAGAGAGAAAGATAGAGAGAGCACATATGTGTGTGCATGGCGGGCAGGACATAGGAAAAGAAACTTCAAGCAGACTCCCCACTGAGCATGGAGCCCGCCTTGGGCTCAGGACCCACTGGGTCATGACCTGAGCTGAAACAAAGAGTTCAATGCTTAAGGAACTGAGCCACCTAGGCACCCCGATATATATGCTGTTCTGTTGACTAGCATGTGCCGTTTTGTAGACTAGCATGCCAGTAAAAAGTTCTGGTTAAAAAAAGACCCCTGATTTCAATATGACTGGATAGATCTCGGAGTAGTAGAGAAAAGAAACTGCAATGAACCACCAAAAACAAAGTAGACATGTTATGATGATAGGAGACAGAGTCTACTAAGATATGACTACTTCTAAAAGATATATATGATGCTATTTGCGTCTTCTTCAGAATGAAAATAAAAATGCGATCAATTAAAGTCCTAAATAGTAGACAGTACAGTAGATACTATACTAAGGTGACCTATATAACAGTCATTCATTATATGTTCCATGTTAATAAAGCCTATTTTTTTGCAGGTACACAACACTCATGAAACTTGATTCCTATGTCCATATATTCTAATATCTAAGTAAATTATGATTATTTCATCTATATCACCAATGATTTATTTAGGCTTGTGGGACTGGGATAAAACTACAAAACAGAAAGGGAAGACTTCTAAGGGCCGCCTGGAAAGGAGACTGTTTTTAAAAAGAAACACAGAAAGAGATGGGTACTCTTCTATCACTGCATATAACATATCTGCATGATGCCTGGAACTATAACAACCATAATGAGGTGACTAGACAATTAGCCCATGGACCAAGCTGGCATGCTTAAAATAGCAGAGCAAAAATAATATGAAGAATCCTCAGTGGGTTTTGGGAGGAGTCAAATCAACCACTTGTGAAGACTCATCTTTGGATTCCTTCTTATACGAGAGAAAAAAAAAAGTTGTAGACAGAATTGATATTGCCTTTTACTTTTATAAAAAATAATTATAGGTCTGGGAACAAAGGCGTGTTTTATTGGAGTCAAGAGGATATTCATGGTTCTTCACACAATCTCTGACAATACAGAAACTTTCTGATGAAGAGACAGCAAACCCACATGGTAGCAATAGAGATATGTAATGTAAATAATTCTTTTCAGGTTTCCACTAAAGGACCTGCAGGGATTTGTCATAGTCTCTGTACTGTGAGAAGTGAAGACCCAGAACTACCTATCATGAGTTATTAGACAGTGGCTGTGATTGGCCAAACAATAATTGTTAAAGACCCAAAAGAACACAAGTTCACCAATCTGTGAAGGCCTGTAGGGTTGAGTAATAAGTAGGATTTTGTCCCAAATGTGCCTCATAATCAGCGCAGCAATGTCCCTAAACACACCCTGTGTTTATTCTATGACTTTTCAGATATGCGTTTGGAAAAGATAACTTGACAAGTAGCAGGAAACTTTTACTACCTCATTGGTTTAGGAAGTAAGCACTATTTTGGCAGAAAGAGCCAACTAAAAGCCTCTGAAACCATTTCTCCCTATCCCAACAATTAAAACCAGTATTATTTCTCTGGGTCACGCACACAATTTGTATAGCCATTCAAGACTGTTAAACATATGGGGTGGTAATTACAACTGCATCCTCATTTAATTTTCCAGTTTGGTCAGTGAAGACATGGGTAGGTCTCGAAGAATGACACTGGATTAGCATATATTTAAGTGATTAGTACTTCCAATTAGAGTTACAGTCCCCTATGTAGTTTCCTTCCTTGAGCTAAAACTGTAGCTTCTGGCTTAGAATGTATAGTTATTAATCTGATTAATACTTTGTCTTTCTGCAGCCCAAAAAGGGACCAGGATATGCTTTGACCTAATAGTAAATGAATGCCATCTTACTACCTTCCTTTATTGTTATACCAGCCTCTCAATGCTGTGTCACAATATAATAGACAGGAGCTTTAGTTGTACAATCATCTGTCAGAATATAGGCTATTGTATTACCTGTACTATTTGGTGACATCATATTACTAGGACCAAGTTGCCAAAAAGTAGAGGTATTCTGGATATCTCCGTTTAACACACTCATTAGTACACAATACCAGTACCTGCAATTTCAGTGAAGTTTCTGGGAATCCACTGATACCGGGCTAGGGAGAGTAATACTTTCCTAAGAAGACAGATGTATTCCTTACCATTCGCCAAAAGGCAAAATACTTGAGCTTATTTGTATTTCAGAAGCAATAAACAGCATATTTAGTTACAGTGCTCTGACCCATTATTCAGTTATCTGAAATGATGCCACTTTTGAATAAAACTCTAGCAAAAGAAGGTTCTCTGTTTTGTGATGTGACAGTGCACAATAGTGTATGTAGCATCTTTAACACACTGGGGTAGGACATGCAGAAAGGAGCAGGCCCTAGAATGAGAGTCACACTGGAGACCACTGAAGTTTTGAAACAGATCTGTGCTTTCTTCAGCAACTAAATCTCTTTTGATAAACAGCTCTTGACCTGTAGTAGAATTTGATTAAGTCCAACTATCTAAGCATAGGACAGCTGATGACACTGTAATCTTACTGAACTAGGTATTATCTAACTTTGATAAAAAAAACTCAGAGTGACCAGCACAGGACTCCATTATCATGCAGAAGTGGAACCCACTGAACTAATTGTATAAGCAAACTGCACACTCTCTGTGCCTCCCTCCTGCCCTGTTGTAATCCCTTATTCAGTACTCAACTCTGATGTCATAGAAAGTAGTCGGTGACTATTACATGACAGTAGTCAGTTAATCAGGAAGAAAATGCTGGAATTGATCCTACAAAAATAAATATACTGTTTTAAATTCTAATACTAGCTAGAAATAACTGCTGGAGAATTATTCTCATTCCAGTTACTCTTGAAAGACTATGCAGGAGGCTAATCCTTCTGGTATGAAGAAACTTTTAGCTGTGTCTCTTATTGTCCATATCTTTCTGGAAGGGGTGTTGGCCAGAAGTAAAAATTCTACAGTAATTAATGGACAATCGGTTTGGACAGATGTCTGGGAAAAACAAGACTCTAGAGTCAGGAGTCAAGGTCGTTTGAGGAAGAAGGAATGTGGAAGGAGTGGCCACCAAAATTGAGGGTATATGTGTTACACCTAAATGCAGATTTTAAGAAGCATTTGGATGCTACCAGAATGGAGAAAGCTCTTAATAATCAGGATGACAAGATTCTCTTCTCCGTATATGTGTCAGTCACCTTTATTCTTAGTCTGTTTTGGGCTCATTGATCATGTGGCCATGGAAGCAGGTAGAGGAACTATACAGATCCTCAAGTGAACTTTCTCTCACAAATGCTTCCATGACTACTTCCACTGATGAATGCCAAACTGGCCTAACTAAAGTTGCCAACATTAAGATAATATTCTAAGGGGATACACTAGTTACCCAACAGTAGTGATCCGGCTCTTCTTGCCACTTGATATAAAGGGAAGGGGGTACTTTGGGGAGTGATGTAACCTATTAAAAGGAAATCCTCTTGGCCCTTTTCAAGAGTATAGAGAGTAATATGGGTAAAACACAGATGATTCTGTGGACTGTCTGGGTTAATTTCCTGGTTCTAATACTTCCTAGCTGTGTGAATTTGGGCAAGTCATGTAAACTTTGCGTAAACCTAATTTCCTGCAGTAAAAAATAAGGGGGAAATCCTATCTATGTTCCAGGGTTGTTATGAAAATTAAATGACTTAATAATGTTAGATGCAGGACAGTAACTGACACCATAGTAAGTGCCATATAAGAAATAAATAAAATAGAAAACTAAAATATCAACAGGTAGAAAAACTAATGGAAGACTATGATAAATGGGATACCTGTTTCAGGATTGAGTATTTGGGCCATTCCAGTTACTTTTTGAAAAGCCTCAAATGTGTGGTATTAGATGAAGATAAAACATAAATAGCTAGTGGGTGGAAGAATTGATAAGCACCAATTATAGCCTCATAACCAGCTGTAGAAAGGAAGTCTGTAATAGCTCTACCTAAGCACATTATGTGTTTAAGACTAAATGCTAGCTTATTTTCTTTTACTTTCTTTCCAGTTTCTTTCTAGGAAAAATGGCTTAATGAGAGATAGTTAAAATATCTAAACTCAGGAGTAGTGTTAAGAACAGTGGATATAGCGGCACCTGGGCGGCTCAGTGGTCGAGCATCTGCCTTTGGCTCATGTCATGATCCCGGGGTCTTGGGATTGAATCCCACATCGGGTTCCCTGCAGGGAGCCTGCTTCTCCCTCTGCCTCGGTCTCTGCCTCTGGCTGTGTGTCTCTCATGAATAAATGAATAGAATCTTCAAAAGCAAACAAAAAAGAACAGTGGATGTAGCTGTTGTATGGCCAAAGTACTAGAACATAGTAGGTATTAGTCAATAACCAGGCACCCCAAAAGGAGGTAAATTTAAATTCAGCAGGACAAGGGTGCCTGGGTGGTTCAGTCGGTTAGGTGTCTGCCTTCGGCTGGGGTCATGAGCCCAAGGTCCTTGGATGGAGCCCCACATCCTGCTCCCTGCTTGGTGGAGAATGTACTTCTCCCACTCCCCCTGCTTATGCTTGCTTGCTCTCTCTCTCTCTCTCTCTCACACACACACGCACACACACACATTTTCTCTCTCTCTCTCTCTCTCTCTCTCTGTCAAACAAATGAAATCTCTTAAAAAAATCAGCCCTGGGAACTGCACTGTTCTTGGATAGAGAAGGACAATTAACTATGAGTAACAGTAAATGAAGAACCATAGAGCTAGATCCAAATGTCATGCTCTGCAGGAAGTTTCTGGGAGAGAAATGCAATCTACAACTTTAGAGAAGGTATCTCAGTATACCAGAAAGTATTTTTTGTTTTTCCTGTTAAATTTCAGCTATCTCTATTTTAAAAGATTGCCTAGTGGTTGCTAGCAAAATCATCTAAGTTATTTTACATCTCAGGACTTATAGGTAAGTAGGAATGATAGTCATGATGTGGGAATGAGTTAGGGGGAGACGGGGCTAGGCAGGGAAAGATAAGGGAAAGGCTCCAGAGTCAGGGTCCTACCCATTCCAAGGAAACAGACGTAAGACGGTAAAAACAACAAAATAAACCTGGCTCCCCAGCTCCAAGATGTTAGGGACTATCCCCCTTTAAGTAATCACAGAAACTCACCAGACCACAAAGAAATAGTCATTAAGTTGTTACCAATAGTCCCTGCTCACACCAGGATGGCACAAGAACCTCAAGGCCACAGGCTGCCTGACTAGGCTCCCAGAAGCCTCAGATGTAGAGGAATGTTATGGAGGAGATATTAACCAGAGAGAAAGGAACAATACCTTTTTGGGGGCTCCTGATACTTACAAAAACATCAGGTTTGTTATTAGGATGGTTGTAAGTCCACCAGGTTTGTTCTAACTATAGATACAATTTTTACAAATCCACCCTGATATTGACATGAAATTTACCAAGTTCTCTGGTCAGTTTCCTATAAAAGACAGACCATAAAAAGCCCTCAGTGGCAACCCGGTCCACTTCCCTCATTTTGAGAGGTTTCTCTGTTTTTCTGCTTAATAAACTTCTATTGCTTTGCTCACTCTCTTGTCCCCGAGATTCATCTTTGACTCCATGAGGCAAGAACCAAACTCTCCCGTATCAGTAGCAATGATTATGATGGAGTGTGTGTGCGTGTGTGTGCACGCACGTGTGTTAAGTGTTCTGAAAAGAGCCGAAATACATAGATTTATGAATCACAGGGTCCAAGGTTTAATTATCCGCTATTTCTCTTACTAAGTAAAAACTTGCGCTAGTGACTTTTTAAAAAAATCTCTGCATCTACAATTCCTGATATTAAAATGAGCAAAACTAGCTGCATAATTCTGAATTAAAATAAGCAGTAAATAATCCATGAAGAGCATATATCCCAGTTCCTGGCATACAGTAGGTGCTCAATAAGATTTAGCTAATACTATTTTTATATAATGTTGCTAATATTAGGACATATGTTTTATCATGGACTGACAGAATGGCCCTCAGAGAGTATTTGTTTCATGCTCCCAATGCTATAAATTATAGGGGCCAAGAGCAGGCTGCCCTAAAATGTGCCATTTTGGCATATTGATCATTTTAAATAAAAGTTACAAGAGACATCTTATTTAAGAAAGATACTCAGACCCTCCTTTCCTGAAAGCAGCAAATTAATCTCTCATGGGAAAGGCACCCTCCCTGTGCTGGGAGGTAGAAATATTTTTATCATCAAGGATGGGAAATTTAAAGCCCAGGGGGCAATATAAAATTCCTTGTTACTTTTTACTAATTTACTGTCTCAGCCCAAACTCTGCTTAGAATTCCTTCCTTTTTTTTTTTAATTTTTTTTTCTTTTTTTTTTTATTTATGATAGTCACAGAGAGAGAGAGAGAGGCAGAGACACAGGCAGAGGGAGAAGCAGGCTCCATGCACCGGGAGCCCGATGTGGGATTCAATCCCGGGTCTACCAGGATCATGCCCTGGGCCAAAGGCAGGCGCCAAACCGCTGTGCCACCCAGGGATCCCCTTAGAATTCCTTCCTAATTGAAGTTCCCACAGTTTTCTTTGTCCTGTCAATTTCTCACAAATTTATTGCCTCTTTGTCTAAAAAGTAAAAAAAAAAAAAACAAAAAAAAAACCTGCCTGCCTTGGTCATTTTTAGGTCTCAATTTCATTATGGAGCCTCTGTACTTACATTATGAAACATTGTGTTTTTTTTCTCCTGTTATTCTGTCTCATTTAAATTTAATTCTTAGTCCAGCTGCAAGACCTTCAGGGTAGAGAATTTTTCCTTCCTTTCAACATGAAGAAAGTGCGACTGGGAGAGAGTAAATATTTACTTAAGGTCACATGCAGTCTTGGTGGAAAAAATTTAAAAAATAATCTGATTTTCATGAAACTTAACTGAATCTTTTCTCTCTCTAGTATACCTGACAGCTTCTCAGATCTACACTCAAATACACACTCAACACACACTTGTCAAAAAGACATATCTGTATCTTAGGTTAGGTACTAATAAGTATTTAGACTATATCTATAAAATCTAAACAGAGATATGTCACACTTTTCTTTTGAGAGTTTAGTCTTAAATATGTTGGAAAATACATGTAAGTACTCATGTAAAAAAATCATTTTTTGTATTTGCTTGGACAAGGAATTAAATATTTAATACAAAAGGCTATAAATTTTTAATATTAGAAAAATTTTCATTGTTTTACTTCTAAAATAGCTAAGGGAAGATATTATTTTTAGATACATATATACATATTTATGTACTCATGTATATTTTAAATCATGAATGAAAATAAAGTAGAATATTGAGAGAAATTATGCTCAAAAGGATTTTGAGTTAGAAGGCTTTTATATAATCTGCTACTTCTTTTGAACCAACACACCTATGGCTGTCTACTTGGAGTAATTTTAAATGGTAGTAACTCAAAACACAACTTGAAGCCTACAATCAACTGAAGTAGAGCAGTTTTGTTTTCATATGGAAACAAAAAAAAAAACCCAAAAATCTAATAGAGTGCTCTGGAGAAACACCTAAAGATTATTTATTTCCCAACAGAAAAGGGGAATTGAATCCATGCTAAAGTGACAGCTATTAACAAAAGCTGATAACTCAAGTGGGTTTAAAGAAAGAAAGGAGATGAAAAAGGGTGCAATGGTGGTGGAAGGGAGGGAGGAGGAGAATAAAGAAAGACCAGGCATCAGTTGAACTCTACAAGGAGTATGGTTGTTAGAATCTGACATTCCTGTTGTGAAGGAAAACGTATGTTTAAGTAAAATACCAGCTAAGCTTAACCAACTATAAATATATATACCTAATATATATGTGTGTGTATGTATGTGCCTACATGTATGATATATGCATATGTATACATGTATGGTGCATGTAGGTGTATACATGTACAGTATAAGTGTATACCTGCATGATATACATGTATGTGTGTATTCGTGTACGATATGTGTGTATATGTATGTGTGTATCCATATATATCTGTATATCATTGTTTTATTTGCTGTAAGTAGGGCAGATGGTAGGTAGGACATTCCACGTAATGTGAAGTAAAATTGCTTTTCTACTTACATGTTTTACTTAATCTTTATTCTATGTTCTCATGCATGTTTTAAACTGAACAAAATCTATTAGAACAATAGTTGTGAATCCCTGTACATAAGTAAATAAGTAAAATCATTTTTTTTGGTGTGTGTGCATGAAACTATTCCAATAATCATATCTGTGATCAAAGTTATTCGGCAATCACCAGTCTAAAATGCAAGCAAGGGGGTGGTGATTGGGAGGCTCAGTCAGTTAAGCATCTAATTCTTGGTTTAGGTTCAAGTCATGATCTCATTGGTCATGGGATCAAGCCTGGTATGGGACTCCATGAGCAGTGGGGAGCTGCTTGCAGATTCTCTCCCTCTGCCCCTCCCCCAGCTCACACATGTCCATGTTTTCTCTCTCTCTAAAATAAATAAATCTTCAAAAAAAAGAATGCAAGCAAGGGTTAGCAAACTAGCTAGTGGGCCAAATGTTGTCTAAGACCTGTATTTTTAAGTCAACTTTTATTGGATTACTGCCATAGTTACATAGTGTCTATAAATGCTTTTCATTGTAACAAAAGGTTCAAGTTGTTGGAACAGAAACCTTATGGTTTGCAAAGCCTTTTTTTTCTGACCATTAACAGAAAATGTTTACCAGTCTCTTTGCTAGAGAAAATTGACAAGAATTCAGGTTAAATTTGTTTGTGGACAAGAAGAGAAACTTAATATCTCTCATGGAAATGGTTTAGAGCTTATAAATAGTTGTTACACTTTGGAATTTTCTCAGTTGATAGAAAAAGGTGCCAATGTATCATTAAAAAAAAACATTAATGCTAAAGTACATTTTATATCTGTATCCTCAAATTAGGCTTTTTTTCTATTGCTAAAGAAGGTGAATGACCTTGATGAAGTTGCTTACACTCTTAGAATTGGCTTACTTATACAAAAATAATGAAATCAAGACTATAGTATCTTATATGGTTCTGTGTTATGCCTGCTTGTGTTCCATATTGGGAAATTAGTGCTCAGTAAAGGATAATTGCTATTTTGATAGGATATATCTTGCATAGGTTTGACTCTATAGAATAACAGCAATACATAAGTATTTACTGAAAATACATGTATGTGTATATACATAAGCATGTATATGTGTATGCTTATACAAACTATATATCTTAAAAACCCAATAAAACATATAAAAATATAAGGAAGATATAAACAAGTACTGATTTAGTAACATTAAACGAGAGCAGAAATATAAATAAGGATATAGGCAAATTGTGTCTAATGTGTAAGGGGTGCTAACTCATTGACAGAATTTAGCAAGGATTTTAGCCAGTTATCTCATTCTTTGATCATGTCAGAGGCTCAAGACTGCTCTTAAGATCCAAGTGGGGAAGGGCTTTACTATATTTCATGGTTCAGAAATATAAATCTGTTTGGATGTCTTTAAATATGAATGTTCTAGGGCTGTATGCTTCATTTTAACCATGTTCTTTTCATCCTTTAAAGATTTTGAATTTTGTCCATAGTAATCCATGGAAGACCATGGATTTTTATTTTTATAAAGTCCTAATATCTAGCCAAATACCTAGCAAATATTAAGTTTGTATTTATAGGATAAATGAAAAATAAGAAGAATTAAAATCATATGGTAATGGGAAGTAATAAGTGGGAATGAACAAAATGAATCCCTCATAATTACTACAAATTACTGGAATTGTTATGTTGTATTGATAGCTTTGTCTAATATTTATCATTTAGTACTGAATGTTATACAGATAAACATTATACAAATAAATCCCAGTAACTACAATTTACTCAAAATACAAGTTCCTGGTAGAAAATAAAAAATCCATTGTTTTTAGAATACTCAAGACTTGTTCTTGAAGTGAATATCTACAATATTCAATATTTTTTAAAAAATCAGAATTTGTGAGATTTTAAACTATCGATTTAAGGGGAAAAAAAGAGAGAGAGAACCAGGCTTGTTAGCATAGAGAATTTTTAAGAGCAAGTATTATGTTATGAATGAAAATACTTAGTTTAATATAGTTACGTGTTATTTAACTTTGAATATGTTTTTACTAAACCATTAAAATATTATCTTTTCCCATGATAGATATAAATGGTAATCCTGACTATTCTATTTACCATATTTCATTATTTTCAAAGTAAGAAGAAAGAGGGATATATTATAAAATCTAAAACACTTATCTCCCATTACTTGAACAATCTTTTCCACAAGGGAGTTCAATGGTGGACCTTGGCTAAAGATGTGGAGGCAAGAACCAGAAATTAGATAGACTTTCTGACCTCCAGACTGTGCCCCTCAGGGAAAATTAAAGAATTTCATGAGTGTGGGAGGTAAGAGGGGAAATTTAAGTTAAATTTGGGCTATTATCAACACCAAAATCTTCTAATATGGGTGAAGTGCCCAAATAGTCAGGTCCTTTTGTCAGTGGTGATATTCAGAGTCTTGTCCTGTTTTCTTTTTTCTTTTTTAGATTTTATTGATTTATTCATGAGAGACACAGAGAGAGGCAGAGACACAGGCAGAGGGAGAAGCAGGCTCCATGCAGGGAGCCCCATGTGGGACTCGATCCCAGGACCCCAGCATCACAACCTGAGCCGAAGGCAGACGCTCAAGCACTGAGCCACCCAGGCGTCCTAACCAGACTGCCAACTGTAGGAGGACCACCTTGAAGTCCACTGTGTGAGGGTAGGGCATCTCATTAGGGCAGGGCAGGAGAGGGTTAGGCAGAAGTTGCAGTCTACAAAATGGAGGAAAGAAGATTAGCAAAATATTAATCTTGTGTCTTGAGGAAACCCAATTCCCAGTGTTGCAGAAATTTTATAGTCAGGCATAGAAATTAACTTCCTTCTATGTTTATATTTCCTTTTTAGAAATTACCTTTGTTAACATTCTGATAGAGTTTTTATAAAATAAATTCTCTACGGGTAATTTGGCTCTTGAGAGTAATATTACTTGAGCATATAGGATGTGTGAGTCTCAAAATACAGTATACATGAGTTACTAGGGGGATACAGATTTCTGGATTCCATCTCAAGGGGTTCTGATTTGAAGTTTGAATATAGAGCTTGGAAACATATTTTTAAACAAGCCACCTCAATCATTACTCTGCTGAACACCAAACAAACCAGAGATGAAAGAAAAATGCCACTGAGAGTGCCCAGGGCTGCACGGCTTGGACAGGAGAGAGGGACCTAGGGAGGAGGGATTCCTTTTGATTGAGTAAAATCTGCCAAAATCATGTTTGAAGCCACATGTTCTACCCACAGGAGAATTAAAGAGAGTGGGAGATCATGATAAAGCTTTTATCTTGGGCAAAACTGATGAGGTGACAGAGCAGGGATGACTGAAACTAGCACAGAGAATACCATGCCATAAAATAGAAAGTCCCCCAAGTATGCCAGAAAAAAATAAAATATTCAGACATTCAACTAGTTAGATTATTCTTCTAAAGACTTTTGGTTTTAAAATGTTATCAAATTGCCTCAGAAAATTGCCTTTAACTTGGCTCTTAAGTAGAAAGAATATACTCTAAATGCAATCCTAAATGCCCTCCCAGCATGGTTAAAAGTAAGCCCTATTTTTCTGTCCCCATGAATGATTAAAAATAATAGATAAATGAAACAACCAAACCCCATTTGACTCCACACCCCAAAACTGATGACTTCATCGTTTTCCCTGCAATGGGGCACATATGCCATCCACAACAAATTACTAATATGCTCTATGATATTTGCAAATAAATACAATGTATTTTTACTTCTGAGTACCATCTGCAGGATTTCAAGCATGCAAAATATTTTGATGCTTCAGGGAATTTTATATAATTGATGCTATATTTTTTCTGAGAATGGTTCAAATGACTGATTATGAAATGTCTGCCCAGTTTCTCTTCCATTAACTCTTGAAAGTAATATCCCCACTCTCTGACCCCAGTTTGGGCAGTGAATTCCACTTCTTCACCAGTGCCCTCTCACTTCCCTGATTCTCTGTCATTTCATATGAAAACAGACCCCCCCCCCCCCAGGTTATCTAGGTAAAGGAACAGGCTTTCCTTCCCAAAGCATTTGGTTATTTTTCATCAATCATAAAAACGGAGGGATATGAGGCTTCCTTCATGCAGAAGCTAGTTTCTATCATCACCACCATTCCCTTCTCTCTGTTGTCATGAGAACTCTCTAGGCAAGGCCCAAACCTCCTGCCAGGCTGCTACTCCTGAACAGGAAGCCTCCTAATCATCCCGGACTTACCAGAACCATCTGGTGCTTGTGAAGTTATCTTGGAGCAGTAAAAGGGAAGATTGTAGGGCTCTCTGTGGAGCTGAGGCCTCAGGCCGGGAAATGAAACCGCTTTGCTTTTTCACTGAACCAGCTGAGATACCTGCCTGTAGGTGATGTACATCACACTTTTTAAAAGAGGCAGCTCCACGTGATGAAGCTACATCCTGCTACAGCAGCCCCCAGCAAGAAGTGCCAGAAAACGAAATCACACAAGGGTAGCAGCAGCCCACGTGATTCACAATCAGCGTTGAGGACTTTTCTCATATGGAAGAACTTGTGAACAAGTCAGATGAGCTGGGATGCCAAATTGAGAGCAGTGGAATGGGGGAAATTTTTAAAGGGCCTCTGATAAGCTACAACCCAGTTCAGAGTTTTGTCTCTATTTTCCGTCTGATCTCTATACTAACCTCAAGAGCTGACTTTTGAATTCTACAGTATACTTTTCAGAAACAATAGCTGCAGAACCAAAAATTCTTCAGTGCCTTTTCTCTTACGCTCATCAATAACAACACATTTAGCAGCCAGATGCGGTTAATTCCGTATTTTGGCTTGGGTTGTTAATGAGTACAGAGACATATGACCACTAGACCATATGCTTCCTGAGGGCAAGAAATACATTTCAAAATTAGAATCCAGATTATGTAAGATGTGATGGTAAATGTTCAGGTGTATACAGAACAAACAGAGATGTCATTTGTTGCATTCATCAACACTTATGTAGTTTATCTCATTTAATCATTTCAACTGCTCAGGAAGTAAGTCATGAGGCTTAGAAAGTGAATCTCTTATCCAGTGTTACACAGCCTCCAGTAGTAGATCCAAACTTTGAAATTTGACAATCGTATCCTAGGAGCTATGACATCAACCAGTATTTGTGTCTGTTCAGTAATATGTGTTAAAGATACTAGGAGGAAAATCTATTACACAAAGCAGGTAGCATATCAAGTAAGTATATCTTTATATCTTAATTTATTTCAGTAGAAAAATCTTTTTCAAAATGGTGTTTCTGTAAACAGAACTATATGTGCATGTACTTCTTTTTCTTGTAAGAAACCATATTACATCTGGCGGTTCTTCAAGACTCCAAGTACTGAAAATAATTAATTGCATTGCTAACCTACTGGAGAGGTCTCTGAAAATAAATAAACAATGCACACTTTGGTTATTTCTAATCAATAATCTGTTTATCAGAGAATCCAAGGCATTTTCTAAATTGAAACAAAGATAGGTCTAGCATGTCCAAAACCAGGATGTGTTTGTGTATTTGGAGGCTGGTCACTTGCAGAGGGGAGTTGTTGATGAACTTCTGGAAAATCCGCAGTGGAGGTATCAGCTGTGTTTATTGGGGAAAGTGGCCCCCTGGGCGATTCACAGTGACTTACACCTGATCTCAAAGGATCAACTGTACAGATGTAATCTACCACACTATTTTCATAAGAAGGGATTCAGAAAAAAACAAAAACAAAACAAAACAAAACAACATATAACTTGATTATAACAAACAGATAGCAAGAAAAAAAGACGAAACAATGGTCCCAGACACCAAATTAAAAAAAAAAATCAAATTGGGAAGATTATGATCAACAGTGTTCCCTTTTAAAGTTCTTGCATAAAAACAGTTGATTGACTTTGCATGCACTGGTTTGATTAAACTAGAAAAAAAGTCAAAATATTATGATCTTCAATTTATGAATACAAGTCAAGCTGCACTGCTATCGTTTATCTTGATTTTAAAAAGAAGAAATAGAAAGGGGAGAGGAGGAGAAGAAGAGGGAGGAGGAAGAGGAGAAAAAAAGATGACAAGGCAAGAAGGGAAAAGAATTGCTAGGCTTAACATAATTATCTGTGGTGTATTATTCCAGATTTCAAGAAGCGTATTTAACTCAGATGTGATTGCTAAGCTCTTGACGGGCGTTATGATATTTCAGTTCATGATCTTCAGATATCAGTCTCACAGTGAAAGAAATACTAGCTGTATGCTAATTTAAGAACTGCCTCTTTGTATCCAGTTGATGCTCCACCAAAAATTAGCAAGCATCTTAAAATCAAGTCAAAATCTTCAGATACTCTTTCTTAACACAGTAGTACATTGAAAGCGTAGGTAGTTACCTTTTAAAGTTTAATGCAATCAAGTCAGAGAAGAGCATGGTTTCCCCAAGGAATAAAATCTGTCCAGCACCCAACTCAGCTTCTAATCAAGATCAGCTATCAATATAATGTGAAAATAAATGCAGAAACATATGGCATCGATAAATGAGCCCTAGAGCCAGAGCATGGTATGCTGTCAACTCTAACACATTAAGTTAACTAGATAATCCAAACCAACAAACACCAGCCTGTCATTCCCCATCCCTACCCACTAAATGACTTAAATTTAACTCTGGAGCATAAAGATATCATGGAGATATATTTAATTCTTCAAGGATATTGAAAGCTGGTTCTTAATCTTTTTTGTAGATACATAGTTTTAATCTTTTCAGTGATTCTCTGTAGGAATCAGATGCAACATAAGTCTTGAGACTTAGAAGATCAAGGGTCATGCTGGAAGCAGGAATGAATCTTGGCTCACAGGATGGATAAAGAAGTGAGGTTAGCATGCAATTGGAAATTGTTGTTCTTACTGTTATTATTATTAGTGGCATTGCTGTTATCCTACCTTGCACTCAGTTTACTGACTAAATAATGACTGAAACATCAAACATAGAAGGGCTTAACAATGTTTCCTAGAGTTATATGATAAATTTCAGAAAATTAATAATTAAAATAATAATTAAAGGAATGAGAGACTGGAATATTTAATCTTAAGCAAAACAGTTTGGAGAAAAGTTACATATAAAAAGACACAATATTTAAAAGATGTGTCTTCGGAATTAGAAGAGTCCTTATGTGCACTTGCCAGCTATGTGATTCTAGGCAAAATTAGTTAACTACCTAATTTCAGGAAATTCATCTGTAAATTGATGCTCACAATACTTACCTCATAAGCTTGTTTTAGAATAAAATACAATGGTGTAATTACACAATTTAGCATACAGTAATCACTGCAGTATTGGTCTCTAGTTCTATTTTACTAGAAGTAATACGAACAAAAGTGGGGTCAGTATAATAAATCACTCTTGGGCATCATTGAGCAAAATTCATCTTGCTTGCATTATTGCAGTATCATACTACTGACTAGGAGATAAAAAGGTTAAAATGAAATGTTCTTACTGGGCAAGGCCTAGCAGAGCTGCTTCGACTTGTACACACAGCTCTATCTGTTCTGTAGAGTCAATGGGGCTCAAACATATACTTTAGAATGTCTACAATAAAGAATATTGCCCCTTTTTGGTTCAATTGAAGTTAAAGCTTTTACTGCAGAGCCTAAGAATTTATATTTTTCAAGCAATTATCTTTGTGATATTTTCTATGAGATTCAATTAGATTCTTTATAAAAGATGTAAGGAAAAAGTACAAGTACCTTTCTGATGTATCAATAATATATATCCATTTACAACTGTAATGGGCTTGTACATTTGTGTTGCTTACTGCAAATCACTGTCGTAAGAAGAGGCATAGCTGTCAATTTTATTACTGTCAATTTTGGCCACACTATTGTCATAAAATAGTTAAATCATCAAGTCTACGAACTACCTATATCTACTTAAAATGTTAATAAATGGGCAGATTAAGTTCCATGACATTCTTAAACTTTATATTCATTCTGAGAATTTCTGTTACTAATAAATGGAATAGGCTACCTACTCTTCTCCACAGAGCAATGGACAGAGATCAGAAATACACAATGTGGGTAGATGGATGCATTTTCAAAGTTTCTAAAAGCTCTAAAGCCAAACAAATTGAATTAAAAAAATTAGTAAAAAAAAAATTGTATAAGTTAAATTTATAGATGAAAGTAGAAAAATCCTCCTTAGGAAAAAGGTGACAGAACTGTATATCTAAAATTGGAATTCTGAATGACTATAGGCCAAGATGCTGAAGGATTTTTGGTAGCTAATATTCTCATCAATGAGGAAGCCACACAAGCATAAACATGTTTTGAATAGGATAAATGGAAGTAGCAGGAAAAGATTTATTAGATACTAAGAAAAAAAAGAAAAGAAAGGAAAATTGAGACCAAATTGGTTTTTTTCTTTGTAAACAGGTCCTCAGTGAAAATAAATTAAAAGTTAAAATTAGAAATATTCTTTAATGTCCAAAGTTATATACAAATATACTTTAACTGCATAAAAGCCACACATAATTATCATTCCTTCATAAGAATTTGAAATTTTTCATGTAATCCTCTTATCTTCATAAATTTATAAGTTAAAGATCCTTTCTATGTGCCTATACTTTTCTGTAATTTTCTTTAAAAATTATAATTATCAAATTTTTGAGCATTTACTATTAGACATGGTACAGAATAAAAGTAAGATTTTGTTTGTTCTTTTTTTTTTTAAGAAAAAGATGTATTTATCCATCTGAGGAGGGGAGAGGCAGAGAGAGAGGGAGAAAGAGTCTCAAGTGAACTCTATGCTGAGCGCTGAGCCCAATGTGGGGCTCAATCCCAGGACCTTGAGGTCATGACCTAAGATGAAACCATGAATTGACCAACTGCACCTTCCAAGCACACTAAGATTTTATTTATTCTTAATGATAATCCTAGGAGGTAAATACTACTATTTTCATATTCTTCAGATGACATAACAAAAGCTTTGGAGAAGGTTAATGATTTATCCTATCACATAGGTAATACCTGAATCCTACCTAAATACAACTGGTGGATATCTACTGGTGTCTTACAATGTTTCAGTGCCAATTAAGTGAGCACCCTAAATAAGCATCATCCTTACAGCTTTAAGTATGTCACTTTATTTATATTCTCTAATTATATATATATGGGTGTACCACATATTACTCAAGTCACGTATGATTTCAATATAGTGTTTGATGAAGAAGACCTCTAGTGTTTATAGCACAGATCGGCAAATTTTATTGTGAGGGGACCAGGTAGTAAATATCTTAGGCTTTGCAGGCCAGACAGGCTGCAGTGTAACTACTCAACTCTGTTGTTACAGCACAAAGGAGTCACAGACAAAACAGAAGTGAATGAGCTGGCTGTGCTCCAATAAAATTTTATTTATGGACATTTAAAGTTGCAATATTCGGGTGTCACAAAATATTCTTCTTGTAATTTTGCTTCAACCATTTAAAAATGTAAAAACATTTTAAGCTCTGGGAAGATACAAAAACAGATGGTAGACCCAATTTAGCACACAGATTCGTTTACTGGCCCTCTGTTCTACAGTGTCCAAAGTTCTTACCAGTAGTGGTTTAGGCACCAGAGTATTAATAAAATCTGGTATAATTCTATCCTGCTCTTTATATGCAAGATAAGTCTTAATTTACTATTTTTAATGTACGGTATGGCGATAAAGTGATATAATTAGTTATACCCGTAAAACACAAGTTCTAAAATCCCTGGTCATATCATAAAGAACAAGATATAAAGCTTGTCTGATCTTTGAAACTAAGTAGTATTTCCCAGGTTAGAACTTAAATATAACATCTGGGATTGAGGAGAAAGGTCTTGGGAAGATCTTATACATTTGACAGAGTGAGAGTTTGGAAATTTTTATTTTAGTAAATCTTGGGAAGTTTATGAAGGACATAGCTTCCAAAGTGCTTAAGTGATAAAATGCTAAATATCTTTTCTCAGAAGTATTGCACTGGTACTTACAAACTTAACTATCAAATATTTTTTTTTAATTTTTTATTTATTTATGATAGCCACAGAGAGAGAGAGAGGCAGAGACACAGGCAGAGGAAGAAGCAGGCTCCACGCACCGGGAACCCGACGTGGGACTCGATCCCGGGTCTCCAGGATCATGCCCTGGGCCAAAGGCAGGCGCCAAACCGCTGCGCCACCCAGGGATCCCCAAATATTTTTTATTTGTATATTTTTCCTACATTTTTATTTGTTTTAGAAATGATATGCTAAAATTTTTTTTATTTGGTTTTGGTCACTTAAAAAAAAAAAAAAAACCTGAACTATAATCCAGTTTTAAAAATCCTTTTCAATTTCATGAAATTGCAAAGTCAGTACACCTCAAAAACCAATGAAATTAAGACAGATTAAGATCTTCTTACCTATTGCCTATTTTGACAGATAAGGCCAAAAAGCAAATGTTCTTGCACGTAATTCCACCTCTTGTCATATCTAGGGATGATATTCAAAAAGTCCCAGAAGCTAACAGTGTTATCAGCTTTCTTTTTTTCTAACAATTGTACTATCAAATTGAGGGTATTAAGGTAGTTTTGCACTAAACTTTAAAATTAATGAGAGAAACAGAAGTATGTTTCTTCTTTTTGTTTGTCAAATAGCTACACATCAAGCAAAATGAAAAAAAAATCTAATAATAAAATAATACTTGCCAGATTTTCTCATTACTAATAATTTCTTTACAGGCATTTAATTGACTCAAGGTTTGACTGGTCTTATTCATGATACTGTCATCATTCATCACATGGTGACCTTATGGTCAAATCAAAACAACCCTTTTCCCTTTTACTGATACAAAGGCTATATAATATTTGATTATAAACATGAGAACAGCTACAACAAAGTATTACAGGAAAGCTTTTTTTTTAAGCCAGGCAAACTATGAATTTCATTTTTATAATGCTTTGTAGCAGTCGGTATTTCTCACATTCCCTCTCAGTTGATCATCCCAGCAATGCCCAGTCAAATAAAATGGAGATCACTATCCTTTGCCACATGGTGGCTGATCATGGAAAACAAAGAAGCTAGAATTGCGGGATCCCTGGGTGGCGCAGCGGTTTGGCGCCTGCCTTTGGCCCAGGGCGCGATCCTGGAGACCCGGGATCGAATCCCACATCGGGCTCCCGGTGTATGGAGCCTGCTTCTCCCTCTGCCTGAGTCTCTACCTCTCTCTCTCTCTCTCTCTCTGTGACTATCATAAATAAATAAAAATTAAAAAAAAAATAAAAATAAAAAAAAAAGAAGCTAGAATTGCATATCACAAACACTATGTAAAGTATTAGGAGACAATACCTACTTAAGAAGTCCAGTAACAAAAAGAAACGTATCCTGTGCCTAAAGCAAAGAAATGGAATCTTCATTCATAGCCAGATGGATGGTAAGGGAAATAAGAGAAGAGTCTCAAGGGATGAGATGGCATTAGTGACAATCCCAGCAATCACAGGGGAAATGAATTGTAAGAATAGGAAATTTTATTTTATTTTATTTTATTAAATTTTATTTATTTATTCATGAGAGACACAGAGAGAGAGGCAGAGACATAGGCAGAGGGAGAGGCAGGCTCCTCACAGGGAGCCCAGTTCAGGACTCAATCCCAGGACCCCAGGATCATGCCCTGAGCCAAAGGCAGATGCTCAGCCACTGAGTCACCCAAGCGTAACCAAGAGTAGGAAATTTTAAAGAAAAAGAGAAGTTTATTTTCAAAACTAAGTGGTAAAGTGGTTATTGAGTCTGTTAGGCTGTCCCAGTTTTCTGATGGACCCCACTGCCATAGAGACACCCAGCTCAGCAGAGCTTCACTCTCTTCTTGATTCAATTTGTTCCACATTTCCCATCCCTTCTTCAACGGATACCCTCTATGGAAAGTGGCATTTGCTCAATAGATTGAGAAAGCTCTATTGATCAGTGAACTGTGGAGGAGAAAGGAGTGATCCAGGGCTACAATGTAGAAGAAAAGAGCAATGCAAGGAAATAAGCTATAATAAAATGTGAAATGGGTCCAGAAGAATGGGAAATGGAAGCAGTGGTAATTGTGAAAAGATGCATATATTCTTCTTCCTTTTCTTTATCCCTTAACACAGGTTATAACCCTTGAAAGTGGGAGCTTTGGTTGCAACCTTTAAACCATTATCATGTTAATTATCAGTTTTTTGGGCACTGGACTTAGCTCCAAGCCATCTGCGCAGTGCCTACTGCAATTGGCTATGACACAATTTCAAACCCTTTGCCCTCAGTGTCCAATACTAGAAATGGAATGAGGGATATCATCATGGTTTTGTCTTTTCCCTAATGGTAGCTTTCTCAAGTCCTCAGATTTCTGACGCCTTATTGCTAGAGTGTGAAACATCATTCTATTTCTTCCCATTTGACTTGCATTATATTAGGGAGATAGAAAAGGGAACAACCGTCATTGGAATGGAGCCCTGAATAAGTTAAATGCCTCCTGAATAAATGTGCAGTATCTCCTTCCCAGGCCTAGGTAATTGCTTTTTTATTTATCTCAAACCATTTTCATCTTCTTCCACAGCCTAATAGAGTCACTCAGCACACACAGTGGATTTCCATCACAGGAGCTCACAGGAGGCAGGCTTTGCTGATAAAATAAATAAATAAATGCAATCATGAAGCCCATATTATAGCAAGTGGAAGCCGAAATTTTACATTTATATATTAAATTAAAATTGCCTTCTGCCTATATTATACAAAATGTAAATTGTAGTTCAGTCAGGCAGCAGACAGGTTGGTTGCTTTTTGAGCAGAGATGTCTGAAAGTTCCATTTCAGGGCAAACACCCCTCATGGGCCATGAAGACATTTATTAATCAGTTAATATGGCAGTATTCATTCTAATCACACTTAGTATCTATCTTATGTGATAATAAAAGTCTGGGTGAAGGAAGAGAACATTAGTATCTTTTAAATGAGCATGGTTGATGAATACTCTCCTTAAAGCAAATGAAAAAATTCAAATGGAAAGAAATTTTAAGTGAACAAGAAGAAAGTGGAGATATGAAGAATGTATCATCACTCTACACTGAGCCATTGTCTCTGTCAAAAGATTCACTCCTTCACACCCATCAGAACTTTGTATTCTTCCCCTTAACCAGATACTCAGGGAACTGTGATCTATAGTCTGTGCAATTGTTTTAGAAAAGAGAACTACAGGCCCTGAATTATAAAAAGAAAACATTTTGGTAATGAGATATCTTTCATCATTAAAAGATCCTATTCCACGATACTCTGGAGGCTCTATAACTAAAAACATTTGCTACTAGTAGATACATATGGACTATAAATGTGATAACAAAACATGCTTTGTTTGCATTTGAAAGTATAATGGAAAAACCCCTGATTTTACAGAGAAAAACACTTCTCCAGAAAACAGTACATGTGACTTCCAACTTGCTTCAGTTTTCTTTGCTCTCAGATTTGACAGATAATGACTGAAACAAATACCTGGAATAGCAATTAATCTATAGAGCAAGAATGGCAAACACCCAGCAAGTGTGCCAACACTCCCACATTCTGCTCTCAGGACAGATACTGTAACTCACTATGACACTCTTTTTTTTTTAATAAATTTGTTTTATTGGTGTTCAATTTGCCAACATATAGAATAACACCCATTGCTCATCCCATCAAGTGCCCCCCTCAGTGCCCACCACCCAGTCACCCCCACCCCCCACCCTCCTCCCCTTCCACCACCCCTAGTTCATTTCCCAGAGTTAGGAGTGTCAGACACTCTTTCAATAACTCAGTATTTGGATGCAGATGACTTAGAAAAGCATACAAGTCAATGATTAGCATTTGATCTACGTCTCAGTTTCTTAATTATTAGCATAGCTAGATGAAAGCTCTGATTTACATGGTTTCAGATAAAATTAAGAATTATATAATTGGAAGTCTATTTTTTTTTAATACTCAGTATAACCTTCTCATTTTAAAGATGCAGGAATTAAGGCAAAACCACAGTGAAGTGATTTGCTCAAACCAGCACAGTTATTTGCAGGACAGAAAAAGGACCTAGGAGGAAAATAAAATTAGTCCAACCCATCAATTTCACAGATAAGGAAACTGACCATAGAACACAAAGATTTTCCCAAGACCAGGTATTAAATCTTGTGCCAACCCCAATCAATTGAGATGGCTTCCTGGATCAATGTGTTGAAAAGGATCCCAAGGTTGAGTCTGAGCCTAATGGATCAGTTGGCTAATTAACAATGATCAATTAGCAATGTCTCTGAGGTTTGAGGGTAAGGAAGGGCAGGAAAAATGCAATTTGTTGGAGGAGCTAATTGAGATGACACGACCACCAGCTGACCTGAGAACTAGATGTGAGCAAACAGAGTGCTTGCTCATTCCCCTGTGCTTGGGAACATAAGCTTTCCCCACTGTTCGGTAGCAGGAGCCATTTTCAAGTAAATAGCCTTTGGAGAGTAAGGTACTGAGTATGTGAGTGCACCCAGTTAAGGTCTGTCAACCTGTGAGATTCAGTAGGAGGGGATGTGAGGATCTAAACATCTTGCAGCTGCCCATGACAAGCTCGTCTATAAATACTCGTGCTTATTAAACCTGCCAGCTCATAATCTTTCTTCATTCGCTCCCTGGCCTCTCAGGACCAGTTTCAGATTACACCCGGGAAACACCCAGATTGTGAACCACAAGTATAGAATATCCTTTATTTAACTTCCCTATTCTGAGCCCGATCACACCAAAATAACTTTAAGAAATTATTTGGATTCCCAAATAGCCCCCTCTACCTTCAAGGAAAGAATGCTTTTGTCATGTTTGCATAACTATTTTAGCTCATATGAAAGCAGTATTTTTCAATAGCTATAATTAAGTTGGTATCCTGATTTCATAAAACAGTTCTATTAACTTAGCTAATGCTCCTGAGATCGAGCTTTATAGTGCTGACAAATTCAAATTTCTGAGCCTGCAAGCTTCAAGGTCAGGCTCTGGAATATGGTAGCATCCCAAAAATGTGAGGCCATTTGGGGAGAAGCCAGCTGGCTCTTTACTTTTAACAAGCTTCTGCTTCTTCATGTGCCACACACCGTTTTCTTCAAAGTTTCATCCAGTATATTTGCACCTAATTTTAGATAACAGTATAGAAAAAAATCACAACTTGGAAAATAAATTAGAATATTTCACTTTAAAGAAGTGTTTATCATAAGGTTCCTAATAATAACAAACTCCCTTGGTACATTTAAAATAAGATTTGATTCACCCAAATTATTTAAAAATAACTATTCAGTAACATATATCTACTGCATAAAATAAAATTCACCTGTCCATGAATAATATATACTGGGGAAAAAAGCCAAATAATTGATAATAAATGCATATAGCACTTCATAAGCTCTGCTTTGGAAAGATCATGATTATTCTTCCACCGTGGAATTACTAACGGCAAAATAGATGCAAGAAAGGGATTATAAAATCATCTAGGAAAGACATCGCTGTTAACTTATTTTTGAAAACTCAATTCAAGAACAGCTTGAGCCAAGTTTGAAAGAATGTTATTTATTTCCTGGACAAGTATTTAATTATCTATATTTAAGTGGGCAAATATGCCTTATTTGGGTTAAGGAAAGGCACAATACAGTATTTTATTGTTTCTTTCTGTTCATATATGTTTATAAGAATATAGAGGTATCAAACAAATTTTATTGATCTTTGTAGATAGTTGCTATTCCCTATCAACACCTCGATGCTACTGCTTTGTTTCTTCCTTATACCTAGGTTGGAAAGATATCATTTCAAGATTATGACAAATAAACTAACATTTCACAACCTGAAGGGAGATGGGCAAAAACACAGATTAAAATGTGAAACAGAATGTATCAATGGCACTTAGACTATCCCCTTTGGGAAACACATTTGTGAAGCTTTCTTAGTACCACTAGCAATTATAGTATATTGTTTATCCATACCAAAATGGCTTGCCTCCAATGATATTCCTTAGTCAAAGTTTCTTTGTGGATTTTATCACCATCTAGTAGAAAATAGAGTTGTTAGCTTTGTTGCAGGCTTTTTTTCTTTTTCTTTTTTGTTATAGTTTTCTTTAGCTAACAGGATAAAACTGATGCATTTGTAGTATGGATCTGAAATTTGGCATCTCTTCTTCAAGAAAAATGCAGTGTTGGGAAAAAAACAAAATTATGTATGGGATAATCGAGGTAGAACAGAACTGTCAGCAAAATAGATATTACAGTTAGAATTCTTATTTTTACAATTAAACAATTTAAAAAATATTTATTGTATTTCTTTCAACAGTTAAAAGGAATCTTAGTGGGCTTTTTGCTAACCTATGCTAACATACATAATGAATTAATGTTATCCTTACAGCCACTTTTAAATCCCATAATTGCAAATGTATGCAACTGGGGGAGGGACAGGGAAAAAAAAAGAGGAAGGAAAGGAGGAAAAGATAGGGAGAAATAAGAGGGATTTTTGCTAGTGAATTCTATCTAATCATGTGAATATATGGGGAGAAATACATTTTATATTTTTCAAGTAAGATTCCTCCAATTAGACTCCCATGGTGTGACAGTAATTATATATATATTATATATATATTATATATATATATAGATATATATAATATAATTAAATAAATATATATATATATATTTTTTTTTTTTTTAAAGTGGGAGAGAGGGTCATGATCTCATGTTGGGTTTGAGATCATGAATGAAGTGGAAAACAAGAGTTGGAGGCTTATCTGACTGCACCACTCAGGTGCCTCAGCCATTTCTTACTCTTATAACTCACAGAAGGTTTAGATTGTTTTTGAATTACTGATCTACATGATAATGTGTTGTTCCTAGTGATGATACCATTCACATGTTTGTAGAAAAATTAAGAGACATATTGAATTATATACAGAAACCTAGATAAAATAGAGTAAAAGAATTCCTAAACTTGTAAAAGACTAAGTTGATGATGACAATCTGGAACGAGTTGGAATCTTCATAAATAAGTATATATATGTATGTGTATGTGTTCCCATGATCCCTACCTTGTGTTGTACTGATTTGCCAAAATGCCTCACAGAATTCAAGTAAACTGTTTACTCAGTAGATCACCAATTTATTATAAAAGGACATAACTCAGGAACAGAAGGAAATGACTCCTTGGGAAGGTCTCGCCTACTTCAGGCACACCACTTTCTCAGCACGCTCACATGTTCACCAGCCCAGAAGCTCCTCCAACCTTGCACTTTTTGGGTTTTTAGGAGCCTTCATTATGTAGGTATGATTGATTAAATCATTGCCCACTGGCAATCGAATCAGCCTTGATTTGATTACCAGAAGGTGTGTGGGAAGGTGGGAGACCAAAAGTTCCAGCCTTATCTTCACAGGATTGGTTCTCAGAGTAAGCAGCCTCCTCAACCTTAAGTGGGGCCCAAGAGTCATGTCATTAAAATAATGAAAGACACCCTTATCACCTTTATGGCTTTCATCATTTAGGAAATTCCAAGAGTTTGAGAAGCACAGGGATGAAGACTAAATGTATAATTACTACAAATCATAATATATTATCTTTGTCTTGATATTTTAAAAATAAATTCACAAATCTTGGGGCACTGGAATGGCTTGGTTGGTTATGCATCTGACTCTTGTTTTTGGCTCAGGTCATGATCTCAGGGTTGTGAGATCAAGCCCCACATCTGGTTCCACACTGGATTTAGAGCCTGCTTGAGATTCTATATCTCTCTCTCCCTCTCCTTCTGCCCCTCCCTGATGCTCACACATACTCTCTCTCCTTCTTAAAAAAAATAATAAAATAAATAAATAAAATAAAAATACATAAAAATAAAAATAAATTCACTAGTTCTTGCTTAAGAATAGATCCCTAAAGATAAGACTATAAGCCCAATGCTACATACAACTGTAAACTCATCCTATCCATTATAAAGCTTTTTCATCAAAAGTATTTTCCAATCAATTTAACTTTGTTAGCAGTGTATGAAGGAATCTCTTGGCAAACCTGTTCCTCCTGAGTACCATTATTGAAAAAAAAAAAGTTAAATCTGCCATTTCTTTTTTTTTTTTTTTTTAATTAAGATTTTACTTATTCATTCATGAGAGACAGAGAGAGGCAGAGACACAGGCAGAGGGAGAAGCAGGCTCTACGCAGGGAGCCTGATGTGGGACTTGATCTTGGGTCAGGATCACACTGGGCCGAAGGCAGGCACTCAACTGCTGAGCCACCAGGGATCCCCCAAATCTGCCATCTCAAAAAGCAAAGACACATTTAGATAAAATAAGTTGCTATAAGTCCATTTAAATAAAAGTTTTATCACATTCTCTGAAAGAAGGACAAAATAAATTAGGACAGCAGCGAAAAATCCATCCCTGTCTATGCAGACATGAGCATTACCTCTAATTGCCACACAGTGCCACAGACCCAAATTTGTCTGGTTGAGGTTGCTAGTTCTTCAAAATATGAAGTAAAAAACAAAACAAAACAAAAATCAAAGCCAAAAAACAAACCAGTCTTTGGCCTCAGTAAGAGGTCTCTCAAAGGCCTTTTTACTATGCCTTCTTGTGCTTGTTTTAATTCTCTCACATGGGAGGGGCTGCAGGAACCCAGAATCAATAACTTCTGGATTGAAAGTCAAAGGTAAGAAATCCTCACCACAAGTGTAATCATCTGTCTTAGGAAATAGTTGTTGTCCATTGAGCTGAATTCCTCAAGTTCTCTGAAGACATGCTGCATATATGGTGTTAAGAATAATACAAAGCAGCTCCCACTAAACCTAGTTTGGTTCTACAAATATCAACACTAACCCTTAGCCAAAACCTGTTTTTGTATTTTTGGAGAAATGTATACATTTTTAATGCCACAACCTAAGTCTTCTTACATATATTATATTGCAAGTGTTCTGGTTGCCTTTTCAATTATTTTTCAGTAGAAATAAAAATATTTAGGATATTAAATATACCTGATTTTTAATAGTATTCCTCCATAAAATAATTTTTTAAAGATTTTATTTATTTATTCATAAAAGACAGAGAGAGAGAGAGAGGCAGAGGCAGAGGCACAGGCAGAGAGAGAAGCAGGCTCCATGCAGGGAGTCCAATGTGGGACTATCCCCGGGACTCCAGGATCACTCCCTGGGCTGAAGGGAGGCACTCAACCGCTGAGCCACCCAAGTGTCCCTCCACAAAATAATTTATAAACTTTTCAACAGCAATTATTTCTTCATTGATATCAGAGACTTAAGAGCAGGTGACAATAGTAGGAAATTTTATATTATGGTAATTTTATAAAATGAATTTTGGATTTTATTCATTCAACAAAAGCATTCATAAGGGCCTGAACTCAAAATTTGAGTGCATGAAATGATGCTGAATTTGGGGGATAGAAAGATAAATTAGGCAAGGTCTCTCCTCCTGGGAAAGCCTATAACAGCCCAAAGAAGAGATGAGATAGAACACCACGGTTAAACTCTAAAATGAACTAATAATGGTGTACAAACCAAGACAAAGACAGAACAGATGGACAGGGGTGAGGGGAGGTTAGATGAATAACTGTTCCTGAGACACATTCTAGAGAACCTAGTGCTGGCTTAGGTAAAGGCGATAGTCAAAGGTGAATCCAAGTTTCCCACCTTGATACACTCACCAGTCAGTCATGTTATTCCATATAAAATCAGGATATAAGAGAACATGTTTAGGGGCAAAGGGGATGTAGCAAGCTTTAAGTTGCCTGACCAAGTTCTATCTCACCTCTCGTCCATTGTGTAGTAACTGAACAATTTAGGGAATTGATCCCACATCCAGAGAAAGCCTTGATTAAACTAATCACAATTATCCATCCCCCTTGCCACAGTAGTGGCTTCAGAAGAGGGGAGCATAGGCCCCTGGAACAGGGCATTCATTCCCTTTACCTCAGGGATTTATTTAGGATAAGCAGACAACTCTTTTCAAGCCAGTGAGATGTTCATGAGAGGTTTGTCAGAGGTGAAGAGATAAAATATAAGCTTCCTAGATACCACCTTAAAACTTGAGGTAAACAATGTCTTTTTTTAGCTATGATCATGGTAGCAAGAATTTATAATCTAGCAGCTATTCTACATTCAAGAGGGCAGCCAGATCAAGTACAGAAAGAAAAAGAGACCCAAAGATCTGATTTAACCATACCTGATCCCCATTCTTAACTTTCAGTTTTATGTCATTCTGAGTTGATTAATCTTACTTGCCAAAATACCTTGATTAATCTGAAGATCTAGTCTATGTGAGATCTAGTAAGTTTGAAATGCTTGTGGGATATCCAGATATAGCTATGAAATAAGCAGTTGGGAATAGGTGTCAGAACTGAAGAAAATATCTGGAGTGTGTAGAACAGATTGCATTCTCTGCAAAGTATAAGTAGAAATACAAAAAGCATTAATACACAGTCTATGCATTTCATAGTACAAAAGGCATTCTTCCAATTAAAACATGATCATTTTGAAGTGCCTGGATGGCTTAGTTGGGTAAGCACCTGCCTTCAGCTCAGGTCATGACTGCAGGGACCTAGGATAGAGCCCCACATTCCATTCCTGCTCAGCGGGAGTCTGCTTCTCCTCCTCCCCCTGCTCCTTCCCCCTCTTGTGTTCACTCTCTCAAATAAATCAATAAAATATTAAAAACAAAAACAAAGCAAAAAAAAAACCCTATTGATTGTTTTATACTTGCATAAGATTTAAGTTTATAAAAATTAGGACATTTTAAGGAAGATTATAAAATACTTTTATGTATTTCTGATATTAAGGTACATGAAAGATGTACTAGATTCTACTAGATATATAAAATTGTCTCTGATACATAAAAATACATACGAAAATTCTTATTTGCTTTTTTTTAAGTGAGTAGTGTTTTATTAATTATGTTCTAATTTTTACACTTCCCTTTCCACATGGTATTTAAAAACATTAGAATGTGCATCAGGCAGAATGACCACAGAATATTTATATTTCAAGGCTCTATGTTACAGACAATAAATCTATCCATATTTGAAAACTTTTTTAGTTATATACTATAAGATGGTTCTTTTATATTACATTGAGTGCAGTCATGCTAATTCTTTTATATTCAGTATCCACCCCTAGTGCTCAAACTCAAAGTTATGTTTATAGAGTCTCAGAACACTTAGAAACAAAAAAGATCTAAGTTTTCATCTGTTCTGTTATTCCATTTATTAAGTGATTTTTTTCTCCTAGATCACACAGTGAACTGCTGATATCATTATGATCAAAATCCAAATATCCTAATAAATCAAACTGTTTATTTTCCTGATCATACATTTGGCTTAGTCAAAACATTTTTAATTCTACTATTTTTGAAATGGGAAGATTTTGATACAGATATGAATGATCATATTACTTTATATAATCTTAAATTATCTTCCTATTCAGTTGGGATTAAAATTTCCCTTATTTATTTATGATCCCTACTTCCAAAAGGTTTCAAGATATTCTGCATAATTAAATATGATACATAATAAGCATATTTCCTCAACATATTGCTTCTATAAATAAGGTGATAATAATAAAGAAGGAATCTTAGAGAATTTGAGTTTGAGATTCAAAATAACTTTTCACCTAAATATGACCAGGTTCTATTTCATAAAAAAATGAGAAATAAGCTTTCAGCTTACATGAAGAAGAAAGCTAATTGATACCTCAAGAAACATAATCTTCCAAAGTCTAGGTAGACAAAAGCATGCATATTGCCTTCAATTCTCAACGCAAAGTCATTCTCTTTTCTTAGGCCAAAAATTACTGGATCTGACAGGTAAATGGGTTTCAGATCAAGAGTTACAAGGATCTTCCCCTCTCTGGTCTATATGCAAGCGTAGGAACCAGGGAAAGAGGTTCTGAATATGACAGATCCTGGCATTGGGGGATCCTCTGACCATGCCCCCCCCCCCAAGAAAACTGGGCAGTTTGAATGGGAATGGTTTTCTTACTTTGCCAATACATTAAATATATAAAGCCAAACTATTAAAAATGTAAGAAAGTCATCATTGTAAGCAACATGAGGAAAGTTAGCTATTCCTCTACCAATTGATAAGAAGAAAAATCAAATATTTATCTTGCCTTTTCTGAACAAAACAAATAGGCTTCAAATATGCACATAATCAAATAGATGATGAGAAAAGGTCATCATAGAAGAAGTCAGGCTAACAAATGCAGAAGTAATGCTACATTTAGAAAATCACCATTTTGCAACTCCTAATGAAATAATGGAGCTAGGCAATGATCATTAATTAATTATAAAACATTAGGTGAAAAGTTAATGGGAATCATTATAAAGAATGGCTCAGATTGACATCCTCTGAACACAGAGATCAATCATAGTTTCTCTGAAAGCAGAGCAACCAGATATGGTATGCCTCCTGGTGTGATGCAATAGCGAATACATAGTCCCCCAATGAAGTACTCTTGGAAAAATAAGATGAGGACTCGAATCTAACCAAACCTTTAGATATAATTATCTGTAGACAGAATATCTGGGTCAGTTAGGAAGGGTTACTTCAAGAGAAAATCTACAGGCAATAGAAAATGTGGGGCATTCCACAAATAACTGACAAAAATTATTTTCAACAAATTAACAACAAGATAAAAATGTAAATAGAGATTTATGCAAGGGGTGGACTTGTTTGAATACAGTTTGTAAAAAAAAAAAATCAACGATAAAAATAAATTTCTTGGGATCCCTGGTGGCTCAGCGGTTTAGAACCTGCCTTCCACCCAACGTGTGACCCTGAGTCCTGGGATTGGGTCCCACATCAGGTTCCCTGCATGGAGCCTGCTTCTCCCTCTGCCTGTGTCTCTGCTTCTCTCTCTCTCTCTGTGTCTCTAATGAATAAATAAATAAAATCTTAAAAAAAATAAAAATAAATAAATTTCTTTCTTTAGACAATCAGGAAAGTGGTTAGAACCTGAATATTAGATGACATATAATAATTGCTGTTAATTTTTTAGTTTAGTGATAGCATTTTGGTATGTATTTATGTATGTGAATGTATAAATGCACACATATACCATTATGCATTTATACTGAAGTACCTATAGATAAAACGACATGATATGATATGTTTAAAATGGTACTCACATGCAAAAAATTGGAACAGGAGATGTGTAAGGCTGATAAAGTGTTGATTATCATTGAAGATGGGGGAACATGGAGATTTATTATAATATGTTCTCAATTTTGGGGTATGTTTGAAAATTTCTAAATAGAAAGATCTTCATTCAAATAACCTTTATATAAAAGCAATTATAGTGGCAGATTGCAATATATCATCCTTCCTTAAAATCTGGATAGATCTGTTAGATAAAGAAGGAAAAATAGTGAAATTGAATAAGGGAATTTACATTCTATATTTACTACATACATATATAGAAAACCTCACGATAAATAATGAAGTTTCCAATAATCTTAATATTTTCAAAAAGTTGAGACTTTACAACATTCTTTGATCATTTGTATTTTATTCAAAATTTAAAAAAAAAACCTAAATACTTACAGAAACTTGAATAGAAACTGCATATTTAATGACATTTCTATTTCACTGATATTAAATTTCTTGGATATGATGATGCTATTTTGGTTATGTACAAGAAAGCCTTAGTTCTTAAAAGATGCCTCCTGAAAATTTTTGGGATAAAGTAAATGCACTTTATCACGGCAATTTAATTTGAAATAATTCAGCCAGAACATTCCATACCTACAACACACACACACACACATTCATACACACACACACACACACACACACACACACACGGATGAAGACAGAGAGGTGAGTAGAAACTCAGATTTTGTAAAATGTTAAAAACTGGTAAGTCTGGATCAAGGATATACATGTGTTATACTGTTCTTTCAACTTTTTTATAGGTCTGAAGCTTATCATTATAGAGGTTTGGGGAGAAACAATTAAGAAAATAAAAAGTTGATAAACAAATTTTTACAAGTTTAAAAGTTAAATGCATTAATTTGATCTCTTGGATCAAATAAAATATTAAATTACATTCACAAGCCCAGGGAACATTTCATACAAGGCAGGAATTGACTTGATCTTTAAGGTCTTTTTTTAAAAATAGGAACAGATGAGTACAAATATTCCAAAACAATAATCATTAAAATAAAAGCTGATGTTTAATGGCCATTTATGATTGCCAGGCAATGAGCTACACATTCTCCATTTGTTATCTCATTTCATTCTCATGACAAATTCATGAGAAAGTACCATTATCCTCTAAATTTACAGTGGTCCCACAGGCTGGAAAGTGGTGGGGTCAAGTTTGTTCCCCTTTGCTACCATGCACAGCATAATTATTCCTCACTTTTATCTTGCCCTAGCCCATCAGAGCTGGCAGTCACCATGATTCCATAAATGAAATGTCTATTTTAGCATAATGATTCAACAAATGTAAAAAACAAATTCAAATTGATTAAAGACCTAAATCTGATATCTGAAACCATAAAAAACCCTAGAAGAGGAAACAGGCAGTAACTTCTTTGACATTGGCCATAGCAACTTCTTTCTAGATATATTCCTGAGGCAAAGGAAACAAAATTTAAAAAATAAATTTTTGGGACTACATAAAAATAAAAAGTTTCTGCACTATGAAGGGAACTAGCAAAACTAATAGGCAGCCTTCAGAATGGAAGAAAAGTAATTGCAAATGACATATCTGATAAAGGGTTACTATCCAAAATATATAAAGAATTTATAAAACTCTATACCTAAAAATGAATAATTGAATTGAAAATGGTCAGAAGACATGAATAGACCTTTTTCCAAAGAGGACATCCAGATGGTCAACAGACACACGAGAAGATGCTCAGGATCACTCATCATCAGGGAAATACAAATCAACAGTACAATGAGATACCACCTCACACCTGTCAGAATGGATACAATCAACAACATAAGAAACAGCAGATGTTGGGTGTTGGGGAGGATGTTGGTGTGAAGGCAAAGTGGTGCAGCCACTCTGGAATACACTATGGAGTTTCCTCAAAAAATTAAAAAGAGAACTACTCTATGATCCAGCAATAGCACTACTAGGTATTTACCCAAAGTATACAGAAATACTAATTCAAAGAGATATATGCACCCTGGTGTTTATAGCAGCATTAACTATAATAGCCAAATTATGGAAATTGCCCAAGTATCTATTGACTGATGAATGGATAAAAAAGAGGTGGACTATTACTTAGACACTAAAAAGACTGAAATCTTGTTGTTTGCAATGACATGGATGGAACTAGAGAGTATTATGCTAAGCAAAATAAGAGTCAGAGAAAGACAAATACCATCTGATGTTACTCATATGTGGAATTTAAGAAACAAAACAAATTAGAAAAGAGAAAAAAGAGAGAGAGAGAGAGAGAGAGAGAGAGACAAACCAGACTCTTAACTATAGAGAGCAAAGGGATGGTTACCAGAGGAAAAGTAGGTGTGTATGTGTGTGTGTGGAGGGGGGTGGTGTTTGGTAATGGAAATAGGTGATGGGGATTAAGGAGTACATTTTTTTGTGATGGGGCACCACGTGATGTATGGAAGTGCTGAATCACTATTATTATACACCTAAAACTTATATTACACTGTATGCTAACTAGCTGGAATTTGAATAATTTTTTTTAAAAAAGAGTATAGACTCAGAGGCAGTCAGCCTGCAAATTAAATTCCTGTTCCAATACTTTCTAGTTGTGGTGTCTTGGTGAAGTGTTTTGCTCTCACTGTTCTTAATTATCCTCAACAATAAAGTGTAGATGGTACAGCTTCACAAGCCAAGAAGATGACTTGAGATAGGTGCATTTAAAGAACATAGTACAGAGCCTGGTACATAGAAAGTTCAGTAATCTCCTTTATATTTGGGGGATACATTCCAATACCCCCAGTGGATACCTGAAGCTGAGTGTAGTACCAAATCCTGTATATACTGTTTTTTCCTACACATACATACCTATGATAGTTTAATTTATAAATTAGATAATAAATTAACAATAATAAAATAGAAAAAATTAACAACATACTGTTATTCACATAAAAGTTATGTTGAATGTGGTCTCTCTTTCAAAATATCTTATTGTGCTGTATTCACACTTCTTGTGATCACATGAGATGATAAAATGCCTATGGATGAGACGAAGTGGGTGAATGACAGGCATGGCGACAGAGAGGCTACTACAGACCTGATGATTAATCAGGAAGGAGGATCATTTGATTCTGGACTGCAGGTGACAGCAAGGATCTGAAACTGGGGACATGGGAGACCACTGTATCCAGTAAATGTTATATATCATTATAGTGGAGGACATTCTTTACTGCAGCAGCTTCAGAGGATTTTGATAAAAGCAACAATGTTCCATAATAAAAAGCTTGAAGCAGAAATAGGGGACAGGGAGATACTGAAAGTAGCAATATTTATCAATTAACTAGCAGACTGTCTGAATTCAATTACATTCTCAAGCAAAATGCCTGCTTAGTATTACGTATAAGCTTATTAAATTCAGTTATTTGACAAATGTTTAACAATGAACATCTAAGCACTTTAAAGATTTAGATCGGTATTTTACTCATTTAAAAAACAGCAGTAAAATAAGCAGAATGTTTAAACTTAAACTTGAGCCACTAATTAAAAAAAAATCCAAGATTATTCCATGAAGTGAGCACATTGCACCAATTCTCCTACCATAGCAGAGGAAGATCAACAGAAGAAATACCATCAAAGAAAAGTTCACCATGGCTGTGTTGTAACATTCACTACTGTATTTAACATGAAAGATAAACTGCTCTAACCTGTCATGTAAAGAAAAGCACCCATTCTCTTTGGAGCTTTCTGCCATCTATGCTGCCAGCACCAGCTTTGGGTGGCTTATCTGCACCTTTGCTTCCTATTTTATCAAAAGAATAATTAAGAAATGAAATAATCCTTAAAGCACAAAGTACGGTCAATATATTTCCCATTCACTTACAAAAAAAGTAATTATCCAGAAAGTCATAAGCTCTAGCTAAAACCTGGATCTTACTATCTTTTTTTTGCAAAAGGCAAGTTAATAAGAAGTAAAGTAACAAAGACTCTCTGGGTAATTTACCGCAGATTCTAAAGAAGAGAGCACAAAATTGAAGTTAACAGAAATACTGTTCATTTCCTGCATTCTACATTGGCATTAATGCCACGCCTAAGGTTATCTAAGAATCTAAAAATATAAAAGCAAATTAGAATATGTAAAAAAATATCACATAAATACTAAAAAGTGGGTGAATAAACCATCATTCTCAATTCTTTTTAACTACAATATTCCCTCTGCAGACTTAGACTCATATTTCTGAGTATCCCTTTGGTAAAATAATTTATAGAAGCAGAACTTATGAGCCTATGGGGAAGTAGAGTTATGGGAACAAAACCATGCTTGAACATAGTATTTTAATAGGTTTATTATTCACCAAAATAAAAAGATGTATTAAAGATGTAATGAGATATTGTTACACATAAGAGGAAAAATATGATCAAGATAGAGACTTTTTAGGAAAGATTACTTTTTAAGTAGGAACAAAAATACATGTCTTAAAGGACCTTGCCTTTATGGAATACTTAGGGAGTAGGCTGGATAAGCAAATGTAAAACAGAAAAGGACATAAATTACTGTGCATAATGAATGAATAGGAATCTACCAAGTGGGACTACCTGTGGGCTGTGAGGATGAGAAAGGAAGCTGCAGATGAGGGATGGGGCTGGAGGTAAGATGGAAGAGAAGATCAGTGGAGTACTGTATCTGGGAGGAGGCATGGCCGAGGCTTTAAGGACAGCTGTACATTATCTATTTTAAAGTCACTTACTCAGCAATTTTCTAATCCCAAGCCAAAATATCCAAATCTTTGCTAAAATTCTCTTAAAAACAGCCAACACCTTGCCTGAGGGGTGTATTATGAGATATCAACATTAGATAAATTTGGGTCAGAAAAAAAGACCAATTGGAACAGATTAAATGAAAAATTGTTAAAAACAGGAATTACTACCAGGGTGAAATGTGAGCTCTCCTTCACCAAATCCACAGAGACTATCTGTGGAAAGGAGAGCTTGCCTTAAGCTAAATTTATTTGAATTTACAAGGAAGGATGAAGAGTCTTGCCATCCTCCTGTCTTCTCAAATTCTCCATTCCCTATAATTTAAAGAATACACTTGCAACTACATTTGCTTTCTTTCAGTTGGTATTAAAAGCATCTTATACCACATACAAAAATCAGCTCAAAATGGATTAAAGACTTGAACATAAGACCTGAAACCATAAAACTCCTAGAAGAAAACACAGGGGGAAAGTCTTGGCAATGATTTTTTTTGGATTTGACACGTAAAGCAAAGGCTAAAAAAGCAAAATAAGTGGGACTACCTCAACCTAAAAAGCTTCTACATAGCAAAGGAAACCATCAAGAAAATAAAAATGAAACCTAGAGAATGGGATAAAATATTTGCCAATCAGATGTATGATAAGGAGTTAATATCCAAAATATATAAAGAACCCAAAACTATATAGCAAACATATATGTATAATATAAAAAATGGGCAGAGAAATTGAAGACATATTTCTCCAAAGAAGACGTTTAAATGGCCAAGAGGCACATGAAAAGATGCTCAACATCAGTAATCATCACAGAAGTATAAATTGAAACCATGAGATATCAGGTCACACATGTTAGAATAGCAGGTATCAAAAAGACAAGAGATGGGTGCCTGAACGGCTCAGTCAGTTAAGCGGCTGCCTCTGGTTCAGGTCATGATCCCGGGGCCTGGGTTGAGCCCCACATTGGGGGCTCCCTGGTCAGTGGGGAGTCTGCTTCTCCCTCTCTCTTGCCCCACGTCCCTCTATCTCATTCTCTCTTGTATAAACAAACGAATAAATCTTTAAAAAAATGACAGATAACAAATATTGGTGAGGGTGTTGAGAAAAGGGAACCCTTATGTACTATGGTTGGGGATGTAAATTAGTTCAGCCACCATGGAAATAGTATGGAGGTTCCTCAAAAAATTCAAAGAACTGCTGTATTATCCAGCAATTCCATTCTCAGTATAGATCCAAAGGAAATAAATAAAACCGGATTATCAAAGAGGTATCTGCATTGCCATGTTCATTGCAGCAATCTTCATAATAGCCAAGATATGAGGTTAACCTAAGGGTCCATCAGATAAATGGATAAAGAGGAGGTCACGTGTGCACACATACACAACAAAACACACACACAAATATTACTCAGCTATAAAAAAGAAGGAAATCTTGCCACCCATGATAAACAGATGGACCTTGAAGGCATTATGATAACTGAAGCCAGAGAAAAACAAATACTGTATGGTTTCACTAATTCACAGAAACAGAGTAGAAAAATAGTTCCCAGGGGCTGAGGGGAAGGGAAATAGGGAGAGATTGGCAAAAAGGTATTATAGACTTTTAACTATAAAGTGAATATGATCTATGGTTATAACATAAAAAAATGGTGACTATAGTTGATGACACTGTTATAGAACTGAAATTTGCTAAAGGAGTAAAACTTAAGGGTTCTCATCAAACAACAACAAAACCAGAAAAGCAAAGATAAGTATGTGCAGTGACGGATGTGTTAATTACATGGGGCAGGGTGGTGAGGGTGGCTCAGCAGATGAGTGTCTGCCTTTGGCTCAGGGCTTGATCCTGGGGTCCAGGGATCCAGTCCCACATCAGGAGCCTTCCCTGAGAGGAGCCTGCTTCTGTTTCTGCCTCTCTGTGTGTGTGTCTCTTATGAATAAATAAAAAATTTAAAATATTTTTAAAAATTACATGGGGGAATCTTCAAAATATATACATTCACGAAATCTCCATGATGTACACTTTCAGTATCTAATAGTTTTACTTGTCAATGATACACCAATAAAGCTGAAAAAAGGGACAGTATGTTCACAGATGCTCAGTCAAAAATTGATTTTTTTTAATTACTGAGAACAAAATTAATAGTTTCCCTAAACCATAGAATTGATGCTTAAGTCACATATACTTGTGAAATTCTTATAAATCTGTAAAGATAGGCAAGATAAATCTTAACCTTAATATATGTGTCCAAAAAATGTGTGATTAGTGAGGAATTAGCCTGTAGTACACTTCATAGCCTAGAAATCTAAAATATTTCAGGTATAAAATTTTATGATTCCAAGTTTTATAATATAGAGATGACCTTAAACTTTGAGTTTCTATGAAATCATTTGAATAAAGAACATATTTGTTTTCTGCTACAAAAGATTCTAAGAATCATTATATAAGGGAACAAAATTGGTAAAATATCAATCTATAAACCAATAGTTTTTATTATTATTATTATTATTATTATTATTATTATTATTATTATTATTGCTATAAAAGATCCTGCATTCTCTGGCCGTTTTTTCCGTACTCCCTAAACTTTTGCTTCAAATACTATTAATTGGGGCCTAAAATTTTTTCTTAAAATTCTATAGCTTTTGATATTTCATTACTTTATTTTATAGAAAATAGAAATCAAGAGCCACTAATAAGATAGAATATAGATATCTTAAGTTGCTGAGGAAAAAAAAGGTTTTTAAAAAGTCTGGATAATTTCCTCACAATTGAATATTTGTTAATAATCTAAGGTAGGATTCAATCCTAAAAGTGACTAATCTTTATCACCTTCTTATTGTATTTGCACATGGTCTTCACCCAGAACCTTGAAATCAGGTAACCATTATCAGTATTAATAAACACAACTTGACATCTCATGGTCAGCAATAATATAGGATCTATAGATCCATATTGCAGACAGCTGATTTAGTCAAATTGAAAACTTCCAAGTTTAAGACAGAATAACAATCCATAATATCGGCTAATCCCACGTCTTTTAGTCAAATGTGAAAAATACTAATTAATTGATAAAAGTGGAATACCAAGAAATTACCAAAAAAAAAAAAAAATATCCAGGAAATGAGGAATACAGAATCCAAGATAATGGCTTTCTCTAGTGGAGAGAGGCAGGGAGATGGGGCAAGAAGGACAGATGACTAAATGTAGAATAATCTGGAAATCCTGGCTTTGTTTTGCATGGTGAGTTTGCAGGTGCTCATTCCATTATTAAACGAAAAGGGAGGGAGGAAGGGAGGAAAATTATCCATGCATAGAGCACTAATGATTGTATTCTGAACCAAGGATTATGATTAATATAATTCTGAGCACTTGAGATCCAAAGGTAGGTGGAGGAGCTTTTACAATTCGCCGTAAACATTTAGGAAATATAGTCTTACATAATCAGATATATTTTTGCTTTATTAAAATGAATGAATGTTTTTCTTTCTAATGAAGAAACCTATTAAATGAAACAGAATCACTGTAAAGGTCTTGGGAGAATACTCCGAAAATCTCTTTTTAAATAGGACTTCAGAAGCAAGCATACATTTAGAAATTTTGGCTAACATCTGTGAAATTTCACTTATATTTAAACAGAACTGTGAATGTCTCCCCAGGGCACCTACTATTCTATTTTAATTATGCCGCTTTAAAAAAACCCGTTTTAACATCTAACAAAGCACACATGATGTGAAAACACTTGTTAAACCACCTCCACAGTTTTAACAATAAGACAAATATGAGATCATTGCATTTCTTAAGGCTCATTAGATGAGAATTAGTGCAGTGGCACTATTTTTGGAAAACATTTGCCCTTGATGATATCTTATTTTCATATATATTTGCAATTCGGGGGGCCCTTTTTCAAACTTGCTTTACACAAACTCTATATTAGACTTGCAAGCTATCATAAAATAAAGCTGTATTATAATGGTAGCACAAAACTACTCAAGTCAAGAAACTAAGAATAAATGACATGTCATCCATTGAGAATGGCTTTGAGTTATGTTTTTGTATCAAACTGTCAGCCTAAAAACAAATTACAGGGTTTTTTTTTTTGTTGTTGTTGTTCATTTGTTTCATATCAAAGACATCTAAATATGCTAACTTTAAGACACAAAAAAATATAGGTCACAAGTGTAAATAAGTTGAATTAATCTACTCCTTGGGAGTAAGTCTCTTGGGGAGAAGTTTAAATTTAAAGTTACACCCCTCAAGCCACTTATTTAAGCTGTATTCTACTTTTATGAATAGAAAACTACAAAATTCAAGCACAGTTCTAGGTACCCAAAAAGTCTAATATAGTACAGAGACATTCTTTTATTTGCAATTTATTATGGCAATTCTCAGGATATAGTGGTGAACTTCAGTAAGAACTTGGTTAACTAGTAAGTTATGCATCTCCTAAGTGACAGGTGACTCAGGAAATTTCACATTTATTTTGCAAAACAGACACAGATCCAAGGACAACTCCCTTGGGGAAATTAAGGCTTTATGAATACACTCTGCTCTTCCATAATCTTACCTCTTAGATAATATGATATGATCTCTGTACCAAGGTGGATGGAGATCTTTTTCTTCCTCTGTATGTCTTACTCATCTAGTCAAAGTGAGAGTAAAGCCCAAAGCAAAGGAGGAATGAAAATGTTTTTAGCTGTGGGCTTTAGAGTAGAAGGTAAAGAGTTTTTGAATGTTCTACTGGGTACCTTCTAGATCACAAACAGGAAAGAGATGTAGACTAACAGCAAAGCTTTTGAAGGAATGGTTGGTTGCCTTTCTGACCATTCCTCCAGAATTCAAGCATAACCTCATTGGTGGTTAGATAAGATAAAGGATCCTATCAATCAAGGTAGCCATGGAAGACCTCATTTCCTTCTTAGGACGTCTACATAAAGCAGAGCAATGGCTTCATGAGCAGGATTGTTTTATGTTGTTTTGTTTTTTTCCTGTTACAGTCCTAGGAAAGTGATTGCACCCAGTCCATTCAGGACACTGAGATGTTTGTCATGGTTACAGAAGCTTAGGAAGCACACTCAAAAGGTGCTTTAATTCAGACTTGCAGGGAAGACATAGGAAAGAGTCATCTAAGGGGAGACATGAAGAATGAATAGGCATTGTCCAAGAAATTGAGGTGAGATGGAAGGAAATACAACTGCAAATAACCTGAATATAAGAAAGACCAGCATAGTTTCAGGCTGGAGAAAAGGCCTAGACCTTCGAGATCAGTATCTGTCAACCTAAGTTCTGGTTACCTCTCTAGGTATCACATTTGTTTATTATTCGTATTTGCACAACTCGATAAACAAGAAAAGGAAGAGGCGTTTTATTTTTTCTTTCTCTTCAATCAACCAAATGCTATTGACATTGGATTGGTAGGCACTGTGCCTAGTTGATTCTTGTAGTGTCCACTGCACGCATCCCCATCACTCCCAACCCTATTATGTGCTCCCTACACATGGTAGGTAGTAAATAAGTGAATAGATATGTTATTCTATCTTCTTTCTACCTTATGGATTATTTTACCCCCTCCAACATTTTCCATTCAGTATTTTCTATGCTCCCCTATAGTTCCATGACACTATGAACCCTTATTTCTAGACGTATAATTTAGTCTTAGGCTCCATTCTACCTAGAGATAGAGGGCAAAGGATTTAAGAAATTAGGGTCAGCAGTATTTCTCTTTTGTTTATATCAGAATTTCTCAACCTGGGCACAATTAACAATTAGATAATTCTGTGTTGTGAGGGGCTGTCCTGTGCCTTATAGGTTGCTTAGCAGCATCCCTGGCCTCTACCCACTACTATCTCTGTGCTATTTCATTCCCAGTCATGACAAAGAGAAACGTCTCCAGATATAGCCAAGTGTGTGTATGTCCTAGGAAGCTAATCCTTTGTCAATTGAGAAACAAACCTATGCTATAGACAGCATTCAACCCAAAGAACTTTTATCATGGAATAAACTGTTTTTTTTTTCATTAACAAGGATTAAAGTTTGAAGAGAGCAAATATTAAACTTAAGGTATTTAATGCTACAACAATTATAACATTTTGCCAACACGGCCAATTCCTAACCCAAGTCTATCAAAATAGGAACATACTGACTGAATTGGTGGGTCATCTAAATGAAAAAGTCAGGTTTTCTGAATTAGGGAACTGAAATATCAAGATCAAGAGATAAGATATCTCTGAGGTATGATCATTTTAGGAGATAAGAAGGGATAAAAATTCCTTGCTTCTCTGTTTGCTATGATCAAGTTAATATTGAAGAATAGCTTGAGTTTCCAGTTCATCTTGCTTCAGAAAGCCTGAAGATCAAGAATAATCACTGACAGTTGGGTCAATATTGACAAGAAAATTATATTGGAAGCTTGAAACTGTCTATATATTTTATGCTTTAAGTCAGAAAATACTTAATTTCTTTCCTAGAATGCTTGGAAAGATTACTAAAGGGCTGATTGCTAGCATTGAAGTGAAAATATTGTACGCTCCCCAGATGTTAATTGGTTTACTTCTCAGAATTTCACAAACAAATCTGCCATTGAATCTATTTACTAAGTATAATTCTAAATAGTACTAGAATGAGTACTCAAATTGAAGTTACCATATATATGATCTCTCTGATAGTTACCTGTTTCTTCTAATAGGCATTGAGTCCCAGGTACACTTTACTTTGTTTCAATGCCATAGAGAAGGATTCAATTCATCTGTGTGTGTGTGTGTGTGTGTGTGTACAGGGTGTGCTTGCATGTGATAGTGTTTTATATATAGTGGTACAGTGATTTTTATTACTTTTTTCTTTTTCTTTTTTTTTTTTTCTTTTTTTTTGTCTTTTAGTAAATACAGAAGACCTTTTCAGGCAAATACTATTTAGTGCTGAGACTGTTAAGGCTGGCCACACATGTATTTCTGTCTATCAACTCTACAGAGTTCCTTAGACTGATACTGCTTTAACCTTTCCTGGTTTTTGTTTTGCTGCTGTTGTGTGTGTGTGTGTGTTTCCTTTTTTTTTTTTTTTTGCTGCCCCAAATGGATCTTCAGGTAGTTTTATTTTAGAAAAGAATCAGGTTTCTTTGTACTCTAAATACCTTAAATGAACAACTCTTCCTTTCCACCAGTAACTTTGTGTAGTCTAAAACTGCTTTCTACAGTCACATGTGGAGATTCTGTATTGAAAGATTTTTCTAGTTAGAGTAGATGAATGCTCAGCAAAATTCTCTTTAGGCATTTTTAAAGGATGCATGGAAATCCTTGAGCAGTGAAGTGAAACTTTATTCAACAATGTTTTCTTTTTTAATTCATTCTATATTGGAAAGAATAAAGTATTAGGTATTATACTGCAGAATTTAGACATTTAAAGAAAAATCAAACAAGAACAGTTACTTTGGGATACTCAATCTTTCCAATTCACCAAAACAGCCAGCACTTGGTGGTCAGCTATTTCAAAGTTGGCCTATATTATCAACCTTACACCCTAATTATTGATGTTTCTATAATGACTATTGTGCCTATCTCCAGCTAGAAGTAATTCTTACTTTTCTAGTTCTCTGCTTTTGTTTTTTGGACTTGGGTTTCAGTTCAATCTCACTGAGCCCAGTTATATTATCTCTCTGCCTCAGCATTGTCCTTGTGAACAATGTTGTGAAAATTAGGGTTGTTATGAAAATATACTGGGATGGTTATATGAAGACTCTTGATGATACCTGAAACTTCTGGATCCATCATTAAGCTTTGGGACCATAGAGAATGAAGGGATTTATACAACCATGTAGATGGGTTGTATTGAAGGCTTTACTCTCACTATTGCTCCTGTACCTCACTCTGTAAGAATACAGAGCCCTGCAACTGGACTCTCAGAGGGACCATATAGCCTGCTTTAGCCAATGAGATGTTAGCAAAAGTACAAAAGTAGAAACTTGAACTATGTATTCCTGAATGATTGGTTTTGCATGTTCTTAACCTCTGTATTCACCATAGGAACATGTCTGGGCTAGCCTGCCAAAGAAATGAAAAATCATGAACAGAGTCAAGTCTCTCCGACACTAACCTGGACTTCTGAGCCCCATCCAACAACCATCGGCCCACCACCCACTCCACCATGGACTTCACAGTGTCCATCAACAAAGGTCATTTGCAAGTCCTTTAACACATCTGGAGTTGAAAAAAGAATATAGACAAACTAATGCAATGTAAGTAATGCTTGATAACTCTATATTTAACATTATATACAGATAGATTTAATATCTGCTTGTATTAGATATATACTCACATGTATCGGAAACTTACTTAGATCCTGCTCCTCCAATTTGCCCCTCCACCACCTGCATTTCTCCTCACTTCTCTTCCCATTTTGATCCAATCTCTCATTTTTCGCAAGAGTCTGCAAAAGGGTCTAAATTGGGATCCTTTCTAAAAGCTTGAGAAGCGCTGACTGAACTGACCCTGAAGAAATTGCTTTAGAGTTTTTCCCCTACCATTTTTGCTTATATCTATTTGCTTTATTCACAGTTTATACTTGTTGAATGCTTGGTTAAAGCAGTGTTCCAAAGGGTAAAATTGGTTTCTTTTGTTGAGAAATTAATATTCCCACCTTTCTAGGGTTGAAGGAGGAAAGTTCTGACACATAATTTTCTCTTCCACATAGGACTTTAATTCAGAAGTTCTGGGTATGGAATTGATATATGATCTAAATCAAGTAACTTTTATAAAGAAGAAAAAGAGGTTTTTGTTGGTGGCATTTCAGACTTATAGTATTTACCTACTTAAATTATGCATTAAATGCTTTTATATTCCTGTTGTTAAGCAGGGGGCTTTGCACCTATGTGTGTACATGCACCCCCCTCCCCACCAAGACTCAAAGCCTTGTCCTTCAGAGTGCTTACACTTTAACAGAGTGCACAGAAGAGATGGGCCAATGGGTTTATTTTTATAGCTTCCCTTTTGCTGCTAAACATCTCAACACAAATTTAATTATTTTCTCTTGTTTGATAGACACATTTCCTTATCCTAAAAGAAAAGTTAGAGTTCTTTTTTTTTTAATATAAACAGAACAGACTTTAAAGAAAAAAATTCTATAAAGTGACACACTCAAAAAATAGAGAAAAGTATCTGAAGAGGAGGTCAACCAGAAGAACAAGCAACTATATAGGATATCTGGAAATCAGAGGACACTAAATGTGCAACAATGTTTCAGATACTTTCTGGGTTTTACTCTCAAACTACCTAGTTAACTCAAATTACTTATTTTTTTAATAAATTAATTTTTATTGGTGTTCAATTTACCAACATACAGAATAACACCCAGTGCTCATCCCATCAAGTGTCCCCCTCAGTGCCCGTCACCCATTCACCCCCACCCCCCGCCCTCCTCCCCTTCCACCACCCCTAGTTTGTTTCCCAGAGTTAGGAGTCTTTATGTTCTGTCTCCCTTTCTGATATTTCCCACTCAAATTACTTATTGTAAAGCAGGGCCTCAGACCTGTCTTTTCAGCCAGCAAAATGTTCACTATGTAAGAAAGGGCCAAGGTGAGATTATAAATATCCTTGTTAACATCCAGCAAAGATCTAAAGTGGTGGTTAGAAAATGGGGGAGCAAGAGTGAAGTATCTTCCAGACTGAGGAGTACCTTGAGACCAAAACAACAAAGCAAGCCACTCCATGCCATTTAGAGAATTTTATTAAGAGTTTCTTACTGAATGAGTGGGTTGGGTGGGGCAGACAAACTATCCAGGCAGTTCCCAGCTATTTTCCACAAAGTCTGGACCTTAACCCACAGCTTTTCTAGAGCAAGGAGATCACTGTGGTGCGGTCAAAGGGTAGTTATCTAAAGTGGAAACTTCTATGTATCAGTCGCCTCTACTAGTTATCTAAAACAATGCCACCTGTGCACCAGCTGTATCTATTAGTTATCTAAAGTGGTGCCACCTGTGTGACAGTTCTATCTACTAGTTATCTGAAGTGGCACCTTCTGTGTGCCAGTTTAGGGAGAATCAGAATGAACCTTCCCAAACTCTGGGCAGGGCATATATTAACCACCAAGGAGCTGGAACAGGTAGCTTCAAGGAAGGTCATTGTGTGGACATGAACAAGATGGAGAACCAAGGATGGAGTCGTGTTGTTAGCCCTCCTATGGTGGTGCTTCATGGAACTCTTCATATGGACAAATTCTGAAGACTTTTTTTCCTGCATTTGGTACATTTTTAGAAAAAAATGCCAGATGACTTAACAACAAACACAAATAATGACTTTACACTTTAGAGAAGTTTCAGGATGACAGCAAAATTGAGGAGAAGGCACAGCAATTTCCCATATATCCACTGACCACATATATGTATAGCCTCCTCCATTACCAACCTCCCTGACCAGGTGGCATATTTGTCCCAATTGATGAAATTACATGGACAGGTCATAATCACCCAAAATCTAATCTCAGAGAATTTTAAAAGCATTTGCCACAGATCCCCTCCATTATATGTCAGGGCTTCTAAGGAGATTTTTCCCTCAGCAGCTTCACAGGGGGCTTGTGGCTATGTTGCCTACATGACAAAGGGATCCTATAGATTTGATTAAGTTATAGATCTTGGTAAGCCTAATGAAATCCTGAGTTATTATAAGGGAAAAAGAAGGCAGGAGAGACAGAGAGAGATAGCAAAGAAGCAAAGAAAGGTTGCCTTGATCTGGGGCCACACACAAAAGACTGTAGACAGCCTCTAGAAAAGACAACGCAGTGGATGATCCCCTAGAGCCTCCAGAAGGAGTATAGCTCTGCCAACCCATTTTATATTTCTGACCTTCATCATTATAAGATAATATCTTTGCATTATTTGAAACCACTAAGTTTGCAGCTAATTTGTTTTAGCTGCAATAGGAAAGAATTGCACTGCCCAGACAGAAAGAGGCCTACCTCAGAGAGATATATATGGATGTGAATTTTGTCTAACATAGTGGATTACAATGGATATAATACTAAAATACACATTTTAGGAAGAATGATTTCAAGTTTAAATTAAAAGGACATATCGCAAAATGAAAAGAGGCCTTTGGAGTTCTAAACTACTGTAGGCAGGAAACAGGCTGAGAAATCTCTTTCCTTTACACACACCAGCCACTTCTTATGGAAAAATAATGATGCCCAAGGGATGGAGCCAAGAGATGCCAGAGGACAACTCCAGAGATGAAGACTGAGCACTAATCAAGGAATTGACAACATGTGCTGACCTGGATGTCAGAAATGCTATATAGCAGTGACTGCTGTTAGTATCCAGTTTTCTCTGAATCAGAATGTCTGTATAGATTTTCTTAGGTCTCCTTAATTCACAGGTGTTCCATGGAGCGGTATCTTAGGAATTGCATGCATATAGCTTCATCACTCATGGACATGATTTAAATAAAAGATCTTAGACCTTGAACCTGAAACTGTTACCATAAAAAAGTGGGGTAGGGGAAAAAGAGTCCTGGAGAAGGCAATGTACTTTGCCCATTGGAGGGATAAATTGTGACCAGAGGGCCCACTGAGGCATAGTGTATTTTCCAAGTTGGTTGCGACAATGTCTCCTGTCACAGAAATGATTTTCCAATGTGACCTTCACAGCTCTCCCACTGAAAAGAGGGGTCTATCTTCCCTGCCTTTTGGGCAGGCTCGTGACTATTTTTTACTAGTAGGATGCAGAAGAAGTGACAGTTTGATTTTGATGCTTGTTTGGAGAATGGGATGCAGTCTCCACCTTGTTTGTGGAAACTGATCACTATATAAGTTGTCCAGGAGCCCTGAGGCTGTCATGCTCTGAGGAAACCCAAATTAGCCCATATGGGGAGACCACCTGGAAATGTCTGTAGACTATTTGAACACATAGGCCTGACCCAGCTGCTCCTGCTCAAACTACTCTGACTTGCATCCCTACCACAGTCCCCAAGCACATCCCAAATTCCTGACCCACAAAAACCACAAGACACAATAAAATTATGGAGAGATGTATTCTGCAAGAATAGATAATCAAAGAAGTCCCTTCTCCTATACCCTCAAAATGAGAAAACACTAGTTTTAGCTATTTCAGTTTCACAATGTTGGTGGTGACTTACTTCTTCTCTTAATGTCACCTGTACTAGAAAGCCTTCCCTGAACATCACAGCAGAGCTGGTTGTTCACCTATGACATTTTTCCTTGTGAATGCGCTCACCATACAGGGTATTACTTACATACCTTTCAGTTTTTCTCACAGAGATAAAAAAATACTCAAAGGAAAAGGCCCTGAGTCATTCAAGTTCCTGAAATGAAAAGTACAAGGAATATGCATAACTGGCATTGACTGTAAGCCTGTTGAGTGAATGAATGGATGGATGAATGAATGATATTTGTTTGAAAAATAGTTTTGTTGCTGTTGTAGTGGAAAAAAAGCTTTGTTATCCTTTAAGGGATTCCACACCCTTACAACACAAACAGAAGAGGAGTTGTTTGTTTTAACAGTGCTAAACCTTTGGGATAATCCTTTGCTCTATAGAATGGAGAAGGTGGCCTTCTTACCAATTCACGTCATTCCTGAGAGAGTGAAATACATATGAGAAAGCATAATATTATTTGTAATACTTGTGTATGACCACACACTTAGAAGGAACAAGAAGCTGATCTTACGGTAAACTCTGTAATCTAGGGGCAGAACAAGTTTAGATGTTGACTTTCACGTGGGACCAAGTTAGGGCCTCTGAGCTAGAACATTACTCGTTACCAGTTACGCAGGTGTGCTCAGCCAAACCTGGAGACCCAGCGTATGTTGAGTAGTACTAAAATAGTTTCTGGAGAGAGATTCAGCTCCCACCTCCTTAAAACTATTTCCTGGAAAGTGGAAAAATGAGAGAAGGGTAAATACTCTTTGCTGGAGTAAAAAGTTTTATTAGCAGGGGTATATAGAAAGGATAATACCTTTGAAATGCTGCTAAGTACAATCATTAAGTCAATAATTTTAAGGAACATCCTATTTCCTGAAGAAGTATGAGTATGGGGGAAAATATGACAGATATGTCCCAGGATTCATGAGGTTTAATATTAATAGAGGGAGACAAACTCACAAGAAACTAACAACATAGGATAAATTCAGAAAACATGAGTTGAGAGGGAAAATGACACCTGGCAAAGGGAGAACCAATGGCCAGGGGAAACTAGTACATTAGCTAGGATGGCTGGGTGGGATAGAGCAAGCACTGATGTTTGCCAGTTCCCTTCTTTCAGTCCTAAGGGAAGAACACACCTCTTGCCAGTTACTTACTTTCTCATCCCTTTCATAGCAAGGGGTGAAGAGTAGGGAACATAATTCTGAGATGTTATGGAGAAATCCATTGAAGCAGTAGAGGTGAAGATTGATGCCTCCAAGAAAAATCCTAGATGAAGAGTCTCAAAGGACAATCCCTTCTTCACATTGAACATCACTCTGAATACTGCCCTGTGAGAACAGGATCTGCAGAGCTACTGCAGTCATTCTGTGATATGATGAAGGCAATGGATACTGCAGAGAAGTCAACCCAAGATCTTGACTTCATTGAGCCAGAACCAGACCTTGGATTGTATCACCTGTTTCAGTACTTCTATCATATGAGAAAGCTAACACTAGTTGTTTAAGCCACATGCTAATATACAATTTTCCTGGGGCTTCCATGGCAAAGTATCACAAACTGGATAGTTAAAACAACAGAAATGTGTTGTTTCACAATTCTGACAGCTAGAAATCTGAAATCAAGATGTTCTAAAAGATTGGTTCTTTCCAAAGGCTGTGAGGGAAGTACTCAAACTCTCTACTCCAGGCCTCTCAGATTACAGATGGCCTTTTTCTATTTCTCACATCCTCCTTCTATGTGTCTTTGTTTCTAAATCTTCCTTTTTTATAAAAAACATCTGGATGAGGGAGCATTCCTAGTGACCTCATTTTAACTTGATTACCTCTATAAAGCCTCTGTCTCCAAAGGTCACATTCTGAAGTCCTGGAAATTAGGACTCAACATATTAATTTTGAAAAGATGCAATTCAACTTATAAAATAAATACATAAGTTCTCAATGAGAAGGTAACTCCTGAATGGGACATGAGGAATAAAGAGGCAAATTTTTAATACAGATTTGGGTGAAGAATATTGTAAGCCTGAGTACAGCATGTCCCAATGCTCTCAGTTTGTGATTTCTTAGAATTCAAGTGCACGTGTGCTAGTCATTAATTTATTGCTTGCCAGCCCCAAATGCACATTTCATTACCTATTCAGTCATAACAGAGTTGGACTCTTAATATTGCTCCTTTGCCAAATGGCCTGATGCTAATTTTGCTTTGTCAGTAGAGGGTGCTAGAGGCACATAGCAGGAGTCAGGGCTTTTATTCCTGGTTCCAGTGTGCTCTTCTTAAATCTCTGCATTGAATAGGGTCTCAGCGGGACCCCTGAAGTGTGTGCAGCATAAAACATAAGTTAGGTCCTTCCACATTTAATGCTTACATAAATTTTGTAATGAAATGGTGCCTGAGAGAGATTAAATAAATTCCCACAGTCATACAACTAGAAAATGGAAGATACAATATTCAATCTAAGGTGTACCTGAAACTGAAAGTAAAATCTATTCTTCCATGAGAATAGACACACTTTATTCCCTGCTCTAAATGCATTGAATGTTATTTCCAACCTGGCTGTAGAAAGGTCACTTATGTTTAAATCTAAAAATCATCAGTCATTGTTGATTGGAGAAGAAATAGTAGTTTCTCCTCCTACTGTTAAAGAAACAACAAGCCAAAATTGAGTCACTTGTGCTAAGCCCCCCATCAGCAAATCAAAAATCAGTAGCAACTTAACTGCAGTTTTAGTCTCACCCAGGAATGTGACCTTTAACCAGTAAGTCTAGAACTTCTGGCCAGCATTTGTCTGGTAAATGGCCTCATAGATCCCTGCCTTCCCTGCAAAGAGAATGTGGCCTTGTTGGAAACAATCTTTTCTTTTGATTTTGACTTCCTCCCCTTACTCCCTTTCTCTCTTTAAAAACTTTCCATTTTGTACAGTTCCTCAGGACACTTTTTCATTTGCTAGATGGGATGCTGCCCAATTCATGAATAATTGAATAAGGCCAGTTAAATCTTCAAATTTACTCAGTTGAATTTTTTTTTTAACACTACCTTCTGCTATCTCCACTCACTGAACTTTCCTCTCATTTCAGGAAATGTTAGAATCCTATCCCTCAGATTTCCTCCAAACCTTGGTATCCTTGTGGAGAGATAATTTGAAATTATTATGTATTGCTTCACCAGGGGGAGTTATCAGTAATCTAGATATAAATCTCAACACATAGGCAGCATTTTTGGAAATTTATTACAGTGAATAGCAATTTAAAACAGACCTAAGCTCATTGCAATGCACAAATTCAGTTCTTTTTTAGAGCTTGGGCATATCATTAAAGATTGGGGGCAACAAAGAGGTTTATTCCTGTACATGTATTACTTGTCTGTTGTATATATAAACATAAATGTGGATGCATGCTTTCTTAATAAATGCACTTATGAAATCTATTGCTACTTGGAAATTTTATCACTGCTCTAAGTCTATAAGCCTTCAAGAATTTTACAATTCCTGGTGCATGTAACAAAATTATCTTGGCAATAGAAAGTCATAAAAAAGATCATAAGCTTTTATAAATTTAATTTTATAGGAATAAATGGAAATACTATGAAAATGTTGATTGGTAATGAATCTCTGGTTGTGTGATTTTAAATACAAAGCTGTTTAAAAAGTCACATCTAATCATTTTGTTCTTCTTTATTTCAATGAAGAAAAGAAACTATACACCATTGTAAATAAATCTCCCAAACTGTAGGCTAGCACACGTTAATATTATGTTTTGCCATGGTAATGTGTTCTTAGCCAAAGTTCTCTACTGTCAAAACTTCTAAAGGAAAACTGAATAAATGATAAAAAGTTATAGAATAATGAATGCTTCTAAGTCACCACTAAAGATCATTTAATAGGTTTGTCTTCATAAAAAGAATCATAATTTAAGTTCTAATTTTCCATATTTCTATTTTTTTATGTTACGGTCATAGAAGGGTTGACAAAGACACCTAATAATAATTCAGTTTTTTTCTTTAACACAAAAATAATTCTTAAAAACTGAAGATTTAGAAAATGACCCAGTGAAATAACATAATATGAAGTGCAGTTGTCAATTACAGTTGCCTTCCTAATATCATTTCCAACCTCCAATTCTATTAAGGATAATAGTGTACCAATATCAGTATGTTCAGATTCTCACAGTTCTTTGCAGATGCAACCATGTGACACAGTTCCAGCCAGTGAAATTTAAACAGAAGTTGGATGGGGGTTCTTCTAAGACTTATTAAAGATAGAAAACATAGCTAGAACATGCCTTCAAACATGTTACTTTGTTCATTTCCTTCTCTCTCTATGGAATGAAGAACAAGCTAGAGGAGAAGCAGTAATCTTGCAACCATGAGGCAAGAAGCATGAGGACAAAAGCCACAGGCTAAGAACAGCTGAGTTAATGGCAAAAGGAGCCTGGTCCTGATGGTGTTGTGGATCTGCCAAAGCTACCTATTTCCAGACTTTTTAGGTGGGAAAAATAAAACCTTTGGGGTTGTTTTGATCATTATTAATTTGGCTTATTATTAATAGTTGCATACTTCTGACATAGTATACATAAGAAAAAAAATTCCCTCAATTCTGTAAGAGAATTAAACATAGGATATTTTAACATGATTTATATTCTCTAGCTCAAACCTCCCTGAGGACACATGCCATTGCCTAGCCTCGCTATAGAGTATTAAAAAATTGTTTGGGGTGATAAAGTAATAAATGAATAAGTTAATGAATAGATGTTAATGTCAGAACATATGGTATTTTAGGAAAACTTTTAATGTCAGAAAAATTATTCTGAAATTTTTCTAATATATAGAATTATTTTTGCTCTTAGTAATGAGATGTCAAGTTCCTAAAATATCTATAAGAAAAATTTATATTTATATATAACCAATCCACTACTTAGTGATTTCTCTCAATGTCAGCTGTTATGTAATTATTCACAACAGTTGAAAAATGTATGATTGTATTATATTGTAGAGAACTTTTAATGATTATCTATAAATAATGCAAAACTAATCAAACATATATGAACTGCCGTGAGTGTTTTTAGCAGATGATTTGGCAATAGGTTAATAATAATAAAAACAACAGAAAGGAAATAACATGGTTTTGAGGCTTTTTTTTTTTTTTATCATCAGGGATGTGTGAAGATTTGGAATTTGGTGAATCCTACTGCAACATTATCTCAAGAAATAGAATGGAGTTTACCTTTATCAGATCCCAAAGAAGTGAATATCTGAGCAAGGCAGATATACTAGACCCAGCAGTTATAATCAAGCCATGAGTTAACTGTGTTGATCAGATGCTGCTGCCCCAAAAGACTGCAGTCATGATGCCTAAGGAGGCTACCTGGTTAGCTGGTCACATGCACTTAAGAGTTCCTCTGAAGTTACCTGCACACATTTAGCTGTGACAGCACATATCATAAGTGCAAAATGGCTAGGGCATCGGAAACTGTTGCTGGTAGGTGCAAGACTGGTGCTGTGCTGTTACTGTGTGTGTTATGTTGTTTTTTTTATCTTATATCCTGTATGAAAGCTAAGTATAGCTGGTGTTGGGTAAAACCTATTGTTCTTTGTGAGTTTGATACTCTCTCTGAACTCAAGAACACCACATCTAGTACAAGAGAGTGGGTGATATCATTGATTAGTTTCCAATGTGACCTCAACACAAAGTCCTTAACCCGGGATATTTGTAAAGTATAATATCATACCACAGGGGTAATTAGCTATATAAAACAATGTCTTTCATAAGACAATGTATTCTGTACTTTTTCTCAAAAAATGCAGAGCCTTGGCTTTGGATCTCTATCTTGCTACCACAACTACTATTTCAATAACTTCTCCCATGTTGGGGACACCTGTAACTCCTAAATCCTGGGGTGGAGGCCCAGCAATATAGAGGAAAGTGAAGGAGAGAGAGAGAGTGTCAGGGAATACCATCCTCCCTCAGAATTTATCCTTGCCTGCTCCTGCTTTCTCAAGAATCTCACTCTATTTTTTTTCTGATATTTAAACTTCTCTTTCTCTCTTTACCTGGATCCTTCCCGAAGACTTTTAAGCATATTCAATCTCTCACATTCAAAATAACCAAAGAAGCTGAATTCGTCAATAGAGCTTCCTCCTCCAGCTACCATCCTTTAGCCTGTTCCTTTATCTTTTTATTATTTAACATACACCATCACATCTTTCCACCTCCCAGCTAACAGCTATCATTTCTCTCCTCAACTCCTGTAATAGCCTTCTGACTGGTTTCTCTGCCTCTTTTAGGATTCCCCTCAAATCTATTCTCCACTCTGCCCAAAACACAACTTTTGGAAAAGCAATTCAGATCATGTTAACTCCTAACACTAAAGGACACCTGGGTGGCTCAGTGGTTGAGCGTCTGTCTTCAGCCCAGGGCATGATCCTGGGGCCCTGGGATTGAGTCCTGCATCAGGCTCCCTGCATGGAGCCTGCTTCTCTCTCTGCCTATGTCTCTCCCTCTTTCTCTTTCTCTGTGTGTGTGTGTGTGTCTCTCATGAATAAATAAATAAAATCTTTAAAACAAAAACAAAAGAAAACTCCTAACACTAAAAACCCTTCCATGGTTCCTTTTCCATTTGTACATTTAGATCAACCTTCTTTAAAGGCTCTTCAAGGCCCTATGTGATTTCTCTTGCTCTCGCTGCAGCCTTATCTCCCTGACTGCCCTTAGCAATTTGAGTTTCAATCAAACAAATTTTTATTTCTACTTTCTTTTACTTATACTCAATACACTGCCTTTTGCCACGGAATTTTCCTTTTCCCATAATACTTTCCCTTTTCCTATATTTGTTTAACTAACTTCCACTTACTCTTTACATTGCAACCCAGCACCACTTTTCCCCCATGGGATTCCTCACAGAGTCCATTAAATTACCTCGGTACTCTGATACCACACTGCATGCTTTGCTTCCTAAGAACAGTCAATCATTTTCATTTCATACATATTTTGGGAATGAATTAGAGAATATCTACCTTTTCTATTGGGCTATAAATATTCCATGAGTTCTTAGACTTAATTTTTGTTCAGTCTTGTAACCCCACTTCCAGTGCTTGGTATATATATATATATATATATATATATATATATATATATATATAGAAAAGGAAGAAGGAATAGGAAAAAAAAAAGTTTTCCAGTAGCAGCCAGCTAGAAGGGGGAAGAATTCCACAAGGACTCCTTAAATGGGAGGGATGGGTGAAGGCACAGCATACACACCTCAGCCCAAGACTACATTTACTTGAATACATCAGTTGAATGAATGAAATTATAAAATGAAGGACTGGTAGCAGCTAAATTTCAATTTAGCATTCATGACATGTAGTTCCTTAAAATTTCATTGATTTATATACTTGCTCTTCTTTTTTTATGGTTATGATAAATAACTTAAAAATTGAATCTATCACAATAGTGATAAATAAGGTCATTTTTCATTTATAATGGAAAGCTTGTCTTTCTTGAGGTTATATGGAGCATAGGTAGAAGCTGAAACTTACTCATAACATGAATGATGGGTAGCTAAAGGGTCCGTTTGTCACAATTTGTCTGGTGCAAACGAGAGGGCTACAAAGCTTAGAGCCCATCCATTTATTTACAGAGACAGATTAATTTTTCCATCTTTTATTTTCTCTTTGAAACCTTAGTTTACAATGAAGGGTCTTGGAGTCTTCCCTAACACACACATGCACACAGAATGTGACAATTTTCATGATCTCATCTCAAGTATTTCATTAAGGATAAATGAAGATTTTGGAAAGTTTTAAAGACAACAAAAGAACTCAATTATGGAAAAATATTAAGATTCAGACAGATTGTAAAACGTTGGAAATTATTTTTTCAGCATAAAATAATATTTTCAGGTGAGGAGGTCTCCACCTGCATAATGTTTTAAGCAGCTGAAATAGGAACAGGCCTGTTCTGTCCACTCTTAGATAGAGCTTCAAATTGTATTACCATTACTATGGGGAAATAGTCTAATGCAGCTAGCTTGCTAAACATTTTTTTTTTTTTTCAAAAAGAGAAGGAACATCTACAATAATTGGCAACAGGACAACATAAAAATCCTGAGAACATTTATATTTCTTTTTTTTAACATTTATATTTCTTATATAAAAGAACATCCATTAAAGAATTAGGTCTAGGGCAGCCGGGTGGCTCAGCGGTTTAGTGCCGCCTTCAGCCCAGGTTGTGATCCTGGAGACCCGGAATCGAGTCCCACATCAGGCTCCCTGCATGGAGCCTGCTTCTCCCTCTGCCTGTGTCTCTGCCTCTCTCTCTCTCTCTCTCTCTCTCTCTCTCTCCGTGTCTTTCATGAATAAATAAATAAAATCTTAAAAAAAAAAAAAAAAGAATTAGGTCTAAGAAATTCATTTTGCAGAGGTTCAGCCTAAGGAGCTAACTGACTTATGGATTACAAAAGAATATTTTCAATGACACATCAGAAAATGCAGTTGCTTTGGGCATCAACTGAAATATTAGCAATTATCATAATTGAATACATTTTCAAATATAAGTATAATGCAAATTTGACATCAGTTGCTATTTATTTGGATTATAATGGTAAATACTTTTAATAACAAACTAGAAAAATCATTAATTGGAGATCCATTTACTAAGCAACAATAATAAAAACTGATGAGTGAACGTGAGCAGATTTATATTTGCAATCTCAAATCTGTCCGTAATTTCTCATAAATAATCTCCGGATTTACAGTGTTTTTCAATGGGGCATTAATGGTACTTTAAGAAGAACAATCTTTCCCTCTTACGACTTACTATCATACTACAAGACTTTTGACATCTTCCTTCCTGGGTACTGAATTCATCTCAGTCATTTAAATGGTAAAAATTTCTCTTACAGCCACACACACTTTCAAATCTCTATAATCTCTCCAGAGACTGGTGATAGTAATGCCTACCTCTTTCAGAATTATTGCTAAAATCTAGATATAGAGAAATGAGCTTCCTAGCAAACAGGCCATAGTCCTCTCTGAATTACTGATTTGCTATTCCAAATGATATAATTAAAATCAGAGAATATATGGACTAGAGATTCAGTATCATAAACATAAACACAATAAGAATTTTTAGAAGAATTCTAAGAATTTTAGAAGGGAAATAAGACATTCATTAATATATTTTAAAAGTAAAAAAGAGGGATGCCTGGGTGGTTCAGAGGTTGAGCGTCTGCCTTTGGCCCAGGGCCTGATCCTGGAGTCCTGGGATCGAGTCCCACATTGGGCTCCCTGCATGGAGCCTGCTTCTCTCTCTGCCTATGTCTCTGCCTCTCTCTCTCTCTCTGTCTCTCATGAATAAATAAATAAAATCTTAAGAAAATAAATAAATAAAAGTAAAAAAGATAGAAAGATATTTTAGGGAAAGTTGGGCTCTACAATGAATCTTTAAGAAAATCAATAAAATGTATTTGAAATGTGGTAATTACATTTAGTAGAATTTATTTTAAAATATCAAAGTGGTGTTTTCTAAATATGTTATGAATATATATATTATATAGTATTTCTAACAGAAATAAGCACAATTGAAATTAGAGGTGTTGATTTACTTATGTATCAAGATTTTTGTCTGAAAAGCATATCAATAGAAGCTACATTGTTATAAGTCAGCATATTAAGACAATAAAATACTTAATATTTAATTTTAAATCTGAGTTTGTAATGTTAAGTAGAATATATTCAACAATTGTTCTCTTAGCTCCCTCAATTAAGCATTAGTAAAAGGCTCCTTTCTCTAAAGAGCCTAATAGTATATATTCTAGGCTTTTCAGGTCATATGCTCTTTGTTTCCACTATTCAATTCTGCTATAGTAGTGTGAAAACAACCATAGAAAAAAGATAAACAAGTGAGCATGGCTATGTTTCAATAACACTTTATATACAATAACAAGTGACTTTTATGTACTTTGCCAAATTCTAGTGTCAATCATAAATAAAATCCCTGGGTGGCACAGCGGTTTGGCGCCTGCCTTTGGCCTAGGGCGCGATCCTGGAGACCCAGGATCGATTCCCACGTCGGGCTCCCGGTGCATGGAGCCTGCTTCTCTCTGCCTGTGTCTCTGCCTCTCTTTCTCTCTCTGTGACTATCATAAATAAATAAAAATTTTAAAAAATATATTTAAAAAAATAAAATAATATAAAAATGCCTTCAATAACATATTTATGTTATCTATTTATATTATTCTTATCTGAATGGTCAAGAATGCATCATTTCCATTGCTTTGAATTTTTTAGGAAAATGTTAAATTTCTTAAATGTCTTTTAAAGATAAATTGAGTTATATTAATCATAGGGAATGGCACACAGATACAGAAGTGCATGCCAACATATTTTTAATCAATAAGTAAAACAAAACAACAACAACAACAAAAATATTTCAGTTCGGGGCTGATGATAGTGAATTCCTAACCTGACAGTATTGTATTACAGCATAGTTAATGAAATGAATATTTTTAATAAACTATTTAGATATATAACGATAATTCTCAATTTAATAATTGAATGCCAATAAAAGCAGTACTCACACTCCTTCCATTTCCACAAAAACTATCAGGCCCTTGAAGGTATTATATTGGTGTTTTATTTAACAGGGAAAGAACATACCAAGGACTACTTTCTGTGATTTCTTGTGAATCTCTAGATCATCTAGATTTGAGTTCCATTTCAATTTGATGAATTCCTATATCCTAGACAAGGAAAATCATAACCAGTGTGTGGTTACTGCACTGAAGTTTTGGTGGTTTCAAGTGTCATAAATTCTCTAAAAGAACTCCAGAAATGGATTAAAATATTTGGCATTGGTATACTTAAGCCCACATTCTTAAATGCAGTTTAGACAAACATGTACTTTAATGCTTTAAAGCACATATTAGTCCCCATCCTAAGCTCCTGGGTTAAAATCTCTGTAGATAGTGATGAGAGTACATATTCATGGATATATATTTAGGATTGTCTGACATAAATATCCTAACCACATTTCTCTGACTACCTTCTGGAAGTCAATATTTTGGGGAAACGTGATATTGTTAAAGTGTAAACATACCATTATTACAAAACAATTTCAGGAATCTTCATTAATGTTTTCTGTAAAGTTACTGGGTTGTCAATGTTCATCCTCCTGGAGTGGTGCTTAAAGCCTAGAGGTCAATTCACAGAATAAATCATCTTCTTTATGGGTGAGGTTAAATCTTGACAAATGCATTGCAAAGATGATCCTTCCATTATTGTTTTATTAAAAGAAAGATGATGCTATGTTGAGTAGGATAATGATTTATGATGAATAAAATACATTAAATATTTGAGAATTAAATATTTCAAAATATATTAAATACTATTTTACCTTGCTAACCACAGTTTAAATGCCTCAGACTACCCAAATGAATTCTTAATAAAAGAGACATAGGAAATTTGACTTCTTTCTCAGAAACTATAATGGTAAGTTCCTGAAGTATTTATATGTAGAATGCTGTAAGCATTCCAGACCACCAACTGTCTTAATCAGATTTAGACTCATTGAGCCTATAAAATTTTAGGAACATAGTTGTTAAACAATTCATGATGGCCGAACTGAAGACACGATATGAAAACTTGTTCTAACAAGTATAAAGTCTACAATGGTTTTATGTTAAAGCACATTAATTGGAATTAATAATATCTTCTATTCAAACACCATTCAATACTGATCACCCTTACACCATTTAGGACAATTTAAATCCTGGCAATGTGCACTGAGTGTGTCTATCGAATAAAAATTATAGCAATTTTTATCAGAGTAGTAATGTCTTACCATGACATCTAAAGAACTTAAAAATAGTCAAATTTATTATCATGTAAAATATTGGGGAGAAAAGAACAAGTACAAACCATTAGATAGGAAAAAACTATTAGAAAACATGCAGATTTAAGTTGCAAGGGAGCATACAGTGAATCATATGCATTCATTCATATGCATGCAATCTGCGCTATGTAAAATATGTAATCAGTGGGAAAAATGATTTGATTCGACAAATTGGGTCTCCTATTTCTCATTTGATGACTTATTTTATGTCACAAAAGGTTAAATAGGTATATATACATCTTTAACTCAAATACATATGTGCATATATGAAAACCTCTTTTTTACTGGAAACTTATAAGCTCTACACTCCAGCAAAGCTCCCTTAAGCCAAATTGTTTATGTGGCAAATTGAGGTCATGATAAATTTTCCCCAGGGAAGACATCAGCATAAGACATTGTCCTAATTCTGGAAAAAAAAATAGGACATTTTGCCAAAATTAGAGGGAGCTACAGCTTTATTTTCACTAGCAGCCAGTCACACTTGGGAGATGCACACATGCGGGGCGGATCTTGAAAATGTTTCCCTGTGTGTTGTGAAATCTCTGTTAGCTAAGACATCCAAAAGTATTTCACACTCACTGCAGTGTGCTTGGGAAGAAGTTTGTCAAAAGAAAATGGCTGTAATTCATGTTTGTATTTCCAAGTACACCTGAATTCATCAGGTTACCTCACTGTTTTGAATACGTTATCAAAAATAACTTCAAAAGCCAGCATGCAAACAAATAGACAAGTGCCTCTAGTCAGGTGACTGAAGTTGAATGGTATCTTTCCAAATATACAAGTCTGTTTTTTTATTTACATATAAAATTAATGATTTCAATACTGTGGTCTCCCTAAGATGAAGTTTCTATACTGTGTTGTCTGAAATCATGACTGTAATAGGCAAAACCGCTGCTTTTTATAAGTTACTCATCTAAGATTATTAAGTCAAAATTAAATCACTCATAGGAAAAGCACATATCTAAGGAAAAAAACAACTCCATTTATTGTATAGGAAATCAAAATACCTCATTGTTTATACCCCATCTTATTCCTAAAATGATTTAAGCTTAAAGAAAAAAAAAAGGAAGGAAGAAAGTAGCACCTGGGTGGCTCAGTTGTTTAAACATCTGCCTTCGGCTCAGGTCATGGCCTCAGAGTCCTGGATTGAGCTCCCCACTCACCGGGGAGTCTACTTTTCCCTCTACCCCTCACCCCACTCATTCTTTCTCTCTCTCTCTTTCTCTCTCTCAAATAAATAAAACCTTTCAAAAAGTAAAATGATTTAAGAAGCTTATCAATAATCAAATTGATTATTCAATTTATGTATATAAATTAAAATATAATAAGATAACTAAATTAAAATTAGATGAGAAAGACAGGGTCAACATAGACACACCCACAAGCTTAGGACTATAAAACGGAAACAAGAATAAGGCTGATGCAAAATAAATATCATAGAACTGTGAAATTTAATAAAAGAAAACTTCCGTAAGTGGACTCAGGAGGCTACAAGGGAAGGCTGGAAGAGGGAGCCAAGTACCACTTAATGTCAATTACAGGAAGAGTTATTAATTACCAACTCTGACAGAAGAATCCTTAACAGGAAAGAATCATCAATTACAGGCCCAACAAGGGAAGATATGTATTGCATCACCTACAAGGAATCAACTACTCCTACAACTCAGCCAATGAAAAATCATCATCACCCTGAACTCTTGCTTTTCTCCAATGGGCTTTTACTCAAAATACCTTTCGATTTCTCTTTCCTTCTCCCTGAGATAATGTTCCTCTCCTTTATTTGCAGGACTTGCCTATGGTTTTGTCATAACTTGAATGCTCTGCATTGTAATTCTTTATCATCCCCTAATAAACCCATTCTGCTGGTAAAATAACTGACAATTTTATTTTTAAGTTTAACAGAATCTTAGAGTACTTTAGGAGAAAGGACCTATTTGGTAATATTACAAGAAACAACCAATGGCTATTCACCAATCCAATAGGATAAACTTTAAGAAAGCTAATTTCAAAAATTCTTATGATATAATGTGGGGGATAGAGAATTTAATGTGAAAATTGCTAACCACACAACCTTAATGGCTCCATTTAAGCAAGAAGAGGAAGCACGTAAGTAAGGGAATGAACAAAATTGAGGAGAAAGCAATCAGATTTGCGGTTTGAGTACAGGCTCCTTTAAATTTAATACAGGTTTATCATTAAGTTAATGTAGCAATAAAGATAATAGTCACTATTTATTGAGGATCTATTGTATACAACAACATTGTCCATTCTTTATCATTTCTCACAACAATGCTGCATGGCACATATTTTGCCTTCATTATCAAAATAAGAAATTTGAGTTTGGGGGAGTTTCCATACCTTGTTCAAGTCATATTTCTAGAAGTAGAATCAAGACACTGTGACTCCATCTATTCATGCTCTAGGCTACTAGGAACTTCAGAAACATAAGTCTTCATTCCAACACCTTAATTTGCCAAATTAAACATTTTAAATTAAGCATTCTTATTTTGTTGTTATTTATTTAATGCCCATAATGTGCCAGGTAGTTTGCTAGACTCTTTCACCACAAACAATGTCTGGATTTAAATTCCACCTCAAAACTCTGCTTCTGTTGCTCCATTAGTAAAATTGAGGTAATCATAAAAGTGGTTTTATAAGTTTATGAGACAATATTTATAATGTACTTAGAACTCCACTGGGCACAAATCAGGCACCCAATAAATAATAGATACTTCTTATTACTCACTGACAAAGTTTGTCTCCTTTATTTTATATGTCTAGCCTAGAAACAGTGCTTGAGACAAAAAGAAAAGCTAAATATTTGTTGAAAGAATGGACTAAAACAATACAATTAAAGAGAATAAAATATAAAGTATGATGAAACCAAACACCACAATTGATCTCTTTGGAAATCTAGATTTTATGAAACATTTTTTTCTCCTCTTCCTCAGCTTACCTGGCGCTCAAGGATGTGCAGAGGGCAGCCTGGGTGGCTCAGCGGTTTAGCGCCACCTTCAGCCCAGGGCGTGATCCTGGAGACCCGGAATCAAGTCCCACGTTGGGCTCCCTGCATGGAGCCTGCTTCTCCCTCTGCCTGTGTCTCTGCCTCTCTCTCTCTCACTCTCTGTCTCTCTCATGAATAAATAAATAAAATTGTGTTTTTTTTAAAAAAGGATGCGAGAAAATATTAAAGTATTTGAACCTTTTCATGGGATTTCCCACCTCTCTAACCCTAATTACCATGCCCATGCAGCAGCATTATGATTCTACATCTCAAAAATATGTGCCAGAACACTTGTGTTCCACATGTTATTATAGATCAAGGCAATAAACTCAATTTTCAAAATTTGTTAATCAACTAATAGGATAATTTACTCACAACCTACAGACATTAGTGAGGACATTAAGCTTTATAATCAGGTCAAAGCCCCTGATTTCACTTTTGGAATCATGAACAAACCATGGGGTCACTTCAGGTAAAGTTCAGTCTTCCAGGTGCACTGATTATACTGCCAGACAATCTCCTGAAGCACAGCCTGTTCTGTTTAATCATCCCACTTCCCTCTATGCTCAGTAAGAACCGCGCTGTGTCAGACAGAGACAGGTAAAGCAGTATGTCTGGGTCTAAAGTTTGAAATTCCCTTCTTTTTGAAATCTTGACTATGTCTTAGGCCTAAACCTTTGATAAGCTACAGGAGATGAGATCACGGCTCAGAAGCTAAATGGTCATTGAGATGAGACAGGTCACCTCTGTAAAGTTATCATTCACTGGCTACTTAAAATATGGTAGCGATTATTTTGAGAAGTGGGAAAGACACTTAGAATGGGGAAGACTGGGACAAAAGAATGCCTTCTCTAAACTTGCTTTATTTTTATTTTTTAAGATTTTCTTTTTTCTTTCTTTATTTTTTTTTAAGATTTTATTTATTCATAGAGACACAGCTAGAGAGAGAGGCAGAAGGAGAAGCAGGTACCACGCAGGCAACCCTACGTGGAACTCAAGCCTGGGTCTCCAGTATCACGCCCTGGGCTGCAGGCAGCGCTCAACCGCTGCACCACTGGGGCCTCCGTCTACACTTGCTTTAAAACTTAAATATTTGGGATCCCTGGGTGGCGCAGGGGTTTGGCGCCTGCCTTTGGCCCAGGGCGCAATCCTGGAGACCCGGGATCGAATCCCACATCGGGCTCCCGGTGCATGGAGCCTGCTTCTCCCTCTGCCTGTGTCTCTGCCCCTCTTTCTCTCTGTGACTATCATAAATAAATAAAAATTAAAAAAAAAAAAAAAACTTAAATATTTGAGGAGGGGCAAGATGGCGGAAGAGTAGGGTCTCCAAATCACCTGTCCCCACCAAATTACCTAGAAAACCTTCCAATCATCCTGAAAATCTATGAATTCGGCCTGAGATTTAAAGAGAGACCAGCTGGAATGCTACAGTGAGAAGAGTTCGCGCTTCTCTCAAGGTAGGAAGAGGGGGAAAAAGAAATAAAGGAACAAAAGGCCTCCAAGGGGGAGGGGCCCCGCGAGGAGCCGGGCTGAGGCCGGGGCGAGTGTCCCCAGGACAGGAGAGCCCCGTCTCGGAGACGCAGGAGCTGCACCGACCTTCCCGGGCGGAAAGGGGCTCGCAGGGGGTTGGAGCAGGACCCAGGAGGGCGGGGATGCCCTCAGGCTCCCGGGGACACTAACAGACACCTGCGCCCCGGGAGAGTGCGCCGAGCTCCCTAAGGGCTGCAGCGCGCACGGCGGGACCCGGAGCAGCTCGGAGGGGCTCGGGGGTGGCTCCGCGGAGGGGGCTGCGGGGCGGGAGCGCGAATCCAACAGCGCAGGCTCCGGAGCACAGGGCGCCGGGACACAGCCCAGGACCCGGCCTCCCCCCGGGACAGGCAGAGGCCGGGAGGGCCCAGGACAGCAAGGACGCTCCTGCCCCAGCTGAGCAGATCAGCGGCCCCGCCCCGGAGCCTCCAGGCCCTGCAGACGGAGAGCTCCGGAGTTACTGCGGGGGCTGAATCCAGGTTTGCAGAGCTGGCCCCGCCACTGAGGTTGTTCCTCCGGCGGCCTCACTGGGTAAACAACCCCCACTGAGCCCTGCACCAGGCAGGGGCACAGCAGCTCCCCCAAGGGCTAACACCTGAAAATCAGCACAACAGGCCCCTCCCCCAGAAGACCAGCTAGACGGACAGGGGAAAAACAAATTATTGACCAAGCGGCACTGGAAAGTTCCAGGGGAAGTCAAGGGACTTACACTATACAGAATCAGAGGATACTCCCCCTTGTTTTTTTTTTTTTTTTTTTTTTTTATTTCTGTTTGCTTCCCCCCCTTTTATTCTTTCTTTTTTTCTCTCTTTTTCTTCCTTTTTTTCTTTTTTCTTTTTCTTTTCTTCTTTCTCTTCTCTCTTTTTCCCCTTTTCCCAATACAACTTGTTTTTGGCCACTCTGCACAGAGCAAAATGACTAGAAGGAAAAACCTCACCTCAAAAGAAAGAATCACAAACAGTCCTTTCTCCCACAGAGTTACAAAATCTGGATTACAATTCAATGTCAGAAAGCCAATTCAGAAGCACTATTATACAGCTACTGGTGGCTCTAGAAAAAAGCACAAAGGACTCAAGAGACTTCATGACTGCAGAATTTAGAGCTAATCAGGCAGAAATTAAAAATCAATTGAATGAGATGCAATCCAAACTAGAAGTCCTAACAATGAGGGTTAAGGAGGTGGAAGAACCAGTGAGTGACATAGAAGACAAGTTGATGGCAAAGAGGGAAACTGAGGAAAAAAGAGACAAACAATTCAAAGATCATGAGGATAGATTAAGGGAAATAAGTGACAGCCTGAGGAAGAAAAACCTACGTTTAATTGGGGTTCCCGAGGGCGCCGAAAGGGACAGAGGACCAGAATATGTATTTGAACAAATCATAGCTGAAAACTTTCCTAATCTGGGAAGGGAAACAGGCAATCAGATCCAGGAAATAGAGAGATCCCCCCCTAAAATCAATAAAAACCGTTCAACACCTCGACATTTAATAGTGAAGCTTGCAAATTCCAAAGATAAACAGAAGATCCTTAAAGCAGCAAGAGACAAGAAATCCCTGACTTTTATGGGGAGGAGTATTAGGGTAACAGCAGACGTCTCCACAGAGACCTGGCAGGCCAGAAAGGGCTGGCAGGATATATTCAGGGTCCTAAATGAGAAGAACATGCAACAAAGAATACTTTATCCAGCAAGGCTCTCATTCAGAATGGAAGGAGAGATAAAGAGCTTCTAAGACAGGCAGCAACTGAAAGAATATGTGACCTCCAAACCAGCTCTGCAAGAAATTTTAAGGGGGACTCTTAAAATTCCCCTTTAAGAAGAAGTCCAATGGAACAATCCACAAAAACAGGGACTGAATAGATATCATGATGACACTAAACCCATATATTTCAATAGTAACTCTGTACGTGAATGGGATTAATGACCCCATCAAAAGGCGCAGGGTTTCAGACTGGATAAAAAAGCAGGACCCATCTCTTTGCTGTCTACAAGAGACTCATTTTAGACAGAAGGACACCTACAGCCTGAAAATAAAAGGTTGGAGAACCATTTACCATTCGAATATTCCTCAAAAGAAAGCAGGGATAGCCATCCTTATATCAGATAAACTAAAATTTACCCCAAAGACTGTAGTGAGAGATGAAGAGGGATACTATCTCATACTTACAGGATCTCTCCAACAAGAGGACTTAACAATCATCAACATATATGCCCCGAATGTGGGAGCTGCCAAAAATATCAATCAATTAATAACCAAAGTGAAGAAATACTTAGATAATAATACACTTATACTTGGTGACTTCAATCTAGCGCTTTCTACACTCGATAGGTCTTCTAAGCACAACATCTCCAAAGAAACGAGAGCTTTATTTAAATGATACACTGGACCAGATGGATTTCACAGATATCTACAGAACTTTACATCCAAACTCAACTGAATACACATTATCTCAAGTGCACATGGAACTTTCTCCAGAATAGACCACATAATGGGTCACAAATCAGGTCTGAACCGATACCAAATATTGGAATCGTCCCCTGTGTATTCTCAGACCATAATGCCTGAAACTAGAACTAAATCACAACAAGAAGTTTGGAAGGACTTCAAACACGTGGAGGTTAAGGTCCATCTTGCTAAAAGATGAAAGGATCAACTAGGAAATTAAGGAAGAATTAAAAAGTTTCATGAAACTAATGAGAATGAAGATACAACCATTCAAAATCTTTGGGATGCAGCAAAAGTAGTCCTGAGGGGGAAATACATCGCAATACAAGCATCCATCCAAAAACTGGAAAGAACTCAAATACAAAAGCTAACCTTACACCTAAAGGAGCTAGAGAAAAAACAGCAAATAGATCCTACACCCAGCAGAAGAAGAGAGTTAATAAAGATTCGAGCAGAACTCAACAAAATCGAGACCAGAAAAACTGTGGAACAGATCAACAAAACCAAGAGTTGGTTCTTTGAAAGAATTAATAAGATAGATAAACAATTAGCCAGCCTTATTAAAAGAAGAGAGAGAAGACTCAAATTAATAAAATCATGAATGAGAAAGGAGAGATCACTACCAACACCAAGGAAATACAAACGATTTTAAAAACATATTATCAGCAGCTGTACGCCAATAAATTAGGCAATCTAGAAGAAATGGGCACATTTCTGGAAAGCCACAAACTACCAAAACTGGAACTGGAAGAAATAGAAAACCTGAACAGGCCAATAACCAGGGAGGAAATTGAAGCAGTCATCAAAAACCTCCCAAGACACAAGAGTCCAGGGCCAGATGGCTTCCCAGGGGAATTCTATCAAACATTTAAAGAAGAAACCAGGGGATCCCTGGGTGTCGCAGCGGTTTAGCACCTGCCTTTGGCCCAGGGTGCGATTCTGGAGACCCGGTATTGAATCCCACATCGGGCTCCGGGTGCATGGAGCCTGCTTCTCCCTCTGCCTATGTCTCTGCCTCTCTCTCTCTCTCTCTCTCTCTCTGTGTGTTTGTGACTATCATAAATAAATGAAAATTTACAAAAAAAATTTAAAAAAAAGAAGAAACCACACCTATTCTACTAAAGCTGTTTGGGAAGATAGAGATGGAGTACTTCCAAATTTGTTCTATGAGGCCAGCATCACCTTAATTCCAAAACCAGACAAAGACCCCACCAAAAAGGAGAATTATAGGTCAATATCCCTGATGAACACAGATGCAAAAATTCTCAACAAGATACTAGCCAATAGGATCCAACAGTACATTAAGAAAATTATTCACCATGACCAAGTAAGATTTATTCCCGGGACACAAGGCTGGTTCAACACTCTTAAAAAAAATCAATGTGATTCATCATATCAGCAAGAGAAAAACCAAGAACCATATGATCCTCTCATTAGATGCAGAGAAAGCATTTGACAAAATACAGCATCCATTCCTGATCAAAACTCTTCAGAGTGTAGGGATAGAGGGAACATTCCTCAACATCTTAAAAGCCATCTACGAAAAGCCCACAGCAAATATCATTCTCAATGGGGAAGCACTGAGAGCTTTTCCCCTAAGATCAGGAACAAGACAGGGATGTCCACTCCCCCCACTGCTATTCAACATAGTACTGGAAGTCCTAGCCTCGGCAATCAGACAACAAAAAGACATTAAAGGCATTCAAATTGGCAAAGAAGAAGTCAAACTCTCCCTCCTCGCAGATGACATGATACTCTATATAGAAAACCCAAAAGCCTCCACCCCAAGATTGCTAGAACTCATACAGCAATTTGGCAGTAGGGCAGGATACAAAATCAATGCCCAGAAGTCAGTGGCATTTCTATACACTAACAATGAGACTGAAGAAAGAGAAATTAAGGAGTCAATCCCATTTACAATTGCACCCCAAAACATAAGATACCTAGGAATAAACTTAACCAAAGAGGTAAAGCATCTATACCCTAAAAACTATAGAACTCTTCTGAAAGAAATTGAGGAAGACACAAAGAGATGGAAAAATATTCCATGTTCATGGATTCGCAGAATTAATATTGTGAAAATGTCAATGTTACCCAGGGCAATTTACACGTTTAATGCAATCCCTATCAAAATACCATGGACTTTCTTAAGAGTTAGAACAATTTATTTTAAGATTTCTGTGGAATCATAAAAGATCCCGAATAGCCAGGGGAATTAAAAAAAATATATCTGGGGGCATCACAATGCCAGATTTCAGGTTGTACTGCAAAGCTGTGGTCATCAAGACAGTGTGATACTGGCACAAAAACAGACACATAGATCAATGGAACAGAATAGAGAACCCAGAAGTGGACCCTGAACTTTATGGTCAACTAATATTTGATAAAGGAGGAAAGACTATCCATTGGAAGAAAGACAGTCTCTTCAATAAATGGTGCTGGGAAAATTGGACATCCACATGCAGAAGAATGAAACTAGACCACTCGCTTTCACCATACACAAAGATAAACTCAAAATGGATGAAAGATCTAAATGTGAGACCAGATTCCATCAAAATCCTAGAGGAGAACACAGGCAACACCCTTTCTGAACTCGGCCACAGTAACTTCTTGCAAGATTCATCCACAAAGGCAAAAGAAACAAAAGCAAAAAGGAACTATTGGGACTTCATCAAGATAAGAAGCTTTTGCACAGCAAAGGATACAGTCAACAAAACTAAAAGACAACCTACAGAATGGGAGAAGATATTTGCAAATGACGTATCAGATAAAGGGCTAGTTTCCAAGATCTATAAAGAACTTATTAAACTCAACACCAAAGAAACAAACAATCCAATCATGAAATGGGCAAAAGACATGAACAGAAATCTCACAGAGGAAGATATAGACATGGCCAACACGCACATGAGAAAATGCTCCACATCACTTGCCATCAGGGAAATACAAATCAAAACCACATGAGATACCTCCTCACACCAGTGAGAATGGGGAAAATTAACAAGGCAGGAAACAACAAATGTTGGAGAGGATGCGGAGAAAAGGGAACCCTCTTGCACTGTTGGTGGGAATGTGAACTGGTGCAGCCACTCTGGAAAACTGTGTGGAGGTTCCTCAAAGAGTTAAAAATAGACCTGCCCTATGACCCAGCAATTGCACTGTTGGGGATTTACCCCAAAGATACAGATGCAATGAAACGCCAAGACACCTGCACCCCGATGTTTCTAGCAGCAATATCCACAATAGCCAAACTGTGGAAGGAGCCTCTGTGTCCATCGAAAGATGAATGGATAAAGAAGATGTGGTCTATGTATACAATGGAATATTACTCAGCCATTAGAAACGACAAATACCCACTATTTACTTCGACGTGGATGGAACTGGAGGGTATTATGCTGAGTGAAGTAAGTCAATCGGAGAAGGACAAACATTATATGGTCTCATTCATTTGGGGAATATAAATAATAGTGAAAGGGAATAGAGGGGAAGGGAGAAGAAATGTGTGGGAAATATCAGAAAGGGAGACAGAACATTCAAGACCCCTAACTCTGGGAAATGAACTAGGGGTGGTTGAAGGTGAGGAGGTCGGGGGGTGGGGGTGACTGGGTGGCGGGCACTGAGGGGGGCACTTGATGGGATGAGCACTGGGTGTTATTCTGTATGTTTGCAAATTGAACACCAACAAAAATAAATTTATTATTAAAATAAAATAATAATAAAAAATAAAATGTGACAGAAAAAAAAGTAAATATTTGAACTACTATTTTAGTAAATTAATCCACTTTTTATTTATTATTTTGACTCTTCAATCAGAATGTAATAACCTCAAAGGCAAAAATCACAATCAATGGGTTGTGCTCTCATCTGCACCATGATATATGGCCATAAACAAGTAATTTAATTTTTCTGAGCCTGGTTTCCATACGTACAAAATTAATATACTCTCTTTCCTTAATTATTTCAAAGGGATTAAATTCAATAATGTGTATAAAAATGCTCTGAAAAAGGCAATCTACTAAATAAACACAAGGCATAATACAGGTGTATAAATACAAAAAAAATAATAAAGTCCAATCTTTTTTTTAATTGAGAACATTTAATGATACATCCAAATTTATTTTGAAAATAGATAAAGGAAAAGAAGTTCAAAATTTTTCTTTGCCTAAGATCAAACTCAGAGGAATCAGAGGTGGGAAATGATATACCTGGATGAAATTAAGTGGAGCTTTTAAGTTCTCATGCTGAAATTGCCTTTAATCTGTCACATATTCTTACTCAGTTCATTAAAGAACATGCATAAACATGGATTTTTAGTGTGTTTAAATTACCATCCGAAAGATTCAAATCAGTGAGGCATACATTATCAGTGTTCTCTTTAATATTCATTGTGATCTACTCTGTGGATTTCCTTTCTAATGAGAGCACATCATTGGAATAACTCACCTTCTTGTGCCCGAACTTAGCAAATTTAGTTCATACTTGAACAACACACTTTTTTAAAAAGCACTTGCTAAACTATTGTCTGAATTTATAGCTCTATATCCTGAATATCCTCTCACCTACTCTGAATACATCTATTCACCCTGCTTTAAGGTTTAAAAAAAAATTAAGCCATGTCTGTTTTTTTAACCATAATTATATTTTAGGTAGAGTAATAAATTATCAGCTCTAGTGTTATTAAGGACTAACAAATGAATACTACATTATTAAGACTATACAGTCTATGCCTAATTCTTCAAACAACTATGCTCTCAAATGTCGTCAGCACATGAAATAGCAAAGTTTATAGTTACAGGTAAAAATATGGCACCAGGTATCTACATCTAGTTATTATCAAATCAGTCAAATATTTATTTTAAGAAGTTTATTTGTTCAATAAGACATAAAGTAGTGCAGAGTAAATATTAGCATATATACATATGTTCATAAAAATAAAAGACTGATTCCTCTTCTTGGAGATCTTACAAATGAGATAACATAATGGGGACAAAACACATGATAAGTTGTAATTAAATTTTCAGTTGCATAATTCTTATATGCAATAGGAGCCCACTATAGACTAGAAGAATTCAAGGGGTAGAAGTGAACCAAATGAAGAGAGAAGCAGACAAAGATGAATAAAGATGTCACTACAATCAAGGAAAATAATATAAAGAAGGACAAATTTGAGAACTGAACAAAACACACAGGTCCCAGGAAGAAGTGCAAATTCCTGAGGAGCCTTCCCTGACAGTGTGTCAGGAATTAACAGACTATAAACATAAAGTAAAACTAGATTAAGACAGGTTTGGTTGAGGGAAAATTCTAAAGCAGAAGCTGTAGATAATAGAAGTCCTCATAAGTCTAAGTATAAGAGGCAAATTTGATGTAAAAGCATTAAGACACAGGATAGAAAAATTCAGGATGGGTAAAAAAAGAAATTATAAAAGTAACCCAGTCTTGGGGGGAGGAGGAGAGCACTGGCAAAGGAAAAGGAAGAATGAGAATTTCTTCAAAGTACAACCAATCTCATGACAGACCTAACAAAATATAAAGGCAGGAGAAGGATTCGTTCAAAGTTGTCAGCCTTGGAGCTGAGGTGTTTTTATGTGCTTGTGAGATACAACTCTGGATTCCCCTAAAAGTACTAATTTCACTTTGTACTTGTTTTATTTATTTTATATAGATTATGCTACACATAACATCACTGCTTTTATCTTACCTTTTACTGAGTAATATGAATTTCTGCTCATGTATTCAGTATATTAATGGTCAAACCTTTTCATTTCTCTTATTTTCTGTTATATTGTAATGGTTACATTGTTCATGCTAACCCAAAGCCTAGTGAAGGAATTAAACTGCAGATAGACATTTCTGTGAGACATCTAGGTCAAATCTTACACTTAAATAATTCCACAGAGAATTCATTTATGATGTACCAACTCACATTTCATGTAGTCAGCACTTCTCAAGGGCTAGGGTGCATCTTATATAGACAACTCACAGATAGGGAAAGCCAGTACTTCTAATTAAACTGGAACACAATTTTCAAAAGAACATGTAGAAAATTTCCTTTGTTGTATACAACTACCAGTTTTCAGTTGAAAATGAGATTCATCAAAATTCTTCTAGTTCAAGTATCTAGAAGGAAATCTTATGGGAGAAACTCTTTCTGGATCCAAAATTGGCTTGATAGGTTAATACAAAGTCTGGCTTATGGCACTTATTCTGACTTCCCAGTGTTTGTGGCCCTCCTAGATTTCAGCCAGGCTTCAAGTGAAAAAGCATCACAGTCAGGAGTAAAATAAACTTAGAAGCAATGTAGGAAAAATTACCTAAACTTGAATTCAGCATCATGAGTTTTCATGCAAGGATATCTTCTTGTTCTTAGGTCTCCCATTTCTTCCCTGTCTCTCACACACACACACACACGCACACACACACACGCACGCACACCAAGTCCTATGTGGTCAGTTTGTCATAAAGGGAGGAGCTGGAACTTGCCAGGCAGGAGTCTTGTGTTATACTTTGTCTACCCCCAGAGCTCTGAGGTTGTCTGATTTTTGCAGTGGCAATTGCAGTCTAATTAGGTCAAGTACAACCATCCCATTGGTGATGATTACTGGGAGGTTTTGTTGTCTTGCGTTTGTCTTTATAGGTTCTCATATAATCATAATTGCAGTAATATCCCATAGTGATTATATTAGTCTTCCAGAGCTGTTGTAACAAAGTACCACTGATCAGATGGCTTAAACAACAGAAATTTCTTTTTCACCATTCTGGAGGCTGGTGTCTTTTTTCTCTTCTTATAAGATCACCAGTCATATTGGATAAGCCTCCAACATTATGACCCTCATTTAACCTTAACTGTCTCCTTAAGCACCTTATCAGGTGACAGTCATCAAGACAGTTATGTTGAAGAATAGACCTTCAATATCTATTCTTAGGGGACACAATTCAATCTATATCAATGATAGTTCACCAATTTCATAAAATTTTGTCATCCTTGCTAATAGAACTACAACTTCTACAAATTATCATGAAATCCTGTTAATCATAAGTGCTCTTTATGATCAAAATCCTCTGATTTGGTCATGAAAACCAGATATCATGTAACAGAATACATTTTCTTCCCTTATGCCAGTAAGATTTAACATCTATCACAGAGTTATAAACATACTATTAAGCTTAATGGATGATAGTCATAAATACCCCTGTAACTTTTCCAATTGCTAGAGTTTAATTTATTAATGTATCATGTTTTCAACATATTACATCTCTTACTTTTTTGAGGACCATATAGTATGCAATAAGATTACAATATAAACATTTATAGACAGAGGTTAGGGTGAAAGGAACATGGCTGGGGGTAAGGGAGACTCTCAGAAAATGGCACAGAAATGAAAAATAAAATTTAATTTTATTTTAAAGATGAAAAATCAGCTGTGTCCAGTTGAGATAAGGAAAAGTCAATGGAGGTTGAGAAAAAGAAGATGGACAATGCCAAATAAAGCAATTAAGTTCAGTATCTATCTGGCATTTAACACACAGAACATCCTGTGATAAGTGCTTTACAGCACCAGAGCACGCCAGCCCAGCAGTGCACATCATAGGACCTAAGAAGTCTATAGTGAAGACAACTTATCAAGAGCTGACATAAAGACAAGGTGGGAAGGAAAAGCAGGCAAGGAAATAGAGCTATTTCAGGTGAGTCTCTCTGGGCCTGTGTGAGGCCTGGTCCTGACAAAGTAGTGGACCAACATCTTGTTGACCACATTTCCATTGTGTGCCTAGAAGGGAATATAGTTACAGTTGCAGGGAATCCCTGGTGCTGGGAAACCATGCTATTCACAGGGGTGTTAGTCTATAGTATTTCTCAGATGACAGGCCAGGGAGGAAATGAAATGTCCAAGTTGTAGTTGAGGGAAATGGATTTTAAAGGTTTAGTCACTCAGGAAATGTTTAAAACTGCATATGTGTTCATTTGTTATTTCATGTGTCTTCTGTTAACTATAATCTTGTGTTTCTCTGGGTTGACTTCTTAATTGATACATCAAATCTATCTAGGGGCAATCAACAAAGAAAATATGCCAATTTATGTTAATCTAAGACATTTACCTTTGGGAAATTTATGTCAATATGCACTGATACAAATGCTAGGTCTAAGAGAATAAAACTCTTGGTATAATAATCACTGGTGTCAAAGTCAATATTAGCATAAACAGTTAAAATATTATCATATAAAGAGAAGTTGCCTCCCCAGTTTAACTAAAAATATTGTAGAGCAAGTTTTAAGATTGACATGACTATATTTCAACATCATATTCTACTAGTATCAGTAAGGGGAATAAACTTTTTTTTTTCCTGTATATTTCCTAAAATTAAAAAGTAAATCCAAACTATAGAGTTCAAGTCCTCCTTTTTATTCGAGAGGCAGGGGTGGGTGTAATTATTTTTTTATTGCTGATAGATACATTTTCTTCATCAAAAAATAAGTGAAGCAGCACATTTCTACCTGAAATAGCATATTTGTCAATTGTGTGCTTAGTATGTATTTTTTTTCCCTCTCATATACTGTTGCTATGGATGAATAACATGCTGATGAGTAAGGTTTTAGATTGCTTTTAATTTGAAAGATTTGTAAGGCTTTTCCTACTAATTTAACTATCAAAATTTCTGGGGGCTGGGAAGAAGTATTGAAAGGGTTTTTAAAATGCTTACATATTTGTATAAATGCCAGTTTATTAAAAATGACAACTAGAAAAAGTAGTGTAGTATTGAGTTAAATATAGGTCATAACTTTTCCAATCCAAATGCATTATCGTTTAATATATTAAGCATATGGATTTAACATTAGGCACTACCTTAGACACGATTGTAAATGTTTTTATAAAATGTGAAGTGGTTTAATTGGAATAGACACGTCCAAATGTAAAATTACTTGTATAATTTCTCGCTCTGATATTGTCAGCCTTGTCTTTAGAGTCCATTTAACCTTAATGAGCTAATTAAGAAATTGACTAAGTTGACTTGAACATACAGAAATGTAAGCCTTTGGGACATTATTATTTACCAGCTCTACATTGTTTGTCATGGGCCTTCACTATTCACTAGACCTGCCTCAACATCTGTCTTTTCCCTGTAAGTGCCATTCGGGTTTCACCTAAAATGTAGTTAGCTTCATAATGTTGTTCTTAATAGAAAAGTAATACGTATGTAGAACACATCTAGAGAACATAGAAGGGATGTATAAAAATGACAAAATCATTCTATTAACCAGAGAAAAATTCTAATACTTTTGCATATACATTATTTAGTTAAAGATTATGGTTCCTGGAGTCAGTGTACCTAGGTTCACATCTTGGCTCTGTTGTTTACCTCTTTTAGCATCTTTAGGATGCTAAAAGAGGTAAACAGGAGTGACCTAACCTGTTTTCACCTCGGCTTTCACATTCGTAAATATAGATAATGATAGTATTTTTCTTCTAGAATGATCAGGACTAAAGGAGTGATGCATAAAGTACTTAAAGGAGTCCCTGGAACAGAATAAGTATAATGCTGATGAGAAGTATACTATTGTATGGTTTCCTGTGAACCCACACACTTTTACAAAAACAAAACCACACAGTATATGAACATTTTTTTTCACTTAATGTGTTGGTATTCTTTAAATTCCTCATCTCTCTCTCTCTCTCTCTCTCTCTCTCTCATTATATAGGTAGGTATTTTTGTGTGTAATCTTTTAAAAGAAATCTGCACAGTGATTTAAAATGAACATTTGGGGCAGCCCCGGTGGCGCAGCGGTTTAGCACTGCCTGCAGCCCAGGGCGTGATCCTGGAGACCCTGGATCGAGTCCCACATCAGGCTCTCTGCATGGAGCCTGCTTCTCCCTCTGCCTGTGTCTCTGCCTCTCTCTCTCTCTCTCTGTGTGTGTCTCCATGAATAAATAAATATTTATAAATAAATAAATAAATAAATAAATAAATAAATAAATAAATAAATAAAATGAACATTTGTATACATGTATGTCTGATCATCTGTTTAATTCCTAGAAGTAAAGATACTTAGTTGAAAGACTGTATTTCTGAAGGATGTCCTCCTCCCAACTTCTCCCAAGTGCAGAAATTTGACCATTTCCCTTTACCTTACTGCCACAAAATATTGCCATTAACTCTTCTTTTCAATTTTATTATTTTTATTTTATAAGGATTTATTTATTTATTTATTTTAGAGAGAGAGATGGGGGAGGGGGACAATGGGAGAGGCTGAGGAGAGAAAACATCTCAAACAGACTCCCCACTGAGTGCAGAACCCAACACAGGGCTTGATCTCAGGACCCAGAGATCATGACATGAGACAAAATCAAGAGTCAGATGCTTAACCAACTGAGTCATCCAGGAACCCCCAGTTTACATTTCTTTAACTCTGCAATTAGGCATCATTTTATATGTTTATTTTTTGTCTTTTGTTCATCCTATTTAGATGTTTATCTTTTTGCTACTGACTTTCATGAGATCATTTTATAGAAAACAATTTCCTAAAAATTATCAAATATATAACTATTTTCCAAACACTAGGGTATATCCATGAGACTCTTCATGGTTTGAATAAAACTTGGAAAGCTGAAAAGTTCTAATAAGTTTAATGGCTCCAGTAGAGATTTCAATGCATTTTGATGCAACAAAGACCAGATATTTGGTTCAACTTAAGTGATTCTCATTCCTGTAGGAATCCTTCTCTTAGGGACACACTTGCTTTGTTTTGGGGTCTCTAGTTTTTATTTCATTGTGTGAAACTGAGTAAACGAAATGTCCTTTAAAATGCAGTCAGAAGGCCAGAGGAGAAGTGCTCATGCACTACCACTCATAACCTGCAGACCCCAACCAGAAGAGAAGTACCTTTCATTGCCACCTGGGAGGAGTTGACATTTTAGTACCCCAGTGGAAGAAAGGAAGGAAGATCCCCTGGAACAGCAACTGCCCATCCAATGAGAGACTGTCATAGATCAGCCAATGAAAAGCCACTACTCTTCCAACTCCCAGTTTATTCCAGGAGACTTTTTTTATCATAGCCCCTTGTAGCTCCCCCCTTTACTCTATAAATGTGTGTTCCTCTCCTTTGTGCTCCAAACTTGCCTATGGCTTTTGCTATAGTCGGCTTGTCCCAAATTGCAATTCTTCTGATACTTCCAAATAAAGCCATTTTGCTAGTAAAATAACTGGCTGCTGTACTTTCTAGGTCAAAACAGTTTTATACCTAAATTTGCCTAGTGGCAGCTCCTTTTAGCTCACATTCTGTTCTTCTTTTTCCAGTCTGCTTGACTATTAATCCTTTCTTTGCTCTAAATTATGCTTTGCTTCATTGTGTGGATCATAGAGATGAGCCCTGTCTTCTCCTCTAGCCAGGCCCCCACTTTCTTGACTTAGTTGGTAATTGGTATGGGAAGGTAATTAGAGAGCTATAACAACTATTATTATCCTGGTCAGGAAAAGAATTTAAAGGCTGGCTGAATCACTGGTCTGATCAATACCACACTGAGATATTTCTTATGGTCATATGCAAGATCTCTTACTCTCTTACTTTCCATTGGAACATGGTCTGTACATCTGATACCTAACTAAGAAGAGCATATACATTTGTATATGTATATGAAAATGTACATGTATATGAAAATGAACATTGTCCACACAGTAATGATGACATTTTTTAAAAAAGATTTATTTACTTATTTATTTATTTATTTATTTATTTATTTATTTAAGAGAGAAAGGTGAATGGGGAGGTATGAGAGAAAGGGAGAGCTTGAATCCTGAAGCAGACTTGTTGTTCAGCATAGAGCCTATGCAGGGCTAGATCCCAGGACCCTGAGATCAGGATCTGAGCTGAAATCAAGAGTCAGAAGCTCAACCTGCTGAGCCCCATAGGAACACACATATGCACATGCACACAAACCTCAAGTCAGAGTTTACTCCCACATCCTAACACACCCCAAGCAAATTACTAAACAAGCAGTTACACTGCTAAAATAAAATGCAGGGTAAAAACATGATAATTTTAATGAAGCTAATATTCTGAGGGGAGGGGGTAACACTTTTGTTTTCATAATAATTTCTATTTCACCAGACTTCAAGAAGTATTGCCTTTATATTTCTATTTACTTATAAACTTTTATTTTATCCAAATTGCCAAGTAACTGAGTTAGATAACAGTGGGATACAGGAAAAAATGATTGAATTTTACATCTATAATTTAAGTAAAATTCCTATGATAATAAATAAGACAATGTTAATAAGCTAAAATTTTTAAGATTTTCCTCTGGCATTGCTTAATAAAAGCACATTTAGGAAGCTATTCTTCAAAAGCAAATAGGCCATTTTACTTGACATACAACAGATCATCAGTTTCTTCTTGACAATTTTATGGAGCCAGCACATACAGCCATAATTTACTAGACTTTAAAATAAAATTTTTTAATGTTCTTGTATGAATTTAAGAATGTTAAGCAAGAGGAATAAGAAAAATGATGTTAATCTACAGTCTTGCTGATATTTCTGTAATGTATATTATAGTTGGGGGAAACTTAAAAAAAAACACCCTCAAATTCAATAAGTTTCTATCAACTATATTTACAAGTAAAAAGAGTAATTATTCTCAGCTTTCAATTTATTTTTATCTTTTAATTTAAATTTGAGCAGGTCAGCCCCTCTGGAAAACCTGCCACTTAAACTAAAAAAACAAGGCACTTGTGGTTGTTTTCTGAGTTAAAATATGCAAACTACAACATTCAAATAAGACATTTATTCAAAACTGAAAGAATCAACTCATTTATTATGAGGTGGAGGCCTCCTTTGCCAAGCATCAGTTTTGATTATGCTGTAAATTCTACTATTTCTCTGGGATTCTCATGGACTCAATTGCATAAAATAATGATCTTCTTGTCATATGAATTTAAGCTTGAGATCACAATACACACCAGTAGCAACATACTTTGCCTTATCAATGCTAGAAATAATTTGATAATGAAGGTCCCTGAGAGCTGAATAATATTGAGTGTTATCATTGGCAATCAATGCTGGATCCCAACATGTGAATTTTCATCTCCCTCTGGTGGCAAAGAGAAATAGGGAGCCAACAGGTACTATAATTCACATCATTGTACAAAAAGCCAATGATACCAGTTCAAGAATAAATTCACACTCCCATAGACTTTACTGACTTAAAGATTTCTTCTTTTTATAAATTATCATGATGCAACAACACTCAAAATATGGCCAGAATATTTAAATCTCGCCAGTATTCTAACTTCTTCATAGCAAAGAGTATAATGCTTTACAATTTTGTATATAATATCTCCTTTCCTCCCTCCTCCCTTTTCTTTTCTCCCTCTTTTCTTCCTTCTTTTCATAAATGTAAGTCAAAATAAGCACATTAAATAACATTCATGCTTGCTGTAGAAATTAAACCTATTTTCTAATATTGTTAATAAAGAGTGTTTCTTGCCTCATCTTGCAAAATCACACAAATATGTGATCGGTAACAAATTTTCTGCATCATCAACAAAAGAGATGACAGTATAGCTCCAGTAAGAATTACTCCAAATTAAGTTCTGATTGTGACAAACTCCTTATAAAAAAGGAAAAGTGTGATATGCCTAGTATTTTCTTGTTAATGTGTTTAGTCATAGAGCAAAACTGAATACAAGTTGCCTTAAATAATCATTCATAAAGAATCTTAATTTTACTCAAGAGCAATGATGAATCTTGTTCAGAATTGTATTCCCCTAAATAAGATAATGCTGATAAATTAATGCCACATACGTTGCAGGGCTGCAGAGGAGTATTTTAAAATCAAAAAGGTTGGACAATGATAGGTTAAACAATTTTAACAAATTTGTTACCATGGAACTCTCAGAGCGTTTATCAGAAATGTGAACTGTGAAACTCTATAGGAGGCAAAGGGTATCCAGAAAATTCCCCAAATCGTTACCAGCTGGAATCAAAATACAAACAGCCATTTTGCCACAGAACACATATGAACACTGGTTTGCATTCTGTGGCCTTGATTTTGAAAAATACCGTTATAATTTTTCTTTTATATAATAGGTTGTTTTTAAAATTCACTGTTTAAAAACCAGAATATTTATCTTAATTTATCAGACACACATACTGAAAGACATTTATATAAGAAAAGCATTAGCTAGGGGATCCCTGGGTGGCGCAGCGGTTTGGCGCCTGCCTTTGGCCCGGGGCACGATCCTGGAGACCCGGGATCGAGTCCCACATCGGGCTCCCTGCATGGAGCCTGCTTCTCCCTCTGCCTGTGTCTCTGCCTCTCTGTCTCTCTCTGTGTGACTATCATGAATAAATAAATAAAATCTTTAAAAAAAAAAAAAGAAAAGAAAAGCATTAGCTATATTCCTAAATTAAGGACATATTTTCAAATATTGCTTAACTTGTTCATGGCATGTTCTCTCATTTTTAATCTCAACCTAATTTGAGAAGAGTTATATTTGCTGGCTTCAGCATCCTTTTACTAATATCATTTGAGTCCCTACGACATGCTAGTCTTACCAGGAATACTTGAACATCTACTTTACCATCCATCCTGAGAACCTGGTGAAACTGTAGTCTCAGCCTAAAATGCAGTAGAAATAACAGGGACTTTGTCACCTTAGATAAGTTTCGTCTACTTCTTTGAGCCTCAGCATTTTCATTTATAACATAAGGGTACTGCCACACATATCAGGGACGTTTGGTGAAGATCAAAGGAGCTAAGATATACAAAACTAAAAAAAAAAAAACTAAACTAAAAAAAAGATATGCAAAACTGTTTAGAATGATACTAGCGATTAAATTCTATTTTCTTTTTATTTTGTCTCTCTCATCAACTCTCAAAATGTGGGCATGCCTGGGACTGCATTGCTAAGAAGTTCTCTTCCAAAATGCTAAATCTTTCAAATTCTCCTTTGAAAGGATCTGTTAATCCTCTTGCCTTTCTCCTACCTGTGAGCCCTCATCTTCAACACCATAACAGCCTGTCCATGTCCAACTCCATCAGCCCATTCTGGTTTCACTTGTTCCTTGGCCCTATTGGAAAGCCATGTACAATTGTGCCCCAGAGGTATTTTCTAGCATTCTGGATTCCCTCACTCATAACTGCTTTCAAGTATCTCCAAAAATGAATATGGTGCTGCTTCACCTTTGGCCAGTTCTCCTATTTATAAGGGACAGAGCACAGTCTAGATTATTCATATTTAAACATAAGTTCCTAGATATTTCCATTACTTCTATCTCAGACTCATGTTAGGTATTTCACATTAGGAAATTAAAAGTTAAACAAAACATGGTGTCATTTATATTCCTAAGGCACTAGAAAATCTGGCCTTTGCTCAATTTGACTCTCATTTTGCCCCATAATCTTTCTGCTTATGAAAACATGTTGCTTTTTAAGAAGAGTATCCAGAGCAACTCATTCCTCTTAAAAGCTGGAATTCAAAGAGATCGCAGATACCACTGGCCACCACTGAAAGACTGGCAACGACTGGAATCACTAATCTGCCCACACTGCCTTACCTATTTGCAACCTTTGTCATTGTTTCATTACTTTGTAGGTCTGGAAAATCACATCCTTTTACAGAGAGGATTTGGGGAAGGCCTATGCCTGGAATTACAATAGATGCCACCAGATGGCACCATGGGACTGGCTACTTAGGTCAAAAGGTTAGACTTCCCCAGTTGTGGCTCCCAGGAGGGCAGGAGGGCAGAGAGAAGCCTGTTCTGTGTTCTAGCTGTAGAAATGTTGATATAGCAAAGATTTTTAAATTCCATCTTCGAAGATATATGATAAACAATTTGGAAAGAGAGATCCGAAAGCTGAATACTTGATTTTCCACACTTCAGCAATTTACACTCACATAGCTAACTTTTGTCTCTAATGCTACACTGTATTTTCTCTCCCCTGAACTGATCTCTGGTTTGTAACATGCGGGGACTTTGTAACTGCACATCATGTGGGCCTGCTCCTTCCACAAATGCCCACTCTACAAAAGCTGTTCATCATTAAGAACAAGTTAATGAGCTTTCTTGGAACTCCTAATTAACTCTAGAGTCCTTTTTATATCTTTCCACTGGGTACCAATCCCCTTGGGTGAATGAGAATGTATCTTTCTCTCATCACTCCTCTCCGGTTTCAGCCTCCTGGCGCTCCAGCTTATTCCAGTTATGATACCACCATCAAAAAAGTTAAAATATCATATAAAACAATTCTAAAAATGGAGTGTTCCAGGTCCACATAAAAACCCTTAAGAAGCCTTTTGTAGCCTTATTTTTGGTCAAAAATATTCAGCTTGTTTATACATTTCCCTTCTTTTAAAGTTCTCTATTTGTTATGTCAGTTTACACAGTTTGTACTTAAGATTGTCTTTAGCTAATTCCACAACTTTTCACTCCCCCACCACACCCCTGCCCCAGCCTGCTCAGGACAGGGTTCCTGTAAAGTTAGGGAATGAGGGACACCAAAATGGGCTCTGAATCCAGCTGCCTGGCTTGCCACTTATTGGGTGAGCTTCCCCAGCTTGTTTCATTTCTTCAGGCTATCAGCTCATTTATGGGAAGGAGGTAATAATGGTACTTTTTTAGAAGAGTTATGAGAATTAAATAATATATAGGACTTAGTGCTTGACACAAAGTCACAAACAATTTTCAAATGTTATTCTATTATTTTAAATTTTTTATTTATTTATGATAGTCACATCACAGAGAGAGAGAGAGGCAGAGACACAGGCAGAGGGAGAAGCAGGCTCCATGCACCGGGAGCCCGACGCGGGACTCGATCCCAGGTCTCCAGGATCACGCCCTGGGCCAAAGGCAGGCGCCAAACCACTGCACCACCCAGGGTTCCCTTCTATTATTTTAAAATCACATAAAGGAGAAATACATACTTTTTTCTCTAGACATGGTTACAAATACTATAGATTTAAACAATGTGCACAAAATGCAACAATGCTAACTTTTAAAAAGTGTGTCTTCATACTCATGTGCTTTATATGCAGAGATACTTTAAAAGAATGTGTGGGAACCTGGAACACATGTTTAGCTCAGAGAGTAGAATTGAGGGAATGAGAACAAAGTGAGAAGAAAACTAACTTTTCCTTCTATACCCCTCTTGGGATTTTTTTCAAAATATGCACTGAGTTACTTAAATAAAGAAAATAATAAATACTATTTTTAAAAACCCAAAATTATATATATATATTTTTTTCTAAACAGCTTACTTTCAATTTTCAACAATTTATAGAGTTAAATGTGTGTGGCTATCAGGCCTGGCAGTAGAACCATGCTAGTCTGGATCTGTAGTGAGCAACTCTTGGAGATGGTCTTTATCTACTTGCTGCTTCAAGTTCTGTTCCCATCAACAATTCAGGATCTTGTTTTGCTGATGTACAATACAGAGCTCCTTGAGGAGTTTAGTATTTCACTGTTAGGTTGAAAGAGATGGTGGGAAACAAGGAGCAGGATATAGAGATTGGGTTTTAGGAGAAGACTTGGAAAAAAAGAAATCCAACTAGAGATGAAGATGGGAAGGTGGATGAAAATGCTCAATGAGAGCACAGGAGAAAAACTTTGGGAGGATGGAGGAGTAAGCTGAGTGAGGAAGACAGGAGATGTTAAAAGACAGAAGGAAAACAGATGACAAAAGTAGGGACTGGTTAATTTTCAACTTTTGCAGAGTAGACAGAAAAGATTGTTATATGTGTGTTCTAAGAAACTATGCTGTGAAAGTGTTGGCTCTGTTGACTCTTAGAACATGGTCCACTGAGTCAGCAGTTCCAAATAAGCACCGACATTCTTAGACACACCAGGGAAACTGTTAAGCCTTGGGAATCTGCCGTAATAATATATTCCCCTAAACTTCAAAGTGAATGTGCTAACTATGTAATTTCATTTAGGGAGTACTAGGATTATGGTATTGTAGGTTTATTTCCCCAAGTGCAGTGCCTTCTTAAAGAAAAGCCAATTAGGGGATCCCTGGGTGGCACAGCGGTTTAGCGCCTGCCTTTGGCCCAGGGCGTGATCCTGAAGACCCGGGATCGAATCCCACGTCGGGCTCCCGGTGCATGGAGCCTGCTTCTCCCTCTGCCTGTGTCTCTGCCTCTCTCTCTCTCTCTCTCTCTCTCTGTGTGTGACTATCATAAAAAATAATAATAAAATAAAATAAAATAAAATAAAATAAAATAAAATAAAATAAAATAAAATAAAAAGAAAAGCCAATTAGGAAATCTGATAGGCTAGGGCACTTAGGTTGTTCATTTGGTTAAGTGTCAGACTCTTGATTTCAGCTCAGGTCATGATCTCAGGATTGTGAGATGGAGCATTGTGTGGGCCTCCAGTGTACTGGGGGTGAAACCTGCTTAGGATTCCCTCTCTCTCTCCCTCTGCCCCCACCCTGCCCACACACTCTGAAGTCTTGTAGGGTGGGAAATTATGAGCTGGAGTCAGAAGAAACTCAGGTGTGGTTTTTTTGGTTTTTTTTTTTTTTTTTTTTTTTTTTTAAGATTTTATTTATTTATTCATGAGAAGCACAGAGAGAGAGAAGCAGAGACACAGGCAGAGGGAGAAGCAGGCTCCATGCAGGGAGCAAGTAGGACTGGATCCTGAGTCCCCAGGATCACGCCCTGGGCCAAAGGCAGGCGCTCAATGGGTGAGCCACCCAGGGATCCCTGTTTGTTTTTTTTTAAGGACACTCTTTGTTATGCACTGTGCTTGATGCTTCCCACCCATTTCCTTTCTGCCATTCCATTGAGGCAGAAAGTGATGTTAAAAGAGGTTAAGTGACTAAAATGTTCAAAAGGAATGACAATCACCATAAAAACTTATTAAAAATAAAAAAAAAAGTTTTGTCTTGCTTTTATTTTTGTTTTCCCTCTAGACCACATGCTTCCTACTGATGAGCATAGAATATAGCCTTGAATAATTCCCCTGTTCCATCTCTTACTCTATTTTCAAGCTTCAGTGGTTGAAGGAGTACTCAGTTGGTGGCATCGTGTTACATCATTTATAAGGATGAAACCAGGAGTCTACATATCTCTCACCTCTGTGAAAGCCCCTGTTGTAAAATGGATTGGGAGTCGCTCCAGGAAAAGCACAAAGAGGTAAGAGACAATCATAGCCATTACTATGGAGGAATTTAATGAAAGTAGTTTTCACTCCACCACCCTATCAAATCTGTTGTGGAACAGACCTTCTAAGTGGCTAATATATTTTTACTGTAAGCCTACTACTCACAACATTAAATTCTGTTGCCCACCATATTTTGTGTATCATTTGTCCCTATTCCCATCCCTACAGGTCCAAATGGACAAATGATGGAAGGCTTTTAGGTGAAGTGTTGGCAATCAAGAGCATAGCTTCAGGGGATCCCTGGGTGGCTCAGCGGTTTCGTGCCTGCCTTTGGCCCGGGGCGCGATCCTGGAGTCCCGGGATTGAGTCCCGCGTCGGGCTCCCGGTGTGGAGCCTGGTTATCCCTCTGCCTGTCTCTCTGCCTCTCTTTCTCTCTCTCTATGTCTATCATAAATAAATAAAAATAAATTAAAAAAAAAAAAAAGAGAGAGAGCATTGCTTCAGGAAACAAGATCTGGAATAATTTAGTCAAGTGACATTACTTCTTGATGGGGTCTTCTCAGAGGCTGGGCTCTAAAATTCCCTGGTCTTTTCATTTCAGTTATCTTTCTTACTTTCCACTTTTAAAAACAACCAGGTTTTTCTCTGCTTATATTCACTCCCTCCCTTTTGGGGCCACATATATGCCTCAAACTGCAAAGTTTTTGTTTTGTATTTGCTTTTGTTTCCAATTTCCATGCCCTCTTCTATTTACATGATTAATGTTTTTATATATTATTGTCTAAATATATATTCTCACCTTTCCTCACCTGTCTTCTAGCTAGCAAACTATTCAAACTTATAAAAATGTTAGCTTCATATGTTCAACATTCAAATAAGATAATTATTTAATTTGTCATAAAACCATTCATATCCCAATAATTTTAAATGGGACTTGACACTGCCTGCAAAGAAACATAAGTCATGCATAAAAATAACCAAAGCACAAGGGTAGGAGAGGAAAAAAAAAATTGAGGTTAATAGTTCCATATCATAAGGTCTTGGATGCTTTTCTGAACCATTGCTAAGTTTGGGCATCCTAGCAGCCTATTCAAAAACAGGATCAATTATGTGATTTATGGTGTCCATAACTTAAAAAACTTCTGTTTCCCACAGTAAACTCCGTGCCATCTGGCATTGAGGCTTGAGAAAAGTTAGTCCCATTGGCCTTCACAAAAAGTACAGTTTTTCTATGTAGAAAATAAGCAAGTACACTTTTATAGTTCAAAATAAAGTAAAATATGGTAAGGATGTTAATAGGATGGTTTAAAATGTTAAACGTCTATATGTGTCATGATTCCAAATACAGTTCAAGCTTCATTAAACATCCAATATACAAAATCCAGAGTCATTGATGAGACATAAATTCTTGCAACATTTCTTCTCTCATATTTTCCTTCACAATAGAACTTTTGAGAAAGACTTATTAAAATACTTAATTACTATATATTTCTGGGACAGTTTGGTTCTTAGTTCAAATTGTTGTCAGTCTATATTACATATATCTCTCTGCCTAAAAAGGAATGGAGTTAAAAACAGTTGTCCTAATTATGCCCAGCATATCAATCATATATAGTCCAAATAATGAAAGCAACATTTGACTAATATTACAAATTAGATAGAAGAGAACAGACTTTCCCAATAATGGCAAGTAACAACATTACGATTACCAAGACTATGCAAACATGAGAAGTAATACCTTCTGTATTATTCCTCTTGGAAATACATATTCATTGGCAGCCACGGTTGATCCAGTCCTTTTTCATTCAGTAATCCTAACTAGTTCATTAATTCTTTTCTTTTACTCTGTTTGCAGATTCAGAATATTACTGCAACAGTTCAATTTATTTTAGAATGTAAGTCAATTCCAAATGTTTTTAATACTCCTATACTATGGCATTGAAAAGACATTATCAAAGTGAAAATTAAAATGATAAATCTTATGGAATAATATATCATCGGCAATGTTTGATGTCTTTTAATTGAATCAGTCAATTTCACTTTCTTAACTTTAAATTAAGAGAACGGATATTCATTTAACAAGCCAGAGTCATGCAGTGTTGTTAGTGGGAACTTAAAAACAAGTGGAAATAAAAATGATTTATTCTGAAATGCTTGGATTTATTACCATGCTGGTGAAAAATCAATCTCTACAAAATGGTAAGTCTCATTCTGGAATAGTATTTCCAGGAATTCTTCCCTCGACCTGTATAACTTCTCTGAAAGCACTTGATATTTTAGAGTTACACAGATTAAAATGATTTTTAAGATGCAATTGTATATAATTGATGGAGATTTGAAAGAAACCTATTATGCCCAGACCTGGCAAGGGTGTGGGGAGAGGTACACTTCTATGGACTTTTAGTTGTACTATAAACCAGCATGGTTGCCTGGAGGCAATTTTACAGGGTCAAAGGTATGTAGACTTTCAGCTAGTAATCGCACTTCTACTTCCTGGGATTTATCCTGAGTAAATAAGGGGACAAGTTAACAAGGTGTTTGTGCACATTTATTAGAACACTGTTTCTAATACAGAAAAATTAAAAACAACAAAAATATTCAATAACAGGGACTTCTTTAAAATTTAAAGAATACTCTTTTTATGATGAGCCCTGGGTGTTGTATGAAAGCTTTGAATAACTATGTTGTATATCTAAAAGTAATATTACAGTGTATGTTAACTACTGGAATTTAAATTTAAAAAAGAAGACAAAATTCAGTGAATTGATACAACAGATTTTTATAAAATTGCTAAGAACAGTGGATTTTATAAATTGTAGAAGATAAAAATATGTTCACAATACACTATCGCTGAAAAGAACTAACGATACAGTATGGCAGTGTAGGTTGTATTAAGATAATGGGTTTCAAGTAGTCTGCGGTTTATTTATTTGTTTGTTTGTTTGTTTATTTTTAAAGATTTTATTTGACAGAGAGAGAGAGAGTACAAAAAAGCACAAGTAGTGGGTAGCTGCAAAGGGAGAGGGAGGAGCAGGCTCCTCGCTGAGCAGGGTGCTGGATGTGGGGCTCCATCCCAGGACCCTGGGATCTTGACCTGAGCTGGAGGAAGATGTTTAACCGACTGAGACACACAGGTTTCCCCACTTTTTTTTCCCCAAAGATTTTATTAAAGGTAGCCTGAGGTTTAAATCTCAGCGATGCCACAGTGATAGTCACAGGGCCTTAAACAAATTATCTAGCCTTTTCAAGTTTCATTTTTAATCTCTATAAAGTGGGGGAAATTAAACAATTAAGTGAAGTAATGCTGAGTAAGCTTCCCAAAAATATTAAATGCAAGGATAATGGATGATGATAGGAAACACACACACACACACACACACACAGAAAACATCCAAATGTAATCTGTTATTTATAGCTAAGTACTAGAAGTATTTTTTAGAAGTATTTTTGTATTTGTTATCACCTATTTGTACTTTCCGTTTTTTCCAAAATGATATATTTAAAAGGAGAGTTAATAAAACTAGTAATACAACATATTCCTTTTAAATACATTTTTTTGAAATAATTTCAGGAGGTTTAATTTGTAAATACATATGTTTAGATAAAATACACTATACTGAGTCAAAGAATAGACTCTATAAGAGGGAAAAACAATCTTGGCAGCCCACATGCTTTCCTTTTTTTTATTGAAGGTTTTTAATTATTTATTCATGAGAGACACACAGAGAGAGGCAGAGACATAGGCAGAGGGAGAAGCAGACTCCCTGTGAGGAGCCCGATACGGGACTCGATCCCCAGATCCGAGATCACGCCCTAAGCCAAGACAGATGCTCAACTGCTGAGCCACCCAGGGGTCCCACTCACATGCTTTTCTATGTAATTTCCAAATAGCTCAATGCTTTTTTCCCCATCTCATTACAATCCACAAAATCCATCAACTTTTTATAATTACAGAACATTTACAAATAATATAATAATAATATGAAAGATGCACATTTTACTGTTCTCTATTTTCAAGATATATAATAAGCAATCACAAAGAAGTTAGCTTTCTGAAAATACACTTTACGTGCTTTTTAAGGAGAACTCACTTATGAGCTCCGGAACTATAAAAAGAAAACATTTCCTTTTATTTTCAGAAAAGTCTTATAGACTTTTATTTATATTTTCTCAGGCATATAGTCTAATGTGTAATGTGATACAGTGTTTGTATAATTTCTTTGCTCTCCCCTGAGATCATAGTCTCACAAGGGTATGCAATGTGTTTAATTCACCTGCGCTGTGTTTCCAGTTACAGGCAAGGCTTTATATAGTAGGGTGTCCAACAAGTAACCCTTCTGCAGAGGACTCTGCCAATCTTTTATTTTTGAAAATTAAAAACCATTAAATCTAACCACCTGTAGGCTTTCAACTCTCAAGGTTTTGTTTGTTTTCCTTATCATTTCCTATCCCTTCCTTCATTTTTCTCTCTCCTTTTCTGTCTACAGAAAAATACCTTCTATCTTTCGGGGGCCAACTTCTATACACACACCTTGGATTTCATTCACTGTCATTTTTTCTGTGTCTTATCTAACAATTACTTTTCCTCCTTCACCTCCTCCTTTCTTCTTAATTTCAAAATGTTGATCATACATCCAGAAGTTAGTTTTGTGAGACTTTCATTTGGCCACTCACAATTCTTGCTTCACAGATATCAGAGCTATTATATAATTAAATGGTAATATTTTGAAGACCATATCATCAATTTTAAGTAAATTTAAGATTTACAAGAGATTCTATAGAGTGAATAGTGTCCGTCTATACAGGATGACAGAAGTAATTTAGAAGAACGTTAGAAAGATACACGAACTGGAAAGGATCAGAATGAGATATTATGTTTTGGCTGGGAGGGAGATAAAATATACAATTGTTTTTCACAGGAGTTAGGTTCTCTGAATTCACACGGAGTAATAATTTGGTGACAACTGAAGCATTGCTCCTAGGGCAAATATAGGGTTGGGTTCCTGCCAGCTTCAGTTACAAAATTTTCAACCATTCAAGACATAATCTTACTTTAAGTGTATTTTTGTTTAAAGATACTTTATTTAATATATATTGTTAATGCAATGCACTAACACTGAATAGATAGCTGGCAGCACTCCAATTCATGCCTGAAGGTAGCTTATTATTCACATGTACCTTCTCCACAAAGCCAATCTCAGTTATCTTGCACTTAGAAATACTGATGAAACCTCAACACTACGCTTGGGGACTATTTTGGAACAGTGAAGACACCATCAATTTCAACAAAGAAGAAACATAGCACAAGGTAGAACACAAAATGGATATTTGTATGACTAAAAGCAAAAGAGCAGAGCATCACCTGTTCCACGTTAGGTGGGAAAGTGTGCGGAGTGACGCAGATTTTCACTGTTCTGTGCACGTCTGTGAATGACCATGGAAGTTCCATGAGCATGGATTTTAGGGTCACCAATACATTTTAGTAAGTGGGAGAAATCACAAATATAGAATACAAATCAACTGTATGCATGCATACACACAGACACATAGTTGACATAGACGAAGTTCTCAATAGGATGGTTTATAACCGATTCTATTAAGCTCAAAACAACATTCCAATAGGTGATTGGAAGTGAAGTCCGTGCTTAAACATGTGCATTAAAGCCTTTTGTACTATATCTCTGTACATCATGGCAGCCATTCTTACATAAGGTTAGAGTGCTATTGGATATATTTTTGTATTTCACATGGAAATAACCTTAATATAAAAATGTAAATTTTGTTTTCTTCACATTATCTCAAACAGCAAAATGGGCTTTGTCTCAAACCAATATATTCTGGGAATATTCAATTAATATCATTTTAGTTGGAAATTCGAATAAATTTGTGAGCTTGACAAATGTTATTTTTTATAATTCATATAAGGTGGGGCGGGGCAAGACGGCGGAAGAGTAGGGTCCCCAAGTCACCTGTCCCACCAACTTACCTAGATAACTTCCTTTCTTTTTTCTTTTTTATAATAAATTTATTTTTTATTGGTGTTCAATTTGCCAACGAATAACACCCAGTGCTCATCCCGTCAAGTGCCCCCCTCAGTGCCCATCACCCAGTCACCCCCACCCCCCGCCCTCCTCCCCTTCCACCACCCCTAGTTCGTTTCCCAGAGTTAGGAGTCTTTATGTTCTGCCTCCCTTTCTGATATTTCCTACCCATTTCTTCTCCCTTCCCTTCTATTCCCTTTCACTATTATTTATATTCCCGAAATGAATGACTTTCAAATCATCCTGAACACCTACGAATCCGACCTGAGACTTAAAGAGAGAACAGCTGGAGCGCTACAGAGGGAAGGGTTTTCGCCTCTAGCAAGGTAGGGAGGTGTGGACACAATGAAATAAGAAAGAATCCAGTGGGGGGGGCCCGGGGAGCCGGCCGAGGCCGGGGTGAAAGCCTCGGCACAGGGAGGCCCCGCCCGGGGCAGCGGGAACTTCACCTCCGCCCCGGATTCTTCCCGAGGGAAAGGCGCTGAGCGGGGAGCCCGGGCGGAGCCGCGGAGGGGCCGTGGGGCCTCCAGCCTCCCGGGGTCACTGGCAGGACGTGCGCCCGGGGCAGGGCGCCCCACACCCCGCGGGCCGAGCGCGGGAAAGGGCTGGAGCGCCCGGCGGGGCCTCGGGGAGCAGCCGGGCGGGCGGGGGCTCCGGGCGGAGGGGGCTGCGCCCTGCTGCCTTCGGGAGCCGCGGCCCCGGGAGCGACCCCAGCAGCGCAGGCCCCGGAGCCCAGGGCGCGGGGGACACGGCCGGGACCCTGCGCTCCCCCCGGGACGGGGAGGCGGGGAGGCGGGGAGGCGGGGAGGCGGGGAGGGCCCGGGACGGCGGGGACGCTCCTGCCGCCGCCGCCGGGCGCCCCCGAGCTGTGCGGGGCCGCGCCCCCCGCCCCGGAGCATCCAGGCCAGTGCGGACGGGGAGCTGCGGTCGGTACCGCGGGAGCTGACGCCGGGGCTGGGGACCCGGCCGCCGCCAGGGGGGTTGTCCCTCCTGGGTCACCCTGCGCCTGGGAGGGGTGGGGCCGCCAGGGGACGGGGGCCTCACGGGGTCAGCAGCAGGGGCGGAGCATCTCCCCAGGTGCACACACCTGAGAACCGGCACAGCAGGCCCCGCCCCAGAAGACCAGCTGGAAGGACGGGGAAGGGCAAGTTCTCCACCCAGCAGCGCTGGAAAGCTCCAGCGGAAGTGCAGGGATTTACAGTATATAGAACCAGAGGGTACCCTGCCTTGCTTTTTTTTTTTTTTTCTTTTTTCTTTTTTTCTCTTTTTTTTTCCTTTTTTCCAGTACAACTCATTTTTAGCTACTCTGCACTGAGCAAAACGACTAGAAAGAAGAACTCACCACAAAAGAAAGAATCAGAAACAGTACTCTCTCCCACAGAGTTACAGAATATGGATTACAATTCGATGTCAGAAAGCCAATTCAGAAGCACAATTATAAAGCTATTGGTGGTTCTGGAAAAAAGCATGAATGATTCAAGAGACTTCATGACTGCAGAATTGAGATCTAATCAAGCCAAAATTAAAAATCAATTAAATGAGATGCAATCCAAACTGGAGGCCCTAATGAGGAGGGTTAATGAGGTAGAAGAAAGACTGAGTGACATAGAAGAGAAGTTGATGGAAGGAAGGAAGCTGAGGTAAAAGAGAAAGACAATTAAAAACTCATGAGGAAATGTTAAGGGAAATAAATGACAGCCTCAGAAGGAAAAATCTACATTTAATTGGGGTTCCAGAGGGCTCTGAAAGGGACAGAGGACCAGAAAGTGCTTTTGAACAAATCATAGCTGAGAACTTCCTTTACTTGGGGAAGGAAACAGACATTCAGATCCAGGAGATAGAGAGATCCCCCACTAAAATCAATAAAAACAGCTCAACACCTGACATTTAATAGTGAAACTTGCAAATTACAAAGATAAAGAGAAAATCCTTAAAGCAGCAAGAGACAAGAGATCCCTAACTTATATGGGGGGAAATGTTAGAGTAACAGCAGACCTCTCCACAGAGACCTGGCAGGTCAGAAAGGGCTGGCAGGATATATTCAGGGTCCTAAATGAGAAGAACATACAGTCAAGAATACTCTATCCAGCAAGACTCTCATTCAGAATAGGAGAGAGAAAGAGCTTCCAAGATAGGCAGAAACTGAAAGAATATGTGACCACCAAACCAGCTCTGAAAGAAATATTAAAGGGGGCTCTGTAAAAGAAAGAGGAAGTCAGAAGAAATAATCCACAAAACAGGGACTGAATAGGTATTATGATGACACTAAATTCATATCTGTAAATAGTAACTCTGAACGTGAATGGGCTTAATGATCCCATCAAAAGATACAAGGTTTCAGATTTTATAAAAAAAAGCAAGACCCATCTATTTGCTGTCTACAAGAGACTCATTTAGACCTAAGGACACCTACAACCTGAAAATAAAAGGTTAGAGAACAATTTACCATTCAAATCGTCCTCAAAAGAAAGCAGGGGTCAATCCTCATATCAGATAAATTAAAGTTTATCTCAAAGACTGTAGTAAGAGATGAAGAGGGACACTATATCATACTTAAAGGATCTATCCAACAAGAGGACCTAACAATCATGAATATTTATGCCCCTAATGTAGGAGCTGCCAAGTATATCAATCAATTAATAACCAAAGTTATGACATACTTAGATAATACAACATTTATAATAGGAGACTTCAACACAGCACTTTCTGAAAATGACAGATTTACTAAGCACAACATCTCTAAAGAAACAAGAGCTTTAAATGATACACTGGACCAGACAATTTCACAGATATTTACAGAATTTTACATCCAAACACAGCTGAATACACATTCTTCTCAAGTGCACATGGAACTTTCTCCAGAATAGACCACATACTGGGTCACAAATCAGGTCTTTTATTTTTTTTTTTAAGATTTTATTTATTTATTCATGAAAGACAGAGACACAGGCGGAAGGAAAGCAGCCTCCATGAAGGGAGCCCGTGGGACTGGATCGTGGGACTTGATCCTGGGACTCCAAGATCACACCGTGGGCCAAAGACGGTGTTAAACTGCTGAGCCACCCGGGTTGCCCACAAATCAAGTCTTAACTGATACCAAAAGATTGGGATTGTCCCCTGCATATTTTCAGACCATAATGCTTTGAAACTAGAACTCAATCACATGAAGAAATTTGGAAGAAATTCAAACACGTGGAGGTTAAAGACCATCCTGCTAAAAGATGAAAGGGTCAACCAGGAAATTAGAGAAGAATTAAAAAGATTCATGAAACTAATGAGAATGAAGATATAACTGTTCAAAATTGTTGGGATACAGCAAAAGCAGTCCTGAGAGGGAAATACATCACAATACAAGCCTCCCACAAAAAAAAACTGGAAAAAATTCCGATACACAAGCTAACCTCACACCTAAAGGAACTGGAGAAAGAACAGCAAATAAAACCTACACCTAGCAGAAGAAGAGAGTTAATAAAGATCTGAGCAGAACTCAATGAAATAGAGACCAGAAGAACTGTAGAACAGACCAACTTAACCAAGAGTTGGTTATTTGAAAGAATTAATAAGATAGATAAACCATTAGCCAGCCTTATTAAAAACAAAAGAGAGAATACTCTAATAAAATCACGAATGAAAAAGAATAGATCACTATCAATACCAAGGAAATACAAACGATTTTAAAAACATATTATAATATATATTGTATATATATATATAATATATATATATATTATATGGCTATACGCCAATAAATTAGGCAATCTAAAAGAAATGGACACATTTCTGGAAAACCACAAACTACCCAAACTGGAACAGGAAGAAATAGAAAACCTGAATAGGCTGATAACCAGGAAGGAAATTGAAGCAGTCACCAAAATCCTCCCAAGACACAAAAGTCCAGGGACAGATGGCTTCCCAGGGGAATTCTATCAAACGTTTAAAGAAGAAACAATACCTATTAGACTAAAGCTGTTCCAAAAGATAGAAAGGGACAGAATACTCCCAAACTTGTTTATGAGACCAGCATACTTTAATTCCAAAACCAGACAAAGACCCCACCAAAAAAGATAATTATAGACAAATATCCCTGATGAACATAGATGCAAAAATTCTCAACAAGATACTAACCAATAGGATTCAACAGTAAATTAAGATTATTCACCATGACTAAATGGGATTTATCCCTGGGATGCAAGGCTGGTTCAACACTCGTAAAGCAATCAATGTGATAGATCATATCAACAAGAAAAAAAACAAGAACCATATGATCCTCTCAATAGATGCAGAGAAAGCATTTGACAAAATACAGCATCCATTCCTGATCAAAACTCTTAAGAGTGTAGGGATAGAGGGAACATACCTCAGCATCTTAAAAGCCATCTACAAAAAGCCTACAGCAAATATTATTCACAATGGGAAAACACTGGGAGCCTTTCCCCTAAGATCAGGAACAAGACAGGGATGTCCACTCTCACCACTGCTATTCAACATAGTACTGGAAGTCCTAGCCTCAGCAATCAGACAACAAAAAGACATTAAAGGCATTCAAATTGGCAAAGAAGAAGTCAAACTCTCCCTCTTCATCGATGACATGATACTCTACATAGAAAACCCAAAGACTTCACCCCAAGTTGCTAGAACTCATACAGCAATTTGGTAGCATGGCAGGATACAAAATCAATGCCCAGAAGTCAGTGGCATTTCTATACACTAACAATGAGACTGAAGAAAGAGAAATGAAGGAGTCAATCCCATTTACAATTGCACCCCAAAACATAAGATACCTAGGAATAAACCTAACCAAAGAGGTAAAGGATCTATACCCTAAAAACCACAGAACACTTCTGAAAGAAATTGAGGAAGACACAAAGAGATGGAAAAATATTCCATGCTCATGGATTGGAAGAATTAACATTGTGAAAATGTCAATGCTCCCCAGGGCAATTTACACATTTAATGCCATCCCTATCAAAATACCATGGACTTTCTTCAGAGAGTTGGAACAAATCATCTTAAGATTTGTGTGGAATTGGGCAGCCCAGTTGGCTTGGTGGTTTAACACTGCCTTCAGCCCAGGGCGTGATCCTGGAGACCCGAGATCGAGTCCCACATCTGGCTCCCTGTGGGGAGCCTGCTTCTCCCTCCACCTGTGTCTTTGTCTCTCTCTCTCTCTCTCTCTCTGTGTCTCTCATAAATAGATAGATAGATAGATAGATAGATAGATAGATAAATAAATAAATAAATAAATAAATAAATATTAAAAAGAAAAAAAGATTTGTGTGGAATCAGAAAAGACCCTGAATAGCCAGGGGAATTTTAAAAAAGAAAACCATATCTGGGGGCATCACAATGCCAGATTTCAGGTTGTATTACAAAGCTGTGGTCATCAAGACAGTGTGATACTGGCACAAAAACATAGATCAATGGGACAGAATAGAGAACCAAGAAATGGGCCCTCAACTCTATGGTCAACTAACATTCAACAAAGCAGGAAAAGACTAACCACTGGAAAAAGGACAGTATCTTTAATAAATGGTGTTGGGAAAATTGGACATCCACATGCAGAAGAATGAAACTAGACCACTCTCTTTCACCATACACAAAGATAAACTCAAAATGGATGAAAGATCTAAATGTGAGACAAGATTCCATCAAAATCCTAGAGGAGAACACAGGCAACACCCTTTTTGAACTCGGCCACAGTAACTTCTTGCAAGATACATCCAGGAAGGCAAAAGAAACAAAAGCAAAAAGGAACTATTGGGACTTCATCAAGATAAGAAGCTTTTGCACAGCAAAGCAAACAGTCAACAAAACTAAAAGACAACCTACAGAATGGGAGAAGATATTTGCAAATGACCTATCAGATAAAGGGGTATAAAGCACTAAGATCTATAAAGCACTTATTAAACTCAACAGCAAAGAAACAAACAATCCAACCATGAAGTGGGCAAAAGACATAAACAGAGGTTTCACCAAAGAAGATATCCACATGGCCAACAAACACATGAGAAAATGTTCCACATCCCTTGCCATCAGGGAAATCCAAATCAAAACCACAATGAGATACCACCTCACACCAGTGAGAATGGGGAAAATTAACAAGACAGGAAACAACAACTGTTGGAGAGGATGTGGAGAATGGGGGACCCTCTTGCACTGTTGCAGGGAATGTGAACTGGTACATCCACTCTGTAAAACTGTGTGGAGGTTCCTCAAAGAGTTAAAAATAGAACTGGGGCAGCCCGAGTGGCTCAGTGGTTTAGCGCTGCCTTCAGACCAGGGCCCGGTCCTGGAGACCTGGGATGGAGTCCCACGTCGTGCTCTATGCATGGAGCCTGCTTCCCCCTCTGCCTTGTCTCTCTCTCTCTCTCTGTGTCTCTCATGAATAAATAAATAAAATCTTTAAAAAAATGAAATAAAAACAGAACTGCCCTATGACCCAGCAATTGCACTGCTGGGGATTTACTTCCAAGATACAGATACAGTGAAAGGCTGGGACACCTGCACCCCAATGTGTATAGCAGCAATTTCCACAATAGCTAAACTATGGAAGGAGCCTCGGTGTCCATCGAAAGATAAATGGATAAAGAAGATGTGGTTTATGTATACAATGGAATATTACTCAGCTATTAGAAATGACAAATACCCACCATCTGCTTCAACGTGGATGGAACTGGAGGGTATTATGCTGAGTGAAGTAAGTCAATCAGAGAAGGACAAACATTATCTTGGCAAATTGCATTCCAATAAAAAAAAAAGTCTCAATCCTCAAGCAAAACTGTCAAATAAAAAATTAAAAAATAATTAAAACAATAAAATAAAATTCAAATAAATAAAACTGTTCAAATAGGGAGATTCATTATTATTTTCTTTTAGGGAATGGCTTGAAAAAATGGTAAGGGAAAAATGAGAAGTGGTAAGGGAGAAAGATATAGAGCTGAAAGTTCCTGACTTTGCCACTTAATAGTTTCACAGTTTTGTTTTGTTTTTTGAAGTAGGCTCCACACCCAGCATAGAGCCCAAAATTGGCTTGAACTCAGGACACTGAGATCAAGACCTAAACTGAGATCAAGAGTCAGACTATCAACTGACTAAGCCACCTACATGCGCCTAGTTTCACAGTTTTTAATTAGGCAAGCTAACTTGCTGTATAGTGTTATTTTGATATTTCTTTATTTTGAAGATTTACTTATTTATTTGGGGGGAGGTACAGAAGAGATTCTTCAAGTCAACTACTTACTGAGTGTAGGAAACTGGCAAGGGACTTGACCTCATGACCCAAGAGATCATGACCCAAGCCTGAAACCAAGAGTCCCATTCTTAACCAAATGAGCCACCCAGGTGCCCCTTGATATTTAAAATAACAGTAATAATTAATATATTTCAGTGTTTACAATATAATACATGTAGAGTTTTTAGAAAAGAATGCCATTTTTATTACCATACTTATTGATCCCATTCTTAATGTTGAGGGGTAGAAGTTATCTGGCAGGTTTTTATTAACTCATATGATGCAATTAAAACCAGCATTTAAGAAAGCTAAAATATCCAACTCAATGACTGCATTTGATATATAAAAATATAAAATATGAACAAGTGTCTTTGAATTTTAGCTTTTTTTTCCTCTTAACTACTCAGTATTTTGCTCCTCACACTGATAGCACCTTTTTCTTACTTCTCCAATCTCCTTATTTGGACTTCTTACATTTTCTCATGATCTCAATCTTGAAAGTTCATTTCTCTTCCTTCTAAATAGCTTCAGGACTTTATCACCTTGACCTTCAATCTCTCTAAGTCAATCTCATTGACCAGAGTGATTGAGAGTCTTGCCCAAGCCCTGTCCCAATCTCCCTTCAGGTAGGAAAGTCCTTGTCCAGGAATAAATGTGGCTTTCAACTCAGGTGCCCTTTTCTTAAGAAGAGTCTCAGCCGCCTTACCAGCCAGCCATCGGCTCCTATCCTGTTGACTGCTATGGAGTCTTGCTTGTGCTGCAGGACAGTTATTCAGATAAAGTGCACTTAGCACTTCCATTCTCTAAAGGCCCATTGATCCATGCGATTCCCATATCAGCACAAATGAGAAGTTCCTGCCTGAATGCAGCAGATGGAAATGGAAATTATATACTCTGGTAACACTGACTTTATTACAGCTAAATGATTTGCATTTTCAAAGTTGAGAGTTCTTGCAAAAACTAAAAAGAGAGACTATGGGCCACCACCTAGGTGCAGGTGCCAGCCACAAGTAAGGTAGGTGCCATGACCTGGTGCTAATCTTTAAATCTGTCTGGGCCTCAGGCTTCCTTACTATCACCTTTGTAAGGTAAAAAACGCCTGTTTGAACTTATAAGGATTGCTGCCAGGATTGAATGGCATAATGAATATGGAAGCACCTCACAAATTATACAGTATTTCATAAATGCAACAATCTGTTACATATTTAAGATCTACACTCTTGTCTATTTCCATCCTCATCTGGACCTCTAAGTTCCTAAGTTCCCACGGTAATCAAAGATCCTTTCTTCAGGTTAAAATGAGTAAGATTTAACCCATAAACAGTAATGTTAATCAATTTTCTGAAGGATTCTTAAATATAATTCAAATTTTATACTTAATTGGTGACAAATTCTAGTTTCAGTTTTTGTTCACTTCTGCAATGTAATCTTGAGTGCTTGGTCTTTAAAGCGGTGCTGTAATCATGTTGAAAGGTAGTAGAAAGGAACAGTTTGCCTATTTCAGCGTTTGGTGATCTGTATAATTTGCACACAGCTTTTCAATAAGCTGGTTTGTTTCTTGTCTACAGAGGCTGTACTATAGCCATTTCAAGTTCAAAATTACTGCAAAAAAGTAATTGATCCTCTATTTCAATATCCCTGCTGTTTCATGAGCCCTCTTAAAATTCGGAGGAATCTATTTCTCATTGATGTTGAAAAACATAATAAGGTCACAGCAGGAAGGCTTTAGCTTCATTAAAGAACATTATTATAAAAATAAAATGATCGAGGGCAAATTGTTTTCGTCCTTGTGGTACTGTTTCTGCACATTCACATTAATCTGAGCGTTTAAAGCAACAATAAATTTGTAATCTTCTCTTTATCATTCACTTCACCATGGTAGCCCCTAGTGGTAGAAAGAGATGTCAATCGCTTACGTTCCAGGGGATTTCTAGCTCTGTTGAATAAAAAGGAATCAAACCTCTTTGGAAATGAAGGCTGCAGCCTGTCAGTCACTAAATTTATTTCTGCTTTTAAAATATCACGGAGAATGCTGGTGTCCAGCAAATGTAGATGCCAGCATTATTTAAAAAATGATTGAGCCGGGAAATGAATGAAAATTTTGACCCACTCGGCTTCCATCTATCATGGGAGCCTGTAATGG